>NC_086158.1:31771422-32971422 GCF_035149785.1 Candoia aspera | reverse complement strand
AATGAGAGTTTTCATAATGCATGTCCACCTTTTATGTTTTCCTTTTGCAAAATGCTCCCTAAACAGTTTCAGAATATTCTGGAGCCCTGATTCAGTCATTTCATTACTGAATGCTGCTCCAAAAGCTCTATTTCTATTGATACCATTTGCTCTGGAAATCCATGCAAATCTTACAAAAAGTAAAAGTCTACCAATTCTTAGTGCACTGCAAAGCAGATACATTCTCTTAAATTCAACTTTAAACAAGAGGATATTCATGCATAGTTTTGTGCTTACACCCGCGGATTTCAGTCAACTTAGATGCTTTTCACTTTGCCAGGCATATAATCATAAACTGCAATCCCCCAAGGCCACACATGCCAGATCTGTGCTATGTTGGTCTTTGCCTTCTATTTTTGCAGCAGCAGTTCCCAGTCCCAGACCAGCAAACTGTTCTTTATAGTGGAAGAGAAAAAAAATTGCACTACAGTGCAAGATTGTCTGTATGCTGCTCTTGCGTGTGCGGTTTGAGATCCCTTGGATCATGGCAAAAGTTTACAACGTTTTAAAGTCTCTGTGAGCTGACTCCAGGGCAACTAAGTGAACAATTACTTGAAAGTTATTCGGTTGATTTCAATAGTACTACCCCAATGCAAGTGATAATTGGATCCTTTTTATCATTGTTTCTTTTCCTTTGGCTTAATAAGAACTCAAGGCCAAATTGATTCCTGGCGTAATTTCACTGAAATCACTATCCGCCTATTAAAATAACCTCTTTTAATCACAAGGCAAAACACTTCCCCAGTAGGGATGTGATGTACGTAGCCAGAAGTTTCCAAACCCTCTAATCAGTAAATGTAACTTTCTAGGCTAATAAAGTAAGCTTTACCATTTCACAATATAATCTGCATTATAGCGACAAAGAACTTTAAATATTTTAATGGAAAACATATGGGAAGTTTCAGTACACAACTTGATTTAATGTATTCTGGAGGTAAATATGATATTAACTCATCCTCAGACTTGTACTAAAATTCCATGTAAAACAAAAAAGAAAAAAGAAACAATAGAGAAACAATAACCAGAAAAAAAAAACTATAATGGATGTTTTTGTATTTTAGTTACACAACATCCTCTTGGGAAAGGCCCCTGAATCATTTATCTTGTTCAATCTATATCAAACACAACTCTTTAGAAATAATTGTGACTAGAATCAGAATTTGAGAAAATCAAACAATCAGTTTAACACCAACTTTAAAATAACATAACTGAAGGCAGAATACAGCCTTTAGTATTAGTTTTATTATGCTATGTGAAACTCATTTCTGGAAATTCTGGGGAAAAGAAACTGGACTTGTTTTTGTATTAAAGATGCTCAGAATTTATATAGATGAATCTTATTAAACTAATATTCCAATGTTGTCATATTACACACACACACAAATTGCAAACACACACACACAAAGTGGGATGCAGGAATGCACACCAGCTAGATGAAAGTAGAAAAGTAAATTTACTGAGCTTGATATACATGTAATATTTCAAGACCTTAAAAAGTAAGAAAGACAAAGCATTCAGTATATCAAACAACAATATAACCATTTTTTCATACTATTTAAACAACAATATGTGAGAAGGCAATGTACCTGAAGCTCATGCTGGAGCAAGTTCAGCTGCCAAAGGGGCAGGCTATTGCTCAATTTAAAATATCTTGTCAATATCAGTGAAGTCATATATAAAATCAGTGGGACAAGTCCCACTGTACCGCAAAAGTAATTTTCTTCTGAGTATAGGACTACTACTTTGGGCTATAACACATTTCTGTAAGGAAGGATGTCATAGAAACTGTTCCCAAAATGAATATAGGAATCTGATATTCAAAGAAGTCCATAGATCCGGAAAACACATCATATTTTAATCCATCTTCTTCTAACTGAAATATTCCAGGGTGGATACTGTATTAACAGGTTAGACCCAGATTGAGCCAGTCATGACTAACTTGTCCCACTGATTTTAACAGGACCAAAGCATGACTAACTTAATCTGGGTCCAACCCAGGGCTGTCAATGTGACTTGTGGCATACCTTCTTTTGCCTTTAGCAGCTGCATAATACACAAAAATGCACATGTACCACATGTTTTCTTGTAATTTAATATTTTCCAATTCTGCCATTAAGCTGAAGCAAGCCACTGAATCATCATGTACAGGCTAGGAATTGTTTAGCTTTGGTGACTACAGAAACATTAAAGGAAAAATATTTCAGCATTAATATACTTGGAGTCAGTCAGTTTTACCACATACCTCACACATCTTGCAAAATTTGAACACAACCAATGCCTCAGGCACTTGGGTAATATCATGAAACCAGAGCCAAGCCATCTTGAATACTGAGGTTGAAACAAGTGTTTCAGATTCATGAGGAGACAGTGAGGGACATTTCAGAAGTAATTTTGGCTAATAGTGAATAATATCAATTGTGATTCAAAGCTGGTTTGTCTGTCTGTGGCCCATATAGCATTAATTCAGAGTTATCTTTTCCTTCCTTTGACCCAGCTTCTGAATGTTCTTGGTCAACCAATTGGACTGTATGAATTCCCAAATCAAATTTTGACCACTACTTGCAGGCAATTTTATTTACTTCACAAAGATTCATTATGGAGGTAACAGCTTCAGCCAAATAATTTGTAACATCTAATTCCAATATGACTTATTTTAAAATAGTGCAGATAGAGGAAGAAAAACATCTAATCTTGATTCTTTTCTTGTCCAGTATCCTTTAAACATATAGAGTGTCCTGATACACTTATATTAAAGGCAATTGCTTTCATAAACATCTCATATATACAGATATTTTGACGTAGAGGTACACTCAAGACAAAAACAGACTTTGCTATATATAACAAACTATCCTGACTTTCCACTAAAGTATTAACATAACTTAGTCTATTTTTTAAAAAAAATCAAGTTTAACTGGAACACTTTTATTTTAATTTGCATGCCAATTGTGGAACTCTATTAAAAACAGGAACATTTGGGGTTTAGTTATGCAAAACTATTTAAACTTCTTGATCTAAATGGCTTTTCATTTAGTTCAACAGTGCAAACAGATATAATTAAAAAATAAGGTATTTTGAATTCATTGGGGCTTTCTTCCAAGTAAGAAGATATGAAATCATACCCTGAGTGCATTCATTCCTTTCTATCATTTTTTTTAAAATAAGGATAGTTTTTTCTCTTTACTGTCTTATTACTGCTGTAAGCAATAGTATATTTTTCTTTTTAAAAAATGATTGTAAGTCACCTTGGTAAACCTTGGTTCATTAAATACATGCAATAATGAAATAGATGAAGACATTTTCTAAGAAAAGGTTTACTCAATCATATGTTTTAAAATAAACAGATTGGTAACAAATTAGGTTGCATTCAGTTTCTGAGTATTAAAATATTTGTCACACAGTCGTCAGCACTGATCCTGCCATTATTTAGTGGCAAATGTCTATGAAAATTGCTGATGCAGTGTTGCCATTTGGTAAGAAGCCCTCCCACTAATAGAAAGATGGGTACAAGATCTCTACATCTAGATCCTTTTGAATTCAGATGTTTTAGGGCCTATAACTTAGTTTGGTTTTATATAGAACTAAATCTCTTTCTGAAAGTACTGCTGGCAAGCATGCCTCACTCAAAGCACTGTAATTAGATATCCCTTGATGAACTGTTTTCTGTGATTAGAAGATAAATCTGTCAATTGCTCAATTCAATTCCAGAGAAAAGTAGTTTTGTTTTGCTTTTTGCAGACACAATGTCTGCCTTTCTACAACATTCTAAAAAGCTGAATCACTAGGGCTGCCTCAATTCAATGCAGATCCATTTCGGATTGGCTCAGCTTCTCTGAGGAGCCACAGAATTGGCCAAAAGCAAGCAGATCCCCTTCAGGTTTCAGAATTTGGATGACTCTGATGCACAGCCTTAGTTAAAACTGACCATCATGTTGTATTGGCATGTAACACTCAAACGTAGATATTTTCAATTTCTTCACAATGGCTATGCTAGAGAATAAATGGGGAAAAGGAGCCCAATAAGCTTGGGTTATAGTAAAACTGAGCTATCTGAAAATTCTAAATAATACTGATTTGTTTATCTATTCATTTATTTATTTTTATGCTATTTGATGCCAACTTAAAAAATGATAAATAGAAATACAATAAAATTAATTCAAAAAGAATGACAAGATAATTACAAGATGGCAATCCAGATATCATATCAATACAGACAATATCTCAAACAGGGGGGTCCCATTCCAGATGCCATCAGAGTGGGAACTGTCTGGATCTCTCTCTTACATTTAAGAGAGCTTTTTTAATGTGTCTCTCAAATTACTTCATAAGGAAGTTAAATAACACCATCTTCAAATAATAGCAGGCTAGAAACAGAGAGAGAAGTAGAACTGAAGTTTCCTGTATTTTACTTCCTTATCTTTTTCACTGGGTGTAATTATACAGTTGAGTGTCAGATAAAGAAAAGGTTGAAAGATTTATCTCGCCAAATGTAATATTAGTGGTATTTTTTTTTCTGGAGAATTCATTGAGGAAAACCAACAAAATAGGAAAGCACTGTGATTCTGTACCCAATTTGCCAGTTTTTCTATACAGTAAACCTATTTTACACAGAGGCATTCTTTAAGTTATTATTACATATGATCCATGACTGACCACTGTCACAGTTTCAGACTGAAACATTTGGTTATCCTTACCCAAACACTACATTATAGTGTTTTATTGAGTTCCTGGTTGCTGTACAGTGAACTGAAGCAGGACAGAGGAAGAAAAATTACACTTTTTTAAAGGTGGTAGTAAGTAAAAGTCAAGGAATTTGGCAGTCCAGTAAGTCACATCATTGAACTAAGCATAGAGCCACCATACTTTTCCATCTCTGAATAGAGAGCAAGATCATAATTTTAACACATCTACAGTTCAAGTACATAACATACAGACACAGTAAGGTAACTGCCATTGATGGGCTGGCTTGGCCTGGAACATGCAAACAAAAAATTTGAAAAATTATAAACAAATCAACGAACAAGATAATTAGACACACATTATTTTAGTGTATAATTATATTCTGCCACTTTGACATCTTTGCAGTTAATAGAAGCAATCTAATTTAACAGTAATTTTAAATTTATAAGGCAACACTGAATACTGAGCAATAGCACCCACCTTAAAAGATGTCCCCACCCAAACATTTGTGTCTGTGTCTGTGTGTGTGTGTTTGTGTGTGTACCTTCTACAGAACTGTCCCATTTCTTTGCAAAACAAGGAACAGTAGAAACAGAAAACAAGTAAAGTTAATCTGTACAGTTACATTAGCATTTAAATGCAATATTCATTTGGGATTCATTCTACAAAATACATGCTAATAATCAGATAATAATTAGAGGATATTTAAGATTTTTTATTAGTTATTCCAAGTGGCTTGTTAATTATAAGGCCATTTTCACATGGGAAATTCTTTTTTTTTTTAATTGGTGGTCCAGAATGGAATATGAAGTGATATATGAAAAAGACATACATTTTTAAAAAGCTCTTTGCTCTGAGCTAGTCTGTATAATGGCATAACACATATAACATGAAGCAACCTCAGAAGCTTGTTTAATATTATGTATTAAACAACGTTCTTATCAGCAGGTTTCATCTGTATCAAGTAAACAAGCAGTATGAAAATCAAGTCTTCTGCTAATTCTTCGGAAGATATTGCAACATACAATAAATGTATCTAGTAGGTTTCAAACAGAGGCAACTATTTAATAATTTTCCAACTGAAAATTATTACTTTTAGACATGGACACATAATGAATACACAAATGTGTAGGGAAAAAAATGAAACCAAACCATGTTCCATTTGGAGAAAAAAGAAACATAAGCAACCAATATTATGAAGTAGTTAAGTATGTCAACTACTTAGTTTGCATTACCATTTCTACTGTTTTTCAACAGCCTTGAAACAACCAGCCAAATTCGGACAACAACCCACCTCTCACTTTTACACTTTTGCCCATTAAAATAAGGAAGTGAGAAGGTGGTGCTAATTTAGCCAATGCAATGCAGAGTGTGCCTGACTCCAGAAATAAACATGATGGATGCACAGCACACTCCCAGAAAATCAACTCTGAAAGATCACCTCTCCATGAGGCACTTTTAATATCCCCATACATCCTTCCACTCCCGCATAGCCAACCCACTTGACTTGGGGAAGCATGTTTTCATTTTTCATCTTAATATTACTGTAACAGGAAATCGCCCTGATGATTACTATACTGCACTTAGAAGTTGCTTACTTAGAACCTTCTCTTTAAAAGGAATGGGCACCTTGTCACTGAATATATGCATACAGGAGTAATCCTGCCAGCATGGTGGGCTGTGAGTAGCACTTCGGTGAGTTCAAAGTGTGGACTAAAGGCCAGTGTTTAAGTTACTTGAACAGTACAGCTATTCCTTGCATTAGTTTAATCAATCTTGTGGAATCCTTGGTGCTCTCTGAGCTTTGTTGTTTTCTTCAGATGTTTCATTGCCAGACCAGGCAACATCTTCAGTGTGCACTGTTCGCACTGAAGACATTGCTAGTCTGGCAATGAAACGTCTGCAAGAAAACAACAAGGCTCAGAGAGCACCAAGGACTCCACAGTTCAACCCTGAACTACAAATATTCTTTTCTATTAGTAGAATCTATCTTCCCTCTAATACAGTTTGTAATGTCAAATAATGCTAAAAGTGAATATGCAGAGCTCTGCTAACAAGTGGGCTGCTTTAATCATGTTACTGGGGAGTAAGTTCCATTGGTCCTGATTGTTCTCGTTATAGACTAAACAGGCATCAGATCATACTGGACATTTGTTTCATTTCATCTGAAAAAAAAATCTGAGTCATGTATTTAGAACTGGAGTAATAAACAGAAGTTCATTTAATAGCTTGCATGGTTTTTATTGGAAGAAGTATAACCAAGACTCCATTTTAACTAATAGCAGGTGCTAGGCATGATTTTTCTCATCAAATTAGATAGAATTTTTAAAATTATATATATGTACACATATTAGAATCCTTCTTTGTGCCTATATATATTACCATATTGCCTATGGGGATCTGTGAAATTAAATTATTGCCTATGGGATTTGTAGGATTAAATCAATCATTTAATCTCCTATTTCCCCATAGGCAATATGATCATTAATACAAAGGGAGAATTAAAGATATACACACATGCACATTTTAAAAAAAAAGATTTTCCAAAGCAAACAAATTGAAATTATCCTAAATATCTCAGGAAATATAATAGAAAATGAACCATTTGAATACACTGAGCTATTTCCAGGTAGAAGAAACAGCTAATTGCTAATTAGTATTTGCAAGAGATGCTAAAATGTCCTTTTCAGATTTTAATGTATAATTTAATTTATAAAACAATGAAGGAACATTAAGCAACATAAGACATCTCAAATTGGTTCATTAATTGTCTTTTGCAATCCTCCTATTTACAGAGATAAACAGTGGAATTATAAAATGGAGCAACGTACATGCAAGCAATCAAATGCATGTTGTATAATTTACTTAACCTGTAATAGGTTAATACTGATTTAAATTTGTTATTTCCTCTTGTAATATAAATTTAAAAACTGATTATCAAGGGGAGAGGGGAACAGCATAGAGGTAAAAATTCCTCAGATGAAAAAAAAAAAGAAAAGAAAGATGCCCCAGTTGCTGTTAAAAGTCTAGTGGGAAGCTGCCTGTATCCTTGTGGACAAAATGGTTTGTGACTTCGGCAAGCTATTTCACATTCTTGCAAATTGGGACTGCTTGTCTGTTTGGCCCTTGTATCTGTAACATGCAAAAGAAGGTGAAGCATTGCAGTGAAAAGTGAACATTTTTCACCTTGTTTTCTTCTTAAATTAACCAGAGAGTATTTTTGTAGTTCTGCTTTATTTCCCATTACTGTTTTATGAACCACCCCTGAGGTTTCCTGACAATCCATCAAGCTCAACTTTGCTTGATCTCTTCTCTCTTCTCAAAGCATATTATGGTACTAGATACTAAGCTAAATCTAATCTCAGGTTTTTGCTAAGCATTTGAAATTCTTTATTTTGGTCAGAAAGTCATACCTTCACTGACTGTTACTGAACCCAAAGAAAAATATTAATATTTCTGTTAGGGTTCTTGTTCTCCGTAACTGTATTTCAGAGCAAAGGACCCTATGATATAAATGGTTTGGTCCATTATATAAATAGTTTAATGTTTAGTCCCAGACAAAGCAACACTGATATATTTTCAAATATAATTTTGTATTTTGTATTGCAATAATCATTCATTTGCAAACATTTGCTTACAGTGTTGTCTAGGCTGACCTTTAAAATCATAGAGAATGACCTTATTAGATCAGATCCAGTGAAATACAGAGCGACTTCATACCTCTTGGGCTGCTGGAGGAATGACAACAGATGTAATATGTTCCATAAATTGGCAGGGTAAAATTTGGATCCCCACACAGTTAGTTATCTTAGTAGACTATAGCTCAGTTAATATTAGGTGACAAACTTTAAAAAAGAAATGGAAACAGCAGAATAGACTTGATTTAATCCAAATATGGCTAAACTTGATCGCACAAAATACTGGTCTGGTGTGTAGCTCCAACTATCCATGCAATCAGAATGTGAGTTCTGCAAGCAAAGCTATTTTGCTTAATTTTACTGAAATTAAAAGTGAACTATTATAACGAATATTTAAAGCAGTTTAATTGAGCATAAGTACTTTAATTAAGCATGCAGTTTAACTGAACAAAATTATAACTCTAAGAATATTTTTTAAAAATTATTCATTTAATTCATATTCCACTTCCCATTTCAAGAAAAGAACTGTCATTTTCAATCAAGAAGAAGTATTAAATATCCATCAACTAGGATACCTACATGCTTTCCAAAAAGGCTTCTGTGGATATATTGTATGTGGGTTACCTCAACACATTTCTGAAGCTTATCTTATTTTGCATTTAACTGGTTGCATCAAATGCTGCTCTGGAGGGTTTTCTGCAAAGGTTGTATGGCCTTTTTATCTGGCAGGAAGGCCTGCTATTTGTAGTGAGTCTGACTACCAGAATTCCTGGCCATCAAGGCTTTCATTTGGGAATTCTGGGAGCTGTAAACCAGTATACCTAAAGACACCAGACAGGTAGCTCAGTCTTTCCTAATTAAGAAATTAGGAAGTCATAGATCTTCCACTACAGAAACCAAAAAAAAAAAAAAAAATCCACATCAAACATTGTACTTCTTTTGGTGCTAAGAAGTCCTTTATCAGCACAAAGGACTAATAATAACCTGAGATCTGATTTGTGAATCTTCAGTCTAAACTTTCATTACAAAATATTTATATGCTCTGATAAGTCCAAACTATGTCTTAAAAACCATGCCTAGCTATCAAAACCTAAACATCTGATCATCCATCTCTTTCTGACAGCCCTTAGATCATGCGTAACCACTTCAAAGTGCCATATCACGTCAGTAATTGTAACATGGCTTCAAAATATTTAAGCTAGAGGCTGGCTGTCGCGTGTCCCATTTACAGTCAGCATCTGTGCTCTAATTCCATTACAGTACAAAGCAAAAATGTTTCCCAAACTCACAAACAGGAAAAGCATCATCCAGCTAAAGAGGCGGTCCCAACCTCAGCTTTTTTAGTTACAGAGCAGGGCTTTTGTGTTCACATCTTTCTTTTCTCAACCTTCCTCCCCCTCTCCACTCTGCAACACACCCCTTCAAAATAGGGGTGGCTGAAGAAAATGCACTAATGTGAGCCTCAGGCAAAGGAGAAATAAAGAGAGGGGAGGGAAGCTTTGGCCAAGATGAAAGTAAGAAAGAAAGAAAGGAGGCAATTTAGTCTACTCCAGTTTGAATTGCTCTCTCACTGAAGCCAAGGATAGAGGAGAGGGATGAGTAGAGATCTTTGGAATAGTGCACATGACCAGGGAACAATTCATCATGGCTGTGCCTGCAGGCCAATTCCACTGGGCCAGAGAACAGAAAGGGCCATTCAAGTATCAAGCAGAAGGAATAGCCAATGGAACAGGAAGGGCCACAACAGCATCTCCTAAGCGCAGACTTCAGAAGAGCTGTGAGGAGGCCAACCAAAAGCTGTAATCATTTTCAACTGATCAGAGACCCCATTCCAGGCTAAAACCTCATCGCACCAGTTTTAGAAAGGAGTTTTATCTGTGCAAGAACATTTACAAATAAGCCAGACAAACATAAAGTGAAAGAATTGAATCCCAAAGGTATTGTATGCATTGTCACATCTAATGTTGCTGTAATCAGCACAAATGGGTTTTCAACTTTCTATACATACAACTTCTATGCATTTGCCAGAAAGGCATAAGCATTCACGTGTCTCATATTTGCAATCCAGACAATAACTGAAGTTCTCTGGGTAAATTTCAGAACTGTTATGCACACTCTCTGTCTATGAGTACCAGTAGATTCTAGAATGGCAAATTATAAATCAGAGCAATATCTCTAGCTACTGAAGACTTGCTATAATTTATTTGAGAATCTTTGTAGTAATCTGTACAAACTCTGGATAAAATTTAACTGATTGCTAGCCCTAACAAAGGTTCCTTTATGGGTTAGTAGTTAGTAGGTTAGGGAAATAACCTACTCGTTATTTGTTATTTCCCTAACGATTTTCACAACTTTGAAGGAATGGCAGAGATTGAGCTTCAGAAACAGTCCAAAGTATTCAGACTTGATTCCCCTCAGAGAACAATTTGAGGAACAGAACTTGGTACTTGTTGGAATGATTCTCATTATTCTGCTTAAAACTGCTATCCCCTTTTGATCTTTACCGAGAAAGCAATTGAACCCTAGCCACTGCAATGCAACCATCTCTCCCTTTAGGCCATCTGCATATATTTCATCTAGAGGAACTCTGTTCAAAAGCTAAAACTCTTTGTGAACATGCATCTTCCACAATAGGACTGTGCAGGGCAAGCTGCTTGAGAAAACCACTGGTAGACTGATTGCAATCCATTCTCCACTTTACCTCCTCTTTTCAGCCCTCCATCGATGACATTTTATATAAACACCATTTTTTGTCACAACTGTGGCAACGTCCCTATTAGTAGAATTCTAGAACTCCAGAACAGCAGATTGAAGCCAGAGCATTTTGGAGAGTTTCGATTCATTGTAGGGCAAGTTAGAGCTGTCCACACAACATCAACTGTTCTGAATTACAGTAATCAGATTTTCCTTGAGCTTTGGGTTTTCTTTACATTTAGAGCACAATTCTATGGGCAACAGATGGCAAAGCCAATACAATGGTTTCTTCCCATACACTTAATACCAACCTGAGATCAATAATGAGGAGAAAGGATATGCATTACTTGTATTACACAGGTAGTGCCAAGACTTTACCTGTTACTGCATCATGTAGTATATGATCAAGTCATGAGTAACAGTAAAAAACAAAACAATAATGATAATGATAATAGTTTCTTACATACTGTACTTACCATGATGTATGAAAGGAATTTCATATAGGTGTACCTGAATCGTTTTCTGAATATTTTGAATAATCCATTACATAACTTGGATTATCTCACAACCCAGTCTTTCCTCCACACTGATCCCCAGCATGTAGCTATTTCCAACAGATGATGAAGTAGATATGCATTCTATTGACTTGGTAAAATGGGCCTGCACTGATACTGAAGAGTGGTTGACCTAAAATGAAAGTCTGCATCATCCATTATAATGTATGCAGCATAAAAATCACTAAATGTGACAACAGAAGTTTTAAACTGAGACTCTAAACAAATTAACTTGAAGTCCATCAGCCAAAATTTGGTTGTTTTTTATCCAAAAGCCATAACAATCAAACAAAGTATACCCTTAAACAAAGAAGAAACACAAACTGACCAGCATAAATAATAATCTCAGACACAACCTTCATAATCAATAACATTCATTTAAAGAAACTGAAATCATCTTGGAAGAAAGACATTCTTAAATATAACTTTCCAAAGATCACCAAGTAACAGATTATTATTTTTCTTTAGAAAACAAATACAGAGAATAGAACTCCAAAATGCCCTGGGCAAGCTTTTGATTGGTCATTATATTCCATTTATTCACTCATCTAATAGGATTCAACTCAGCTTATTCCCAAATCAGTAGACATATTGTATGTAGAATAAGATGGTTAGCTATATCCTTTTGAGATACCTGATCACTTTCATTTTGGTTCTTTGCTATGGCTGATCTATTAAAGGCCAAGCTGCCAAGAATAATGAGAGTTCTTGTCCAAAACATCTGGAGGGCATCAAGTTGAGAAATGCCTTATAAAAGGAATGCCTTCCTTTATACCAGCCTGCTCATTCCTGATTGCAAAGTATCAGTGAAAACTAGAGAAAAAACATTATTGATTACGGGGTCCATTTTGTGGAACTCCCTCCCCACTTTACCACCATAATTTTTTCCTCTTAAGCATCCTGAGTCTAAGAACTCCCCCCATCCAATTTCTTTTGGTGGCATTTTTATTCTTTCTTTACTGGTAATAGAGTAGTATATGCTACTCTTGCTGTTTTCTCTTATATATGTCTCCATTACTCTGAAATCTCCCTGGCTGCCCACACTTCCCAGTCTGAAACACCTAAGTGGGAAGAGTTCATTCATGAAATCTTCAACTGAAGCGTGGGAAATCAGTGAGATAGCAAATCAGATGAGAAAAGATTGCACAATGCAATATGGGATACACACACTTGTTCCTTGGCCACCATAGAACTAAATAAGTGCAAGAACAACCCATTCTACCCAGAAGAATTGCACTGAAGTTCTCCTTTGCAGGAAATTACAAAAACAAATTCTCTTTCATTGAACTGAATGAGAACTGATGAAACTGCCGCCATCTGCTCATCCATTTAATGAATGTTCACAGAATCTGTCAATTCCTCATTACTGAGACTGCCAATCATTTAGCTGATACTCCGATTGTGTCACGCTTGGATTATTGGAGCAGCCTGTTTACCAGGTTACCTGAAACCTCACTCTGTCCCTTGATTTGTATCCAGAATACTGTTGTTTGCATTATTCTTATTTTGCCCCTACCTCTTCTTATTGACAATTGTTGCACTGTTTGAGAATTCGAGAAAGATACCAGTACAAATCAATGAGGTTGACACACCCAGTTATTTGGTAGTTCATGTCATTCGGTGCTTGGCCCTATTATTAAAGGAAGGTCATTTGATTCTACCACCTGCTAGAATATCACGGTTAAAAGCTTTTTTTCACTCCAGTTCTTTGGAATAGAGTCCTACCAGGAGTATGCTTGGAATCAGATCACGTACAGTTTTAAAAAGCACTAGAAATGCTTCACTTTCCTAGGTGCTTTAAAACAAACACTTGTTCCTTTGATTGTATATAGAGATTAATATTACATGTCATGGACCTTTGAATTCAAGCTCCTTATTTCTGTTGTGATATTATAAGTAATTATAATGTTACAGCACCCATTGTTGTTTAATTCTATGTTTCCACTGTGCTTAGTTATTGTAAGTAATAATAAAACTGCAACTGATAATGATACTAACTTATAAAAAATGCAGATTTTTTGCTGCATGATGTTCATAGAAGCCTTGACTTTCTCAGTACTTGTAAACAGACACTAACATTTCTGTAACTGGGTCACTACGTAATACAAGTCTGAATACAGCATGGTTCACTTCCTTTGATACATCATAAGAACCACTACAAAAACAATCTCTCTTAATTTCAGTGATTACAATGCTATTTCAGTGGATTATCTATTTCATAGGGGGGGTTACTTATTGAACAAAAGACTTATTTGAATTCTGTCTTTTATCCAAGAAGAAAGGAGTTCATGTTGGATGTCATTTTATTTGTATAAATAAAATGGTAAGTCAGAAACTGAACCAAAATATTTTTATTAATCCAGTTACAACATGTCAGCTACTAAAACACACAGGCTTTTTTGGAAGCAGCCAGATGTGTTTATTTAATCTTTAAAATTACTCAAATGTTTAGATGCTTTTCTGAATTGCCAATAGAATCTTCCCCATTAGGATTATTATTGTGGAGTAGTACCAGTGTAGTATACACTTTAGAAATATAACAAAAATATGTAGCCTGTGTCTGTCTTAACTACCATAGATATCCAAAGCCATTCTGCTGACATGAAGGACTGAGCTTCATATGTATTAGAGAAATTTCCCTACTCTACATTTGCATTTCACGTGAGTTATTTCTAAAATGCATGTAGATGCTTTTATTGCAATTTGCCTATATTTTCCTCACATTCCCTTGCAAAACTCAAGTTTATATCCATGGAGTTTCTAATGATAATAAATACAAACTAACAATTATCTTCATGAAGGAAATTTGTGTATTTTTTTTACTACTAAAAATAATAAGCTGCAATTCAGCGCAGGTACTTGGATGTAATTTCCATTTCATTGGCATTCCAGAATAAGTATATATAATTATCTTAAAAATCAGCTGAAGCATGATGTTCAAATTCATCAATATCAGTTCTTTTAAACAGTCAAAAATATTATTTTATACTAATAACAGCAAATCCTTGTTGGTACCAGTGAACAATTTTCTTTTTCTCATTGTTAGTAATTGTGCCTGCAATCTACATAGATGTTAAAACTACCCTTCAAGCAGAAGCAAACAAAAGAAAAAGGCTGCATTTTCAGTTTTGCACTAACAAGAATTTCCATTTGTTTTGCCCATATTGGCGAAGCAAATAGAAACAAACTCTTATGTTTACAATTAAACTTAATTCAAAACAAAAACTGTTTGCAGTTTGAAGTGCCTTAGTTTTGGGATTGAGCATCATGAAATGCTAAAAGAAAATATTTTGAAATAAATAAATTGAAGGGAGCAATGA
Organism: Candoia aspera; assembly: GCF_035149785.1. Taxonomy (NCBI): domain Eukaryota; kingdom Metazoa; phylum Chordata; class Lepidosauria; order Squamata; family Candoiidae; genus Candoia; species Candoia aspera. Next base: position 32,956,500 of record NC_086158.1, on the reverse strand, counting down.
AGTAGAGGAAGAGATGGAGATGGAGATATAAGTGATCTCCACTATTCTTGAGATATTACCCAAACAGTTAGCTAAATATTGGCTAAATTTAATTAAAATCAATGAAATTAATTCTCAAATGTGTGTGTTCAAACCTGAGAGACCAAGAGAGAAACTAGCATAAATACAGGTGCTTCCATTTAACTAGTTTATGAACTGTAGCCCATGAATCAATATTTAGAAGCCACTTTTAAAAAGTATGTTGTCAATTAACATTAATCATTTCTTCCCTCATCCAGTCCTCATTCAACACACTTCATCCCACTGTTAAGATATACTAAGTGGTGAACGACTTTCACGCAAAAAATAAGGCTGCCTAAACAGGGACCACAGCTATAGAAAAGTAGAGGGCAAAACTAAAAAATCTCTTTTGACTGGAATAGTAATGTGAATCATGTACATAAGTTGCATAAATACATGACATGACATTCTGTTATTTGCCAAATCAAAACAAACAAACAAAAAAATGTGCTGGCATAGTTCTCCTCTGTGCTCTTTCTTTTTTCCTTCGTACACATTGAGCCGCTGTGAAGATGCAGTTCTCCTTAAATCTCTAATAGGCTTGAGGGTGTTTGTCCTCCCTCCTCCCCTTCTTTCCTTTTGGCTTTTACAATGCAAAGGGATACTATAGTCCTGAAGAATGGTTTCAGTTGTCTATCCTGAATGGCTGTCGGCATCTCTAGCCATCTAGAAAGGCTAGAAACATTTTGTAGGTGAAAATAGCCACTTTTTCCACGGTGGAGAGTCCATAAAACTCTTCAGAGCATCAGCCATTGGGACTCATTGAATAATTCATCCCTCATTGCAAGCCCATAATGTCTTTTCTGGGCCCTATTGTGGAGACTGTTTTCTCTTCTTTTCTCCTTGAATTATAAAAAGGGTGCCTTCTTTTGTCCATATCAAGCTGCTGCTAGCTGAACCTTTGTCTGGCCAAAGCTAAAGTGTGAGTTTCAATGGACTCTCCCCTCTTTGTTTTCCAAGTTCATCTCCAAGTGTAGATTGTGTATAGAAGGCTTTCTTTGTAAAAGCTGGAAAAGTTGTACAAATGTTTGACCAGCTCATTTGGTACTTTTGTCTCCTGTTCTCCAGGGCCTATGGTAGATGTGAAGGGCAAACTTTAGAGGAGGACTGTCAGGGAACCTCAGACAACAAGTCACACAGAACATTGGCCACAGCAGGTTTGCCAACCCAGACAACAAGTTCTTGTAAATCTACTACCTATAATATCAACAAAAGGCAACAATCTGCACAGAAGTAGACTGGATATCCTCCTCTTCATTTAGCCAGTAACTACAACATGGAGTCTTAAATACAAACACATACACAAATGTATAGAAATTAAATCTACTTTATTTGATCCAGAAGACATTTCCATGCAGTTAAGTCAGTGAACATTACTTCCAAGTAAAACTAACTTTCCTTAATGTGAAAAGTTCAATTGTTGCTGGAGATCGGAGCAAACATGCTTGGGGAAGGCAGTAAATGTCTTCAGAATTCTGGACTATTCCTTAATCTAGTTACCTTCTGTATATGTGCACACATGTGTCTTAATGTTACAAACCACCCCATACATAGAAGTAAATTACCTAGGAATAAATAATTGAGACTTACTAATCAGTTGACATGCCAAGAGTCTTCTGTACAGATACAATTTTACTCACAGGTTTCTATTTTTGTGATGATATTGTGAAAAATTAGAACTTTTATCAGATAGTCATCAAAATTGTTTGAGACAGAGAAGAAAAGTCTTGCTCTGCACTTGAGGAGTACTTCAACCATGAACACATTTACTAAAAAATAATTTCCACTGAAGTGGTAGTCAATGCAGCTTCTCATATAGGCCACCACTGACAGCATCTCTTCTTTGACTTGAAGCCCTTCGGGAAAAGGGCAGGATCACGACCTTCTCCCAAGGATTTTCCTCCTCCCTTCCTACCCGGGTCCCTTTTTATTTAATGACTTCAGCTTGACTAACCCCAAATACTGCCCTGATTTAAGGACACAGAGGGGATGGGTCTCAACAGCTCCAGCCACACGATTGAGCAACTAGCTTTTCACAAAGAATTCAGACAACAAACCTTCCTCCCCTCCCCACCCCCACTTTGTCCTGCATTAGGAGCCTTTTTTCTCCAGATTGCAAAGTGTTCACAAGTAACAACTGAATACTGTGAGATCTGAAAGTTGCAAAGAGGGAGAGAGAGAAGAGACAGAACTGCATCCTTATTCCCTTGCAGGTATTCCTCCTCTCTGTAAAGCAAAATTTTCTACCACAGTATCACATCCAGGACACTTCCCACTTCAAGTTTGACCCAGCAAGATTGCAAGCCATTTTTCATAGTGTAAATACAAGTGACTCAATATTTCTAGCAATGGCTGTTTGGGCAACATGGAACTCTCACCTTCTCCCCACAGTTTTTTTCATGCACATTGGAAATGGACTGGATGTCTCCCTTCCAGATCAGCCTTCTACTTGTTACCAGAGAAGTTCCTTCCTTCCGAGACATGAATAACAAAATTGCTTCAACTCATGAGACTTATGAAGCCATCATTGCTCAGAAATAAGTCTGAGTGGCTATGCTCTCCAACTTGCCAGCCTCACAGGGCAAAATCCCAGCAGCTGCACTGGTACAACACCATGCTAAACTTGGTGACAGTTAACCTTGGTTAGATATTCAGGAAGGGGGCGTAGACTGCGGTACAAACCCCATCCATTTGGTAAGTTTATTGTTGAGTGTATGATGAGAATCCAGAAATCAGTTAAGTCAGTGCCAGATGAAGTGTGTTATATGAATGCTGCCTATGTGTTTAATAGGGTGGGGAGAGGCTTACCCCCAGAAATAGACCTTAAAATTGCTGCAAGCTTTACTTGCTAGGATAGGGAATCTTGAATCTAAATGTAACAGCAGCACACCTACTATTCCATCTAGAAAAATTAAGTAGCCCCTAAGTTAGCTTCCACTGATTGTAATAACGCATATTCTGGGAGAAGCAGGCATAAACTGCACCATTTTGAAGCCTGGAATTCGTTTAAGAGGCACTAAAGAAGTTTAGGCCAAGTAACATTTACTGGCTACCTCCCAATAAGTAAGTTTCATTGCATTTAATAGAACAACTTTCCTGGATTCTAGCCTCAGAAAGTGAACCTGGATAAGAGAAAAGATCAATGAACTTTGGATTTTATCTTAAATAATGGCCACAATCCCACCCATGTTCTCTGCTAATCAAGCCACACTGGTTTCAACAGAACTCCTTAAAATCATGGGGCAGCAGTTCAGATGCTGCTGACTACTGCTAAGGTGTTTCTTTTCTTCTCCACTCAGCTCCTGGGCCTTCCATCTATTCTAAGAAATATTTGCTCAACATCTATGTTAGGACAATCTTTGTCTGCTTAATTATAGCACCAAAAGACATTGACCTTGAATGCACAAAACCAGGAAGGACATTTCCACCACCATGGGCTGGTCCCGGTAGGACTTTCCTTTCCCAGGTGTGCTTCTTCTAGTTTCTAGGAGAGTTTTAGAATTTTCTAGAGAAACCAAGGGGCAGGATAAAGTTTAATTAGGGCTAAAATCCATCTAACATCAGTTGCGCTGAAGAGTTAGGCACTGTCAATTTCTGCTAATTTCTTCCTAGGTCTGGAGACCTGTGTTGTGCAATTGAGGAAGTGACCCCTGGTCCAGGACATAATAATAGTTTTTAAAATGCCACTAGACTCTTGGTTAGCACTACAGGGGGAATAGTGTTGCTGCAATGTCAGTCATCTTAATTTTGATCCCTAAGACTGACATCTACCATTGGCAAAGGAGAAATCAGAGAGGCAGACAAATGCAACCATGCTTTTCAAATGCTCCACTTTTCACCACCTCTGAAAAGCCTTTTAGGTTGAGTCAACACCTATCTATATCTCACCTAAAAACTTCATCCACAAGAGGGATTTTTGCAACCCACTGGGCCCAAACCACCCACAACCTATAGGTCCCGAGAAAGTCCCCATTCAGCCCACGGAGTTTCCTAGGGCTCCTCTCGAAATTGTGCCTTTCCGTTTTGTTCAGCTCTAACAGCCTCCTCTACCGTTCAACCTTTCCCCTCCACGCAAACAGAAAAGGAAAACACACCAGATGAGCCCATCTGCAACAGCGGCCACCATCATTCAGGTAACCCAACGACCACTCTCTGGATACAGCACAGGTCCCCCTCCCTCCTGTCCGGGAAGTCAAGCTACGGCGGGCCTCCTTGCTCTCGCAGCGCTTTTTTGCGGCGATTCCCCTCCCCCTCCCCCTCCCCCTCCCCGCAACACCACTCCCGGGGAAGGTGCTCGTCCTTACCTCTTTCGCTGAGGATGCCGTCGATGCTGTGCTTGGCCTTTTTCTCGTTCTCCTCCGCTTCCTTCCTCTCCAGCTCCCCTTCTTCTTCTTCTTTCCCAAATTTGCTTCTCAAAATGCGGCTGATGGAACTCACTTGGGAAAGAAAAAGAAAGAAAGGGCAGGTCAGGCGTGAAGCGGGGAACCTGGAGAAGCCTCACAGCCGGGCTAGGCTCCGAGTCGCCCTTGGGCACAAGATAGAGGACTGGGATGATGCTTGGAAACAGCGGTTCAGCATCCCTTCCGATTACGAAATGGGGCTGGGCTGAGTCCGTGCATCCCCTGATTGCGGTTTCGCGATCATTTATAATTGGGTCGTCGCCTCCCCCCATTTCCGATAAATCGAGTGAGAGCTCACACGCTGGCTTAGTTTGCAAAAGATCCTCTTCGGCTAGTTATCGGATCAAAGTATCCTCCGAGTTTTCACAAAACCCTGAACCATAAAAAAACCGAAGGAGTTGAATTTGCTCAGCCTCTTTGACATGTTGCGCTAAATGCTTTTCAACGACTTGGTTACACGGGTCGTATGAATGAATACAGGCCCGAGCCACGAAGTAACCACCCACGTTTTAGCCTAGTGTGTTTTACGACCCCAACCCGTGGGGCTAATTTATGATTTAGCCTGCGGAGCCAATCAGGAAAAATTGTGGTAATTGAAAAATAAATCGATAAGTTCCCCAGAAGTAAGCGAGTTAGGGAACGCAGCAATAGACAGAAAAATCTAGGCATTGAAGGATGGTGCTCATTCCCCACCACACCAAAAAAAAAAAACACGTCGGCCCTGAACAGCACTAGAACAACAACAGATAATAAAAGTTTGGTTTTATTTAAAAAGGAGATCTGGTCTGCCACCTAACTTAGCAAAAGCAAAAATTGGCACGCTTTTTCCTAACTGAAGGCAGCGCAGTTTTGTAGACCTTGAGGAGGTTTGTTCTCAAATTAGCAGAGCAGCAACTCAGGGGAAACGCGATTCCTTCGAAGCCAACTTCGAAGGGCAGAATTTCCTTCCAGGCTGCCGAACAGCCGCGACACGCTAACCTGTGGCCTTGTCCGCACGTACGCAACTCCCTTTGGAGATTTCAGTCGAATGGAACATGTGGGGAAGGCCGAGCACGGTGTGTGTGTGTGTGTGTGGTGCCTTCGGGTCAGTGTTGACTCCTGGCGACTGCCTGGACAAGTCCCTGCAGTTTTCTTGGCAAGATTTTCAGTTGTTTGCCATTGCCTCCTTTCCAGAGCTGGGAGAGGGAGTGACTGGCCAAGGTCACCCAGCTGGCTTCGTGCCTAAGACAGGACTAGAACTCACCGTCTCCCGGTTTCTAGCCTGGTGCCTTAACCGCTACACCAAACTGGTTTCACACACGTTCGTATTTATCGCTATTAGAAATATTGTCCTACCTATATTTTAAACGTATTTCTGGAAGTACATGATCGGGCCCCTGTAGGAATCAAAGCACTTAATGCTGTGTAGAAAAATCCTGAGAAGATTTTGCCCTAAACCTCCAAAAACTTAAAGCGTAATTATTTCCAAGAGGCACTATTCCTTTTGGAAGGGGAATACCTCTAGGCAGCCTTCATTCTCTCCTAGGAAGGGATGGAAATCAAGACGCGATTGCCATTGCTTTTTTTATATATATTGTACCAATATATCTCTTTGTTTCCTTTCAAGGACTGGTAGAGAAGCCATCACCAATCAGTCCCTCCCGGTTTTTTTCTTTTTGCTTCTTCCTCTTCCACCTCCAACTTTCTTCATCAAAATAAAGCTGGTAGTTAGTCTAGGGTTGGAAATCCACTTCTACCAAACTGACCGAGGCCACAACAACCCGCAAGAGGTGACGATCCAGAAGGGATCTTGGCAAACCAGTAAGATAAAATATTCGTATTTTATGATCCCCATAGACCCATCTATGTAAGCATAAACATGCGTGTACGCACTCAATAATGGCTGGTCTGCGACACAATCCTGCCCCGGAAAGCCCCGTTCGAGAAAAGGAAGAGAAGAAACGAAGGCTTCGTGGTTATCGGATGTGAAGTAAAAACAAGCCTTTTGCCCCGTAGAAACAAGTGCCCAAATCGTGGTTAATCGGATCACCCGACTGTATGACCTGGGTGGAGGAGATGTGCCAGGAAGCGGAGCTCGCTGGTCCTCCTCTGCTCTTTCGCCCGAACCCAGCCTGCACCGTCTGGTCAGGACCGCGCCGTCTTTGCACCCTTCCCTTTCATCCGCTGCCTATAAAATCAAGCCTGGTTTTCCGCATTCATTCCCCGACGGCGTGAGAGTGGAGGGGATGCAGCGCTGCCAATAATTTAGTTTCTCCCCACCGCATCCCCTGGGCCTGAGACAGGGAAGAGTCTAACGCGGCGTTCAATGGATTGCCGCAAGGGCGACATCCCAAGCCCCACCGTTCTTTCGTGACCCTCCCCTGCAAAGCCATCCGACCACCGGGCGCTCCCCTCTGACCCAGCCTGCGGAAACCGGCCAGGCCATTCCCAGTTGGGCTGGGTCTGGTGCACACCGGGGAAAGTGCGGTCCCCGGGTGCTCCTTTTCCAAGCGACTTCTTCCCCAACAGGGTCGCCGCCAAGGCACATCCCCTTAGGAGCAAGGGTAGGCGTAAAGCAGGCACCAAGTGTCCATCCAGATCCAAGCTTTCCAGACCGAGGAAGGAAACTGTCGATGGATTCCGCGAGAGTCAGGGAAGGGCCGGCCGGGTGCTGAATCCCAGCGCTACCGTCTAAACTCGGCTTTCCCGGGCGACTTACCTGACGGCACGGTGTTTCTGTCGCACACGCCGTCCTTCAGCAACTTGTCCCGGATTTCCCAGCTAAACATGCCCGCGTTCTCCCGCTTGTACTCCTCGATCTTCTTCTCAACATCCGGCGTCGTCACCTGCTTTAATAAAAGCAATCCAGAAAGGAAACAAGGTTTGTATCGTTGGGGGGGGGGGAGCGGGAGGGGCGGGGGAGCACGATGGAAGAAGGGGAAAAAGGGGGGAAGAGGCGAAGGGAAAGAGACGACGGAGAAAGGAATATAACAAGAAGGCGACGCTCAGTAAATCCGGCGAAGGAAATAGCCCCTGCCTGGCGGTGCGGAAAAACAGAACAAAATCTAGGATCCTTTCTGGACAAGACTTCGTGCCGTCAGCTTTGTAAATGGCCCTTGGAGCGCCTGTCTGACCTAAAGCAGCGAAGTCAAGAATATGGCGGGATTCAGGGAAGACCGTTTAAAATTTGCGAGACTTCCGGAAGGGTGAAAACAACAACACTTGATAATGCGGGAGCGGACCAATTCAGAATCGAGACCGGTACTTAGAAAAGAAGAAAGAAGCGTGTCGTTTGTTCGCACAAAAGGGTTCAAAGGAAAGTAAACTGGCACCCAGTCCCGCTTCAAATATGTCCACTAAAATTAAGCATTTCTTTTAAAAGAATAAAGGTCGAGTGCAAAGCAAAACAAAAATAAAAACGGAATGTAATTAAAATATCCGAAGTGGGGGGGGGAGAATCAACATGGGGGGAAATTCTATTTAATTAATGACAGACAAAATGGTTTAAAAAAGAGTTTCAAAAGTGCAGTAAAACTTTCGCTGAACAAAAGCAACCACAGATTTTCCCCAAAAGGAAAGCAGAGGCTGCATTTTCTGTGTTCATAGGAAACATTCAAAATATTATTTAACATGAATGATAAAACCCCTCTGTTGAAAATGAAAAAAACCAAAACAAAATAAGCTTCAACTTTCACTTTCACAGGACTGCAGCTGTGATATAAAGACCTTTAGATTAGCGCTCAGATTTCACATCTACCATTCTCTTTAAAGACAAATGTGAGGGGAGAGGGAAGAATAGACATCAGTATCAAATAAACTTATTAAAAGATGAAAAGTATTTTTAAAGAGAAAATCTGCTCTAGTGTAAACCTACGTCATAATTGGGCTGGTCATTTTGGTAGTAAATAAATAAATACATGTTACAAATTATATCCATCTACGTGTCAGAAACCTTTCACTCCAAATCAATTAACTATGAAGTAAACCAACTTATTTCAATTGGTATCTGTGCCCCGCACCCCCAAATCAGTTTAGAATTGAGGTGGAATTGTAGTGACTTAGTGAAAACTAGACTACTAAAAAAGACAAATTAAAAGTATGGTTTCATTTTGGCTCAGCCCACACTTATTACTGGCATTTGCTTGCACCCTCATCCTCAGGCTATTACCAGATAAGCGATGATCCTTAGGATCACGCCCTTTGCTGGATCTCTGGGCAGTGGTTCTGGTTGAGGGCTACTGTAGCAGAAGCAGGCCCCATTGCCTTGAGAAATAGGAGGGCATCCAACCAGTGTCCTGAAAGGCAAAGGGAAAGTTGGGTTTCTCTGGAGTCTAATTTCCAGACTGTTTCTCAGAAACATTCCAGGTTCCAGCAGAGTTAGTGACCAACTGATTGTGGGAGACATACCAGGCCTATCTAAATCTCTTAATTTAGGATTGGGTGACCAACACAAATTCTCCAAACAGCTCTCCAAGGGAAAGAAGCTAGGAGAAAGTGTTATTCCGCACAACAACAAGCAAGCAAAGGTGCTTTAAGGCTAGGAAGGAGATACGCCCTCCAGAATGTACAAGTCCAATTAGGGGAAAGAGACTCTGCATTCCCAGTCCTGGACATCCCGGTCCTCTTCAGGGGTGGGGAAGAAAGTCTAAACAACCAGCACAGATAAATGTGGCTCTGTTGATGTCAGAATATGCATGCAAGCCTCCCCGCCAGGTTGGTTGGAGGTCAAATTGCAGTTGCTGAGTGACTCTGCCCTGAGGTCTGCTTGGCTTCATCCTCACTCCGTACAAGTATCTGAGGATGGGGCCAAATCCATATGGGCTAGGTTTGCACAACACACTTACCTAGAGCTATACCAAACTAACCCAATTTTCAGTGGCACAGAATATTGAACTAGAAACTAGCCACAACAACTGGGCTTATCTGAAATGCTAGGCTACTATGGACCCAGTCTGAGGTTCAATATAGGGTTCTCCCCATGAAAATTGCCCTTCCCTTGCTGAGTCAGCAAAAGAACTGCCACTACAAATTGTGTTGTCCAAATTGTGGTTTCCATCCGATGCTCATAATGCCTTGCTAACCAAAGGTTTTATCCTCATGGATTGGGTGCCAATGTTTTCATGCTAGTGATTAGAAAATGGCATGGCTGATATATTTTGCCAGGAAGTGAGTACCACTCTTTCCAATATGCTCAAGGGACACCACTGGCCACACCCTACAACATATAATCAGATCTGGCCTCATAATGAAGTACTGTGAGGGTTTTTTCCCCAACACTTTGTTGCATATTGGAAAAAATTATCCATTTTCAGGAAGATGTAAAACAGTTAAAAGGTAAGACCAGCATTACCTTGGGGTGAGGGGATCAGTGGGGTTCCAGACTACCCATATAAATGTCCCTGTAGAGGGGCTGAGACAACCCACAAATGAAGACAAGGCAAAGCACATCCATAAAATATTTGAAAGGTGGATCCAGAGCTTTCATTAGTAGTACTACCCTCATTAGTAGTAAAGCTAGTCAGTTACAATATAATCCCCAAAGAATATTTTGGGTGGCCCAACTCCCATCTGTTTTCAGGGGATGACTGATTTCAGTGGTGGGGGGAATGAAGCAAAGAAACTACAACTGCATGGAATGTGCTGAAGAAAACTGGAGGGAGAGAGGCTGAGATGAAGGTGGTACCCCTTCTCCACAAGTGCCAGGTTTACTCTATATTGACCTAAGCAACATCATCCTTCAAATCACCTGAGCCAATCTAACCTGCCAGCAAGTAAGGTGAAACTGAAATTTTAGAGGATCCATGCCCCGAGTACCCACTGCCTGTCTGCCTCCTGAGATACTCACCTTGGGTTTGCTGCCCCCAATGGCCCCGGGCCGTATAGAGCCTGTCTCCTGGTATCTGCAGAGGATCTTGGAGACACAGCCATGTGACACTCGGAGCTGGCGGGAGATGACGCATGGCCGGATGCCATGATGGGCCATCTCCACGATCTTGTGGCGGATATGGTTGGGTAGAGGCCTGCCATTGATAAAAACACCCCCGAGCTGATTGACTCGGCCTTGGCCCAGAGGAGTGGAGACTGGATGGAGGGAACATAAAAAAAAAAAAGTACTTGTTTGGAGATGAGCCAGGTACATCCAGAGGTCCTTCCTCCCAAACTCCCAGAGAAGAGGGACAGTGCACAGGACAGGCAGAGACATTCATAAGAGACTAGCAGACCTTGAGTTCACCATACGTTTGGAAGCTAATACTACCCTGATACCCTTTCCTGATCCTGATACTTTTCCTGGAACATGACAGTCACACATTCAAAATTAGCCAAACCAAGCTAAACACTATTGAATGGTTCTCTTGTGGTCACAAATTAGCTAAAATTTATTGAAAGCATGGACTTCAGCCTACTTATAATGCATGAGGCTACTTTAAAATGTTCAACCTCTGTTATTAATTGGGGCTGCTGAATTAGCCAATTCGTACTCTTAGTAGAAAGCTGACAGTCCATTTAGCATCTGTTCTTAAAGGACCTTCCTTCCAAATGAGACCGTTTAGAGTTCAGATTGAATACAGCTTTTCGTTTTCCAAATCTAGACAGATAACTCAGGAGTTTAGTCTCTACATTCAGTCTGAATTTGACATCTGGTAGTATTGCACTGTACCACAAAAGCCAGAAACACAAATGGGCAACCTAATAAAAGAATTCTCTCCCCAGCCCTGAAAACAAAAAAAAGTACAAGAGATAATTTCTAAATTAAAACAGTGGGAAAGTGGGAAAATATGGTAAGTAGCAACTTACAGTTGCCTGTACTTGAATCTCTGAATATAATATTTGGACCATACATTTCTTCTGTATCTCAAAAGAAAGACTAAGATTTTGTAGGTATTTGTGAATTGTGTGGTTTTCTCAAGTGTGTCAGGTACAATATTTTTTAATATATGAAGGATTCTATCCAAAGAATATGACCTGTTGAAATAAATGGCTTGAGGTCAATAACTTTAGCCCATGGATTTTATTTGGTCTGCTCTAATCATAGCTCAGTCTGATTTAAATCTGCTATTGTTAGTTTTTAAAGAACTTCAGGATTTTCATTTAGGTTCTATTGGGATTTTAAAATGTAGGTAGCATTGTTTAGAAAAGGATATTGTACTGGTAGCTAGACATATCTGTGACAAGACTACAAAAGGTATCAATGTTACATTTGTCTGATGGAGTGAAGTTGAAGAATTGACTTGGAAAAAATAAATTTAAAAATGATTTGCCAGTCCATCTCTGTGCATTTATCCATCTGCTTGTACACACATCCATTTTGTCCCAAAGCAATTTGCACAGTGTTGCACACTGTTTGCTTTGCCACCTCATGCACCAGCTGGCTAAAGCCACTTTCTTGCCTCCCCTACAAGTTTATTTCTTCAGATGTACCCACTACCAAAAGAAGAAGCAGTTTCACTTTTTTTAATCTCTTTCTAAGCTGGTGAGATGAGGCGGGGGAAAAAAAACTATCCAGTACTAATAAACAGGACAAAAGAACTATACAACTAAAACTTTTCTACCAGTCAAAAGAAATGGAAAGGAACTGCAGAAGACGGCCTCTGCAAATCGAGAGTGTCCACAATTGCATTTGAATTTGTGCAGATACTTTTAATGTTCTAGATTTGTGTGGGGAAGGCAGAGGGTGTTTATGAGTGTGCACAAAGAGGCATTGGGCCGAAGTTCCTTAAATCTTGCCAAAGCGGGGGGGGGGGGGGAATTAGAGGCTGAGCTGAAATAGTATGATTTCAAAGGGAATTGTTCGGTGGGAAAATTAATCACTGCTGCTACACAGACCAGAAGTAATTTAGTAGGTCTGTTAATTCTTGTTAAAAGCAAGACTTTCTTGTTGCCAGAGGAAACTAGATAGAACTAAAGGGAAGGCCTGGTGCCGCGAACTCTTTTCCACGTAAAGCGATTTTCCCCCCCTAGCTGAGTTAGAAATGTAAGATCGCCGTTTCAAAATGGCTACGAAGTTTCTTGGCTCCTTCACCTGCGAGGTACGGAGGTGGAAACTCTAACCCACTATGTTCAATGGCATTTCATGTAGAAAAGGAGGGAAATTTGTAGAGTGCAGCTGATTTCTACCTTCTCCAGCAACATTCTTTCTTTTCCTTTCTCCTTCCTGCAAAAAGGACAAAGTCAAGTAAACTAAGGTTCGCAGGGAGAAGTTGGGAAAGGCAGCATGATTTGGGGCATGCTTTTTAACACTGCCGTTTATCCCTATGCTTGATTTGCTTCCTTGGACGTGTGCCACCTGAACTGCAGTGGCCTTGATTTTTTTCCATTGGAAAGGGTGCTGATTATTCCGAGAGCTTTCTTCTTCGCCCTTGCTCGATCCCTGTGCGTAGAAAGTTGCTTCTTCAACTCCGCTAACAAATTAGTTCCAGGAACGCAAGGAGACTCCAGATCCACAGCCAGGCCCATTTAATCGGCCTCCTTCACCAAATGGGGGCCACGGGGATTAACACCCACACACACACACACGGACACCCTTTATTTTTAACTCCCCTTTCCTCACTCTCCTGCTGCTCCACAGTTCTTACCTTCTAACGGAAAACCGCTGCGAGGATAATTCTGTCCCGGAGCTGGTCGCATCATCCTGGGGACTGCTCCACCCAGAGTTGTCATTTTGGTCGCAGCTTGGCTACCTCAAACGTATTATATCCAAGAATTGCGGAGAAGGGGGGGAAAGGCGGGTCAGCTCTGATAACAAGTCCGCATAGAATAAGGTGGTGGTGGGGAGGTTAATTTAAAATCTGGAGAGATCGGGATTTAAAACGTGAGGGGGTGAGGAAAGGGGGGGATCCAACTTGAGGAATGGGGGAGGGGAGGCTCTTTTCTCCTTTCTGTCAGTGATCTCTTAGAGCAAAACTGTGGCAGAGAAAGAGAGACGAGCGGAAGGGAAAAGTTTTGCCCGAAAAAGAGGAATTCGCAACGGCTTCAGCAGCTGAACAAACCCGCGAACCGCCGGCTCTCGCCCGGGGAGAAGCTCGCATTGATCTCGCCCGGCTTGAGTGGCAGGCGGCGGGGATGATTTCTCCTTGTTCTTGATTTGCAGTGAAAGGAAACTCCGCTCTGGAGTATTTATTAGTTCTTTCACCCCAAGCTTCCTTAGGATCTCTGCGTCGCGATTGGCCAGCCGGAAGACTGTCCCGTCTGGAGAAGCCCGGAGCTGATTGGATGAACGCGCCAACTTTCTCTTCTCATCCTGACAATTGAAGAGCTCCGGCTTTGGAGTGTGACCCGCGACTTGCCTCTCTTCCCTTGATAAAGTGTCTTTCTTTCCCTCTTTTTCTTCTTCGCAGAGAAACGGCTGGACGAGGGGGGGAAATGCAGGAGGGTGGGGGGAGAGTCGGTCTATTTTTTATTTTCGGTCTGTCGGTCGGTCGGTCGGTGGGTCTTTTTACAACTTCTCTTGGCACAATGCCACCGGGGAGAAGATGACAATAGGGAAATAGCCAGCCTCTTGATTGCTTGGAGTAACTTTCTCTGCCCCCCTCCTACCTTTTCTGTCTTTGCTGGGAGGTTATAAATGTGCAGCTATAAGTGTTAGCCTGGGAGAAATTAAGAGAAACTTCGCCGTTTCTCCTGAGACGTTTCTTTGTCTTCCACACTCCAGACTAGATTCCCCTGGCGTGTGCCTGACATCCAGCAAAATTCTCTCCCAACCCTCGTCCCCCAGTCCAACCCTGATGCCCTTCCCCGTTTCCTTTGGAAACTTTTAGAAGCTGCAGTTGCATTTGGCAAAATTAATCAGGCTTTTATTCCGGGAGGGGCGGCGGGCACAAGCCAATGATGAAAACAGCCGCCTCCGTCTCTCCCCAAGAGAGGTCCCTGCTTTCAAGACTAAACAGATCGAGGAATCCCTATGAATTCATTTATGTGATTCTGCGTGGGGTGGGGTGGGGGATACACAAACACATAGACACGATATATGTATTTGTTAAGCTGAACTTCGCTAAGAAGCGCTTCTTCCCGGGAATTTATTATAGCATTGAAACTAAACTGCTGGGAGTGGGGGGAAAAAAGATTTTTTTAAAAAAAGAGAGAGAGAGAGAGAGAAAAGAAAAGAAAAGACTGACTAGGAGCTGAAGTGACCACAGCAGGATATGACGCCAGGAGTGTTGTAAAGACTGTCTGTCTTGAAAGAAGGTACCATTGTGCATGTCCTTTTATTTATAACTTGGTAAGTGCCAGCAAACTCGCCTCCTTTACACTCTGAAGTGCCAGCCCGGCTTTCCACAGCGCTCCTTTTTTTGGCAATAGTCTATTCAGTAACTGTCACTCTCAAGCTTCAAGTTATTCAAGACCTTAATCAATCAAAGGGATGAGAATCGTTCAGGTTTTTTCTCCTCTTTGAAATAAAGGAAACAATGAGATTGAAGCTTATGCTCTCTTTTCCCTTTCCCCTCCCCCAACAATTTATGATTCACTTTGGAATTATTGATTTAAAAACAAAACAGATTGGCTGGTCATTTGCTATCTTAGAATGAAAAGTCAGCGCTGAAACCAAAATAAAGTAAAATCAAATTTAGATCTTAGGAACAAGGGACCGTTTCGGGCCAATATGATAGTGATAGCTAAACAGAATTCCATGAGCAAAAGAGTTTAGAGTATGAAAAAGTTTTTAAAAACACTCAGGGCAAAGCAATGCAGCCATAATTATACCTGCGTCCTGTGTGTGTGTGTGTGTGAGAGAGAGAGAGACAGAGAGAGAGAGAGAAAATGCATCTTAGTATATTATTTTGATGAGTAACATAAAGATCCAGATTCCTGCATCTTAGAATGCAGCTCATCAGAGAAAAGAAATGAATATGCAAACAGGAGACTGTGATCATCACTTTTAACATGTATGCACTTGAATAAAGTGCCATCAGGATTTTGTTTTACCTTCTGAAGCATTCAGTGCCCAGAAGGGTAGCTGAAATGGCTTTACCAACGTTGAAACAGGAAAAGAAACATTGCTGGTAGTTATTTTATTTTCATCAATGGAAGATTAATCCCAATGAAATTATGGCCTTACTCTCAAGTAGTGAGATTAGAATTGAAGGACCAATCATAAGTGTTCCCAGGAAATCAACTGCATCTGGAAAACATGCCAGAATCCAACAATGATTGTTTTTCAAAGTACTCTGAATTTCTCAGACTATTGTGTAAATTAACGGAGTTAAAGCTTTCCATCATTTTAAAAACCCAATTATACAGATTGAGCCATTATAAATCCCCCCTCCTTTCTAAAATCTTCCCAAACTTTTATTTAGACATTAGATTTCCCATTGCATTTGGGGGTTAATGGTTGAACAATGTAAGAAACATATTAATCAGGGGTTTATATGATATCTTGTAGTCTGGATATACATTTATGGATGCATTTAAACAGATAACCTCAATTAAAACCCCATTCTTTGGAAGCTAGCTTTAATAAATCTAATGAAGAGCCACAGTTTGAATCGACAAAGATGCACTATTTCTTGTGTCTAGGCACAAAATAAGTCCAGCAGCATACAATAAGAGTTACTTCCAGGTAACTCTTACTGTATGCTGCAATTAACTTCATTGCACAAGGACATTTCCCAATAATATCTTAGCTTCATATTGATTAACTACTATATTGTAGCTTTAGATGACTGATTACCTATATTTCGATTTGTTTTTAAAACTCCCACACCTAGAAGCCTACTATTAATTCTATGAATTAATTTTTAGGCTTCTGTCCAATATGGGTCCCAAATTCATGTAAAGTATCAGAAGTCCAACCAAAACTTTTGATACCTCAGAGCCTAATGTCTGCTTGCCCTTCCTCTCTCTCCATCCTCAGTAGCGTCCTTGAAAATAGCACAGAAACACGCACACACCCTGATTTCCTGGGTGTTTCGATGGATTGCAGTTCGGGGAGGCTGAGAAGTATTATTTCACTGCCTCCCACTGCTTTAGAAAGTGAATGGTTATAATTTGCTATTAGTTCCACTCCAGTAACATCTCACTGCCTCGATGGCTGCTCTAAGCAACGAGGCTTATGTTCCTCCCTTGATGTGCATAGATGTTGTCTGTGCCTCAGCAGCATAAACTCCTAAAGACCTAGCGTAGAACCTTAAGTTATTTAAAACTCTGCTTGTGTAGCTGAATAAAACCAACATCCAGATTACTTTTGCTGCCCCGAACAGCCATCCTGAGCGGGTGCACTTTGGGGCGCAATTTTTCACCACTGCTCCCCCCAATGCACACACTCAGAAAGGATTGTCGGCGGTTGGAGCTTGTGCGCGGCTTCCATTTATGCCTGCGAGATTCCTCGGGAAGAGAAATTCCGATTGAAGGGTTACTTCGATCGTTTAATTAAGCCCCAGAATTGCTCATTCTCTCCCTTAGCAAATACTGTACAGGTCCCACCAGCCAGGATAGAAGGAGTTAAATATTTTTTAAAAGATTCCTTTGAAAAATTCAGAGTCCTGAACTGCAGAACAGGCGGCTCCTGCCGCGATCCTAAATGTGTTTCCCACCAATTTCAGTACAGTAAAGCGATAGCCAAAATTAATTTCGCTTAGGACGGGAGTTCCGCCTCTGAAAAGCTACGAGCAACGCGAGAAATCGGACCAAAGCCGACCTAGACCAGCATTCTCTTCGTACAGTAGCTAGCCAGGAAACCTCGAAGCAGGACATGAGTGCAGTCTAAAAACCTGGTTTGTTGAATGCGTTATTAATAAACCATGATTTATTGATTGGGCTCGCAAATTCCACCAAGCTATACTCCGTGGTTTGCAAACCACAACTGACCTGACGCACAGGACCACAAAGCCCCGTAAAGGCCTAGAGCGATGGCCAAGCCGGGCCTGGAGCTCCGTAGACATTCTAGACTCCGACTGGAGATAGACTTTATGGGCAGGGAGCCTCCTTGGCTCCAGTGGGACGTTATGATAGGAGGTAGAAACGCGCGGGCACTCTTATGTCAGCTGCGATGAACATAGCGGGATTTATACTTAGGTAAGTGTGTACAGGGAGGCAGCCCTTAAGAGAAACCATTTGAGAGAGGCTTTCGTTGGCTCACAGGCTGTGGCTTCTGGGCCGAAGCTCAGGTCGCAAGCCGAGTACTGTAGGGCAGAAGTCCTAAAACCGCTGAATGAATAATAATAACCTTCAAGAGCGATTGAAGCGAGGCTTGCTATAGAGTAAGTATTGCTAGGGGCTTACTTCAGGATTACGACGTTTAGGATTGTTCTCTAGTCGGAAGCCGGTTCTCTTCTCATTCCTTGGAATGTCATTGCCCTAGATTGGTTTCTAAGTCCCTGCCTTAGGACCGAAGCCGCTGGACTCCGCACAATGCCTTGGATCCTAATAATTTTCAGCGGCAGATCCGGCCCAACGAACTTACTCCCGACCTTTATTTAAGAGGCTCTGGACCCAGCCGTTGTTCTCCCGCAAAAGTAACTTTCCCGGCCTCCCTCTTTCCCACGACGTAGTCCAGCCCTCTCGTACCCAGCCGCCCGGTTCCACCCTAGAGTGGGCAAAAGGGCCGGGTGTTTTCGAGGCTGGGATTCTTGCCCGATTGGTGCCGCGCCAGGTCGCTTTGGTCGGCCCTTCCTCCGCCCTACATTTAACTTGACGATATCTTCATTTTAATGCAGAGAACCTCGCTAGCGGTGCCAGGCGCACCGCGACCTTGCTGAAGCGTTCCATACAGCGGAGTTTGGCTGGAGTTGCCGTTTGTAATTGGAACATTATTACTCTGTAGGCCCCTTCGGGAGAGAGAAAGGGGGAAAAAAGGTGTGGGGGGGATGGGGAATCTCCGGCAGGTCTGCATGCAGAGCTACAGCTCAGCGGACAGGAATTCCAGCAGTGTTCTCCAAGATACACAAAGCCTGGAGTCTCTTAAACGAACTTTATTCGTTTAGATATAAGGCCATATGCCAGACCCGGGGCGGTCCATTCATCTGAATAATGAACAGTATTCTCTAAGGGCTGGTAACCGAAACAGAATTATCATCATCATCACCATCACCATCATTTCTGCCTTTAAATAAAGGTCCTATCTAGGATTCATATCTAACGGAGGTGAACCTGCATCTGTCAAAGGCATGCACTTTAAAAAAAAATTCTCATCCACTTCCATAAGGGTAGTTATGCAGCCTCTGGGCCGCAATTTCAAACTTGTTTGAACTCCATAACACTATCTTCTAGTTAAATCTTCATAGGATTACCCTGCACTTTTGGCTCTCTTGTCCTCAAATTACTGCACCAAGAATGGTGAAGCCCTAAGCTTTAGAGAAAAGGTACAGATTTATGAGATGTACTGCTAGATAGGCTGTATATATGCAATATTTGCAAAGATACAGATAATTATACTCAGGAATTCAAGATTCTATATCAATGTCTGGAAGTCTTTCAAGAAGGAGGTAAGCTTTACTCTGAGTTTTTTTCTTATCTTTATTTAGATAAAATCTAAAATCACAGACATTGATGGGAAGAAAAATTCAGCTGAGAAAAAGTGGAAAGAAAGAACTAAAAACTCTAAACATTCTCCAAAGAAGAGCTGTATAGATCTCTCTCAACTAATTCCCATAGGACAAAGTAGACTGATCTTTCAAATGGCATGCAAGGTAAATTGTTGACCATACTTGTCTTATGCAGCCAGACTTTCCGTTCATAGCCTACAATGAAACAGGTTTCATGGGGAGTCGGAATAGCTCCACCAACCAGTAAGGTGAGAAATCAGAGGAGGGAAAAGTGGGAAACTAACTATATTATATAGGCAGTGTACACGCAACTTTCAGTTAAGAGAAATGCAACTTCAAAAAAACCTTTGTCTACATAGTGATTATGGTGGCAACATTATGTTGTGGTTGTTGTGGTTTTTTAAAAAAGAGCCACAGAATGCTCTTCCAATTATTAGACCTCATGTATCTTAAGCTGCTCTTAATTCAAAGTTACATGTGAATGAATAAAAGAACCAGACCTTTTCCGAAGGATAAACCCTGAGAAAGTTCAAAACGCTCCAAGTGATTGTCTCAGGCCTTTCCTGGTGTTCCATAGGTCACCTTGACACTATATAGAACTCTTCACCCACTTCTGCCTCTATGGCCTGAATAGCCTCTCCCGCTGGGCATACCAAATCATTTTTGCAAGCCACCAGCAGATACTGGGGGTCCCAATCCTGTGCCGGATGCTCCGTTGGAGGGAGGGCAACCTTGGGCCTGTGGCTTTTCATTTCCCAAGAGGAGACCAAAGTCTCTCAACTTTCCCCTGCCCGGGAACTGCTCACATTCCAGGCAAACGATTAGCTACGAATGCTTGGACCCCCATATTAGCCCAGCGGAGAGGATTTCACGCCTTTCCAGTGGAAATAGCTAAAAATGCTTCTGCTAATTATAGAGCTCTTCCAGGCCAGGTGCACTTTTAATTGGATTAGTAAGTGCTCTATATTAAACCCACAGTACATCAAATGGGCAAGGAAAATTAGAGCTATTAACAACACCCAGGCAATTATTTATGGACGGTAACATTAGTATGTTTCTCCCCTGTTAGAGGGAAAAATATCAATTATGCTATTTAGCAGGCTTTTGCTCTCCCATATATAGTCGGAAGCTTTACTCTTGCTGTTTTTCTCTCATTTTAAAATTCATCCACTATAAAAGCCCTTCTAAGCTCCTTGAGACAAGAATAACCTGTTAGATCTCCTCCCCTTCTGCCTGCTTCACTCTGAGGCATCTATAGGTCTGTGTAAAGAACCGTTCAGCTGCTGCCTTGGAAGTAAGATAATTGGAAAATAAATGGGTCTTGCTTCTGGCTAACTACATTTAGGATCCAGCTAACAAACTGTAAGGAGAAGCTAAAACAAGTCCAGTATTATGAAATGGTTTGCTAACGGGTTGGGAAGTTTATATGCTAGAAAAAAGAAATAAAGTTGTTGAAAAGTTTGATTTCACTCTTTATTACATAATCTACTTAGAGTGTATAATTCAACTAAAGTTAAGCATTGTTTTTTTACTTTTCTTTTCATCAAAGAGTTAATGCCTTAAACTCTCCAGCTGAAATGAAATTTGACAAAGTTTAACTTTCCTGAGTGTTGCTCTTCATAAGTATACTATTTTGGTAGTTGCTTCTGCTCCGCTTTATCTTAAGTAATAAAGGATTGATGGTGCCGGTGTTTGTTTTTCTTTTGCTTTGTTTCCCTTTATTTTTAATGTCTTTTCTCACACTCATTTTTATTTTTAGCTTTTTATTCTGTGTCTCAAAGTTTACAGCCAATCACAAGCAGTTCTAGATATACAGTGTGGATTGTTTTATTTGTTATAAAGACCACTGTAGGAATGAACTGTCCCGTTTTGCTGGCTGGTGTTATTTCTTCTTTGCTGGGTATTATTTTAGCACCCAGAAAACATCACTGCTTCCCTCCAAACAAAACTGCAATTTAATCTCTACAAAAGGAAAATAATGTCATGATTTGAATGAGCCGGGGAGGGGTGGAATCCGGGGTTTTCTTCACTCTGTTGTAATACAAAAGGGTTAGCTAGACAAACACTGATCCCAGGAGTGATGCCTTGCTTCTTGTCACAGGCTAGAGAAGGTCACTGGGCAGTAACTTCAAAGAGCCATAAGTAGGTTGGGGAAGAGAAGACATTCTGAGAAGAAGGTTTTGCTCTAGTCACTAGATTTTACTTCCTTGTCTCTGTGTTTAGAATTGTCACCTAATGTGTATGTGTCTGTGTGTGCGTGTTTAGTAATTTATGAATTATCCAGATGAAATTACAGCCAGTTCTACTGACCAACTAAATATATAGATTTAAGCTTAGTTGATCAATCAGAAGACATTAAGCCACTGCAGTTCTATACCTGCTTTCCCTAGACCAAAGCCTACTGACATAAATTAGACTTACTTCTGAGAACTTAGGTTTAGGATTGAGCTATACATTTAGAAGTCTCAAGCAGCACCATCCCATCCTACTTGCCCGGAAATAAGCATGTTGTATTTCAGTAAATCTGATTCAATTTAACTGCACTTAGAGCTGCAGATCCTAATACTGTAAATATTTGATTACATTCTCTCTGCCTCCTCCCTTCTTTTTTAATAACTCTACAATTTAACTTTTGACTCCTGACAAATTGTCCGGACTGAATTTTCTTTTTTAATTCTCTGACTGAATTTTTTTGAAAACCAAGAGGGAATTTAACTTTCAGCTGAAGTGTTTAAGATCTGGACAGTACAGTTTCCATGGATTTGTAAACTGAGGGAGATCTCCCCAGATCAGAATGTACAATTATTTGAGGGCAATAAAGCTGAAGTTAAGAGTCAAATAACAAAGCAGTTTAGAATCCATTCTACATCAGAATAACTTATTTGTAAGAACTGGTTCCAGTGGGCCATGTTTGCAGGATGAAGCTAAACAAGAATTGACCATGTCCCAATGAATTTCAGGTAGGATCCACTATTAAATGGTGAATCACCATCAGATACTCCTAGAGGACCATACACAGGATTCCAGACAGGCCTAAAAATCTATTGCCATTGAACACAGTAATCACTGGTGTTTCTCCACAGCCAACAGCCCAATCGTTCTTATAATTGGAACTAAATTTAATAAGATGTTCAAGGCAGTTTTACTTGAAAATAATAGTACATTCGGACTACCAATTTACCAGACTGAAGGTACCCAGTGCAAGCCTATGGAAGTTCACTTGGCAGTAAGTCAGAGTGTTCAACAGGCCTTTTTTGCACACAGAACACTTACATGGGGCTGGGTGATATACCTTCTCAGCCTTAAACATGGTCCATTTTCCTGAAAGGAAAATTAAATGTACTACCTTTAAAATGAGAGGGCTTTCTTGGATTTGCCGGTAATGCAGAAACATCAGTCTTGAGTTTTGCTGTGGGAGTTGCCTTCTTTTTGGCCAAACAGGTAACCTTGTTGTCTTGCTTTATGTTCACAGATTTCATTTGTTATATATTTTAACAAGGAATTTAAAGTCCTTCCCACCCACACCCATAACCAGGGTAATTCAGAGGATCCTAACTATACTAAGACAATGGGAAAGTCTGCCAAGTTATGCAACCTAACTTCATTTACCAGAAGGCAGTGAGGCTTATTTTCAAGTAAGGGTACAGTGGTTTTGACTATGAAAATAGTCTTTCAGGTTGGATCCTTCAGGTAATATGAAGAAATAAAGAACTCAGTGAGATGTTTGACAGTTTAATACATCTGAGGTTAGGGAAGACCGCTGTCTGCCAGTAGGATCTGAACACTGTTTATGAGCAAGTCTCATTGACTACAAGGTAATTTAGTAGCCTGTAAATGAACCTTTGGGATTGTAAGGAAAGTGAACAGTGTGATCCTAAAAAAAAAGAAAATAATTGTCCAGAGCAAGCAGCTGCGAACTTGTTGCACTACATAAAGCACACTCTTAAGTAAGCATACTCAGGGTCGCCTGAAAGGGATCCTTCCTTGGGAAGTGAGTTTCCCTGAAAAAAGTCAGTGTATCTCACAGCCTTTTTTGCTGCATTATTATTCCTCTGAGCGAGTGATAGGTACTAGTAGCTGGGATTTAGCTTACTAATAAAATATACTTTCCTGACTGTATGGGGTGGGAAGAGAAATAAAGAGATCCCTTTGCCGAAAGCAAGGATTAGAGAAGGCTATTAAAAGAAGCCCAGCAGTCTTCAGTGACCTTTGGCACACCAGGTTAGCTGCCTCTCCACCTCCACAGTTCAGTCAAGTGGCCCCATCTCTCCCCAAGGCAAAGGAAGCCCAAATTCATCTGGAGAAACCAGCAGGGAAGAAAGCCAGAGCCATCTACCACAGGGAAAGGCTCTCTCGGTGTCCTGCTAAATTACATGAAAGGGGAGCATAGGAACTGATCAGAGACCACTAGACCTGGTTCAGCCAATTGAAGCCATCTTCCCAGAGATACTGAAATGGTTGCATTCAGTTCCCTGGATCCATTTGCAAGCAAACATACTACATGCTTCCCTTCACTGAGTTCATTGGATGTTACTCCCAAGGTGCGGGGAGGGATACGTTTTAGATTAAAGTTTTCCACCCATATCCTCCACGCATTAACTTGATCACGGGTTATTTCTACAGGATCTTACAAGCCCCACTTGTGTGGAGTGTGAGTGTGTGCCTTACACAAAAGGACAAGTAAGTTTAACGCTGGGATTATAATGCTGATGGTAGAGATATGGGGCTTTCCCCTAAGTAAGAAAGTGTGCAAAACATTACAAGGCCCATTAGATTCCATATGATTCAGACCCAATGTGTGCAAAGAATTCCCATTTTAGTTACATTTGTGCCCCAGGGAAACAAGCAGTCATACTGCAGCAGTACAATTCATTCCAGAGGAAGAGATCCTTCTAAGCAATCACTAGTTAGATGTCATTCTTAATAAATCAGTGTGAATTCTACCCACTGACTGATTTCAGTGGGAACTGAATTGTACTCACTATATTGGTTAAAGCAAGGAAAAGTTGTGTGAAGAGAGGAGATAGATGGGACTGCAACTCTACATTCTGCTTTTCCCACATCTTTACCTCCTAACTAAGGAAGAGGATGTATAAGCTTTCCAGTTTGGATCATTCTAGAAAATGAAACAAAACTGAACAGAAAGAACAGTCAAAGACTTGTGATGTACCACTGCACTTTTATGCACACAGAAGAAAATAAAACCTTACTGAATTCAGACAGAATTTATAAAAACCAATAAAAGGCCAGTTTGGTCTAGTGGTTAAGGTGCTGGACTAGAAACCAGGAGCCTGTGAGTTCTAGTCCCGCCTTAGGCATGAAAACCAGCTGGGTGACCTTGGGCCAGTTCCCTTCTCTCAGCCCAACCCACCTCACAGGGTTGTTGTTGTGGGGAGAGTAGGAGGAGGAAGGAGTATTTGATATGTTTGCCGCCTTGAGTTATTTATAAAAATAATAAAGGTGGGATAAAAATAAAATAAAATAAATAAAAACCAAGCTTTTATTCCATCTCCTCTTTAACAGCAAACCTTATTGCATTCAGTGATACTTTGGAGCAATATACTCAATAGCAGGTTACAATTGTTTCTAGCATGCAAGCCATATCAGAATCAAGCAAGTAATCCATTCAGATTAAGTAAATCTATATTATTAGGATTTTTTTCCATACATAGTTCCATATTTTGATTCACTGCTAACTAATGTTTGATTATTATCTCAGTACAGAAAGATTTGTTAAATCTCCTGTAACAATAACAGTTTCACCATATTTAATACATTTGGAAGTACTGTACAGTATATTTTATTGAACTCCATGAGATCCACTCCCAAACTGGTGGGCATAACAGGTTTTTTGGTTTATATTTGGCTTCTGAATGGTGGTCAGGTCAGGTTTGGACTCCAACAAGTGGGGAAGGAGGGATCGAGAACTAAATCTGATGTAATTTAAATTACATTTTAAGATGAATATAGGCTAGATTAAATTAATTTGGGACCTTTTACAGAGTTTGTCCCCTGTGTAATTTAGGCATTTTTCTGTTTTCCCATCTCAAACCTTACAATTAAGTGGCAACTTTTTAACCATATAGAGGCTCTGCATGGTTCTAGGGCCTCATGTTGTGGCCCATTGATCCTGATATATTGCTCAATCTAGAACAATTTTGACTAGAAACTACTGTAAGTCACTAAGTTTCAGAAACCCTTATTTCATTCTGGATGGAGTCCAAAATGCCTTGCTGATTTCATTGGAGTACTGCTTCCAAAGAGACTTGCTTTGGCGCTCAAGGTTTTAAAAGGTACTTTCTCCATATCTACTGCTTGCTTTTAAGAAAATTATGTTCAGGATTGGACCCAATTTCCACCACCACTGTCCTAACAGCCAGGAACCACGCTGAGATGAGGAATAGGTCTCTAGTGTTTTATTACTGCTACATTAGACAGAAAATCCTAACAAACTGAATAAGCGTGGGAAAAACCCAGACAGATAAACCCCAAAAGTCAAGGTGGGTCTGATCTGTGTCTTTTTGAATGGCTGCTTAACTCCTCAGTACTACGCATGCGTTTTCCCCCCTGGATAGGGCCCCCCTCCTGCTCACCATCAGTACTCATGACAACCACCCCACCCACACCCATATTTGCCCTTACATTTTTTAAAGAAAAAAACCTAAGTTGTCCTTAAAAGACCAGGTAAGGTGCTCTCCTGAACTTTGAATCTGGCTCTAGGCTTGGCTGCAGTTAGGCCTAAGCAAACCCAACTGTTGCTGGGAATCCAGTCAGCATTAAGTCTGC
Source organism: Candoia aspera (assembly GCF_035149785.1). Lineage (NCBI taxonomy): Eukaryota > Metazoa > Chordata > Lepidosauria > Squamata > Candoiidae > Candoia > Candoia aspera. The sequence goes on along the minus strand of NC_086158.1, from coordinate 32,930,798 downwards.
AGGCCTAAGCTCTGTGCCAGTGGAGTTGCCGCTGCCCTGCCCCCACAGCTTCTAACACCCCCCCCCCCAAAGGAGACCTAGCTTTCCTCCCTCTCCTGCCTTTTGCCTCCAAGACAATTTTTGAATCAAGTAGCCCAAAGATTAATTGGTTGGAGGGTTCCTTTTTCTCCCCCCCACCCCGAAACATAATACAAGAACTCAAAAGACAGAAACCTAAAGAAAAGAGAAAGAAAAAAAATTAACAGCCTGGGCCTAAGCAAAAGATTAACATTTGGAATCTTAGGAAATGTAATCTGCATATCTAATTGATTCCCAGCATATCAGTTTAAAGGATAAAGATGTATATCTCTGCACGATGGAGAGTGCATTAATAGCCACATAAATAAAAGGTTGAAAAGTCATCAGGGAGTCCTTTGAAGCCCATGCCTGTTGCTTTTATGGCCCCAGCCACACTTCTCAGAGACCATTTCACTGTTGTTTTAAAGAACCCAGAAACTAGAGCTCAATCATAAAAGATCAGGTTAGTTGGGTATTAATCAACTACCCCTCCCTCTACAGCACAGCATGGGGGGAGCAAGGCAGGTGCATCCCAAAGGAAAGGTGATGGGCAAAACTCCATCACTTGTCTGCCAACAGAGGGGGATCAAACAGAGACGAGGGAGGCAGAGATATTTTTTTACAGAATGCTCCAGGTTCTCTTCCTTTGCACTGAGCTCCAGGTATAATGGAGAAAAGAAACTCTCTTGATAGAAATGCATTAATCAAAACATAAAGCCACTAGGCAGCACATATTTTAGTTTTTTATGCTTGGAAAGACTGCCCTTAGATCAGGATTTCTGGGGAGGGAGAGAAAAACAAAATGGGACTGTTGATAAAAGATCACCTGATATGCAAAATAGCTTGCATATAATTCCCAGTTAGTTTCTGCTGCTACTTGGATGAAGACAAAAGAAAGGAAGTGAACTGAAGAAAGAGCTGAGGAAGTAGAAAAGTTTGTTCCTGAGTGATTAAGGCTGGTGCAAAAATCCAGAGGACTACTAGATGATAGCAAGAAAATTTAAAACAACAACAGTCACTCCTTGTTGCCATCTGGTTATCTTCCTAGTTCTTGCATCCCTCAAATGTGATCTCCAAATGTGCAAACCACAGTTCTGGACCCAGGAGCATCTACAGGGTGGGTAAAAAAAGTAAATATGGTGGTCACAACCATATGGTTGAGGCCCTGTCACTTTTTAAAAACTAAGTCTTGATTTTTAATTTTTTTTTTACCCTCCCTTTGGACATCTCTGAGTATACTAGGAAGTTATATCTTGCCAGATGTATATGGAAGCACTAAGGTGGAGGAGACTGGTCATGATTCAGTATTCTGCTGAGGCAATTCTAGAACCTTTGCAGTTGGATCTCTCTCTTCACCAACTCTTACACCAAGAACTGAAGGAATATCCAGATTGCACTCTTTCTCTGCCCATCTAGTCACAAAGGAATTATGTGATTGTTTTATGCAAATAGCTTAGATTTTTTTAATGTTACTCTTATTTTAGGGAAGGATTGATTTTGTTTACTGCAATTCTTGAGCAGTCAAGAAACAGAAATCCTAACCATCCTTCTGCAGTTCATCAGAGATCTAAATCTATCTTTTGCCCACCTCTTATATAAATCACCACATTTAGATTGAAGAGCTCTGTATATAGGCTAACCACCTCCCTGATTACCAGGCCCACCTATGGTCTAGTAAAAGATTGAATTGTTATTTTCAATAGACCAGTCTTTGTCAGTGGTGAAATGTTCTGGACTATCAGTGTCTACAAGCCTTGACAAATGTCACTTCTCTCTGGATCTCAGTCATCATACTTAGAAATACCAGGGGGTGGGGAGAAACAATGTAGGAGAATTGTCACCCTTCTGTCCACATTTGTGAGCTTCCTGAAATGCCTCTGTTTGGAAAATGTGTGACACAGAATGTTGGACTAAGTGGGCTTGGGCTCTTGACCTGAACACTTTGGTACTTTTCAATGACCCATAGAGCTACAGTATGGCTTAATTCAAATGTCAAGCAAACTCTCAAGGTGGAATCATCAAATTCATAAACCCAGGTAGCTAAATGCCTGTTCAGCATGCCATTAAAAAGAACAAACTATCAGCCACGTCTTTTATGCCGAAGTCTGCAGCCACCATCTTTCAGGACCAGTTCTCTGTCCAATTTCCATACTATACGTACTATACAGTTTAGAAGAAAAGGTATTTTTGGCAGGTCAGCTACAAGTCCTTATTTAGAGATGCACACAAAATGGCAAGTGAAGATGAGAAAGATGAGAGTTCGTTAATTTCCCCTAACACATTTCTCCAACACATCTTAGTAGAACTAATCTCAGACACCTAAATCATATTTTACTGTTTTTATTAAAATGGAAAACTTTTTTTTTAAATAATTTACCTTTAAAATGGAAAGGCTCTGTCTGATTCATTGAGAATATGGTAACACAGGCAAATGGTTTTGCTTTTTTTTTTCCTGTCCAATTCTCCTTATGTAGGAGGTTGTAAATGGAGAAGTAGAGGTCATCTGGCTTTCAGGTAAATATAGTAAACAGAAAGATAGACCAGAGTCATTTATTCCTGAATCAAAGGACTCTGATGAAAACATTAATCACAAATCTGGTGTGAAAAAATAATAACATGAAAATAATATTACATTAAAATATTATGACAATGACAGCAAGAAGTTATAGTTGTTAATAGCTATACTTATAGCTGCATAAGTACATAAAAAGGCCCTGATGAGGCTCAAAGGCCCATACAGGTTAGCATCATGCTTCCCAGGCCAATTCCTCATGAGTGACTTATAATATCTTCTAATGTCACCCACCTATTACTGAGGCATTATAAAGCCTAACTTCATTACACAATATATACTGTGCACAATGATGGTAAGATGATTCCAGAGGACATTGTGCATGGCTATTCTGCTTAAAAAGCACTTCCAACAGTCATGTTCAGCACATTGTTTCTGATACTAGGGATAATATATGCAGGGCCAGGCCATGTCATTTTGTTGCATGGAGTGGGCAAGATGTATACAGCAGCTGACTTGGCAAGCAGCTAACCCACTGTTTCTCAGCCTCAACAATTTTAAGATGTATGGACTTCAACTTCCAGAATTCCCCAGCCAGCAAGTCACATATCTTAAAATTGCTGAGGTTGAGAAACACTGAGCTAATCTGACTCAACCAGTGGCATATGTACTCTGCTCCACCTGAAACAGCAGGTTGTTAAGAGCTAAAAGGCAAACCACCAAGTATTTTATGTCCTCTAGTATTGTGTTACTACTCCTACCTTCTTCAGCTGTCTCACACTGTCTAATGGTCATGGAAATATTGGTAAACCAGATTTCTAGTCATTGATAATCTGACTCTTACTGATTTTTTTTCCTAATCCCTTTCTAAAGCCATGGAATTGATGATCAACACGAAATCTTTTGCTAGCACCCCGAATTGTTTTAAATCACTGTATATCATCTCAGATTTAGTATTTTTTATGGAGAAAAACATATGTGTTATCTACAAATATTAGAAACCTGTTTCATACAATTAGCTCTATAACTGGACTGCTCAATATTTGAGGATTCACAGGTGAATTAACAAACCAATCTAGTTAAACTGGATAATGTTGAGATGACATGAATAATAGTAAGACCAGTTTCCTGACCGTATGACCCAAATTGGAGCCAGTTATCTAAAGAGATGTTGAGTTAGGTTTCATTAGATGTGCTCAAGCAGAGACTGGATAGCCATCTGTTGGAAGTGCTTTAGTTCATATCTCTCCACTGAGCAGGGGGTTGGACTTCATAGATCAAATGGCCCCTTCCAGCTTTTTGATTCTATGGATAGTGGTGATACTGAATGACAGAATTCCACATATAGAAAATGTATTTGAGCAGTCATGTCTCCTGAAGAGTTCTGTATAACAGTAAAGCTTACATCTGGATTTTGTAAAAGGATGGATCCATTTGCTCCATCTTTTGTCTGAGGTCCTACTAAGACAGTCACCTTTCCCCAACTATTACAATAGACCATCAGGCTTCCTCTTGGACAGTAAGCTGGATGCAGTGAAATCCATGTGAGAAATGTGCCTGCAATAAATGAGATGCTGAACTAGGACATCTGATATTCAACTTATTTCTGAAATGAACTCTTTTTTTTTTTTTGGTGGACAGAATGCACCAAGTTGTATCAAACTGCAAAGAGGATCGGAAGAACTTTGCAGTGAGGTCAGGAGTCATGACCTGAAATTACAAACCAATTCAAAATGTTTATTTTAGTTTCACAGAAAAAGAAAGGCCTCTATAGGCAGCCACAGAAGTAGTAATGACATTATAACAACTCACAAAAGAGGAAACACCCTGGGCAGAACAGAATAAAACAATATTATAAATGGTACAATTTAATAAAGTCTTCCAAAATGACCCATTTTCCCACATTTTAAAGATGCATTCACCTCAGTTTAGCAAAACTATTCTGAAATATATTTTGACTGCATGCTGGAGTAGAACAAGGAAGACCTAGGATTAAGTGCCTACTTTAGTACTTACTTTAGGCAGTCGCTATCTCTCAGCCGAACTTACCTTACAGAGCTGTTTTGTGGAACAAAATGAAATGAAACCCTCTCATGTATGACATCTTGACCTTGCAGAAGAAAAGTAGATCATCATCATCATCATCATCATCATCAACTATCCTGAACAGATTATATAAAAGCATCCCGTTACAACCTGATGATCCTTCAGATGTGCTAGACTACAAGTGCACATCATTCTGATGGGTATGCAAGGTGGGAATGACAAGAATTATAGTCCAGCCACCTGGGGTTTAGAGGTTGGTAAAGGGAGAGAGAAAGGAAGAGAGGCAACTATCCAGCTGTAGGAACAAAGTTCCTAGATATTTTAAATTTTAGAATCAAGATCCAAATAAGTTCCTAGAAAAACCATCTGCGAGATTTGGCCTATCTGATCCTAGAAAGTAAGTAGCAGTGATAGTCCAAAGCATATTCAGATGAGATAGCACACAAGGTTTCATCTCTGTTCCTTTACAGATCCAAGGGTTTCTATCGCAGTACATTTAAAGAACAGTCAAGAGTATCTTGGCTAACTAATCATCTGCAAGAAAGCTAAATCACATACAGTTTCTTTTTTCCACAGATCCCAAAGATGCAATCCTATATAGACTTGGAACAAAACCATGAAGTCAATAGGATCTGTTTTTAAAAAGAGGCTCAAAGTTATGCATCTGGCTCTGACTTTCCATTAGTTTCAGTGGCGTGGCCATCTGAGTACTTTAAAATTGCAAACGTGACCATCCAGAACCGAATTCTAGACCTAGTGTAGAAACTCAGTGCCATTTACTACCAACAGTTGATTCTCAAGTAATATTAGTATGGAATGTCAACTGATTTAAATTCAGAAACTCTCTACTTAAATAAAATGGAAATGAATATATTTGGAAGGTTTATTTTTAACACCGTAACACTTATATTTCTAAATTTAAATTTGTGTTCAAATATATTAGCGAAAAATATTCACAGGTATGTGTGTGTATCTCTGTGTATGGCATAGTGGGCTTAAAATCAACTTTTTAAAAACCAGATAAAATAAGAAAAGTAAGAAGCCAGAAATCACAACTGTGAATTACTTGGATTATCCAGCCTCTGTTATGAATTATTCTGTCCGATTGTGTGATTATTGAATAGCAAATAATATTTTGAATAACATAGAATTTCAAATTCCTCCCTTGTATTTGCTTTGGAATTGCAAGATGGGCTTCAGAGTAGCAAAGGAATTCTGCGTACATTGTAATGGTTCCTATCAACCAAAACATATGCTTGCATTGCAATCTTTCCCACATTTTCTGAGAAGGAAGCCTGTGTCTTTTATGAAATTGACACTTTAAAACAAAACGCGTTTATAATAGAGCTTATCGCCACATGGGTTTTATATTTATCTATTTATAATGATGGTTTGTATTGTAATTTATGATTTATGGTTTTGTTTATTTTATTGTAAACCACACAGAGTCCTCCTTTTGGGGGAGATGGGCGGTGACATAAATCTGAAATATGTATGTATGTATGTATGTATGTATGTATGTATGTATGTTTATGTCAAAAGCTTTAGCACCACAAAAGAAATTCTAGAATTTATTACTAGTAATGAAACTCCTAGTACTAGGGAAATACTAATACTTTGTTAGGAGAATTATATGATTATTTCTGCTGGGAAGAAAGCATAAAATGTTGGTCACATCACAAATTCCCTTTGACCTCAGGAGGGGTCATGATTTCCTCCCTGCCCTATCCCTGTCTTTTAAAGGACAGGGCATATTTTTAGAGGATTAACCGTGTAATCTACATGACTGCTGGACTTTCAGCTTCTTGAGCTGATTCCATCAGCTCGGGTCCCATTTGTGATTTTTAAATCCCAGTGGAAGGCAATTGGCCCTCATTTTATGGGGGGAAAAAAAGAGTTCAAAAACCCTGGAGATTGTTCTGGTTGATGAAACAGTGTTTTTGTTTCAAACATTTGAGTCCATTATTTAGAGGATCCTACTAGTCTATCAGCCATCAGATGCTTTTACTATTTAGCAGAGTATTAAAATTAAATAGAAAATATATTATCACTTATTATTACCTACAACCAACCAGCAGAATGTTGGTCTAACATTTGACAGGCTAAATATACATATTTTTACATTCAAGCCTTCCTTCTGTAGGTAATTGGTTTTACATGGGTATGATATTTTTATGTTTAAAGCTTTTGTTATTGCAGATTTGGGTAACATTTATGTTATTTATGGACTTTAAATGCCCTCTGTAATATTTATTTTATTCAGATATTATTGAGGATCTTTTTGTTGTTGCTAACCATCACAGGCTGGTCTGATCAGGAGCATGCAGTTTATAAATATGACAAATAAATAAATAAATAAATGATATAAGTCATCCTCAGTACTAAACTTAAATGAGTCACATATGTAGCAAAACAACAGATGGACTTCCTTTTTGATTTCCAGAATTTAAATCATCTTTTAAAAAATCTTAGATGATTAAATGTATGCATGTTCACCAGTTAACCTAAATATAAAATATACTTACATTTGCATGTACAGTAGGTAAATGTAGGTTTCAAAGCATATTTGCTTTAGGATTTCCTATGAGAGATGATGTACGCTTATGGTAGCAGGCATTATTCTAGGAAAGGGGGAAAATTACTCTTTTAATACAGCATTTTCCAGGTGCAGTTTTGTCAGTTAACTCATGTTCAAATAGTATTTTGTTTAAAAAAATCTGTTCTTCAATTTTTTTGTGTGAAATGTGAAAGGTCCCTTGTGCAAGCACTGAGTCATGTCTGACCCTTTGGGGGGACGCTGCTTTCACAACACTTTCTTGGCAGACTATAGCAGGGTGGTTTGCCATTGCCTTCCCCAGTCACCACCTTCCCCAGCAAGCTGGGTACTCATTTTACCGACGTTGGAAGGATGGAAGGCTGAGCCGGCTGCCTGAGAATCCACCTTCCGCTAGGATTGAACTCAGGTCGTGGGGAGAGTTTTGGTTGCAATTTTTTTTAATCCATTCAGTTGTGTCCAATTCTTGGAGACTGCCTGGAGAAGTCCCTGCAGTTTTCTTGGCAAGTTTTTTCTGAAGTAGTTTGCCATTGCCTCCTTCCTAGGGCTGAGAGAAAGTGACTGGCCAAGATCACCCATCTGGCTTTGTGCTTAAGACAGGACTAGAACTCACAGTCTCCTGGTTTCTAGCCCAGTGCCTTAATCACTACACCAAACTGCTCTTGTTCTCCAATTAATCAGAGACATTTTTAAAAGTCTAAAGGCTACAGATCTAAACATAACCCCACTAAAAATAATATCACTAATACAATTCAAATTACTTTTGAGGAAACTATAAAGCATTGCACTGTTATTACACTAAAATAGCCAAATATTCAAATGATCAATAAATATTGTAATGGTAAATCCAAGAGACAGAGAAAACTATTCTAGCTAACCTAAAAAAATGTTATATTAGTACATTTTTGGTCAACAATGGAAATGTATACAGAACAGATAATATTTCACTAGAATGTCAACAGTTTGTTACACCAATACAATTTGAAGGTCCAGGTGGCTAATTTTTATATGGAGATAGTTTGAAAATAGTTCTTCTGAGTTACAGGACCTGAATCTGAATTCCAGACTTAAGAAGGAATCAGGGATGTTAGGTATGTCCAGTCAAAGAAGAAAAGTTGTACAGGTACTCACAACCTTAATATTACTGTACTTGATACCATCTGAAGAAGTTCCAAACCTTAATATATGTTGGTCAAATTAAACATTCCTTACAATACACACTTCGCTGTTTATCCTGCATTTTCCCAAGTGGAGTCAGATATATACAAATTTTAATTTATTAGATCAGTGCAGTTCGGTAGTAAAGCATTCTCTGGACCTAACATTTGATTGGATGCCCAACCAAATGGTCTTCCAGAAATAATAAAAACAACAACTCTTTGCACAGAGAAAACTAGAATGTAAGAGTGAACATTTTAGTCTATTCTTCTTTATGTCTTTCTTTCTGAGCTGAAGATGCCATTGAAAGCTTGAACCAGCATCAAAACAAGTTCAGATCAATTCCCAAGAACACCAAGTTACTTTTCATCAATAAACTTTGGACTCAGTAGTTATTCTAGATTGGATGGATTCAATTATTGTAGCAATGGGTAACCTGTTGGAAGACCTGAAGGACCAGGTTAGGAACAAATCCCCCTAGAGAAAATCTATTCATATGGTCACTAAGAGTCAACACTGACTTGATAGCACATAATCAGTCAGTTATTCTAGATGGGATTGTGGTCTCAGGGCACTGGTTTGTGACTTAGGATCCTACTGGACTCACAGCTTCTGCTTAAGCAGGAGGTGGAGTCCACGGCCAGGTGGCTTTTGCACAACTTCAGAAGGTGTGCCCATTGTGATCCTACCTGGATCAGAAGGTCATGGTAATGGTAACTCACACCTACTTTAAAAAGTTTACAGGGCATGATGATATTTGTTCATGCAGATATTTGCAGAGTTTGTAGGAAGCAATTAATTAGCTAATTAATTTTACCAAAATTATTATTTTATTTGTTTGTTTGTTAAATGTATATAGCTGCCCATCTCACATCTGTGATTCTAGGTGGCTTACAAAGTTAAACACACACACACAAAATACAAAAATAACACAACAACAAGAATTGTTAAAACATTAAAACAATAAAAATGATTAAAAACCAATGTAATCTGTGGGAGACCAGCATCCATTTCCCTAGCAATACAACCACTTTGCAGGCTTTACATCAACATTACCAGATCTCTGGGCCAGATGGCAAAGTTTTGTTTTCAGGCCCTTCCGGAAGGTCAGCAAGGTCAGGACCAGTCTAACCTCAAGGGAAATGATGTTCCAAAGAGCAGGTGCCATGGCAGAAAAGGGTCTCCTCCTGGGTCTTTTCAGATGACATTCCTTCATGCAACATGGACCTGATAGGATGGGTAGATGTGATTGCAAATGTATGATATTTCAGGATAGAATTCACAAAGATACAATTCACAGATACACAGATTCATGCTACTTGCAAATTAAAACAAGAAGACTTCAGTGAACATATCTCAGTAATTCAAGATATGAACAAACCTTTTACACACACACACACACTCATATACACACTTTTCTTCTCCTTTAATTTGAGGTGGCAAATAAACTATGAAATCTGCTGTTTCATAGCACACTAAGCCATAATGTGGTTTGTTTGGTTTTGGCTTAGTATGATGTGTGATATGGTTAGTAAATTATGGGTTACAACTTAGCATGTCTATAAATAACACCACTATATCTCATTAAACCACCATGATGCATTAAACCAGTCCTGTTTCTGGCTTCTTCCAGTTTTTGCCATCTTTTGCCGTTTTAATGAATTCATCTCATGCTGTAAACAGTTTTAGTCAATCGACATCAGGTTAGTAACTTTTGGTAAGATCTCTTTTTTATTCCCTCCAAAAGCATAGAGAAAAAGAATGATTTCTGATAAGCAGCTGTTAATGTCTGAAAATTTCTTTGTGATCTCCTCATAAAGATTATTATTCATCTGCAATATATTATGGTTGTAAAGATAATCCTTCTGCCATGGATTGCTTCAGCTAATGGGATACTGCGGAAAGTCTGTGTGGACATTCCATTTGGGAACAGGACTAAACTCTAATCAGCAAGAGATTGGCAAACTAGTTGGTGTAAGAAGAAGGATTTGTCTATTTGGATGAGTTTTAAATCGCACAGGTCCCATCTAACATAAATGAACTCAGAGACAAGGTGCCCGAATGAAAGAAACAGTATAACTGCATATTATATATGAGATCAAGGCAAGGGAATGTAGGAAAAGGTGTCCAAAAGAAAAAAACATGAGAAACAAATCATGGTATAACCTTAGACATCTCTTCTACCTTTAAAAACTGAAGACAGTTTGCTCTGTTCTGGCATTCTTGCCCAGGAGAAGTGAAGGTGAAGCAGTAAAGACAAATGCAAAGTTGCAAAATGTGTTTAAAAAAACACTGCTGCAGATTTTTAGTTCACTACTTTCAGGAGTTTGCTTTATCGAAATTTCAAAAGTATAAAAACCAGATGACCTAAATTTATTTTGATTGATGCAACCTACTGATATTCTTCCAGATGAGGGCAGCAGGCATCCACAAGTCTCTGCTAAGACTTGTTTTTGTACATTATATTTTCTAGCAGATTTCTGGATAGAATTGTGATATCACAGTTTAGTCAAGTGATGAGAACATAAGTTTTAACAATATTGCTGAAGTGAAAAGGGAGGCTACACAAGAGCCAGATTTCCACCCCACCCCACCCCACCCCCGCTTTTCTGGAAAACATCACAATTTGGAAAAACAAACAAACAAACAAATAAAACCCCCGTATCTGTGACTAGCACTCTTGGTTTCATTCATTCATTCATTCATTCATTCATTCATTCATTCATTCACAGGACTTACATGGCTGCCTATCTCACTGAAAGGTGAAAGGTCCCCTGTGCAAGCACCAAGTCTCATTATATTGTTTATATATAATGTATACATTATATATAAACAGCTATATATAATGTATACATTATATATAAACAGCATACATCCCATTATATGATTCTAGGCAGCTCACCACGATATTCTAAGCAGCTCTTATGAAACTATTCATGAGTAAAACTAGCAATATGGAAGGAAACTTAAATCACCATGTATAGCAGGCATCTTTCTATACTAGAATCAAATAGACCAATAACATATCTCCACCAAAACACTGTATCTACCAGTAAGCAGATAAAAAGCTTGAAAGCATGAAAGGAATGACAGTAAAAATAGTTACATGGGTTTTATTTAAAAATAGATTTCATCATTAAATATGTTCATACTAATTAATATAATTCACATACAGTAGTTCCCAGTTCTACGAAATAGGTTTGCTAAATTTTTGGATACCAAAAAAAAAATCCGCTGAATTTAGTGGATTTTTCTATTGTTGGAAGACGGTTGTGCCATATTTTATTTTGTTGAGTGAATTGGAATAACTTATTTATAGTCAATGGATATTGCTTTTATAAACAGAACTTTTTGAAAATACTTTCAACTGCATGGAAGGTGTGTTTCCTTCTTTATATTTCACTTTGTCAGTTGTGCTACTTGTGACAATATATCAAGAGCACATCCTTTACATGCCTTCTTGTAAGCTAGTCCAATTGTGTTCTATGAGATTTATTGTAATTTTGCATTTAAAGTCTTTCAGAATAATTTATTGTGCTAGGCAGAAAAAAAGTGCATTTCTTTTCATTTTTATTCAGTTTAATGAAAGTGAATTTACTTCTTTTTTTAAAAAAAAAGATAATTTTTTGGTGAATTTCTTATGGGAGAAATGTGGTGTTACTGAACTTACTGAGATGCAACTTGACCAAGAGGTATGTGTGAATGTCATGTTTTTCATGGTACAATCAACTCTCCTGTATTCAGCAAACTTCCATTAAAACCCACAGGCAGATATCATGAAGTAGCTTTTTTTCATAGACAGCTTAAATAATTTTGTCAGCTTTTTGGATATAAGAATTGTTTTAAGAAATCTGAATGATTTGGTATTAAATAAATACAATTACCAAAGAGGAGGTCTCACAAATACATCTTATTCCCTAGAAAGAATCAGTAATTAAGTATTTGAAAACGTAGGTGATAGAAAAAATTAATGAACAATTATATGTGTGACTAGTTAAGTGGCAACCTTTAACCAACTTTGTCTCATCTGAAAAGGCTGAGCAGTTTTTTTCAGTATGGATGGGAGACCATGAGGAAATCCAAGGCTACAGGCTAGACTGGGAAATTTAAAAAAAATAAATCTCAGAAGAAAGCAATGGGAAACTAGTTTTGTTTTGTTACCAAGCAGACAACAGGGACATCTCCATGTAGTCACCAAGAGTCAAGTTTAATTCAAAGGAAACTTTATTTTTTAAAAAAGTACATTGATCCAAAAGAGCTAATCTCAAAATTTCAACAAAATATATAATATAAAACACAGGCATTAGTCTAAATATTATTTTAATAATTGACCATACCACTTTTAATCTTAAATCATGTGTTGCTTTTAGAACAAAAAGCAGTATTAAGAAAAATATTGGGTAAACATCCAGTAATCTCCATAGACGATGTTTCACACTTCCCAGCATAAAAACTTTATGATGCAATTATGATGAATCCTTCAAAGACTAGTTTCAACAATCTTTGTTATTAATACTGGACTAAAAGGACACTTTTCAAAAGTGTGTTACCAACGCTGCCTTTTTACTTCCCAAGTCCCACTGAGTGTTCCCAAGGAACAGGATTGAAATCTTAAATACTTTTATTTTAAATATTCCTCTACTGTACTGTCTTCCAGTTCAAAATGTCCAAGCAACAAGTTGCAGTAATTAACAAAACTTTATTTAAACACACACACATACACACACAACTAGAAAATTTGTGCTAAAAGTAATCACTGTTCATATAATTAAGAGTTGCTCAAGTATTAAACTACATGAATGTAGAATCCTGTTTTACTTCTCCTCATAGTAATACATTATAATTAAAGTCATAAATAATAGGAATTTTCTAGGGGAATATTCATGCACAAGAAAAGCAGAGTAACTTGAATTCAGCTTGCTGTTAAAAGAGATAGCAATCTGAATAAAGTAATGGCATTTAAGAATCACAATTAATTATGGTTTTCAAGTGTAGTTAAGATGGTGATAAATAAAAGGACAAATCAGCTTCTAAATGTCTCATTTCTAACAAGTCCACTGTGTGAGTTATGCCAAATAGTTAATGAATTCAAATCTGCCATTTAATTTATCAGAATAAGTAGGAGAAATGGCTAACATCTGGAGTTTCTTATAAGATGTGAGGTTTACAATCCTATATGCAATCTTACTTGGAAGTATACCTAACTAAACCCAGTGCAAATTATTTCTGAATAACCGGAAGTTGTTAGCAAAACCTATGTCAATCTATGTTATGTATTAGCAAGAATGCTTATCAAACTTATTGTGATCAATATCATTTTCTGGAAAAAAAATACACAACTAAGAGTAGGTTATATGCTGAAAATGTAGGGCTCAAGGAAATAGTTAAATTCATGATTCTGGCACTTCCCAAGTTTTATAAAATGTTGCAAGTCAGCCATCCACCCATCCTAAGCAATTTAGGAAGGCAATATGGAATTGAAAGAATGAAAAGAGGAAGAGGAGAAGGAGCTGCTGCTGCTGCTGTGAAAAGAATGATGGGAACTGATACACCATTTCACTCATTCCCTCTACTGCAGCACCAGAGTATTTGACCAGTGTAGATCCTGGAATGAGTACATTAACCATAGTGGCAATCCAACTGCCACTCATTCAGGACTTGCACTACATAGGAGTGCGGCGTAAGTGCATTCAAAAAGGCAACAGCCCTCAGTAACAGTGAAGGGGAGAATTTCGATACTGAGCAGACAGCATTTTGTCTCTACAAGTTAAGTTATCCCTTTAAAGAAGCAAGCAAACAATGTATTTATTATCCAATGAACTTTACTTCTGATGCATAGAAATTACAACATATCAGATAGTGCCAAATATATGCTTTAAGACATTATGCATAACAATAGTTAAGCAGCCATACATTTTGATATTATAATGATCAGTATGGCTGAAATTAAAAATATCCCAGTCCCCACGCCTATTATTATTATTATTATCATTATTATTATTATGTCAGCACAGAAACATTTTGACCATTGTAATTACAACATCCAGTGAAGGGCACATCTTCATTATAAACCACTCCAACTTGTAATTTCTAATCAGTTCTACATTAATTTTACAAACACAATCACTTCCTATGGCAGTTACTCACAACAACATGGAATGTACTATAAGCTTAGCCAATGTCTTGGGGGCTCCATGTATGCTCTGAAATTCTAACCAGCCTTGAAACTGCACCTTCTCCCCTGGTCTCTGATGCTTGCAAGGGCTCGTCTTTAGGTGGAGTGTTTCTGCCTATGCTCTGAAGAGCTCTTTATACATGCCAGGATTGAACAATGGCACAAATGCCAAGACTGTGGTGATTAAAAATCAGAAAAGGGCAACAGCTTAGTACTTTTCCAACCCATCCGCCTTTCTACAACAGACAGAAACACTTTATTGTCCTGCCTGCCTACCTGGCTTCCATAAAGTCATAAGAAAGAGACATTTTCACCACAGCTTCCTATCAGACACATGAATTTGCCTTGCTTTGGTGACTTCACTGGAAAGGTTGACAAAAAGTCATTCCTGATATCCAGGATCCTTTCAACTAAGAGATGCCAGGAGCTGAATTTGTGATGCTGCACAAGGCATCGGCTCTGCCACTGAGCTATTAACTTTTTCTCTATGACGTGTGAATCTCACACAGGAGTCATGCAGTTCACCACCATAACCCGGGCCTCTTTCTTGTATTATTTGCAGCGCAGGCCGCCCTTATTTTCAGGTCAATACTTTTGCGCAGCCGACGGGCTCTATCCCCTTCGAACAGGGCGCGGCGCGCACTTGCACGGAGCGGGCATCCTCTGCTTGGTCAGGCTCCGTCGCTTTTAACAGCGCCGAGTTCCCAAGAAAGGAGCCTGACCTCGGCCCGGCGGTCGAGCGCTTGAGTACAAAGAGCTGCCTACGAACGGCTGGACATCGCGATCCGGCCGAGCGCCGCCCCTCGTGGCCCGCTCGCGCCTTCTCCCGCGAGCAAGGCCGCCGCCACAGTCCGGTATCCGCGGCTGTGGAGGAGGTAAGGCATGACGGAGAGGAGGGCCAGGACGATGGCAACCACAAGGAAGAGGGACACCATGAAGAGCTCCACCCAACCGCTGTAGTTGAGGAAGAGGGGCCCGGTGATCGAGACGACCATCATGGAGAAGAAGGTAAAGACGATGCACACGCAGCGCACGGTCCGCATCTCCTGCCTCCGGCTCCGGCCGGTTTCATTGCAGCCGCCGCTGGCCGCCGCAGCCCCGGGAGGCGTCGCGCCCTGGCCGCTCTGCTCCGGCAGGGGGCGCTGGAGGGTAGGCCTAGGCGCCCACGAGAGGGGCAGTAGCTGCAAGCGGTCCGGCGGCGGCGGCGGCGGCGGCGGGACCAGCTTGGTGTTCAGCGGCAGGTCGTGCACGCGTCCCTTAGGCAGGGCCGTGCGGTGCCGGCACAACGCGCACGTGATGGCGTCGCCTGGGCCGCCGCGCTCTGCTGCCGCGCCCCTCCCCACGCTGCCGCCGCTCTGGGCTTGGTGGCGATGCATCTGGACCAGGCAGTCCAGGCAGAACGTGTGCAGGCACGCGAGCATTTTGGGCGCGCGGGCCTCGGAGTCAAAGGGGTTGTAACAGATCCGGCATTCGCGCTCTTCGGCGGGGAGAGGCACCTCCGCCGCCAGGGCATGGCGGGAGGCGACGGCACTCGAGGCCGCCCCGGCGGGCTCTTCTTCGCGGCCTTCAGCCTCCTCGTCCTGCCGGCCCTTTTCCTCGTGACCGGGCGGCTGCCTCAGCTCTGCCATAGCCGCGTCGTCTCATCTGAAGGCTCCGCGCCGCTGCGGCGGGTGAAAGGTCGGCTCTGGGGTGCGAGTTTACGGAGGGTCGCCGAGCCGGTATCCCTCTCGGGCGCCTTTCTGATGCTGCGCCGTTAGGAAGATCTGGGCATGAACCGCTGCCTGCAGTGCTGCGTGCTTCCTTCGCTGCTGTGGCCGCGGGCGGGCGGGCGGGCGGGCGGGCAGCCGGCTCCTCACCCCCTTCTGAACTGCTGCTTCTGCTCGAGGATGCCAAGAGGCATGCAACACACAGGGAAATCAGCTAAACCTCCCCAGTCTGCAACTGCCCTGGAGTTTGGGCACGGTAATGGCCAAAATGGGAGTTCATTGGGAATTGTAGTCCTGCAGATCGAGAGAGCAGCAGGTTAGAAAAGGCTGAGTTCGTTCAGGGCAGCACCAGGGCCCCTCCCCAAGCACATCACCCTCCAGTCTCATTTTTGGGAGGAGAGCTGTCCTACTCTGACAGAACAGAACTACTGCTAGTATTTTGATAGAGCTGTGCCAATATTGGACAGACTATTTTGTCCTGGTGTTTGGTGGAGAAGGTTATCTCTCATAAAAAGGGCCCCCCTTCTCTATTCTTCAAACCTCAACTACATTAATTTTTAAAGCACACTTCTTGGGGGGCCCTTTTCTGAATTTAAGCATTTTTTTTTAACTGCAGTATTAGGTTTGCAGACATTCACTGGGACCTAAAATAAAAATAAAGAATGAAACTTACCTATTTAATGTGAAGTTGCCTGAATTTGAAATAATTTTTAAGTAAATCATGATCTCCCAGGAACCCCTAGTGACCTCTCATGGAACTCTAATCTAAAGCAAGGTAGAAAACAAATAACTGGATAACTATTCCTTAATAGATTTCTCAAGAAGTCGGTGTGTGTGTGTGTGTTTGCAGCAGTCACACTTATGCATTGTATAGCTTCGATGTATGTGAAAATACTGTACTTAATTTTATTGTAATGCTTCAGCCACAGCTTCTGTCATGAAATATCTACTTTATAGAAGAAGGTATGCATAAAATTAGGTTGTTGCTTATTTCATTAAGGCTTATAAAAGCTTTTTTATCCATTCATGAGAACTAAGGATCTCTTTTTGATCACTTGTATAAGCAAGAGAGCTAACTCTTATGTGAAAGCGAATGCTTTTATACCTTGCTACCTGCTTACTATAATATGAATTTAATTTTTTCTGGTGGTCATCAGTGAACCTCTCCCTTTAGTTGCTGGACTCTGTATATCTTTGAAATAAGTTGTATGAGAGTTACAGATGGCCAGAATGCAGCTGCTGGAGTTTTAATGATAATAAACAACCGATGGCCCTAGCTTTCAGTTTGTTTTTAGGCGTTAATGTAAAATTCTATTTGTAAAGCAAGATACAATTTGAATACAAGAAAGTGTTTATACAGTAATTGGGGGATTTTCTCAATATTCCTCCAATAGTACATGTGTCTAGATGAGATAAAGCCTCCCCCAAAGCAGTAAAGAAGTTACTGAATTCTCAAGATGATCCCAAAATCAGACTCCATGGTTTGCAGCCTCATAAGAGTTGGTAGAGTTGTCCTTTGTCTGAACCAGTAATATCAGTCTCTCAGTTTTAATTTAATATACAACTAGTACATTCCACCTACTAATCCACTGTGATAAAATGCACAGGATACCATAGAAATAGCATGATGCCTCTGCAATATCTTTTTTTAATTGTTCAACCAATTCTATGTAAACTGGATGCAAAATATAATTCCTCAAAGGGTGATTTAAATGGATCTCCATGTGTACAATACTGAATGAAAATTGTGCAGTTACTAGATTAAAAGGTAACGACAATTTTCATTCAATATTGTAATTCATTCAATCTTGTGCAAATCCAACTTGTGTGATTCATTCATGGTTAAAGTGTTGAGCAATTGCCCCCCTCCCCAGTTGGGTTATTTGAATAAATTGTGGTCAGGTTAACCATGGTGAGGATATTTTATGAACACAAACATAGTGTTCTTATGCAGTGAAACAGAAAGAGATGCTTTTCTATGATAAGTTTTATATTAAATTCACGTGTAAGCTGCCCAGAGTTGATTTGTGAGTGGGACAGCTATATAAATTAAATAATCAAACAAACAAACAAGCCATAGTTTGGCAGCTATAGTAGTACTGATGCTTCTTCCACCTCTTTTAGTCAGCTGCTGGAAGCACTTCAGTCAACTACTATTGTACTTTGGGCAACATTCTCACAGAAGCCTCTTGAAACCACTGGATGAAGCTCTGAGTGATGCAAAATACTTTGGCAAGGAGACTCTTATTAGCTGTATGATGTGAAGCACCTTGTCAAGGTGAAGTGCAGCTGACTTGCAAAGGCCTATTTATATATACTCAGAAACACTCTTCTTTACTCATTCCAGGTTTGAGCAATGTCACAGCAACATTTTAAAAATGCCAAGGCTAAATTCTGAATAAATATCTATTTTGTTTGAGAGGTCACCCTTCCAATCTGTCCATCCTTCAGCAAATACTGAAGTTGGAGCCTATAGTCCTCAAGATGAGTTGAGCCACTGCATGAGGAGGAGAGAAAAGAATTCTCCATGTTCCTTTCACTGAAATAAACAAACAAACAAATCTTGATATTCTCTTTCTGTGACATGCTGAGCCATGAATTGTCATGGATTACTGGGTCATCTGAAACCAGACCATAAATTAAAATATGCTCAATGTGCCTGCTCTGGGTCCCATCAGTTAAGCAGAGTCGTGGCAGGATGCAGGAGATGTGCCTTCTCTGTTCCCATGCCTGCCCTGTGGAACAGCATTCCCCCTGAAATCTGGATAGCCTTGATCCTAACAGTCTTTTGGAAAGTTCTTAAGACTTGGCTTCCCCACAGCACTAGGCTGTGAGGTTTTTTGCCTATTTTGATTACTTTGGACTGTTATGGCAGAATGAAATTGCCTTGTAGGTGATACGTTTTTTGTTGTTTATAATATGTTGTGTGTTGTTTGGCTGTTATGTATTCTTTTTCTTTGACTACACCACTGAGTCATATGTTGATTGGGAAGATATATAAATTGATTTAATAAATACAAATACATAAACTAGCCAAACAAACACAATGTGTAGCTATGGGCTTGTAGGTTCATTTACCGTTGTTGTTGTTATTATTATTATTATTATTATTAATCATATGGTATAGCAGTTAGGTGTTCATGCTGCTTTTTTCTTGCTGGGAAATCTTTGTGAGGTCCAGCAGCCAGATGTGTAGACTATTTAGCCTTGACAAGTCACATTGCCCAGGGTGCACCATGAGGAGGCTAGTCTACATTGCACTGAGTTGGGCTGAGAGAGAGTGACTGGCCCAAGGTCACCCAGCCAGCTTTCATGCCTAAGGCGGGACTAGAACACAAAGACTCCTGGTTTCTAGCCCAGAACCTTAACCACTAGACCAGACTGGCTCTCTACCATAATTATGATTAGATGTGTCATACAGACTAGTAATGGTTTGGCAGCCATTACTCTGCCAAGAAAATAAGGCAGAGAGAAGCAGCAACTACTAAAATAAATTGTTCTTCTAGCAACACTTTCACTATTTCCATTGTAATTTTCACACACAAACAAGTTTGGAGCAGATTTTTTTAAAAAATAAATGGAATAAAGGAAGCATCAGTCTTTCCCCACACCATATATAATAGCTAAAGTGCTTACTAAGCTGTCATTCCTGGAAAAAGGGAGAGAGGGGTGTCAAAATATGGCTGAAGGTGATTGCTGTGTCACCTGAGAAGTATTTGCCAATTGAGTCCTTTAACCATAGTTAATGCTAAGATTTTTTTTTTTTAATGTGTTGGGTACATGTTGAGTTAGGACATTGGCCTGTCACATCCACTATTGGCCATTTCACTGGGAAGGATCTTCTGCTGAGTCCAATCTTACATTCTGAAGAAGCTTTTAACTGAATGTTGGAAGCACTCTCTGCCACAGAGGTAAGGTCACCTTTAAGTAGTCCAGAAGTTCTTGCATCTGTCCCATTTCACTTGCTTCACCATTGGAATTAATGCTGCTGAAGCAAGCACAGTCTTTTCAATTGGGAGTAACTGCATTTGGAAGGGAAAAGCTACAGTATTCTTTAAGATTGAGCTAAAATAATAGTTTGGGGCCAACAGTTGCCAAAAGAACACCTGAGCCTGTTCACTTGAACATCCAGCCTGAAATCCATGTGGAGCTATCCAGGGTGCTAGCTGGAGCTTGAACTCGTTTTGTCTGGACTCAAAAGTTTGGCTGAAACAACCATGTGGCTGCTACCACGACTTATTTATGTATATCTTTATTCAATTTATATAGCCACCCTTTCAATATGTGACTCAGGGTGGCATATACAACTAAAGACAACAGATGAAAACCAAGTGAAAAAAATTGTGCCAGAGTTAATTCAGACAACCAAAAACAATCAAAAGAGGCTCACAAAACCACCTGACCAGTGCCTGTGGGAAAAGCCATATTTTCAAAGCTTTTGGAAGGCAGGCAGGGTCAGGCCCACCCAGATCTCAGGGAGAATGGGCAGTCTACAAGGCAGGTGCCGCAACAAAGGAAGCAGTCTTCTGAGTTCCAACAGGTGAGCCTGTTTAAGTAACAGTACCCAGTGCACACCAATCCTGTCAAACCTTATCAGACAGGCAGAGGTAATAAGAGAGAATAGCAGAAACCAACCCTTGTGCCATGAAGGTCTTTATAGGTGACTATGAGCACCTTGAATTGCACCTGGAAGCCCACTGGCGACCAGTGAAGCTTGTCCCATAACAATGTTACATGGGCAAACCAAGGTGCACCACAACTACAGTACTTGTACCACTGCATAATGGATTAAGCTGTACCTTCCAAGTCGTCTTCAAGGGCAGCCCCATGTAGAGGGTATTGCAGTAACCCAGATGAGAGGTGAGCAAGGCATAAATGACCATGAATAGGGCCTTCCTGTGTAGGAATGGGCACAACCAGTGCATTTTGGATTTGTGCAAAGGCCCTCTGAGCCACAGCTGTCACCTGTTCTTCAAGCAGGAGCCATGAGTTTAAAATGAGCCCCAAACTGTGCACCAGATTTTGTGCAGTGTAGCCCCATCCAGAATCAAGGATGAAAAATCTTCAGATCCAGGTGGCCCCCAAATCCACAAACACTCAGTCTTTTTAGGATTGAACCTGAACCTGTTCTTCGCCATCCAGAACCACAGTCTCCAGACACTGAGACAGAATCTCAATAGGTTTGCTTGTCCAGCTAGGGGTGAGATACATAACTGAGCATAATCAGTATACTGATGGGTGACCTCACTCAGTGGCCTCAAGTAGATGTTAAACTGGAAAGGAGAGAATTGAACCCTGAGGTATCCCAGAAAGCAAAGTCTAGACCTCTTCTTCAGTATCAAATGGAGCTAGCCCTGGAGCAAACAGAACCACCACTCCCACTCAGGCCCACAACTAGGGTCTGTGTCACCCGGGGCAAACATGGATTCTACACTCATTTTGGCACCCCCCCAGCACTCATTTTGGCACCTCCCAGCGCAGTGCCTGGGGCACATGCCCCACTTGCCCCCCACCATAGTTGAAGCCCTGCTCCCACTCCCACCTCTGAGGCAGTCTAGAAAAATACCACACTTTATGGTATTGAAGGTCACCAAAAGATCAAGGAGGGCCAGAATTTTGTTTTTATTTTAATCTGTAGTTATTTTAATTTTATTGTAAACTGCCCAGAATCACTCAGTGAGATGGGCGGTAACAAAAGATGAAAATAAATGAATGAATGAATGAATGAATGAATGAATGAATGAATGAATGAATAAATAAATAAGCAAGCAAGCAAGCAAGCAAGCAAGCAAGCAAGCAAGCTAGCTTACCTTGAGATAAGTGGTCCAGAGTTTGCGCCACAGATGACATGGCAGAATGGTTTGTTGGGCCTTCTCTTCCCTGGCTATATTTCAGCTAACTCTGTGATAGGTAGCTGGGCAAGTTTATTACTTAAAAGATACACACACACACGTAGGTACATTATACAAGAAGTCCCAGTTATCAATACCTTCATGTTATTTAGACTGAACTTCAATTAGTTTAAATATATTTAGCACCTAATTATTGTCAGATATTGAGAAAGCATCCATTCAGCATAATGGGTCTATATGATCTTATTAAATAGGTTCATTAACACAATGAAAAGGAAAGGAGGAAGGAATAATCATTTGGGGTACAGAGGTATGATCACGTACTCATAGTTAATTTATTGTTGCCATTAAACACTTGTTCATATTTGATAAACTGAGACGAATGATTAAAAAAACAGCAAGCATGAAAAAAACAGCAAGCATATAACAGTATTAAACATCCCAAACTGTTTAACAGTCTGCACAATCCTTTGCAGTTTAAATTTATAATTATTTATGAAAAATCTGAAGAATACAAAATGCTTAGATATAAATTTACAACATAGCACTTAAAAAGGAGAAACCATCCTAAGCACAATATAAATATACAAACAATGCTTTTATATTTCATTTATTATAGAGGTGAACGTTGAAGGCCCTGATCTGGTTCTACCAGCATACAAACAAGAGGTCAATGCACTTGTGAATATGCAAGGATATTCAAGGCAATATACTGAGATAGAGCATAATCTCTCACACGTCTCCATTAAGCTGAAAGTTGGATTTAAGCCTGTGACTGTCAAGCGAGTAAGTTTATAGAAAATAGGAAGTGATACATACTTCCTTGGAGTATAACACCTTCCATCAATAGCCAGCAGGTTATTAGCCTTTACCAGAACAATATCCTTTAATTGATTCAATATCAGTAAATATTCTGATGCAGAAAGCAAGAGTCTGCATTAAATGATTATTTAAACATCCATTCACTATCACAGGAGAAGGAAAGGAAAACATGCATTATTTTACTATTCTATTAATACTGCTGAAGTTTGATTTCTTCATGTAGTAGCAATAAAAGCAAGATGTTTCTATATGTCTCAAAATACTGAAGGTGTATATATATATATATATATTTATATACATTTCTTCAATCCTTGAACTTCTACATTTTTAAAAAATTGGCTCCATCTTCTCACCCAGCCAGTAGGAAGCTTAATTAAATAAACAAGTAAAGGAAACGTAGCTTCTATTAATGTATCACCACATCCATTTTAGGCCTGCTCTATGCAATACCAACTGCCTGCCCTCAGATCACATGGTATGCAGTGCCATTCCTTCCAATTCTTACTGAGGCATGGCAAGTGAAAAAACTAAACTCATACCATAACTTTCCTTGGGTTTGTTGATAGAGCTCCTTCTCTGTCTCCCAACTTCATCATATATGACTTATGTCTCTGTGAGAAAGGTGTGTTCATGCAACACTATGCCAGTTACATGAATCATGGTTTACTGATAAACCCAATTGCCTGGGTTGACACAATACCCTAAACCATCAACTAACTACATTGGTTGAGTTTGCACAACTCTCTGAGCTAGCTACATTTTAGTCTTTTGTAAACCCAGTAGGAGGTTTTGCAATGGTACATCAGCTCTGTGTCTCAGGTGGTATAGCCCAAAAATAGTTTTACCAAATGTATCTGAAGCAATATGTAGAATGGCTTTAAATCACATGCATACACAAGATCAATTTACACAGATGTGGTTATCACTCTGATTAGATTAGAACATGACTGAGCATCAACTAATTATTTTCAAATATGTGAGCTGATGCTAGTATTATATTTGAGGTAAAATATTTAAAAATATGTTTATGGACTGGAATAATTAATTCATATATGGATGGCTGCATGGTGTTGCAGTCATTAGTACAAATATAGGAATGAAGCCTATGTGGCTTTTATTGGCAAGGAACAGGGTGAATTAGCCCTTTCATAGTAGAATCAAGGATGCAAACAGGCTTTCACTCCATATCAGCACAAACATAATACTTTCCAATAAGGAGTCATGCATTCATCCGATATCACCCAACATTTAAATAATCATTAAAATAATGAATCTATACTTGAATGTCTAAAGCAAACAGAAAATAAATTTGGTGCAAACTCATTGATTTTAACACTTTCTCATATTAAAAACAGGCATTTTACATTTTTGTAATAATTTCTCATGTGTTTCTTTTCATCAAATGTTCCATTCATATCTTGATAAAGCTATTAATAAACTTTCTCAGTAAGTTTAATAGAACTGGATAGCACCCAACACAGTGGTTTGGCTCTTATATAGCTTGCTGAATTAGACCCAGATCTTTGGGTTTACATATCACTCTAAACCATAACATGGTTTGCTTATTTGTTGCTTAGTATACTGTGTGAACTGACCGTTATGGTTAAGCACAAGATAGCTTAACAAAGCATGTGAAACCAGTCAGAATTCATCTTAGCATTTATATTAGTCCCAACATACATCAACAATACAGTAGATATATAAATCAATTTTTATCTCTAAAGATGGAAACTGATTCCAGTTTCATTTATCTTTTCTGTGATTCATACACTGCACTAATAAAAA
Organism: Candoia aspera; assembly: GCF_035149785.1. NCBI lineage: Eukaryota > Metazoa > Chordata > Lepidosauria > Squamata > Candoiidae > Candoia > Candoia aspera. The sequence goes on along the minus strand of NC_086158.1, from coordinate 32,906,131 downwards.
ATCAATAAAGGATTTCTTATTAGTGATTTTGAATCTAGAATAACTGGATTCATACAACATACTAAGACAAACCAAAAGCTATATTATAGCGTAACCACAAATTAGCCCTAATAAGAATTTTAAAAACAAGTATTTTTTTAAAGAAAAAATATTTTAAAAAACAGCACACCCCTTGCTCAAACTCAAAATATATTCTTCCTGAAGGATTTTAAATTCCAGCTCCAGATTTGCAAAAACATCAGAGAGCTGGGACAGATTGTTTAGGCCACTGAACTCAATTCTCTGTCTAGTGCAGAAATCTAAATTAAAGCATCACTGATAGGCATCTATCCTCCATAGCAGCACATCCAGTAAAAGGAAATCCATCTCCTTCTTTGGTAATTGGTTCTACCATCAAACTACTTTTAATTTAGGAAGTTTCTTTCTAATATTCAAATATTTCCTAGCATTTAGCATGTTGCTGTTTGGCCCACCCAAACAGAGAATTTCTTTTGTTATTCCTCTGATCTATAAAAAGGATAAACTCTTCTGAATTGGTACAGCCATTAATATAATTGACTTTGGGCTATAGTTTGTTTTTTTTTAGTCTAAAATAAAACATCACTCACATGGAGTCAGTCTCCTGTGAGTAATCCCTTGCATTTTGCAATGACATGGAACTTCATTCACTTTCTATTACCCAGGGATCAGTAAAAGGCAGACCTCTGGACAGTTTGCTTAAATTTTCAGGTATCTGTAATCACAAATAAGTCTAACCACAACTAAGGCTCTCTCCTCACACCACTGAAATAAAGTGTTGCAGAAAACTGAACATGTATTTCTGTGGGAAAGAATTGCAAGGTTAATTCAGATTAGTCCTTTCACAATCCTAATGTTCACAGGCACCTGGTTCATAAGAGATTATTTGTCCCTCTGAACTTCTCTTTGGAGTCTAGATCCAGCTAGTGGACCTAGAGATTCTAATTAAAAAATAAAGTAAATCTAAAAACCCTGGTCTGCTTTTTCCTGCTCAAAGTAGACAAATAAGGGAATGTAATATCAGAAGAAGGTATTAAAGAGCTGCCTATTTAAATGGACTATCCCACATTCTTGCCATATCTGTAAAACACTAACAATTCATAAGATTGTTATGACCAACTTTACAGAGTTCTATAAAAGAAACACCCCATCAGACCATTATAACTTTTGGCTGATTGGGGAAGTAGTGCACAATTTCTGAGCTACCAGGGATTTCTGCCTCAGAGGTTGTATCCACTATTCTCTGATGTGTGGGAAGATTGTTCTTAAAAGCAGGGAGAAAAGGCACTCAGTATAAATTTAAGAGGCACACTCTGCTTTATATTGTATATTCCCAGGCAGAACTTTGGCACAAGTAGATGTCAGAGCTAAATCCATATTCAAAACCAACCCAACAGGAGAGGTCACTTACCTAAAAGCTTTACAACCTGTCTATTCTTTCTACAAGAGCCAAGGTTGCAGGCTTTAATTCTTTCTGCAACCATCCCTTATGTTTCAACAGCTGCATTACAAATGGAAATACTTCATTTCTGTAGACTTTGGACCAGTACTGGCTAGTCAATGACATAATTTCAAGAGTCTTTCGTAGCATTTCACAACCCTAATGCCCTATTTTACTTTTTTTTTTTTTTTAAATAAAGATGCCAAAAATTTGAACCTTGTAGCCTGCACTGGATAGCAGATGTTCTAGAACAGCTGCAACTGATGATCCCCGCCCTACCATGCAAACTGTAAAGGCACAGGGGGAAATGCAGCATTTTTTCCAAGGGGAGACTTTTTTTCCTAGAGCATCAACTACCTTTCTTACAACACACTCATCGAGGGTTGCCCCTTCATTAGGCAAAGTAAGATAGCCACTTCTGTGAGATGTTAGGAGAACGAAGTTGTGAGCGATGTCCTGAATCCCTTAAGCTACATGGCTGTCCCAAAGTGGGGTAGAGAACACTTTTGAGGGGGCTTAAGAAGGGGTAAGCTATCAGTCAAGTTCGCTTCTGAACGTGGAATGGGGAAAAGATGCCATATTATGCAGCAAAATGTTTTGTGCATCCCTGCCCTGACCCCACCTCCGAGCAGAATGTCGGATTGCCCGGAGTGGCTTTTTTTTCAGGTCCCCGTCTTCAGCAGCAGCAGCAGCAGCCTGGCATTCAAGAAGAGAAGGACTTCTTCCCCTTCCTCTTCTTTTCTTGGCATAAACGAGCAGGTGGGAGTCACCTGCAGTTTTGGCTCATGCCACGCAGTCTCTCACGCACTCTGGAAAAAGAAACGGGAAAACTGGGGAGCGCCTTCCCAGGACAGCGCCGGCCTAGCAGCGGCTCCTCCCGTCAACTGCAGAGCGGCTTCCGGGAGAGCTGCGACAAGAGGGCCCTTCCCTCGGGCCGCTTCCTCCCGCTCGAGTGAAAAAGATTGTTCTCGGCTCGCTCCGGATTCTGAAGTTGTACATAAAAGGCATGGTGGAGGCGAAGAGGAGGAGAAGGGCAACCCCGAGGAAGATAGACCCGTTCAGCCACTCCATCCAAGCGAAGCCCAGCAAGGCCATGGCGAGCACGGCGAACACGAAGCACAGGCAGCTCGCCTTCTTCCTACAGTTCGCCCCCCAGCTGCCGTTGCCGCCGCCGCCACTCAGCTCTTCGGCGCACGTCTCGACTTCTACGCTCCGGACGGAGACAGTGGCTGAAGGCGTTCCTGCGCCGGTGCTCTGCTCGGACGAGGACCGCTGGCGGGAGGGCCTGGGCACTTGCAAGAGCAAGCGCTGCGGGCGCAACTCGGGGAGCAGCGGCGCCCAGCCGCGCAGCTGCAGCAGGATCGCTTCGACCAGCTTGGTGTTGACCGGCAGGCTGTGCACTTGGCCTTCGGGCAGGGTGGTACAGTGTCGGCACACCGGGCACGTGATGCAGGTGCCCAAGGAGCGACCGCAGTCGGCTAGTTCGGGAGCGCCGTAGCCGCTGCTAATGTTGCTGCCGCCCTCGCCCTGGCAGTGGGGCGACTGGTCGCCGCGCTGGTGCAGCTCGCTGAGGCACTCCCGGCAGAAGGTGTGCAAGCATTCGAGCAGTTTGGGTGCGTGGCGCTCCAGGTCGAAGAGGTTGTAACAGATCCTGCACTCGTACTCCTCGGGGGTGAGAGGGGCCTCCGACTTGGTTGGGGGAGGAGGGCCTTCCCCCCTCGCCGGCTGTCCCCCGACTCCTTCCTTTTCGCCATCCTGAACCAGCTGGGTCTCTCCCTTTAGACCGTTAGTCTGGTCGCCGCTTTGCTGCTCCTTGGCCATAATACCATCGCTTTATCTGAACGGATATTTTCTTCACACCTCTAGCTCTTACTCTGCGGGATGGGGAGGGGAAGCGGCGGGCAACGGAGCTTAGTCCTTTGGTTGGTTGGTTGGCTCTCCTCAGATCCTTTCTGGGCCAGCTCGCTCGCTGCTTGGCAGGAGCAGCCGGCCGCAGTAGAGCGTGTTTCGCTTCTCCCGCTGCTGCTGGAGACGGCGCAGCCCCTCTGGATCTCCGCGATTCGATGGTGGCTCCCTTTTCTCTCGGCGGTGGCGCCACCTGAATGCTGTTTTCTAGCCAGGAACAGCCCTCTGACGTGCGGATTCCCAGTGGTGAGCAGCCAGACAGCGACCGACCGCGGGCAGCACCAGCACCACTCCCTTAGAATGCCAGAGCATCCTTATGATCTCATTTCCTTGGAGAAGAAAGCCGGAAGCTGGTAAAAACAAGGAAGGCAACAGTTGGAATAAACACCAGCATCAAAGTGCACTCTCATGCTTTTTTTTTTAAAGGAATGGCTGCAATTTATGATAGAAATGCTCTGGGTGCTGCTAAAAAGCCAAGAATATAAAAGCATGAGACAGACTTTGCAATATAGTGTGGAAAATCTGATACCATTAATATCAGTGCAACAAGTGCTCCCTGTTTTCCACTGGGCCTCTGCTTCTGCTGTATTTTACAGCTGCCTCATCTCAGTTAAAAACATTTTTCAGGAAAGTTTGCAAAACACTTATGAGCCCAACAAAAGCATCTTAACCATTGCAACCAATACTTAAATCCCAGCCAGCATGACCATTGGCCAGGCTTTGTGGCTGAGAGTTCTGGAGGCTGGCACTCAAATGCATCTGGAAGGCCCAAGTTAAGTGAGTCAGCTGCATAAATATTTTATTTTTGAGCTTTAAATGTCCTAAATACCATGGTATCCTTCTGGATTGGCTCCATGGATTGGGGGTAAGCAGCACTCTGTTGTGCTGGTTCTCCTTTCTCCACAGTCAATACCAGTCAGTGGTGATGGAGGGGAGAGATCCCCCCCTTGGCCCCTCATATGCAGGGTGCCCCAGGGTTCAGTACTCTCTTCACTCCTATTCAACATCTACATGAAGCCGCTGGGTGAGCTCATCCGTCACCATGAGGTGAGGTATCATGGATACACTGATGATATTCAATTATATGTCTCTGCCCCGGAGAATTGAACAATGCTGTGGATGTCTTGTCCCGGTGCCTGGAGGCAGTGGGAGTCTGGATGGGGAACAACAGGCTTCAGCTGAAGCCTGGCAAAACTGAGTGGCTCTGGGTTTTTGGACTTGCCAGCCCTGGGACAGTATCATCTTTAGTACTGGATGGGGTTGCATTGCCCCAGACAGACCCAGTGCACAATTTGGGGGTCCTTCTAGGCTCATGATTCCTGCTTAAAGAGCAGGTGGCAGTCATGGCTAGGAGGGCCTTTGCAAAGGTTTCTGTTGTGCGCATTCCTGGATTGGGAGGCTCTGTTCACAGTTACTCATGCTCGGGTCACCTCCCAGATGGACTACTGTAATGCACTCTACATGGGGCTGCCCTTGAAGAGTATCCGGAAGCTTTACTGATGCAGCATGTGATGGCACAGGCAGTTATGTGTGCCCCTAGAATGACACACGTTAGACCTCCACTCCACGAGCTGCATTGGCTGCCAGTTTGCTTCCGGTCCAATTCAAGATGTTGTTTTTGACTGTTAAAGCCCTACATGGCATGGGGCTGGGTTATCTGAGGGACTGCCTCTTTCTGATTATGTATGCCCATCCCATCATATCTGGCAGAAGAGGTAATGTTGCAGGTCCCATCTGGCAGGACCCAGGAGATGGGCCTTTCTGCCATGGCACCTGCCCTGTAGAAGATCATCCCCCCTGAGATGAAATTCATCCCTTCTCTGCCATCCTTCCAGAAATCCCTCAAAACTTGCTGTGTCAACAGGCCTGGGGGTCTGAAGTGACCAGTGATCAGTTGCGGTGCCTCTTATTATCTTTTTTTAAAAATTATTTTTATTGAAAGTTTTTAAAACAATTAAAAATTAATACAAACTAAAATAAACTAAGAATAAAAGGAAGAAAAAGGAAGAAATAAAAACTGAAGTGGAAAACAGAAAAAAATGTGGAAGAAAAATAGAAAAAGAAAAAGGATATAAAGACGTGGCTTCTGGTCTTCTTTACAGCAGTTATAAGTACAATTGTAGATTTACCTATTTTTCTAAAGTTACATCATGACTCTCTTCTTTCTATAATCTATCCTGTCTAATCATCAAAACCATATATCGTAAGTTCATTTTCTTCCATTTTATGCAAAAAGTCCATAAAGGGTTTCGAGTCAGCAATAAAATTGTCTTTTCTCTAATTGAACAGGTCAATTTGGCCATCTCAGCAAGTTCTGTCATCTTCACCAACCTTTCCTGTGCTGTAGTTATTGCCAAATCTTTCTATCTTTGTGCGTACAGTAATCACACTGTGGTTATCATATACAAAAATAAAGTTCCATGACTGTTTTCCAACTGTTTATCCATCAGTCCCAATAGGGAAAGTTCTGGTTTCAGTTGTATATTAATCTTTAAAATCCTCTGAATCAGTGTATGAATTTGAACCCAAAAACTTCTAGCTTTTTTGCACAGCCACCAAGTATGGTAAAATGACCTTTCTTCTTGTTCACATTTCCAACATAGATTTGAAGTACCTTTATACATTCTAAATATTTTTTCTGGTGTCATATACCAATAGTACATCATTTTGTAAAAGTTCTCTTTAAGATTATAACAGTGTAAATTTCAATCCTTTCAACCACATATTTTCCCATTGTTCCATATATATTATAGCCAAAAATTTTAGCCCACTTTATTATACATTCTTTCACTTGTTCTTCTGTTTCAAATTTCAATAAAAGTTTATACATTTTAGCAATCACATGTTCATCATTTGTACACAATGATGTTCTATTTCACAGTCTTTTGTCTACTTTGAATCTTTCTGATAACTGTAAATAGGAAAACCATTGACAATTATGTCCCTCTGCCACCAGTTGTTCTCTTGATTTTATTTTGTATTCCTCTTGACAAAATTCTAGTATCTCATGGTATGTTAACCCTTTGGGTTTGCCTATTATTTCTCATTATAAAATGCTGCTTGCGCTCAGAGCCACAAACATGTTTTCAGGCACAACCTGGATTTGTATCTATTTCATATTCTCAATATGGCACATCTAACATAGTGATTTTTAAAATCTACATTAACCTGAACTTTATCATACCACAAATATCCATGCCACCCAAATCTCAGGTCATGTTCGTCGAATTCTAAATGTCTTCTATTTCTCAGCAACACCCACTCTTTCATCCAAACCAAATAGCAAGCTGCAAAATACAATTTCAAATCAGGTAAACCCAATCCTTCTCTTTCCTTTGCATCTTGTAACACCTTATATTTAACTTCTGGTTTTTTTTCCCTTGCCATACAAACTTGGATATATCCTTTTGCCACTGTTCAAATGGTGCATCAGTTGTCAAAATTGGTATTGTCTGAAACAAAAACATCATTCTTGGCAAAACATTCATTTTTATCACAAAAATTCTCCCCAACAATGACAGTTATAATTTCTCCCATCTTAACATCTTTTTTAACTTTATTCCATGTCTTAACAATGGAATAGAATTCATGTTTGTCATGGTGATACCCAGATATTTTACCCATTGTGATACTCAGATAAGTAAACAACTTACAGTCATTATTCAATAATGATATCGGCTGATAGTTTCTTGTTAAAGTCAAATCTTGACCCTCCTTAGGTATTAAGGCTATATAAGCCCTTTTCCAGCTCTCTGGCATCTTTCCCCTCTGTAAAATAGAATTCACCATATTTTGTAAAGGTTGTAAAAGTTCATCATCAAAGCATTTATAGTAAGAAGCTGGTAACCCATCTGGTCCAGGTACCTTTCCTGTTTTAGTCTTTTTTAGAGCTTTGCAAGCTTCCCTTATCGTCATGGGTCCATTCATAATATGTTTGTTTCTGTGTAATCTTCAGTAAATTTTGTTTCTTTAAATATTCATCTATATTCTCTAGGGAAATTTCTTGTCACTGCTGTTATTATCCAATGCTCTTGCCTACCCTTTTTAATAATAACATCTATGTTTTTAATGGTAGTGTGTTTTAATACTGTTATTTTATGGTTTTTATTGTACACTGCCCAGAGTCATGTTCTGTGAGATGGGCAGCCATATAAATATGATAGATTGACAGACAGACAGACAGACAGACAGACAGACACTGTTGTCTTTCTGCTCTTCTCTCTGTTCATCATCTGGAGAAAAGAAATAGATACTTTTAAGTGACACACCCTCTCCTCCCCCAAGCTTTTCTTTTTTTATAACAGGATAGTTGTAGAAGGGAAGGAACTGAAACTGGAGTTTCATGGAACTCCTCTGAGGTTCCTTGGACATGTATATGCAAAGTTTGGAAGCAGGTAGAAAGTAACCATAGCTATTGCCGCAGTCTCAGTATACAAGATTAACAACCAAGTAGCACTGCAAGTCTGAATTTCTAGGGGGGCTGTATACTCATTTATGAAAACCCTAATATCCTCCAAGTTCACCTACGCCTGACTTTAGTTCACTGCATCCATTGCTAGGGGTATATCCCACCTTTTCACCAGGATCTTAAAAGTGGCATACCCAGCACTCCCTTTTCTAATTTGCCTCAAAACATGGGTTGGTTAGGATAAGAATTAGTGATTGGCCCAAAGTCACCTAGCCACTTTTTGTGGCTAAGGATGGACTTGCACCATGGTCATAAGTCCAACACTTAAACTACTGCACAGTGGTCCTTGACTAAGGCCATTACCAAAACCTGGAGTGGGGGAAAAATGGTGGGTTTACAGGACTACTGATTGCACTGGACACAACTCCATAAGATCTCACCCAATGACTTCCTTTGCCTACTATTTCAAGAAACACGCAGCCAAAAAGAAATTGATATAAATGGTTATGAAGTGTCCTCTATGCATACCCACTAAATCAACAAATTAGGTAAGCCTAAGGCAGGGCTGACATGCTGGGTTAGGTTGGCTTTGAATATAGGAACAATTCATTTTAACAGTTAATAGCAATTTTAACTCAAGGTGTGAATCTGATGTATCATGTTCCTCTGCAGTCTAGATAGTGGTATAAATCTACCCATAACATCTAGTTTGGATGCTTGGCCTTAGCATTTTGAATTGTAGTTGCCTTCAGAAACTTCTAGAGCAAGGTTTCTCAACCAGAGTTCTGTGGAACCCTAGGGTTCCACGAGAGGTCACTAGGGGTTCCCTGGGAGATCACGATTTATTTTAAAAAATTATTTCGAATTCGGGCAACTTCACATTAAAGAGGTATGTTTCATTCTTTATTTTTAGTTTAAGAACACTGCTAACGCATATATACAGGCCTACACATGAAACGAATATAATTGTTTTGTAACTTCTGGCCTGTTTTGGAGCCCGAATGTGCAGGGGTTCCCTGAGGTCTGAAAAATATTTCAAGGGTTCCTCCAGGGTCAAAAGGTTGAGGAAGGCTGTTCTAAAGAATATACCTATGCCTCTGCCAATGGAAGCAGTGTTGTGGACTATGTAATAGCATCAGAAAATTTATTTTCTCAAATACATTATTTCACTATTGGGAATCAATTGGCCAAAGATTACCTGTTGTTGTCTGAATGTGTGCAAAATAAAAAAAGAAAAGACCTTGCTGGCCTTACATACAGCCCTGAAGACCTAGTTTGGTTCCTGGGCCTGGGGCCCCGAGGGTGTGCAGAGACCCACTTCTTGGTTATGCTAGTGATTTGGGTTGATGTTGCTTGGCTGCTGTGTATTTTAACTTTTGTAATATTTATAATTGTTTTAATATTATTTTAACTGTTCACTGCCCAGAGTCACTTGTTGAGATGGGTGCCATATAAATTGGATAAATAAATAAAGAAGAATTAGCTTTGACAAATTCACTATGGTCGATCGTAAGGTCTAAACATGTAGAAAGTAATACAGTGCTTTCTTTTTAAATTCCTCTGAAGTTGATCATATCAGCAATTGAGGCACCTGAAGTGCGTTTGCTTTTTTTTTAATGGTAACTTGGCTGATTCTGCTAGGGATATTTTGAAAGTTACATTACTTTCAATGGATTATTTCTAAATTCATTTCATTGCCCAAAACAGAGCTGGTAAGTAGTAAAAGTGCTATTAATAAATACATGTAGATCCCCACTGAGGAAGTCATTCCACATGTAAAATGATGCTGTTATTATACATAAATGATTAAAAATAGAAGTCAGTCAATACAGTCTATAAAAAGTGCCATTTTGAATTATTCAGAGTTCCAAGTAGCGGTCAGAAAATGGCCACAGCACAGCATCTTTGAAAAGCCCATTTAACTGAAATGTGAACTTTAAAGAATCTCCCAGAAGTCTTGTTAGCATGTCCAACAAGTTAATATCTCTGTAGAACTAATAGTCAATGGTGGTATGAAATGCACATTATATATGTATATATTGCTTTTGACCTACTGAAATCTCAGACCAACCAAGTTTTGTAGAAACCTAAAAAGCCAAATAACTAAAATAATAATGTAGCAAGTATGAATGGGAGTGGCATCAGTTTGACTCTGGAAAACTATTTTCCATCTTGACAAGAACACAAATTACTTCTATTGCTGTTATTCTCAAAGCACAATTACCTATATATTAGTTCAGTTCACCCATTATGCTGAGCTTAAGAGTTCAGCCACACATGCTGAGCGGTAAGAGTAGTTTGATTTATTTGGCTTCCCAAGCTGTGTGAATCCATGCATTATGATTTATAAAGCATGGTTTACCATGTTTGCAATCAACTTGTGGTTTATTGAATAAACTATTGATAATTAACCCAGTTTAGAGCAATGTGTGAATGAACTAGGCAGGATTTACTGCATCAGCCTTACTCATATATTGGCACTGTCAAGGAACTCTAAAAGATGAATAAGTTGGGCTTCTCTTTGTTAAAGGCATATTTTCTTCAACAAAATTTCAAGAAATTTTAGATCAGCAAAATAATGTTAGGATTTTCTGCTAAAATGATTTAGTCCAAATAGGGCTAATACAAATTCTCCCAAGGATCTAGTTAAAGCATACTCTTGCAACTGGCCACTCGCATAGGGTTGCCATTTTGTATGGCATATTCAACATTAGTGAGCATTTTCAAAAAACCAACAGGATTCCCCAAACTGGGATCCATAAATGATGTTTTAGTTGTGGACTGGGATGTCAGGAAAGATATAGTTGGTGGGTTTAAAAAAAATTCCTTGTAATTTAAGTGAATAATAACATCTATGACACTCTTCCGGAATTTCTTTATAAACTGATCTGACAGTTCTTTGAGAATAAGGGCAATGTATAATTTCTGAAAGATGATATAGTCTTAATTCAGCTTTGGATTTAACAATTCACCTGGTAACTTTTTATTCCATGCAGGTGAATAAATGCACTTGCAAAAGGGGGAACAATCTCTTCATCCCTGCTCTGTCAATCTACTGTACTTAACTGAAGAGAAATGAAAACCTAGTAACAGCTGTCATTTCTGATTGTTCCATAGAATGGATACTTTACTAGTCTGCTAAGAAGCAAGATTCTGTTCTGGAAAGAAAGATTGATTCTACTGCTAGTATTAAAAGCCTGTTGACTACTTGAAAACAAAATTGCATACTAGCATCACTTATATATTTACAAGGCTGCAATACTTGTTTCACAAAAATAAAGGAAAAGCTACTGTTCAGATGCTTAAAGCTAGACTTTCCGTAAACCCTTAATTCAAAATCCAAAATTTCCAATTAAACCTAGCCATAGAGAAAATACTCAAAATATTTCTTAGCCTTTTTTGGTCCATTTAAAGGAAAATTAAATAGAGCCAGTTTGGTCAAGTAGTTAAGGCATCAGGCTAGAAACCAGGAGACTGTGAATTCTAGTCCCACCTTAGTCATGAAAGCTGGCTGGGTGACCTTGGGCCAGTCACTCTCTCTCAGCCCAACTCAACTCACAGGGATGTTGTTGTGGGGAAAATAGGAGGAGGAAGGAGTATTAGGTATGTTCCCCACCTTGAGTTATTTATAAAAATAATAAAATAAAGGCGGGATAAAAAAAATCTAAAAAAAATTCAAAGGAAAAAGCTGAACAGAGGCCAGAACTTGTGACAATAGAAAGAGTTACCATAAGATGAATTGTCCTGACACTTCACTGTTTGGTGGGGGCAGAAAACAGTGGGAAAGGCTATATAATGAAGGCGGGATAAAAAAAAATTAAAAAAAACCTCAGGAACAAGACAAGGATGGTGTTATGGGTGCAGTGGGTAAAACTGGTACTGCCAAGTCATCCCACTGAGTTGTAAACAATGGAGAAAAGTTCCAAGTGACCCAAGGATGCCACACCCACTTTAGAACCATCTAGAGTGGAATCCCTCATCTCACCCATTCTCTCCTGGCAGAGTCATTGTAATGAGTGCCTATTCTAAAACACTATCAGACTCATGAGCAGGAATTCAAAGATATCTGATTTATTAAAGAATAGTATGCAGGATCACAGAGAAAGCTGAGCATGATAAAAGCGTGCCAAATGCAAACTAAAAACCCTCGGTGCAAATGAGATCCCTCCCCCCGTAGAATCTTCCCAAGTTCACAATCCCAGGTGCTCCTAACGGCTTCTGATGGTCTGCGGGAAAAGGCCTTGAACAGAGCACATAACCCAAACACATTCCACTGTAATGAACACAGATACAGAGCTTGGCACAAGGTCTCACAGCAGCTCCCTCCCAACAGAAACGCGTGTCAGCGCCATGGCATGTGAAACGTTAAGATGTATACTGTACATTGAAACAGTGAACATGACAGTCATTTCTTTAGATAAAGAAGCCATTGCCATTAACACCTTAATCAACCTGCCAAGAGAAGGAAGAAGGGAAAAAGAGGCCAATCTGGTACCTTCCAGATGTGTTAGGTTTCAATTCTCATAATTCTCCAGCCAACATGGCGGAAGGCTCAGTTAGTAGTTACACTCTTGGACAGCACAGCTTGGCAGAAGCTGTTCAAAAACCTGCCCCTGTCAGAGCCAGAGTGCAGCTCTATACCTCTTCTTGCCAGACACAGCTTGGAGAAAACGGCTGACAAAGCTTGAGACCACCAGCAGGAAAAAGAACCTGGAGGTGAGGATGGGATGACCAGAACTGCAGACCAGAACCAGTTGAGAGGTAGCTGGCCTTTGCCTGTTCCTGGCTCAGCTTTGAGAGTCTCAGATTGGTGCTTTTACAGCCATTGCCACTATTGCCAGCACCACTTTTACCTTGCTGCTCTGACAAGGTTGCTACTGGTGGCGAGGGCTGCAGTGGTTTTTGAGGTGGCAACAGTGAGAAGGTGTCTTGCCCTTCTGTCTCTTGCTCCTGGCACCTCAAAACTATCTGCAGGCCAGGCCAGGATGATAGCTTGCTTAGCAGGCTGAGGAGCAGTGGACTGCAGCTCTGGACTGTGGGGTACCAAGTTGCATCAGCCCTGCCTGTCAGTTCCATGCTGCATTGAGCAAACATCTGTGGTCACAGAACCAGTGGCCCTTTCCTTTCTCCTTTTCTAAGGATGTCTAGTCCAGCTGTTTGACATAAAACCCCTAGATATGCTTGTTACACTATCTGTGCTGGTGGTGGCTCTGCAGAAATCTCCCATTAGATTTGAGGAGGAGATCTTCCACAAAACTGATTGCAGCCAGCAATTACCTTTTTCAGCATACTTCTGGAAGCTATGACCTATGCAATGAGCCATCTTTTTTCCAGGATAATCACGACACTGGTTCATGTCATGGTGTGTCACATATCCTCTAGGTCCTCCATTCTGCAAAGCAAGGACATTGTGATTATGATGCAGTTAATTAGCTCACATCTGGCATATTATCAACATCAGAGTTTAATTTCAGCTTTGGGAAGATGTATTTGATAGAACTTGTTTTGGATTTATCTACAGCCCTGGAATTCTCTGATTGCCCAAGTACTAGCCAGTCCCAGCCCTGCTTAGCTACAGAGCCTGGGCAAGGTCAGAGAGATGCTGCCACCTATGGACATGATATATGGCAAAAGAAGGGGTGGGGATGGGAAGACAAAAAGTCATTTTCTATCCATCTGGTGTACATTCTGTCTCTTCCCTCTCTTCATGCAACGTGCAAAAAGGCCTAAGGATTGCCATACCATTTAACCATTTTACTACCAAGTATGAGAGTCAAGAGTGCTTCTGGGCAATTGGTGGCTTCTAATGCTACCAATCAAAAAGCATTTTACAGATACTTATTTTTTTCTCCTTAGTGGATCATTCTGAGAAAGGAAACAGGAATATAAGTGATGAGAAAACACAGGAGAATTACAAATGGAAGCCAAAACCAAAGTCTCTCTTAAATTTCTTGAATGAAGCAGACCAAACATCCAATAAAAGCCTCACCTGGAAACCTACATTAACTTCATCTGTCAAGACTGTCCTGCTCAATGCTGTAGACAGCCTGGCCAGAAGCTATCAGGAATTGTTGCATAGTGGAATTCTGCTCAAGGATAATACTAGAGTAAGCAATGAGAATTAACACACCAGCCACAGCCATAGCCAGTAAACATGATACAACCTAAATTCCAAAGGAGTTAAGAGTTCTCATCAGTAATCAAAGTTCCAGGACCCAACAGTACATTAGGGGTCAGGCAAGGTTGTGGTTAAAGCCTTATCAATCACCCAGGTAAGGAAATTACCAGTGTTATCACAAAATGGAAAACACAAAAATAGACAAGCAAGAGCGCTCCTTCCATTATTGCTCTCATGCTCTGGAAAAAAAAAATGTGATATTGGAACGTAAGTGTGGCTTATTCCAGTGAAAGATCATGAGAGGAACATATAGTTAAGAAAAAAACAAATAGACCCCGTTTTTCTGGTATTGGTAATTTGCATTCTCCTAATAAAAACAATGGTTTCAAGATCCAGACACTTCTATAGCTTATGTAAGAAACAGAGTATGTGTGAGTGCATCTATACATTTTTATTTAAGCCAAGTTCACAAAAGAGGGGTGGCCAAAGGGCCGCAACTAGAGGGGGCACCGTGCTTGAGGGGGTGCCAAAATGGGCGTGGAATCCATATTTGCCTCGGGCGACACAGACCCTAGTTGTGGCCCTGGGTGAGCATACCCAAAGAACTATTAATACATTTCTAAATAATTGACTGAGTCATTCATAGGAAATAAGGGCTGAGGTGGAAGAAGCAGAAAATCCTCTTCTATTTGTTTGGGATTAGACATACCAAAACCAGGAATATTAAAATGGTCTTGAAGTTCTGTACTGTATTAAGTCCTGAATTCCTAGTTTTGCAAGGGAGTGGAGTGAGAAATGTATTTAAAATTTTGTTCTCAGTATAAATCAAAAAGAGTCTTGGAGCACCTCAATTTTCAGCAACTCTAGTTTTCTTGAAAATGATATGGAAGTGGTTTGCCATCATCTTCTTCCAGGATTGATAGATAAAACTCCCTATCCAAATCCTAATTAGTCCTGGGGCTGATTAGATTCCAGGCTAAAGTGCTTAGATTAGATTAGATTAGATTCCAGGCTAAAGTGCTGTCAGCTTTGGAGACACATCTTAAAAGCAATTCCATGTCCCATTTATGTGGGAATCCTTTCCTTTTGTATCTCAGTGGAATTTACCTCTCAGAACACTCCCCATTAGTCATTTACAGCACCTTCTCAAGTCACTCAGCCATTGCTGAGGTGCTATAAAGCCTATTCTCCTTATTGTCATATTGGCACAACTAATGCCAATTGTTGGGTGATGCCAGGGAGACACGGTAAGGGACTACTGAGGAAATGCCCCATGTTAGCTCTATGTAATGATGTACCATGACATATTTATTATGGGACAAACGGTTATGAACCAGAGCAGTCTTTCCTAACCTGCCACTCTCCACTTCTCAAATGGCCATGCCACATGTTCTGTTCAGCACATTCAGAGAACAGCAGGCTGGAGAAGCCTGGACAGAAATCAGATGCACAACGCAGGAGCGGTACATCTAAAGTCCGTGGAAAACAAGTCGGGTCTCTCCCGTAATTCTTAATCTCCATGTAGCCCGTAAAGAGACAACAGGACAGGATGTGGCCCAGGGCGATAGGACAACGACCCACGGCTTGAAGGTCCACAAGGTAGAGGCGATGATGACTACCAAGAACAATATCACTAACAGGAGGCAGATGGCGAGCCATTCCCAGAGCAAGACTTTCCCCACCAGCTTTTCCAGGCGCTCGGGCGGATCGTGGTCCACGCAATGCAGCGCAAGCTCCGATCTCGTAGCCTCGCCGCAACCGCGGCCCTTAAGGGCGTTGTTGTTCCCTCTCCCTGCTGCTCCGACAGGGGACGCTGTGCGGCCGCTTCGCGAGCCGGTGGCGAAGGCAGGCGAGCGGCCGGTGGTTTTCGGCCGACGAGGCTTGGCCGAGCTGGGCAGGCTGTAGATGTCACCGCCGGGCAAGGCCCTGCACTGCTTGCAAAACGGAGACAGAAGGCCGGCGCTGCCAGCATCGGAAGCGCCCTAAGCCTAGTACATCAGGATAACCAGGGAGCCTCGGCCAAATGCGGGAGGCGGCCGAGCTGCCTCGGAAGGCGCGGCTCTGGGTGCGGCGGCGGCGGCGGCGGCAGCGGCAGCGGCAGCAGCTCCGGCGCGTCTTCTTTCCTCTCCCCCTCGGAGCAGCAGAGGGGCTTCCGCCCGGGTAGGTGCGGACCCGGGGGCCGCGTTCCTCTTCGGGCAATCCCGGCGCATCTCCCTGCTCTGTTCTTCTCTTAGGGCTGCAGCTGCCGCTGTCTTCTCCGCGGCTCTTCTCGGCTCGCTCGCTGCTGGTCTAGCCCGGCGAAAGAGGGAGCAAGCTGCCGAGGGCGGAGTAGGCAGGGACGGCCTTGCCGTCACCTCCTTGAGCGCGGATTTGGTGCTCCCGGGTTTTTGCCGGACGCCGACGGCTTCCCGGCGCTTTTTCCCACCCGTCGTCCTGCCGCTGGCTCTACGCTCCCTTTCCCAAGTCTTCGGGATGGAGCTGATCGAGGCAGCCAGCAGCTGGGTGTAATGATTGCCTATCCTAAACACACTCAGACTCACAAGCAAGGGCTTGAATCAAATCTGGTTTATTTAAGAATAGTGTGCAAGTACAAAGAAAGCTGAGAATGAGCAGAAGCGTGCCAAATACAAACTAAAAACTCTCGGTGCGAATGTAAGCCCTCCCCCCGTACAACCATTTCAAGTTCCCCATCCCAGGTGCCCCTAACGAGTTCTGCTAATCAACGGGTAAAAAGGACCTTGAACACAAACGATAACCCAAACACATTCCATCCCCATGAAAACAGATAGACAGCCTGCTACAAGGTCTCCCAGCAGCTCCCTCCCAACTGGAACGCACGTCAGCACCATGGCATGCGAAACGTTACGATGTAAATCAAACATTGCAACGGCGAACATGACACTGGATGATTATTTCATGTGGGCTCCTGCCAAATTGTTCATTTGGCCAGTCCCTCCTTGTCTTCGGAGGGGAGAATTTGTAGGACAAGGCATTTGTGGGAGCCTCCTGACAAGGTTTTGATAGTACAGTTGCCATGCCTCATTTTCTGTATGGAAGTAGTGCTCCCAGACATACTAATCTAATTAAGGGTTTAAAATCCTACAAGTGTGTGTGTGTGTGTGTGTGTGTGTGTGTGTGTGTGTGTGTGTGTGAGGGGAAAAAAAGATAGTGTCGGTGAGAGTTAAAAATGGGAGATGATTTAATCTAGATCTCACATGAAGAGGGAGTGGGCCTTCCTTTCTGTTTTATATACCGTGGCTTGCCCTGCTTGTGTTGGTAGGGGTGTTGTTCTCTCCTTGGGAGTTCCTTGATTGGGAGAGAGAAGGAGAGAACACCCCCACCAACACAAGCAGGGCAAGCCACGGTATATAGACTGAGAGCGAGGCCCACTCCCTCTTGGCACTGAAGATGTTGCCGAGTCTGGCAATGAAACATCTGCAAGGAAACAACAAGGCTCAGAGAGCACCAAGGACTCCACAGTTCAACCCTGAGCTACAAATACTCACTTCAACTGGTACAGTGAATAGATCATGGTCTTCTATGTGATATTTCCTTTGGGTGTTTGAAAAGTGTAATCATAGCTGCCTCTGGCCATCATTTTTCATGAGTTCATGCACCCAGTTCCCTTAGCTTTTCCTAATAAGGTTTAATTCTGGGAAGATTTTTTTTTTTAACATTGAGTTGGAATTTGCCTTTGTTTAACTTAATCCATTTTTCCATGTCCCAGAGTTTGGAATGAGAGAAAACAGGTCTTGACCTTTCTGTGTTACCTTTCTATGTAATGCCTCTTCATATAGTTAGTGCTACCATGTTCCCTTCAGTTGTCTTTTCTCAAGATAAACATGATGCAAACATTAATTTAGTCCACAGTAGGGCCTAGGGCCTTTCCTCACCATTGAATTAAATGGTGACCATCTTTGGGTCCATGCAAAACAACAGTGGATAACACTGCTGTCCATGTTGCCAGACTTTCTCCTGTCTCTGTTGCATCTGTTCTGAGTCACAACCAAATGATGTTATTAAGGTGATTGGCTTTATTCTCTAGCTTTGCTGCTGCCCCCCACCCCCTTTCAATAGCCAGTGAGGAAAGCACCACCAGTCAGGGCATTGCAGCAAGAACTGAAAGGATTCTGCATGGCCTTCTCCAGGCTGGTTCAGCTGGCAATTCTCCCTTACCTATTGAAGATGAAGTAATGCAGTAGCCCAGAGAGGTCCTGATTGTGCAGCTCACTGAATCCTACAGAATAGGATAAACAAAACTACAGTAACTAACTGCTGAGTAAACACTTCTCTTACTTCAAGGGAAGAGTAAAGAGAAATGATTGAAACTGACAAGCATGAGGATATTGGCAAATAAGCAACAATAGGCAGGTCAACATCCCTATTACTTTCTGGGCACTGCAGTGCTAGAGGGACGTGGTGGCGCTGCGGGTTAAACCGCTGAGCTGCTGAGCTTGCTGATCGGAAGGTTGGCGGTTCGAATCCGTGTGACGGGGTGAGCTCCCGTTGCTAGTCCCAGCTCCTGCCAACCTAGCAGTTCGAAAACATCCAAATGTGAGTAGATTAATAGGTACCGCTTTGGCGGGCAGGTAACGGCGTTCCGTTTAGTCATGCTGGCCACATGACCACAGAAGTGTCTACAGACAAACACCAGCTCTTCGGCTTTGAAACGGAGATGAGCACCGCCCCCTAGAGTTGGACACGACTGGACTTAATGTCAAGGGAAACCTTTACCTTTACCTACTGCAGTGCTGCATGATAAAGATACGGTGTCCACTGTTGCCATTTCAGAATCAATTAAAGTGGAACATTGCAAACAAACAAAAAAATCTACAAACAAAATAGTGGAGGGCTCATCTCTTTTCCTTTACCTGGCTGGCAGATTGGAGAGAAGTTGATGGGCTAGAAGATTCTGGATTTTCATCTGGTTACCCCAAAGTGCTCATAAGTCATTCTGCATCATCTGGAGGGAAGTTTCTCAGGGTTCCATCTTTCACCCAGTAGTATTCAACAGCCTGTAAGCAAACTATCACTGATCATTTAATTGACTGTTACCCAAAGTCCATTACTGTTTCTTGCTTTACTTTTAGAAGATGCAACCTTCATGGAAGTGGAGGTTCTATGGCAATTTGAATCTAAACAGCAGGAGAATTGTATTTTCCCTCCCTGTCCCCAGCATTTAACTGAACTAGAAACCAGCCCTGCAGGTATCTGGGCTGTTGATCTGGGAACCTAAGTGGGTTTTGCTGCCTGCTATAAAACTCTAATTATTTCTACTATGCTCTGCTTCAGCTTTCAGATGTATTAGCTCTGCTAGCCAAAATTGTGAATGCCTTAGCTTTTTAAAGAGCAGCAGGTTCAAGAAGGCTGTTCTACTTACCTGTTTTAAAGGCTAACCTGTTGTTCTCCAGATGTTTGACAAATTTAGCCCTAGCCAACATAATCATTGGAGAAGGACTGTGGAAGTTATAGTTCAAAATATCTTGAGGGCTCCAGTTTTCAAGCCCTAAACTATGTACAATGTAATGATCCAGTGCTCTCTCCCATCCAAAAGACATTAAAATATTATAACTGCCTCTGGACTGTTTACAATTTAGGAACGTGGAAAGTATAAAGCTCCTTATACAGAGAGGTGGTTTGCATATAGTTTTGTGTTTCATGTTATTTACTTTTTACTACATTTATAGCTGAATAGTTCACAATCTAAAATAGTTTGCACTATTTTCTACACTCTAGAAGTCAAAATTAAAATCAAAGAAAACAGCTGACAATTAGGAAACAATATAACATTCAATTCACTGAGGATAAAGACATTTAATACTTTGGCATAGAATTGAAGATACTTGGCCTAGCAATAATATGTGTGATTTTGGAATTAGATTTGACAAACTGAATATAAGCAAGCAGTAAGACATGGCAGCAAAAACAAATACAATTTTAGCCTGAATCAATAAAAATATAATTAGTAATTGATCTTCTCTATTGTGCATTCACCAGATTCATTTTGTTTCCAGAATCCAGTTCTGGAAATCAAATTTAAATAAAACAGGTGAGGAAAACTGTAGGAAAGATAATGAGAGCATTGGAGAAATATATCCTACAAGGAGATGTTGATAGTCCAACCTTAAGAAGAAAAGACTGGGGAGGGATACTTTAGCATATTTCAGTTGTATGAGAGGATATAAAGGGATGAGATGATCAAGATCTTTCTTAGGTTCCAAAATGCAGGACATGAAATAATGGATTCAAATTATGGGATGGCAGTTTCTGATTGACTGTTAGGAAAACTTCCTAACAGGAAAAAAAAAGATTAAATTTATTTAGTTTCTCAGGAGTCTTTCATAATCAAATATATCATCCAGTGGTATCAAATCCCATTGCATAAAGGAAACCATAGCATAGAATTTATCTCTATATTTATCTCTTCGGGTCAGACTTTCCCCTGCCTATTGTCCTTTAGACAAGCTGGGCTACATTTTCCATCAATCTATGCCAGAAAATGATGGAGAATTAGAGTCCAATACATCTGGACAGTACCAAAAAGTTCCATAGTACTGATTTGTTTTAACATGGGGGGGTGGGGTATTCAGTTTCCTATTGCTAAAAAAATAAAATCCTTTGTAAATGGATCACATTTTAAAATAAATCATAACCTACCGTTCTTATAAAATGTTCTTATCCATATAATCCATTATTTATTGCTACTTGACTAGGCATATCATGCCGTCTTTACTAGGGAAGCATGCAAAGGAATCATTTATCATTTGGGCTGATAGCTCCCACAATTTATCTTTTTTAAATTGAAAAAAAAATAGTTCCATATGTTCCAGAATGACTTGGATGTACTGGTTTAGCAAATCAATGCAGCAAAGAAGATCTAATTTGAAAGATATTTCAGGGTGATGATCTCAGAGCCAGACTCTTCTTCATGGATAAGAAATAATCCATGCATCTATGTGGAACTCCCATCTTAATCTGTATTGATGCACAAACATCCAACAGAACAGTAAAGCGAGGTAGTGGAAATTCTCTTCTGTTGATTAAGATGACACTAGCAGGGATCACAGTGTCTCCACCTGAGTGCCATTCCTAAGCAGCCATGGATTAGATACACAATCAGTTACACATTTCAGGCATGCTTCTTTTTGTTGGAGATATTAACAAATCAGCATGCCTCATTTAGCATATGTATGTGCAAGGAAGCTGTTTGTTGCCATTCCTACTTCCTCTCTCTCTTCCTCCTCCTCCCACCAACTGAGGAGGCAGCAAGCATGCTGCTCTCTCTCCCTCCATTATGGCCACATGCTTGGGCCTTGAAGAAGGATTTTTCCCATTTTCTGCACGCAGCTCTTAGCAACTATGAGCACTAAGGGTTCATTAAGTTTAGGGAGCAGAAAGAAACAAAGAATCTTCATTTTTTCCACTGAAGATGGATGTAACTGAACCAAGAATAAGTAAGGCTCTTTTTACTTTTAAACCTACTTTGTCTAAGCATGTGATTCTTTATGCTTGGGAGGGCTGAGTGTGTAAGATCAATAACCTGTATTCCTCTAACATGCTCATTAAAGCTACTTAAGTGTACAACCAAGCTCAGAGAGCACCAAGGACTCCACAGTTTTAAAAACCTTTTTAAAGGATTAACTCTGACTCCCTTGTTTTTCTGGTACTCTACAGGCTTATACTGTGTTGCCTCTGATCACCAGCTTTTAAGCCCAGCAGTAAAGGAGGGCTAGCAATCTGGCATGGTTGGAAAGCCCACCCCCCCACACCCGAAGAACCTTTTAGCACTACCAGGATTTGACTGTATCAGATTGTAGCTTGTTGGCAAGGCTCAGTTAATCAGCTGATGCAGTAAAGCAGGCTGACATAATGAAGGACAATGTAATAGTGATATGCAGGCTACAGAGAAAGAGTATGGCAGAGAACAATTGACATTCGCAGCTTTATCACACAAAGCAGTACATGTTCAGATCTGTGCCTGTCTGTCATGTCCCCCATTGCGATGTATACATACATCACAACGGGGAACATTGCCTTTCCGGTGAAGGGGAGAGGGGAGGAAAGAATCAGTGCTAATCCCATAAGCACTGAAAGACAATACAGATAAAGGACAAAGGAGCCATACCTTTGCCCTGACCCAGGAAGCCATCATCCTATCTCCCTGACATCTCTGCATTACCACGGGGGACACACCTGCTCCGGACACAGGAAGAGGACAGAGGTAATCAGCACTAATCCCCCTGATCGCCCATCGAGACTCCGGAATCGCCCCCTGATCGCCCATCGAGACTCCGGGTTCACCGTCGGTCAGGACTTTGGGACAATGGGGGGTGGGGAAGGATCAGGTCCGCACCGCGGGTATTTACCGGCTACCTCGCACGCCATGTGCTCATTCCCGTCTTTCTCCGTGTCTGCATTCTATTCTCAATAAACCAGATATCCTTAGCCCTGGCTGGTGAGTCTGTGTTTTTTATGAATAAGGCAACCATCACATAAAGACGGGAATCAATTTTTTTTTTTCCGCTAGCACCATTCCAGATTTCGTCTGTGAGGGATCAAAGCTGGCGATGGAAAGAGTCAACCCACGAAGAGGTGGCTACCAGAGGACCGGCGACGGGGCACCCGACTCCACGGCACGGGCGATCGGTGAGAACACTATTCCCAGACGGTACAAACTCCAGGAGGGTTCGAGGTCAGGCTCGGAGGAGGAGGAGGCCAGAAGGAGCAGGACACCTGAAGCCACCAGAGAGTCGCAGGGTGAGTGAGTCACCCTGGACGAGATGCCGGGATCCCTACCAGGGACGCTCGGGGCATCTAGGAAGCCACGGGACCTGCTGTCCTTGACAATCACAGGAGCCGAGGGAAGGCGCCAGGTCGGACGAACCGAGGAAGGCTCCCAGACAGCTGAGAGGCTGAGGATAATGGAGGCAAGGCTGGAGTCAATCAAACAGCTGTTCCTGAGATGGTCGGCGTGGGAATCCCGAGGAAGGGGTGAGGTGGAACCAGGTACCAGAAGTTCATCGCCCACCCCTCCCACCCCTGAGACGCGACAGCCGGGGAGAGGAAGGAGATGGCAGGAGGCTGAGGCAGCACCGGGCAGAGTTCACCTCACGGAATCCGCCAGGAGGTCATCTTCCCCCCCTCCCACCCTGGAGACGCGACCGCTGGGAAGAGGCTGGAGCCGGCACGAAACTGAGGCAACGCCGCCCGGAGTCCGGCTTGGGGAATCCCCACACCGAGACCGGAGAACCCCAGCAGCCCGAGGTACGTCCAGATGACCAGATGTGGTTTGGAGCCCACCAGGAGCAGGGATGAAAGACTTCGGGGTCAAATTCGACGGGGACCCAGCAACATTATCCTTCTTCCTAACAAATGCCAAGAACTACATGGATGAATTTGGGCCATATTTCCGCTCAGAAAAGGGCAAAATTAATGCCATTGATAACAAATGGCTGACTGGTATGTGCAGCTATGCCAGGCAGAAGCCCCAGAGCTCAATGAATTCGACGAGTTCCTCTGGGCACTAAATCTGCACTTCAGAGACCCCTTAGAAAAGGAGAGAGCGAAGAGATCCCTAAGGGAAATCAGCCAAGGGCAACGATCTGTAGCAGATTATGCCATGGAGTTTAAAGCACTGGCTGGAAAGGTGGTGGACTGGTCACAGTCTACCCTAATTGAACATTTCAAAGAGGGCCTGAACTTGGACATTCTGAGGTGGGCATTATGCAGAGACAACCCAAACACTCTACATGAGTGGATACTGCTGGCCGGTAAGGCGGAAAATGCCCAGGAAACCTTCCTACAAGCCAAGAGGGCGGCGCAACAAGCGGCAACAGTAAAGGGACCCCGAACCACTGCAGGACTGGTGAGGCCAACATCCCAACCCTGGAGAGAGGAGAGGGAGCGACGGTTCGCCAAGGGGCAGTGCCTCCGATGCGGGAAAGAGGACCACAAAGCGGCGGCGTGCCCGAAAACAAAGGTAGTTGACAGGCCAGGAAAAACACCGGGCAAACCACCCGTAGCGCCCAAAAAGATGCCAGTGGCCAGGGGAGAGATCGGAGCAAAAGAACTACCTTACTCCAGTGAAGAGGAGGAGAACGACCAGGAAGAACCAGCGGGAAACACCAGCCACCTGCCCTGAGAAGCGCCAGAGGGCAGGTGGAGGAGGAGAATGGGTGCAGCGACGACGGGGTGAGTGCCAACTGTCCCACCCTGTACGTAAAAGTTGAGTTAAGTTCCACTGAGAAGTCGGTTGAAGTCTGGGCCCTAATAGACTTGGGCTGTTCTAGGTGCCTAATGCACCCGGACATGGTTGCCAATTTAAATCTCCCCTGCTTTCCACTTCAGCACCACATAGTGTTCATGCAATTGGATGGTTCGGCAGCGGGAGGGGGCCTGGTCACCCAATTCACCGGAGAAGTGGCGCTGCAGTTAGGCAGCCACCAGGAGAGACTGAAATTTGTCGTGGCACCAGTGGGCCACCCTTTAGTCATCTTAGGCATTCCATGGCTGGTACGAAGGAACCCATACATAAATTGGGAAACCAGGACGATCACATTTGCAGACGGCTTCTACCAAGCACCTACAGCGGACTGAATTCCCCGTGCTGCAGTGGGGAGGGTGGTGTCTACAACCACACATCTGGCTGCAGCGGCCCTGGAAGGCTTGCCGGACAGGTACACTGAGTTTGCAGATGTGTTCAGGGAGAACGAAGCAGACAAACTCCCACCCCACAGGAAGACTGACTGTGCGATAGAACTGGTCCTCAACGCACCCTTGCCAAAGCCAAAAATTTACGCAGTGACCCAGAAAGAACTGGCAGCATTGCGGGAGTTTGTGGACAAGAACTTAGCACGAGGCTTCATCGAGCCCACAAACTCGCCAGTTGGAGCCCCAGTGTTGTTCAGAGAAAAAAAGGATGGGACATTAAGACTCTGTATGGACTACCACGGATTGAATTCGGTTTCCATATCAAACAAATATCCTTTGCCCCTAATCAAAGACATATTAGCACATCTGGCAAAGGGGAAAATATTCTCTAAACTGGACTTGCGAGAAGCCTATTTCCGCATACGCATACGGGAGGGGGATGAGTGGAAGACGGCTTTCAATTGCCCACTGGGATCATTCCAATATAAAGTATTACCGTTTGGTTTGGCAGGGGCACCAGGGGTATTTATGCAATTGATCAACGAGGTCTTGCATGAACACTTGTTCAAGGGGGTCCTTGTGTATTTAGACGATGTATTGATATACTCTGAGACTGAAGAGCAGCACGAACGCTTGATTAAACAGGTGCTCAGGAAACTCCGCAAAGCTGAGCTATTTGCCAAGCTTTCTAAGTGCGAGTTTCATAAATCTCAGCTAGATTATCTGGGTTACAGAATCTCTGAGAGGGGCATCGAAATGGACCCCGGGAAAGTCCAGGCCATCCTGGCATGGGAGCGCCCGCGCACTAGGAGGCAACTACAAAGTTTTCTGGGATTTTCTAATTTTTACAGGGGGTTCATCAAGGGACTAGCAGAAATTGTTTTGCCCCTAACTAATTTACTCCGCACCAAGGGTTTGGGAGACACGCGCAAGGCACAAAACCTGGGAGCGTTACTTAACTGGACACCTGAATGCCAAAGGGCTTTTGATCATCTCAAAAGCCTGTTCACAGCCGAACTGGTTCTACAACACCCTGACCCCACCAAGCCCTTTGTAGTCCAAGTAGATGCCTCCGATTTCTCAATTGGGGCGCTCTTGCTTCAGCGGGATCCAAATGATCAGCTGAAGCCCTGCACGTACCTCTCCCGCAAGTTCTCCAAAACAGAACGGAGGTGGCATGTATGGGAGAAAGAGGCTTTTGCCATCAAAGCCGCCTTAGAGGCATGGCGACACCTCCTGGAAGGGGCCACTTGCCCCTTTGAGGTCTGGACGGACCACAAAAACCTGGAAGCACTCAGTACCCCGAAACGCCTCAGCCCCAAGCAGATTCGCTGGGCTCAATTTTTCAGCCGCTTTAATTTTCAGCTGAAGTTCATACTGGGAAGAAAGAACTTCTTAGCTGACGCTCTCTCTAGGCGGCCCCAGGATGCCAGTCCAGCATCAGACATTATAGGTACTGTGTGGACCGACACACAGCTGGGTTGCCAAGCTGTCACGCGCAGCCAAACTGGAACGCAGCGTACTCTGGCACAACCGCTCGCAAGGGGAGGGAGACGCAGGTCAATTTCATTGCAATTGCAACAGCAGTTCGTACAAGCCTTAAAAACAGATACATGGTTGCAAACCAATAAAAACAATGTTTCTTTTGAAAATGATTTGGCCTGGAAACAAAATAGCCTGTACATGCCGGAGCAATTGCGAGCAGAGGTTCTGAGACGTTCTCACGATGACAAAACGGCAGGGCACTTTGGCTTTGTAAAAACGTTACATCTGGTAAGGCGACAATTCTGGTGGCCTACACTTAGGAGGGATGTAAAAGATTATGTCGCTGCTTGCCCTACATGTGCTATGGCCAAGCGAAAAGTGGGTAAGCCCCAGGGACTATTGCAGCCGGTGGCAAGCCCCTCCCGCCCTTGGGAGGAAATCTCGATGGATTTCATCGTAGACTTGCCACCCAGCCAGCGGAAATCGGTCATCTGGGTGGTTAAGGACTACTTTTCAAAACAGGCACATTTTATTCCATGCGCCTCCATTCCCTCCGCTCAACAGCTGGCACGCCTCTTTTTAAATCACATTTACAAATTACACGGTACCCCCTCCTGCTTGGTCACAGATAGGGGTACACAATTTACTTCACAATTCTGGAAAGCATTTTTGAAGTTGATTGGCACCAAGCAGGCATTGTCCACTGCTTGGCACCCCCACACGGACGGCTCTACGGAAATCCTTAACTCCACCCTGGAGCAATTTTTGCGCTCCTTCATAAGCTACCAGCAAGATAATTGGGTAGACTTACTCCCTTTTGCTGAGGTGGCATACAACAATGCAGTGCACCAGAGCATGGGCCACACCCCCTTCCAGGTAGTCTATGGACGAGACATCGTCCCAATCCCAGAGTTGCCACAGCCAGCTACCCCACCTTGTTCCCCAGATGACTGGGCTGCTCAGCTAGCCAACGTTTGGCCAATCATTCAGCTGGCTCTCTCCGAAGCCCAAGCAACCTACAAGCGTTATGCGGACAACCACAGGGCTGCGCAGCCAGACTTCAAAGTGGGAGATAAGGTCTACCTCTCCACTAAATTCATTAAGTCTCCGCGGCCCTCAAAGAAGTTAGCCCCCAAGTTCATTGGCCCTTTTCCAATAGTGGAAATAATCAACCCGGTAACTTTTAAGTTAGAATTGCCACACAACTTGAAATGCATACACCCGGTGTTCCATTGTGCCTTACTGAAACCGGCTACCTCCTCAAAGTGGCATAACGAACCCCCCCCCCCCGCCTCCTCCCATCATGATCGATGGGCAGCAGCACTTTGAAATAAAGGAGGTCCTAGATTCCCAAAGGCTACGGGGCACCCTTCAGTACCTGGTCCGCTGGAGACATTTCCCCCACCCTGAGTGGGTGCATGCCAGGGATGTCTCAGCACAACGGCTAGTCACACGCTTCCATGCAGCGTATTCTTCCAAACCGGCGCCTTGAAGTTTTTTTGGGAGGCAGTATGTCATGTCCCCCGTTGCAATGTATACATACATCACAACGGGGAACATTGCCTTTCCGGTGAAGGGGAGAGGGGAGGAAAGAATCAGTGCTAATCCCATAAGCACTGAAAGACAATACAGATAAAGGACAAAGGAGCCATACCTTTGCCCTGACCCGGGAAGCCATCATCCTATCTCCCTGACATCTCTGCATTACCACGGGGGACACACCTGCTCCGGACACAGGAAGAGGACAGAGGTAATCAGCACTAATCCCCGATTGCCCATCGAGACTCCGGAATCGCCCCCTGATCGCCCATCGAGACTCCGGGTTCACCGTCGGTCAGGACTTTGGGACAATGGGGGGTGGGGAAGGATCAGGTCCGCACCGCAGGTATTTACCGGCTACCTCGCACGCCATGTACTCATTCCCGTCTTTCTCTGTGTCTGCATTCTATTCTCAATAAACCAGATATCCTTAGCCCTGGCTGGTGAGTCTGTGTTTTTTATGAATAAGGCAACCATCACACTGTCTATGTAAGTTTGGCACACATTTAGTCATTGTATATCAGCCTTTCTCAACCTTTTGACCCTGGAGGAACCCTTGAAATATTTTTCAGGGCTCAGGGAACCCCTGCACATTCAGGCTCAAATATAGGCCAGAAGTTAAAAAATTATTATATTTGTTTCATGCATAGGCATTAATAGTGTTCTTAAACTAAAAATAAATAATGAATCTTGCCTCTTTAATGTGAAGTTGCCCGAATTTGAAATAATTTTTAAAATAAATTGTGATCTCCCAGGAAACCCCTAGTGACCTCTTGCAGAACCCTAGGGTTCCATGGAACCCTGGTTGAGAAACCCTGTTGTATATGCATATGTATTTATATATGCATATGTATACATTTTTGCTTTTTTGATATTACTTTTTTTATAATTTGGAGACTGCTTATTTATTGTTATGTAATTTGACTTGATCATGGATGTTTTACTGTTGTGACTGTAACCTGCCAAGAGGCTCTTGATTGAAGTTGGTAAAAAAATTGAATAAAAGTTTTGGTACTGAAATTTTAAAATGTATTTTTTTGAAAAAATCTTGCTGTTATTTTAATATCTTTAAACTACTTAGAGTCTATGCAGATTGAGGTGATAGGTAAAATGCATAAATAAATAAACATTGCAAAAGTAAATAAATGGAAACTTCAATTTGTTCCAATCACATAACATGTAAATGTAAGGTCTGTTCCAAGAGTGCATTTATTATGTAATTACTCAGCTCTGAGCCATATTTAGAAGGCCAAGACTTGAACTACGAAAGTGTAACTTGCCATTAGCGCAGCCTTTCTCAACTTTTTGACCCTGGAGGAACCCTTCAAATATTTTTCAGGCCTTGGGGAACCCCTGCACATTCAGGCTCAAATATAGGCCAGAAGTTACAAAATTATGATCTTCATTTCATGGGTAGACCTGTAGTACAGGCATTCGCAGTGTTCTGAAACTAAACACAAAGAATGAAACTTACCTCTTTAATGCCAAGTTGCCTGAATTTGAAATAATTTTTTAAATAAATCGTGATCTCCCAGGAAACCTCTAGGGACCATTCACAGAACCCCAGGGCTCCATGGAACACTGGTTGAGAAATCCTGCATTACCAGAAGAGAGACAGACATTAAACGTTTCTGGCTGGCCACATTAAAGAAGCTGAGGAGTGAGAAAGTCAATGAAGCCCCAAGCAGTGTTAGATTGTCATCCCATCTGCAACCTTGTGTATCAACACACAGTTTGGGAGGCAATAGAGATCCTTGGGCCTAATCAATAAAACAATTAGCATATAGAGTCAATGAGCCTTCCCTCACTTGGCGCTAGCCCATAGCCCTATCCCCATACTCATTTGAGGAAGAGCCATATTGTTAGGCATGTATGCCTGTCCATTCAGTTCTTGTTGATTTGAAATTCAAATCTACCCTGGGTAATGTTACAAATCCTGAGTTGGTGCCCTCAAGATCAATGGTTTATATGCAGGTTTATATGGCTTCTTGGGAAGATGAAATTTCCAGGGTTTCCAAAATGAAGATTTTATAGATAATTGTAAAGCCCATCCACCCACTCCCTGACTAGCTGCTTTTGTGGTCCTCACTAGGCATGCCTTCTTAAAATTGACAAGCAAAGTTCTTTAGGGAATGACCTGGAAAGATGTCCAGCTACAAATCTCAATGTAATATACACTCCCAATGTTGAAGTTTGCTGGCAATATTCTGTATCAATAATTTCCTACACTGCATATAACAATTACATATAAGAATGCCCAAAGTAGTAGAAAAGTTCTCTTAAATACTCTGGAGCCACCTGATTCAATTCATTGTTTTGAAGCAAGCCCCTGCTTCTGTTCATGAATCTGCTTTGAAATGATGTTTCCAGCAAAGCTTCATCAAATCAAATCACCCATTCAAAACTTGAATACGCTTAGCCTTGAATTCTTCTGAATCCCACATCTGTTAGATGTACCACCAGCTGAGAATCACTGTTCTACAACAGACTGAATGAGTAGCACTGAAAAATAGAATAAACAGCGCTAAACAAGTTTCTTACCTCCAGGAAGACTGTTCTTCAAATATTCATATCATTTGCCTGAGAATGGTATCCTCCAGAATATCAACTCTCATAATTTCCAACCAGCATAAAATTCATACTGAATGGAAATTAAGGGGGTTGAAGTCCAATTCATCTGATCAGTAGACCTAGAATGGAGAAGGTTTATTTACAGAAGATGTTTACACACGTTTTCTTGATCTGCATTCAAAGCTATTGAACTACTGGGGCAAAGGATGCTCCTACACATTGATGAATAATGTTAGCTGCTGTTATTGGATAGTGATCTTGCCACATATCAGTAACTAACATTGTTCCTCATGTAGAATAGGGTACCCGATTTTCTTTCCCTGTTCTGACTTCTAAAGCTTTCCAGGTGGCTTTCAAACTTCAGGACCCAGCTTGGAGAGGACTGAGATGGGGGACAGGATGGCAGTGAAAGGAGAGTAAGTTATAAGATGCTTCACTTTATGTGAATATTGGTGCTTTCCATGCCACAAAGCTCTGTAAATATGTCTATGCATCTATAACAAATTACCAGTCTTGTGTGTGTGTGTGTATGTGAATGTGAAGGCTAGGTAATATCAAGTTTTGACCTTAGGCCTACTATGGTTATTTTATTTTGATTATCCAGAAGCATTCCCCATCTTTCAATTACTAAACTGACAGGCTTAAAAAATACCTGTTATGGTACAAGAGAATGTGGTTTCACTGGTTGCATGCAGGATTCAGCAATGACTCAGCATGCCTGTAACTAGGCACAAGGTAGCCCTCTTCAAACAAGAATCTTTACCTTGTGCAGGAGAAAAAGGTGAAAGGGCAGCATGAGCAAGAATGCAATTTTTCTACCCAGTCATATGGCTCAGAATGGGTGGAGACTGCCTGTTGGCTGGTGTGCTGGCAAAAATAAAAATCAGTCTAACACACTAGACAAAATCATTCTTGTTACCTAAGTTTATGAAGAGTTTGGACTTCTTTGCCAAATCAAGGAGTAAGTCATGTTTTCAGTTTTTGCTAGGTGATTAACTCTTCAGCATAGTTAAACCCAAACTGATGCTGACTTTATATTGCAAACATGCATGGAAGGCTGATTAACAAGTTGGGGAGTAGAGTGATAAAAGCTGAAAGCTAAACACACATGCAAAAATGCATCTAAAATATTGAGAAGATTCTGTCAGATGTAACATAGGAACTGCAGATTGCTAACAATAATTGATGGTTAACTGTACAGTCAGTGGCAACAGCAATAGTACTTGGGAGCCAAGCTTTCCACTATGGAAAGAAAAGTAGCACTTGACATCATCAGAAGAACAGATTTTACAAGTGTAATTACATCTGTACTATTGGGAGAGGTAAATGCATATAAGTGATTGGAGTAAAGAAAAGATGCAGGAAGAAAGAAGCACGTTCACAACTGATTCAGGATAAATGATGTCAAAATGTTAATGAACAAGCTAGTTTGAAAAATATCTAAAGACAGAGCACTGGAATAAAATCCCTGGTTTAAAATGAAATAAAATGAACAGTTGAACAACTGTATTATTCAAGGTCAAAAAGGATATAAAAATGTTAAAGGTTTTGATACAAAGTGCCTACAATGTGTGTGTATGTGTAGAAATGTACACATATACTTAAACCCAAGTAATAAACTAATATTAATACAATTTAAGTTAAGGGCTATTTTCAAAACTTTTCCTTTGGAAATAAGTTTTCAAACTAATGATAATGTTTTAAGCATCACGAGTTGAACCACAGTAGTTAGGACAAAAAGGGTATATAATGAATGACTTCAAATGGGATAATATCTATATAAAAAGGTCTAAATATTATGAAATATACATTTGGAAGTTCATATTGTTTTGTGTATATGTGAACTGCTTAACAATCCCATGAGATTTTCACCCTTTTCCTCCACATTCCAGCTTGTGACAAATACAGTCTCGTCACCATGGTTGATACTTTGAATAGGAGAGATACCAGGCTTCTGTAGCTACCCAAACTTTCACTATGCACATTGGAGACTAGCTATCCCTCCCTCCTTTATCCAAATTCATATCCCAGCTATATGATGGAAGAGAAAAAGGTTACAAATGTGAACATCACCTGGAAGACATAGATCAAATAATCTCAGCCTATATACAAACCCTTATTTGGGAGTTGCCTAAACCCTGTGGAAATAGTTTATAACATTTTTCCTTGTATTGTAAAGCTGGAAAACTATTGTGATATGGAGTGTCAGATAGCCCCTCACCTATAAGAATAATAGATTAACTATCTTTGGGATTTAGATTTCAGATAATCTTAATTATATTTTTGTTAGATTTATATCATGTCTTTTACCCAGGTGTTCAAGGCAGCTGACACCTTTCCTTTTAACCCCATAACAATAAACCCTGTGAGGTAGGTAGGGCTGAAAGAAAGTGGCTGACTCAAAGTCACCTGGGTGTTTCCATAAATGAGGCTCATCTGGAATCTGGATGGAATCTGGATCTCCCCAGTCCCAGTTCACAACCTTAACCACTATATCACACATACACAAAAATGGATATCTTGCAGTCTGTCAACTTGGTAAGGTTGAGAACTCAGGCTTCTGCTTGTCTTACAGATCCCAGATGATGTGTTTTACTACAGATAACAGCAAAGGGGAGAGTAAGAAAAACATTCTCAACAACATTTAATTCCACCCTTGATTTATTTGGTATGCCCAGCTTGTTAATCTGGAGTTTGACATAGGCCAGAGGGAAGACT
The DNA here is from genome assembly GCF_035149785.1 of Candoia aspera. NCBI lineage: Eukaryota > Metazoa > Chordata > Lepidosauria > Squamata > Candoiidae > Candoia > Candoia aspera. Next base: position 32,873,278 of record NC_086158.1, on the reverse strand, counting down.
ACTTGAGAACCCTATTTATGCTCCTTTGATTTATTTTATGGAAGAAAGGGTGGGTGTAGATTTGGCAATTTGGCCAGTATCTCTGCCATGAAATGTCCCAGGCTCAAATGACTTGTCTTACTTATCTGTAAACAGTATGCTTTGTTTTAAAGATACTGTTTTAATATTGATGCCAGGCAATTCTTGGGAAGAGTTATGGAATAATTTACTTATGCTTGTGCCGAGTACAGACAAGTTAAAATGCAAAAAAAAAAAGTATGGATTTATTTATATATTTATATTTATGTTTATTGCTTGAAATGGTTTGAGATATGTTGCAAATGGCGTATTGTGCTTATTGTGCAACCATATTCAATTACTAAATGCATTGTTGCATCATCTTTTCTTATAAAGAAAGGCTCATTAGGAGTCATGCCCATTGACCTAAACCAAATCCAGAAGGCAGGTGCAAATAAAATGCTAAAACATGGACATCAGTTATTTGCTTATTACATTTATAACCCTCCTTTTCTCTGGGACCTCAAAATGAAGCATGTGAGGGTCTCCCTCACTGTATCGCCAAGGCAAGGTAATTGAGACCAAGAGATCATGACTAGGACATCTGCTACTTAAAACAAGGTGTTTTACCATTGTTTGTAAACCAAGTGGTTGGCTTTACATAATACCAAGCCAAAACTAAATAAACCACATTTTGACCTACCCTGACATGTGAGCCCAAGACAGGCCTTAAGTCCCCCAGTGAGCTAAAGCCTTTTCCAACCAATTTCTTCCAACCTCCCTTCCACCTCAGTTAGTACCCATGGCTTATAGCATAGAACTACAAGTAAACCAGGCTTCTTCACTTCTTCCACAAACTATGGTATGAACCCAAGTCTCCCTTTAAGTTAAATCTGCTTAGTTTCGACAGAATTATTTTCATAGCATTTCATATATTTACTACGTGTGTATGGGAGGGAGGGCAGGCAGTCAGACTGCGCAGATCATTGGATGAGGCAGAAGTGCTGAGCTTACCTCACGAGCAAGCTTCACTGTTTCTTCGAGGTGCAAAACAGTCTTAGCTGCTAAAAGTGTTGGCGTTTTCTGCTGCAATAGTTTTCCTACTTCAGGGAGCACATATAGAGAATCATCAGATTATTGGCACAGGTTTATATACTGAATTTCATCAACACACTTATTTGTAGGAGAAATTATAAGGGTTTAAAAAAAATAATTGAAAATAATTTTCTTGAAATTTCCAGAAGAAAACTAAAAAAAGTACTTTCTACAATTTGTATATAAAAAAAAGGAAAATGTGTTTTAGAAATTCAGTGTACAAGTTTTAAATTAGCATAGCATCCAGTAAAGTTCACTTCTGTATTGACATAGATAACTAACCAACACTTGACTCATAGTTAATGCTGCAGCCATGCCACCATATTTCCCTCCTGCTTCCCCATGGTATGGACTCTCAATTAATTGGAAATATCTGCTTGGTGTGGTACTCATTTTATTGCTAATACACTTTAAATTGGCTCATGTAGCTTAATCAACAGAAAATGACATGTAATTTAGATTGCTCCAGGATAGATGTGTCGTGAGGCTGTAGTAGATGACCTTAAGCACCTTATAGGCTGATGAGCCTGCATACATGGTGTGAGATACAGGATGCTGGATCACAATGAAGGGCACACTGTAAACCAGTTTGAAAACATTGCCTAAATTAGAGCGTAAGGCTGTGCTGATAACTGCCTTTTGCAAACTGGGGCCTCTGCACTGCAGTCTGGTAGAAAAGTAAAACACTGCAGGTACTTGTAATAAAAATAGCATTTCCTGGACAATTGGCAATAAAATCAAAGTGTTGCTGCTTACTCAGCCATAGATGTTATTTAATAGCCAATACAAATCAAAGATAATGCTATTATTATTTTGAAAGGGCCATAAAAATGCAGAAATCATTTAATGATTGAGGCAAACAGCACATTTAATATAATATGGGTATTATCTTTCCAGTCTCTCGGTGGTTCTCTCCAGTCTTCATGGAGATTTTTTTTTAAATCTAAGCAATATTTGTGAAAGTACTTAAACTAAACATAGAACTGCCCTTACAAATATTCAACAGCTTTCTTTTAATTCACCAAAGCCATTTATTTTGCTCGTATTTCTCCCTGACCTTTATATGTTCAAAGTAACTGAGAGTTACGCTACATGCTGTCTCTTTGTTGGCTACAGACGGCACTGAAACAAGATACAGCACAGTTTCTACAGCTACAATGATAGAATGGGTCTCTTTGAGGCGTGCTTTGTTTTTTTCCCAGCTGGGTATTTCAAGTGCAAATGATTGTAGATTATTCCAAGAGGAATGGAACTGAGGGAAGGGGAGGTATAGATTGGTTGTATATAACTTCAGCTCATCCTTCCCCCAACCGAGCTGCTGAAAGTTTATGTGAGTTGACGTTTAATACACCTGAGTGTTAAAAGCCATTACTTAGAAAGGACAATGGGTTAGTCCAACGAGCACACTGATAAAAGGGAGTAACTTGTCATCAAACCATGTACATCCCTTATCTGAGTATTGAAAATTATGGGGCCAAAACTACACCATTTGCCCACAATTCAGTGAGAACTAAGCATACTTAGTGGTCACAGAATAACAACTGTTTTTGACACTTGCAGTTCAAATTGACAGCAATGTAACTCAGCAATCCTGATGCTCCCCTTTGATTAACAATTCTGTTCAAATCTAGTTCCCTTCCCAGAACTTAATCAGTCTCCTTTCATTATCTTGCATTCTGGATTAAAAGTTACCTTCACTGCTTACATGGGTAGGATGTTACTGAAACAATAAGATATGTAAAATTTATTTCCCTTTGCAAATATTTTGGAGGAGCGACTAGATCCCACTTGCTTCTGTATGGCCATGCTGCCAGAGAATGGATAACTTTGGTCAGCAGTAAGAACGCATGGCGAGAGAAACACTAAACTTAGAAGTCTAGGTTTTGTACGAAAGTATTCTTACAGCTGGGGCTTGTGTGAAAGAAAAAAATAGCTTTAACTAGCAAATAACATGGTGATAGGAAAGTCTGAGTTACCAAGACTATCTACAACACAACCTTCTCTTTCCATCATTATGGAGCGAGAATGAGTCAGGTAAGGACCTGAACTGCAGAGGTTGGAGTCAGTAGAGGAAAGGGAACTGAACTGAAAGTGAGGAATGAAAGCCGTGAAAGCTCTTCCTATGTACCCAACAGGAGGCATCTTACACTGTGTGAGACGTGCAAAGTAAATATTTTAGACCAGTGTTTCCCAGCCTTGGCAACTTTAAGATAGGTGGACCTCAACTCCCAGCATGGCTGGCTGGAGAATTCTGAGAGTTGAAGTCCACACCTCTAAAGTTTCCAAGGCTGAGAAACACTGGTCTAAGTAATCCAGAAAAGGACAATCCTTTCAAAGGCTGCAAGTTTCAATTCAATTGAAAGTCAATTGTCAATTTCAACTTCAATTTATTTATTTATTTTTAACCTACCTTTATTATTTTTATAAATCACTCAAGGCGGAGAACATACTTAATACTCCTTCCTCTTCCTATTTTCCACACAACAACAACCCTGTGAGGTGGGTTGGGCTGAGAGAGAGGGACTGGCCCAAGGTCACCCAGCCGGCTTTCATGCCTAAGGCAGGACTAGAACTCCCAGTCTCCTGGATTCTAGCACATTGCCTTAACCACTAGACCAAACTGGCGCTCAATGACTTTTCTTTGTGCAAACTAGTCCATATTGCCTTCCCATCCTATTGCATGGGAAATATTTTTTTGGCGTCAGAGAAAATACCACCAATCCTAGAAATAAAATAAAGAAGAGGGGAGGAGAACAGAGGGTAGATGGTTGTGGATTTGAGCAAAGCTGAACTGGGACAGATCAGAAATGGCATTCTCCTTGCAGTACTCTGATTTGTGCAGGTTTTTTGCCAACAGGCAATGGGTTGGAAAAAGAGGATGGTAACACCAGAAGGAGAAGAGGGCAATGGGAGCAGCACAATCTGGCACTGATGCTTCAGAGCAAAGGTGGTGTGGACTATCAGATTAACGACAGCAACATTTTTGCTGACAGCAACGAGGGATGAGCAGAGCTTTAAACCGTTCCGAGAAAATGGCCCTGGTTATATTAAAAGGAGGGGGGAAATGGAATGTGCTGTAAGACTGTGCTAAGGGTCAGAAGTTGCGCAACGCCACGATATCGTTTGGTTTGGGCTTAGAGGAATGATACAGCTCTTGGGACTGTTTTGTGGAGATCACTTATTGGGTTCAACACTGCTCCCCCCGCAACTCTGTGAGGTCGGCTGAGAACTAATGGCTTGGCCACAATTCCGCAGTGAACTTCCGGACTGCAAGCCGGGGCTGGGCTGAGTGCAGGTCCCGTAAACGCTGTCGAGATCTCAGGCGAGTTGGTAGATCTGCCCTGGGAAAGCGTGCTGAAATAGCCGGGCTAGCTTAGAAAGAGGGCCTCCATCTCTCCAACGGCGCGACAGTCCGATCCTACTGCGGAACGGTGTCCTTCCTTCCCCGGGAGGGAGAGGAGACGGCTTCGTTACAGAGCAGTAACGTCCAGAGGAGCAGCCCCGGCCCTGCAGGGAAGGCAGGCAGCCACCCACGCCGAGGAGCGACTCAAGCGCAGCACCGGCTTCGGCTCCCGCGGCGGGGCAGGGCTCAGGGCGACTGCACCTGCCCGCGGGGCGCCCCAAGCCCCGCCCCTTCTCTCCGCTTCCTCTGCAGCGCGGTTGCCGCTGGCGGCTCTGCCAGCGGAGCGTCCCGCCGCGCTTTGGTCTTGGTTCCCCACCCAGAGCGAGCATGGCCGGCCTGATCGGCAGCCTTTTGGACTCCCAACTCGTGGCCCGCTTCCAGCGCCGCTGCGGGCTCTTTCCCCGAGGCGAGGACGACCGAGCTCAGAAGGCGAGGACGGTGGGGAACGGCAGTCGCCCCCTGCCTCCGCGGGGCGCCCGCAATGGGCAGCGCCCGGACGTTAGTCTGCCAGCCGACTGCGCCACCTGCAACGGCAGCCCCGGTGACGGCTGGAAGGTAACTTGTTCAAGGGGGGCGGGATGCGAGAGGGTCGGAGCTCAATTTGCAGCCCCGGGCCCGGACCGCCTCCCCCTGCTCTCTTAGATGTATAACGCTCTTGGCCGTTGGGACTGGGAAATGCCCGCTTTCTTAATCAGGTCAGTTATCAGAAGGCGAGCGAGCTGGAAGCGTTAGCGATCGGTAAAAAAGTCTCTCGCCGACTTTTTTTAGCTGCTTTAGCGGTCTCCCTCATGGAAGGAAGCGCTCTGACTTCCGGTTACTGAAAGGGCTTCGGGGAGGTGGGAGAAAAATTGCAGACCCGCTACTTTGGGGTCAAAATTCTTAAAAGCTGTAAGTACTGCACTCTTCACGACTTCCCTACAGCCATGGTCCTCCACCCCCACCCCTTTGAATTGTTCACTCTTGGTTAAGTCTTTTGGAGAACTGAAGAGCTTGCCTATACATACAGACACACACACATACAGAAGCAAGCTTTTGAAATACACCCCCCCCACACACACACACACACACGACATATTAATACGAGTAATAATAACTTTCAAAAGTGTTTTGATTTTTTTGCCCAAATTTCATAGCTGTCTAATTTGCATCTAGGAAATTTACAAGAAATGTTTATTTTCATAATTGCTTCTTAAACAAAGAAAATTGAATAATTTGACCTTAATAAAAATGGGGGGGGGGAGATAAGGAATAAATGAGCTGGTGAATTAAACGATGGTAGCAGTGATGATGATGGTATTTGCAATGTAAAATCAGATGAAGAATTTAAGACTGCAGTTCATTCAAATATATTGCAATAGCCCCAGGAAAATTCAGTTCCAATCTACCTTTGACATCAATGACTTCCATGTTATCAGCAAAGATTCTCAATATGCCTTTATGTTTAGCAGACCGTCTTACACACGTCCTGAATTTATGCATCATGCTTAGCATGTTGTGTGCAACCAGCCTTTGTGATTTGGAAACCATGTTGATGGTTTAGGCATAACGTTTCAAGCTTGTCACAGGCTCGTATCCTAAGAAATTGAAGAAGGGAAAGTTCTAGAGAATTCAGAAAGGGCTCTGGACTCTCTGGTGCAGGCTTCCCCAATCTGGATGCCTTCCAAGTTTTTCCAAGAAATTCCCAGGATTCCCCAGCCAGGCTTTTCCTGAGAAGTCTGAGAGATGAAGTCCACAAATCTGGAGAACTGCCAGATTAGAGAAGCTTTACAGGAAACAAAGGAATGAAATGAGCATCTTTCTCTCTTCAATGGTCTGTAACTTATTTTATCTTAGATTCTAAGGCACCAGTGTCTTAATATAATTTTCTGCTAAAGCAGAAGTAATAAAGAATGAAGCAGCTTTGTTTTGTTGCTGTGCAGCTGTTTATAGCATTCTCTGAGTGATGGGTCCTCCTCTTAGTCTTATGCCAGAAAATGTTGCTGCTGGGAATTGATTGCTTTTGTTTTTCATAAAACCTGACAAATGGTGATGCCCAGTGAGCAATGTTAGGGAAACGTTCAGTGTACCAACTATTTAGCACTACTAGGAGTAAAATATGTTTTAATGTATTTTTTTTAATGAATATTTTATTCTGACTGACTTGGTAAATGGGTTACTTGTGTCTCATCCTTATGGACAAGAACAAAAGTATATATACACACTCACACATACACAGAGAGAGAGAGAGAGAGAGAGAGCACATTAACTCCAGGTTGTTCTTCCTTTCCATTTCTTCTTAGTTTGACCCATCATATTCCTTTTTTAAAATTTGAATTTTTGAATTATTTTCTTTATTGCTCTGTTGAACTTTTCTTGTCCAATCCATATTGTCCGTATTCTTTTGCGTACTACTATTTGTTCTCGTGTTATTTAAATCAGCCATGCAATTCATTGTTTTTTCTAGATCTGCTCTCCCACATTGTTCAAGGATGGTAATCTCTGTTCTGTTTTGAAAAGAATTCACCTGAGTTCCATCTACTGTAATGAGTACCTGTAATGTCTTTCTCAGAGATGAACACACTGCAATATTTTGGATTTTGTTAAAGTTTAAAATTTCATCCACCCAAAACACAATGAGAAAGATTGTAGGAGTTGCTGATAAAGAAGATATTGGAGTCGTACATTATACACCTTTGGATACTTTCTCTAATGCTTTTGAAAAAGAAGTGTGAGAAAGTATAAAGGAAAAATGGTCCCCCAGTGGCATTGTTCAACTTGTCATATGAAAGAAATGGACAGTGGGACCAGTTGAATAGATCTAAATTGGCAAGCGAGGGAAAATACATATAAATATCTTAAGCTTTACTCTCTTTTATAGTAATTTATTTTAGTTTTTATTAGCTCTGTAGCTTTGCCCTTTGATATTCTTTTTAGTTCTATCTCAGTCACCTCCTATGGTAAAGCCCTAAACCCTTGTTCTATTGAAAACTTGCAAAATTTGCCTAAAATTTAGTAGAGTTGTCATTCTACTATTACTATAGTTAGGCCAGCCCATAGAACTTTGTGGCAATTTTGTCTTCCATCCTTTTTTGTTGTTTATTCGTTTAGTCGCTTCCGACTCTTCGTGACTTCATGGACCAGCCCACGCCAGAGCTTCCTGTCGGTCATCAACACCCCCAGCTCCCCCAGGGACGAGTCCGTCACCTCTAGAATATCATCCATCCACCTTGCCCTTGGTCGGCCCCTCTTCCTTTTGCCTTCCACTCTCCCTAGCATCAGCATCTTCTCCAGGGTGTCCTGTCTTCTCATTATGTGGCCAAAGTATTTCAGTTTTGCCTTTAATATTCCCTCAAGTGAGCAGTCTGGCTTTATTTCCTGGAGGATGGACTGGTTTGATCTTCTGGCAGTCCAAGGCACTCTCAGAATTTTCCTCCAACACCACAGTTCAAAAGCATCTTCCATCCTTACTGTATGCTTTTTATATATGCATACTGTGCTGGTGTCCATCTTCCATTTCCTCTCCTACTGCTTCCTGAATATGGTATTTTTCTCCACTTGGTCAATATGTTGGTTTAGACAAGTAAATAGTAATTCCAAAGAGCCAATTTTTAGTAGAGGGGGCAGAGTGCACTTAATTTATTCTTTGGAAACAACAAGTTCTTTCATCAGAATGATTCTATCTGTTGAACATGTTGTACAACAGATCAAAAGGAGGGAATATAAAATTCACAGTCTTTATACTAGGTAATTTATATGTCCCCAACCTTTTTGGGTTGACAGGAAATTTAGCAATTTGAGAGCATGTTATGATGTCGTAACATATCTGCTATGAAGGAGGAGGCTTACCCATTCATGCAGCACTGATATACCAGAATGCTACCCATCTAGGTTACTCCTGGGAGGTTCCAATGTACTTCTGTTTACCTTTAACTTTTTTCCAGGATAGGAGGCATACTTCCAGGCAAGAGCACTGGGCTAATAATTGTCTATCATTTTTATTTTCTGAGAAAGCTCACCTGGCTCATTAGGTGGCCAGATACATATTTGGAAATAAAAATTATGCTGGATGTAGGTGCTTTCCAGTTTTAATTTTTTAAAAAATTAATTTTTCTTTTTATTGTAAAAATATTAGGTGGGGCAGGATGTTGAGAGATCACCCAGAGAGCTGGTGGTGGGTCCCATGGCAGGCATGGGTGCCATTTGTGCACCCCAGCTGTAAAGAGTAAATGTGGCCAGCAGTTTAAATCAGGGTGGGCAATTTGCAGTTCCAAGGCCACTTGGGGTCCTCAGAATCTCCTCTAACCATGATTGCTGAAAATGTGTAGAAATCTTTCATCCATTTTGAGGTAGGAGGCAGATTGTGGTATAATCCCTAAAATAGGTACATCACAGTTGCTGTTGCTTTAGAAAAATCCTCAAAACTCCCCTTCCTACAAATCCTGCCCAGTGTGATAATGCCACACATTCTTTAAAGACCTTAGCCCCTCCAACTATTTGAATGCCTTTAGCTACCATGTGGTTTAAACTGTTCTGTGGGTCTACTACAGTTCTCTTTCTCTCTGCTCTGTGTGATATTATACTCAATCCATATGAATAACCATGCACATGGAAACTGCCACAATATGTCTGCAATTTCCATTTTCTAATGGACCTGTTTGGATATATTTTCAAGGTTTGACCATTTGTTTGTGAGTCATATGCATTCCTGTTTCTTCCCTATCTTCGCCCATTGAAGTTGGGCGGCTAATACATCTAAATAAATAAATCTAAATAAATAAATAAATAAATAAATAATCTAATTAAATTTAAATAATAGTACAGTCATGTAGAGGAAATAGCAGCTTCCTAAGCTTAGTTGATCTCTGCTATTAAAGTTGGGAATAAAGAAAACATGGTTTGTATGGATTGAAATACTGGAAAATCTGGCTCCTCCATTTGACCCGTTTGTTAAATCTGTGGATGGGAAGGGACATGAATATACATGTTCCTGCTGCAGTTAGTTATTCTAGAAAGATACTTCTCTGCTTGAACTATGAGAGAAACTGCTTGTTAAACACATCTAGATTTTCTACCTGACCTGCTTGTGTTGCTATATCAAATAGTTCACAACACTGATATCATCCTGAAAGGCTCACAAGAATGCCATTGGCACTTTTAAAGAAAAGAAGTGAAACCTTCATTTTCAAAAATCTTAAATATATATATACACACACACACACATATATGATAAATACACACATACAAGAATCCTACTTGACTTCAATTCTATAACATTCTGTTACTATTGCTAGTAATGATATTAAATGGAATCCTTTCGGTTCTTATGCCTACTGCTTTAGAACCTGGTTACTAAACACTACTAATTTCTTTGATGCAAGCTTTAGGAAACACAAAAGCCAGGTTCCTGCCTTCATGTTTCAGGCAGTTTTTCCAGCCAGTGCCCAGTACTATATGCTCTGTAGACAGGCAGGCACCATGGGTTGTGGCCAGTTCTGAAGCAAGCATGCATTCAAAAATAGTAAAGCTGCTTGGAGAGCAAACTGGAAGCCAACAGGCATAAATCTGCTGGATCTTGCTTCTTGTGTTCATAACTATTGACCAGCTGTTTGACATAAGATGCTTCTAACAATTGACACAGCTCTTTTCTCCCCTAGTGTGTTCCCAAGAAGGATTTTCCTGTGTTTAAAAATGGTAAGAGTTCATTTTTCCCCATATGGTCAAAATTCATTGCAATGACAAACCAACCATTCATGAAATCTTGTGGATCAGATTTGGCTATTTCATAAACCTTAATAAGCTATGGTGAGGCACAGCTTGATGTAATGCTATGTGATGCACGGCATCCTTTTTTTTTTTACAGTGAACTTACTCATATGAGCATTTTTTTCATTATTTTGAATAAGAAGTAACTTTAAGAACTTTTTCTCTATGCGTTGTTCTCAATTTATTCTATAATAGTCCTGAGTCTTATGGCATCGTTTCTTCTGAACTGCTAACTTTTTTCCTTAAAAAGAACAAAGATATCCCTTACCTGCCAGTAAAAGAAGATTGCTTGCTACCAGTACCCAGGTGGTTGTATAATAGTTTTAAGAAGGTGTTCAGAATCCAGGCATTCCTCTGGTGCTTGGTACTTAAACATACTCTGGCCCACTCCTGCATTATTTTCAGTTGACACTGCATACAAGTGAAGCCTCACCAGATTTTATATTCGCACTTGCCTCAAGCTTTCTATGATCACCTTACCAGACATTTAAGGTCAGGGTATGAAGAGTATCCAGCCAATATAAATAATGTCTGATGCATCCTTCTCTTTTTTTAAAACCCAGGGAGCTTTACAAAAACAATGTCTACCTTCTGGAGCTAAGAATGATGTTGATCTGGGATGAGATCCCTTAAATAACTGAAGGATGAAAAGCAGATTTTAGAGTGAGATCAGGCTTAAGAATGCCTGGTTTACCAACAGCCCATAGTTAAGAACGGAGACTATTGTAGCAAAATTCAAGTTAAATACACAATAATTTGAGTTAAATACAGAATGGTTCAAGTTAATAACACAATACTACTTATATAGTATTATACAGTAATACTGTTCCAGCTTCCATACAAATTCAACTTAAGGACAGACCTTGGAATGGAACTCCTTCAACTGGGGACTGTGCTTCTAAACTAGCTTCCTGTTCTCAGAAATTGTTTGCCAGATGCCTGTCAAATCTCATATTGAACTGCAGGTGACCTACAAAGTGACGCTGCCAGTGGAAGTTGCTCTGCATATTAGCTCAACCTTTGGAAGGGCAAGATTTGAACCTGCTTTGCATCAGTTTGGGTCTCCTTACAAAGCTGCACGTGCACCTTGATAGCACATTGTCTGCTGTTTGGAAAAACACGTTTCAGTTGGTATTTTTCAAAACACACTCTTATTTCACCAGGAGGAGAAACGAAGAAACAAAAATAATTGGTTTTCACTGTTCCATGTTATCTGCAGAAGTCTTTTGCTTTTGATCTTCATGAAAGGGTTCCCTAGTTCAGGCAGACTCTTGGGATCTATGAACCTCCCTGGAATTTTGAGAGGCTGCCACAGTTGCTCTCAGATAATGGCTTCCACCTGGGAGTGGGGTGCCACAAAACACACATTCACCAGGGGAGGGCAACTTGTGAGATAACTCCCTGCCCCTAGTTCTCACTCCACCCAGTCTACCCATGTCTTTTTGCTGGGCAGGTGGGGACTCTTAAAAAAAAATTAAAAAGTTGGGTCACAGCCACACTTACTTACTTACTTACTTACTTACTTACTTACTTACTTACTTACTTACAGATTTACAGTATATGCCACTCAACTCTACCACAATCCTTTGAAATATACATGGGTCCTCTATGCAACCCAGAGGCATTTTCATTCATAAGGAGGGCACGAGAGGCTGTTAAGCAGGCCAGCAAAACAGAATAGGGATGAGGCTACTGGGATTCCTTCCCCTCTTTAGCAACAGTGTTACATTTTCTTCCATGTGAGAAAATAGCGAGTGTGTGTGTGTTTGTGTTTCTGCTCTTTCCCTGTGTGGCATTCCTGTGGGTTTCTGAGTATATGTGCACAAGAAGCACAAGGTGGGATTTTTACTCCCTATTTGGGGTCTCGTGGTCAAAGGGAGGGGATTACAGAGGAGGAGTGAGGAACATCTGGAGCTGCTCACCAACGCCATTCAGAATTTTTTTCTCCCTGTGGGAAATCTGGATCTGGCCCTTTTTTGGACTTGTCTCCCCCCCCCCCATGGTTTCTCCTGCAATAGCAGATTTAGTCTCATTCTGTTCAGTTTTGAAGAGTTACCCTGCTGATGGATAGATAGAATCCTGAGTCCCTTTACTTAATTTCTTTCCATCATTCTGTTGGGTTGGGAGCAATAGAAATAAAATTAGGTGGATCAGGGAATCTTGTGGGCAAGAAGAGGGAGATCTGCAGGTACCGGTTGTCAGAGTGTGCTGGAAAGCGTTTGGCCCGAGAGATCAGAAAAATCACACACCAGACATTTCTATAAAAATAAATTTATTTACAGAAAGCACAAAACCATATTTTATAAGCTTCGCATTCACACACGCTCAGAGAGGACTGGGAGGAGGCTGTGCTGGAAAGCTACGAAAGCGAAACAAAACAAGCCCAGGCAAGCTGCCCTCACCCAGGCAATGAAGCTATTAACACCCAAACTGAGGACAATTAAGTTCGACCTCTTCACCCTGCTGATACTTAAGAAAGTACTCAATTACCATGGTAACATAGTGGCTTGGTCCGGGCAAAAACAAAGAAATGCCAACACCGGTTGCCTAGTTTTATCTTATATTGGTATCATTGCTGATGCCGGTTGAACAGGAACAGAGTTTATTTTAACATACAGCTGGCTGAAATTTTTAAGAGTAGAAAAAAGTGTGCAGTGGGAACTAGGTTTTTGCAGTAGGGAATATGAGGTTTAAAAGAACTATATAAGAACAAATGAAAGAAATAGAAATTTAAGATTGTTTCTTTCAAACCTTTGTAATTTGATATTACTGGGACCAACTAGTTGATTAAACAAGAAATGTTTGTTAACTGTTTGAATTGTATATAAATACTAGAAATAGATATATAACAATTATATAACAGTAAACAAATCTCCATTACAGCACCATGTGCCAAAGAAAACAAATCTCAATTACACACAATATGTTGTGTCATTTTATACTGAACACATCAACATTTCCTTTGTTTCAAGATGGTTGGCTCATCAACATTCAGAACTGGGTGGGAGAAATATTGGTGCCTGCAAACCTTGAGAAAATTTGTTTCAACCATATCTGTTCTCTTGCTTTTGCTGTATGTTGGTTTCCAGGGTCTTATTTAGTTATCCATAAGAGTATGGATGCCCTGGGAATCCAGTGAAGGGTGGTATATTTTGATAACTACCCAAGTATTAGTCTTCTAATTAAACTGTGATGCTTTTTCTGCTTATGGATTTCTACATGTCACTTATATTAATAAGACACTCAACATCTGCACTATGAGGAGACATGCTGTGAACATTGTCACATTTTTGTATTCACTGGATAATTCAAGAAAATGAACCAAATGGAATAATGTCATTATGCAAATTTGATTGCGTCATGTTGAAATATCTCCTTATTGTTTAATGACAGTTCTGCTATATCAAAAGTTCTTCCTAGCACCTTGTGAACTAATTCTAGGCTTCCTTGAAGCCTGGAAAGTGCTTTTATAACTATTCATGTCCTTTAGGTTCTTTTCTCACTGTTCCATTCATTCATTCATTCATTCATTCATTCATTCATTTAAACATGGGAAGTGTTTTTTGCTGTCATTCTTTTTAATAAGAATTTTATTAGATTTAAGACAAAGAAAAACTACCAAAAAACCTACAAAAAGAAAAAAAACTAAAAAAGTGTGAAAAATATAAGTGAATTTTTTTTTTAAGATTACAAGAAGAGGTGGCTTCCAACTTTTAACAGCAAGGATATACAACAAATTTTCCATAATCAATCCCTTATTCTATATTAAACCAAAATCACATTATTTCTGTAAATCATTCCATTGGCACATTATAAAAATCAGTAAATACAGTTGCACCATCCCCTTATATTAAAAGAAAAAGAAGAAATATATATAGTATATATATAAACCTCCTAAGCAAGTCCCCCCCCCCCAATTTAATTATTTCCTTCCTACTACTATTCCATACATTTCTGTCTGTTATAATAAAGATCAAACTAAAAAGCATATAAATCATCAGCCATTATAATTAATTATACAACAACTATAATAATCATATTAAGCCTAGAACCAAGCATTTATTATTATACCTTATTAATATTAATCCAAATCATTAAAAATGAATGAAGTCAAACAAACCCTAGAAGCAATCCAGATAAATATTCTTAAACCCTTAACCCACTTCAAAATAAACCAAAGCATTTACATATCCCCACAATACACACAGAGCTTTTTTCATAAAGAAATCAAACAGCCCAACTGCCCCCCTTAAAAACTCTGACTTCTCCACAGAAAGCCTCCCATACATAATAACCCCTTCTTTTCCATAACATACCATCAGAAAATCAGATCCTCTTACAGTTTGCAACTCGATCTGTCCCTTTAATTTCTTCAACTCAACTATCTGATCTTCATCTAGCATTTCAACAGAAGCTCTGATCTCGCTATTAGAAGAAACACTTCTATTGTTGTTAAGCTCTTCAGTTTCTTCCACGGCATTTCCAACCAGTTGACACATTTTAAACCTCATGTTTTCCACAATGTCCTGAATGCCTTGCATAAAAACTTGGCAGGAATCAGAATCTGTTTAAGGTCTTGATGGAAATCCAAGAAAGTCTGATTGAATCCTCCATGTCTCACTCAGTAGATTATGGCTCCCCCTAGGTATTTAACCAGTGAAAGTGGGAGATAATAGAAAAATTCTGAAACATGTTTACAAAAGTGAAACTGTGATAACAGGCAGTTCCCCAGGGAAAATAGCAACAGCTGAAAGTTCAAAACAGCAGATTCAATGTGTAGGAAAATGCTAAAATCTTCAAATTTAGTACAAAAATAATAATAGGGAGATGATTATGTACTCTCAATCTTCTTTAATATTTGGATGGAAAGCAAAATCCAAGACTTAAAAATTTTTTTTTAAAATAAATTAATCACAAAAATAACAATAAGCACCAAGAGAATGCACTTCTCCTTGCTGTAGAAAGCCTCTCTTGGGGTACATAAACTTAAAATAAAAATAAATTGGGTGATTTAGAAATGAGGTGGCCAGTCTTAATGTCCCTTTAAGGCTACAGCACTTATGGAAATGATGATGATGATGCCCCAGCCTTCTGGCATCCCAGTGCTCTTATCAGTTGATCGTGAATGCTGTTTGTGATTTTCTGGCTGCAAGCAACCTTCCTGAGGACAGATGGAGTGATTATGAGTGTTTTCCTTTCTCTGGAAAAGTGCTCCTGAGCTTCAGGAAAAACCTGTCTGAGCTCAAAAAATTGCCATGTTGTCAGTTCTGCCCGTGGATCCCACAAGCACAGCTGTTCAGACCACCATGTTCACACCACAAGCCTTTTGTTGTCATTCTCATACCCTCATAGCATCAGGGAAATTGAAATATGCTGTCTTGCTTCCATGGCTTCTTAGCAATTCAATACTATCCATAATACGCTATCTTTCCTGCTGTAATAGAAGCAGGAAACTTGCTATAACCTTCTGTCAGTTAAAACACAGAGCTAGAAACAGAGTTTTTGTATTTTCCACGTTTTTGGAAATTGAAAAATGGTGAAACTGAATATCATTTGAGACCCCCCCTAATAAATGTACTAACATGATCACAACTTTCTTACAGGACTGTTCACAAGATTATGTTGTAAAAAATTATTTCTACTACTACCTGTTCAGAATTTCTTCTGCAATGGGCCAAGAAGTTTTCTACATCACATTTCTTCCATTCACTTACTGGATCATTAACCCTTGTGTTGCAAGAAGACTGATAATTACGTGGCCTGTAAGTATTACTTGCATTATTCACAACTTAATGTGTTATTACTAATTTTATCTTTTTTTTTTTAATCTGTTCAATCGTGTCAGATTCTCAGAGACTGCCTGGACAAGTCCCTGCAGCTTTCTTGGCAAGGTTTTTTAGAAGTAGTTTGCCACTGCCTTCTTCCTAGGGCTGAGAGAAAATGACTGGCCCAAGGTCACCCAGCTGGCTTTGTGCCTAAGGGGACACTAGAACTCAGAGTCTCCCGGTTCCAGGACTGATGCCTTAACCACTACACCAAACAGGCTCTCTTCTCTATCTATCTGGTTGTAAATTAAACCATGTAAAGCTGCATCAACTGCTTCTATGCTCAGTTCTCCCCATTTTGGCTGAGGCAATAAGACTGTTGGTATAGAACTCACAAACAGTGTTATAAACTGTTGGTTTCCAGAAGGTTTCATGCCTGGTGGAACTTGCATCTCTCCTGAGATGCTGTCTGCCACATGCTTGCAAATATACACTTTATCAGAGGAAAGCTGGGATGATCCAGCCACATAAGAGGGTGTCATATTGCAACTGGTTTTCATATATGCGAGACTGCTGGAGTTGAATCGATCCGGCATTTACATCTGATGAGCGAATATCAGTCAAACCGTTCCTTTTCATTGTAGTAATTCTTCAGAAGATTATAATCGCTGATCAAGAACAACAGTGGTCTCTTCACTAGCGTGTTATACTCTTATTCAGAGTATCAGATTTTATTTTTACATCTGTGAGTGTAGTAGTGCCCTCTGCTGGACTCAAGTGGTTCTTATTTAACAGGGCTGAATTGGTGACTTTTGTTACATCATTTTATATTCCATCATCTCAAGGGAGCTTATCTTGCAGGAGAAAGGCATTCCATGCTCTGGGCGCTGCTGGAGGCTATGAACCCATGTGTAAAATCAGTGGTGGTACCAGAGATGAGAGGCTGTTTGAATAAGAGAGTCTTTTCCTACATGTGCTAACTCCTCAGCATTTGTACCCTGCCTGCCTTAACCTTCCCTCTTCTTGTCAGACAGTGGCAAAGACAGTGGAACATTTTCTTTTTTAATGAACAAAGGGTTGAAACTGCATTTGGCACCTTGATTTGCTGAGAGGGCCTCTAAGTCTGACATGAGAGTAAGATAAGAAAAGCCACTGCAACTCTGCTTTTCAGGGTGTCTGGCTTCCAAGAAAAAAAAAGTCAAGGTGGATTCATCTGGGAATGCTGTAAGCAACTTTAAGATGTGTGGATTTCAATTCCCAGAAATCCCCAGCCAGCATGTAAAAAAATGGAGACATTTGGTACAGGAGGACATAATTTTATTGGCCACATGTGATGCTTTAATAATCCAGCAATTCTGGAACTCATAAAGTGATTCCATAGTCTCCTCAGCTAGCCGTTGATGTATTTCCTGACCATCCAGAGTAAAAAGTGTAAGTGTCATTCTGAAGAGGCCAGGCCACACAAGACATCTTCCAGTAGTACCACACCCCATCCAGGACCAACCTCTGTTCTCTGTTGAGGTATGCCTTGAAAACACCATTGCAGCAGTTATGTTCTACATTGGCATTCTGGTATTGCTAGATTTGTAGCGTGTGGATGAATATAGCCTGTTTTCTTCATGAAAAGGCCTAAACAAGAATGTTCGAGTAACATTAATGCTGCCATTTTCCAGCTATTGTCTTGACATTTCATACTGTATTTCTTTGAATGCATTGATTTGGCTGGATGATACAAAGCACTTTTTTTAAAAAACTGAACTTAGATTGTTGTAGAAATGGGCAGGCTTTCTGTCTTCCTTTACTGCTTTTAAAACATTTCTGTGTATCTAAATTGTTACAGTCTAAGTGCTTCCTCTTTCTTATTTGTTTGTTTGATTTATTTATACTCTGCCTTTCTCCTCAAATGAGCACTTAAGAAAGCTTGCCTAAGTTAAAAACATGAAAAAAAGTAGAAATGAATGCTAAAATCAATAACCAAATAAAATCCTAGCAAAAGAGAAGCTTCTTTACAGATTTTTTTTTAATGCTAAGAGAGTTGGGGGCTAAACATAACTTCTGAAGGAATGAGTTCCATACCTCTCCACCGGCTCTCTCCCAGGGGCCTGATAAGCAACATTCTGGCAACGGGCATCTTCAAAAGTGCTTCTGCAGACCTTATAGGCCGGACAGGTACATAACAGGAGATAAGATCCCCCAGATAGTCAGGACTTTAAAAGTCAATAAAATGCCTTAACTTGTATCCAGCAAGGAACTGGCAAACTGTGTTGATCTTTCAGTATCTTCATGAGATCCCTTGTACTTCATATCAGTCAACAGCCTAGCTGTTGTTCCAGTTACAATTTCTAGGCACTTCTCCGTGGTGTACCCCATTTTAGATAAGTGGAATATGTTTTTTAGGACTCAGGTAGGAACTGGTAACCATTATTAATGTTAGATTGATTGATTGATTGATTGATTGATTGAATGTGCCATCAAGTTGACTCCTAGTGACCACATAGATAATTTTTTCTCCATGAACTAATGTTAGATGCAAAATTCAAATATTTAACTATGGACTGTGGTTGGGGATATACATGGGAGGGAAGGGGAGGTTGCAATTTACTTCCTTCTTTTTTAACTTAAACATAGTAATCTTTTTCACATTGTCTTGTTTTTTTTCTCTTTTTTTTCCTTTTTATTCCAATATATAGAGCCAGTTTGGTGTAGTGGTTAAGGCGTCAGACTAGAAACCAGGATACTGTGAGTTCTAGTCCCGCCTTAGGCACAAAGGCAGCTGGGTGACCTTGGGCCAGTCACTTTCTCTCAGCCCTAGGAAGGAAGCAGTGGCAAACCACTTCCAAAATCTTGCCAAGAAAAGTGCAGGGACTTGTTCAGGCAGTCTCCAAGAACTGGAAATGATTGAACGGATTTTTAAAAAATCCAATATATGCCTTTTTCTACATTCTATACATTTTACTATTTTAATAAAAATACAAAAAAATGGTGTGCCCTATAAACAACAGGTTATGATAGTTGAATGAGGTATATATCAAGGGACAGATTACTGCCACCAACAGTAGCCTTAACTGTGCAAAAATACATCTTGCCACAGCCAGCACCTACAAATTCCAGGGATAGCTGAGGATCAAAGCATTGTCAGACCTCAGACCTACACTTTTGGGGCAGCGCAGCCCACCCTGTTCAAAATAGATTGAATCTCCGTCCCTGAGTCAGTGACATCAAGGGACAACAGGAGGATGAAAGTGGCATCAGAGTGCCATGAAGCACAACCACCCTTGGTACACGTCTTGTGACATTACATACCCCAAAGGAATAGAACTTGTGGCATGATGGTGTGATGCTGATTTTGTCATTTTGACAGAAGCAAAAAGCTTCTGCCACCAATCTGATTCCAGCTTTCTACTTGCCAACAATGCCTGTATTTTCTCTGGACTTTGGTTCGGCTTGTAAACCATTGTCCTTTTCATTTGGGGAAGGTGTTAGGTGATTCTGAAGGAGGAAAGATGTGGGAAAATTGAAAACTAAACTGATCAAACAAATCTTAAAACCAGGTGGCTTAAAACATATTCAAGTTGGTCCAGTCTTTGTTCCCTGACTTCACTCATCCATTTAAGGATTGGGTCAAGGAGAGCACATACACAGGGCAGTTGCTTTTATCGGACAGCACAAGATGCATTGGGAAGACTTAAGTATTTCATACTCAAAGCAGGCTTCTAAATTGTGAAGAGAAAGACTTTTCTTCTTGCTTTAATTGAAAGGCTTCTTATATATATATATATATTTATTTATCAAATTTCCCCACCGCCCATATATGCATTTTGTATACAGAAGAATAAATTACCTAAATAAGATGTATGCATGTTGTACGCTGTATTGAATAAAACTGTTTACTTTACCTTGCAGTGTGCTTGAGCAAAACTTTTTTTAATATTACCTTGCAAATATATTCAGGCATGAATAACACCCACAGCAAATATATGGAAAGACTGAGCCTGAATGGAGCGTACCTCACCTGAGGAGTGTCTGATGCAACCTAAAAAGTTTCAGAAAAGTGGGATACCTGATGTTAGAGAGCTGAAAACCTTTAGTGGTTTGGATGATCATGGTGGTGGTGATGATGATGATGATGATGATGATGATCAAAATTGCCAGTGCTTATTCCAGGATTATCCCAGCATTTTCATAATCAATCTCATTATGATAGATAACCTGTGGAACTCTGAATATTACTGAACCAATTCATTTGACAAGGGCAATGCTGGGGGGATGCTGGGAGTTGTAATTCATGTCTGGAGTTTCACCAATACAAGAATGGAAATTGGAGTGACTGGCTCCAAAACATTTCATTTTTCTCCTGTAATGAAGTTGATCAGAATGTTCTGGGAATGATTTGGTATTTTCAGAAATACATTGTTTGGGACATGATGTTCTGTATGCACTAGAACACATTTCTAGCTACATATTCCCAAGCAGTAAATTATAGTAATTGCATCTATTGACTCTTCAAGATTTAACAATACAAATTAGTGACTATTTGTATTTAAAAGTCTGAGCTTTATTGCTTGTGGCTTCATATCTTTATGTCTTGATGTCTATCGTGACCTGAGGGGACTGCTTATAAGAATTAGAACAGCAGAGAGAACTGTTCTGGAAAACAGAAAGAACACGAGGAATTAAGTACTACAAAGTCAGGTATCAAACTGAAATAGCCTTATGTTTAAAATATAAAGTAAGCTAAAATATTGTGTAGCATTGCTGATAATTATGTATAGGATCTCAAAATGTCCACATACATCCTGGGATAATATGACTTCTGCAAAATAAGTAAATAAAGGCTGTAGAAGTTAGTGAAGCTACGATGGCTACTGATCACAGATCTCATTTTCATTTGGGATACCAGTTTTAAGTCAGCCTTCCTCAACATGCATAACTCCCAGCTATGTGAAAGCTGTGATCTGATGTCTCTGGAGGGCATAAAGATGAAGAAGATTGTCAAACATGAAGCCCAGCTAGTTGCATGAGCTAAGAATTTTTAAGAATTCATACAAACAAGGAGCCAAAATACAAGCATTCTTCACTGTAGAAAGCAACTTTGGCAGAGAAGGAACATTCACTAGGCTTGAGAATGGTACTACAGACTAATAGTGTGTATGTTTCTTGTCTTTTGTATGCTTCATTACTTGAGGTCCTGATGGGAAAGCACATGGTCACAATAACTGCATGTACCATCAGGAGGGAGTTCCCCAACCTCAGACTGTCAAATGCATTCTGCTCCAAAACCTAAGCTGTTGATGCAGCTGTTGATACAGACAGGAGGCCACAACTGCTGGTGAAATGATTTTCACAACTTTCACAACTGCTGGTGAAAGACATGGCTATCGAAGATGGTCCTATTGAATAGGCAAGAAGAAGGGAGCACTCCAAAGAGTGTAGAAATATGTTACGGGCAGAGAAAAAAATGGAAGCAGCATAGAATAAATGAGGGAGACTTTGGGGCACATCTGGAATTTGGAAACCTGTTGTAGGAATTCTCCCAAATTGGATGCCATAGGGAGCATGGCCAGTCATAACATATTTATTTACAAGAGGGCAAGACAAAGGGGGTCCTCCATTCCTTCCTACCTCCTCCTCTTTATGTTTTCTCTGGCAGATAGTCATGCTTCTGATCAAAGCACCAGGCTGCACCCACCCACCATTTGACTTCTCTAAAAATGCATTTTTGTAAATAAAGACAAAGCTAGAGTCCAGAAGGTGAGGAGCCTGCCAGATACCAAGAGAGGCATCCACAGGGATACTGCAATTTAGCCTCATGTCCCACATACAAGAAATAGGGATAGAAGCTGAACAGCCTGCCTTGACTCAGAGGAGAAGAGGCATCTCTGCCACTGAGGTCACACAGCAGTGAGAAGGAAGAACCTGATTTTTAGAATATAAATGAAGAGAGATGGAGGTATACAGTACATGTGCATGTCAATACAATGCATCTACCTCCTTGTTGCAGGTAACAGCATGGTGGTTTGCATAGTAGGGTTGTTTATTTGTTTGTTGAGTGCACCTGAGAAGCTGCTTGGCAGAATTCTGACTGAAAGAGTACAGGAGATGACAATAAACAAAATTTGGGAAATGCAGTGTGGATGTTGCCTTATATTGTGAAGACAGTGAGCAGATCAGATTGTTTTTCCTCTTCAGTAGGTCATTGACAAATGTATGTATAATAAGAAATAATGTTTATTATACATTTACTTATTTAGAGAAGGTGTACAACAAAGTAAGTAAGGCTTCAATTATGGAATGTTTTACATGAATATAAAGTTTAAGGTTGACTTGCTAAATGTGTTAAGACCAGTATATGATGGAAGTATGAATGGTATGCTTAGTGAATTGTTCAACGTAGAGCAGAGATTAAGATAAGGATGTGTGATATCCCCTTAGCTGTTTGAAGTATTTATGAAGAAATGTATAAGGAATGCTTGTGGTAATGTTAGAGGTGTGTTGGGATGTGAAGGAACATCTGTTTTTTTTATGAAGATAATGTTTTGTTGTTGGCTGAGAATCTGACTGATTTGTAATGCACATTAGATACAGTACATTGTATGATGAATGAATCTTAAAATTTACACCTCAAAGATAAAGGTTGTTGTGTTTCACAGGGAAAATGGAATGAATGATTGAAATAAATGACAGGAAAGAAGGGTTGAGTGGATGAATTTGAATAGCTTGGTAGAATGTTTACTAAAAATGGGGAAATGGATGGAGAATGTTTAAACTGTGCAAATGCTTGTAGAAAAGTAGCAGTTAGTATGAGTTCTGTTGTATGATTGTAGAAAGAAGCGAACAATGGTGGTTATATGAGCATGTTTCTGCCACTTTGTCATGTGAAAGTGCACATTGTCAAGTTAGGAAAAACATGAAAGTTGAATGCAGTGAGAATGGAGTGCTCAAGAAACGTATGTAATAAAACAAAAGAGTTAGGGTCAAGAATAAATGGGTGATGAATGAATACAAAAGGGAATGATCAAAATCATCATCATCACCATCATATATTAAACTTACATGCTGTCTGACTATCAATATGAAAGAACTATGTTAAGATGGTTTGGTCATATACAGAGAATGAATGAGAGCCAAAAAACAAAACAAATAAATATGTTCTCTTATTGGAAAAGTGAATCAGTTGAGCGGGAGGTGAATAATGAGAAGATCATGGTTGGATGGAGATCATCCAAAAGAGAGAGGTGAGAAGATTAATTGAATAACAGACAATGTATGAAGTGGATTATGGATATGGAACAAGCAGGGATGGTTTTCAAGGGCAAAAATATATGGAGAAGTATAATAAATGGCATTGGTATAAAGTAGATTTAGCTGCATTTCCTTTTCCTTTTCTTATCTCATGCCTTTAATTTCTTTTCTCCTATTTATTAGTCATTTTCTGAGCTTTGCATAGTGTTTTTTCCCCCAAAAGGCAGTAGTGTGAAGATGTGTATGCATTGGGGTGGTGGTGGTGTATGTATGTATATATGTATATATACAGTATAACTGTACAATCAGAGCAGAAAAGTAGCCTATTGCAAGTAGCAAGAATAAAAACAGATCAGTCCAACCAATCAGTCATTCTACTTGATTAAAACCTGAATAATCAGGAATGACAACGTGAATAGAGTGTTGTTTGTTTTTGTATTATTAAAAAAAATTCAAATGACTTTAAATGAGTCCTGGTGATTCAGCAGCACTCTGGGCTCTCTAAATTACTAATTAAGTATCTGGATGTAGCTGTCTTCTCTTACAGTCAATGCTTTTCTCTAAAATTAGGCCTGCTTCCAAATAGAAAAGCCTTTAAATCTGAGGTTGCATTCAGATTTAAACTAATTGGCTAATAGCCCATAATGCAGTATTGAGTAGGCAAATATGATTGAGTCCATTTAATTGTTTCAGTCTGAAATCTGAGACAAAGTTTTTTGCACAGATTATTATTAATTATACAATAGCCAGAATATGTGAGGTATAGATGCCATGTTCCCAATGGCCTTATATTAGAGGAATAAAACTGAGAGGTTGCTTTTATGCTCAGCTCAAACTTTCCAGTTACTGTATGCTCGTTTGATATTCTTTAGCAGAAGGGGGCTGAACCTCTCTGCTTCTTCAGCTTTTGATAACATAAATAGTGCTGAGGATCAGTCAGGTACTCAAACTTAAAACATGGACGTCTTATGTAGCTGGCTGGGTCCACTCTGCAGGAACCATTTAGATATGTTCTAAGTTATACCTCATCTTTTATCATTCAGCCCAACATTGAATAAACATACCATATTTCCAATTGTTGTAATGCATAGAGTTGAGGCTGGAGGCTGGCAGGAAGATTGGTGGCAGTACTAGGAAGTCACTTAGGGTATAGCTGAACCAGGTTTTTGTCTAATGGAAGTAACACTCCTGCACAATTCTTTCACTGTCTTCCTTCCATCAGGGCAGAGATGGGAGGACTATAGACTATACACAACCTCAAACCCCCATTTTAGAATCATGATCATGCTACAGGAAATTATAAGCAGCTCATCTGAAGGTAGGCAGGAAACACAATGTACTAAGCTTCACTTAGGCTCAACGTCTTAGTGATAACCTCCAGCCAATTTTCATGACATTGTCACATCATCCCCCTACTTCTTGTAGTCTCCAACTGCTGAAAATATTATTAAAGAATATTAAAGGAAATGTGTGCTCCCAAGTTGATTGGTCTGGTATTTGAGCATTTCCTATTCCTTTCCCTTTTTTGATGTGGATATGGATATTTATAAGGTTGGAGCATACGAGGAACATGCAGTGTATTAAGCAAGAAACACTGAAGTTTTGTAGTACCTTGAAGGCCAAATTATTTTGGCATAAGCATTTCTTGACTTCACTTACTTCAATGGTTCAGCTAGATCTGTTCAAGTGGAAATAGGTTCATACAGCATATATGCTAAACTTTAAGGTACAATGTGTCTGTTTTTATGCTGCATCATAAAACTAACCATCTACTCCTCTGGGAATCTATATGGAGGACACAGGACTCTGAACAACTTGGGCAGTGTATATGCTTCTTCTCATCATCTGTTTCATACTCTAAAAATTTCAGGAGGAGAGCTTCTAGGACAGAGGGATCTGTTCATCCTTCTTGTTTACCTTCTCAGATTGTAATGAAGGGGCTGAGGAAGGGAACAAAGAGATGAAGCCAGGCTAAGGGAATATAACTATTGTTTCATTGCAACTGATATTGCTCTGACTACAGCAAATTTCCAAGATGCTGCTGAACTGCCTCTCCCACAGAGGTGCATTGGGGGATTTTTTCTTGGAATGTTTTTCTTTGCAGCCCCTGGCTAGATTTGGCCCATTTTCAAACTTCATTTTCCTTTTTCTGCCTTCTGCTGCTATACCTAATTCAGTCCCATTCTGATTTGGGAGAGTTATACTGTTGATGGACAGAGTTCTAAGTCTCTTTACATAATTATTTCTAACATTTCATTAGATTGGAAACAACAAAAGTAAAAGATTTGGCTAGTGAGAAAGTACAGCAGTCATACTGAACTTAGTTCTGGGCTGCTTCCAAATAAACTGATAAACATACTTCATGATTCTGCTTCCAGCATGGAAAAACAGAAGCTTGGTGGAGGCTGGACAGAAACACATCTCTATCTCAGTGACCTCCTATGACTGGGAGAGGAGGAAGAAGACAGGGACAAGAGAGTAGAGGCCCCATACTGGATGGATCTAGTAGTTGCCCCAAGTCTGCTAATTGCCATCCTGCTGCAAATCTCATGCTTTTTCCAGTTGGATTCAACCTACCAAATTTCCTCCTTTCAGACTCTGTCCATTCATTCTAGTAGCTTAGGCTAGCCGTTAATCATCACAAGTCTTTTAACAGGCATTTTGAACAATATCAGTATTCCAAGCCTCATCTTGCCATTCCAGCCAAGTCCAGCCTTGCCTCCAGTTCCCAGCCTTGTCTTGTCATTTCCGCCAAGCCCAGCCTTGCCTCTAGTTCCAAGCCATGTCTTGCCGTCTCCATCAAGCCTAGTCTTGTCTCGAGTTCCAAGCTGCGTCTTGCCATTCCAGCCGTCATGCCTCCAGTTCCTAGCCTCGCCTTGTCACTCCAGCCGAGCCCTGCCTTGCTTCCAGATCGGAGCCTTATCCTGCCACTCCAGCAGAGTCTAGACTCATCTCCAGAACCAAGCCTTGCCTCATCTCTCCAGCAGAGCCTTGCCCTGCCTCCATTGCTGAGCCTAGCCTTCCCTCCATGCCGAGTCCTGCAATTGAACCTCAAGCCTCCTCCTTGCCACGTGCCTTAGCCACACCCAGTCTTGCTGCCTTGTTGAGAGGGTGAGCTGAGTTCTGTCTTGCTGTACTGCCAAGAACTTCTGCTACTCCATCCTGCAGCCTTGCCTTGTTTCCATCCTTTGCCTGGGTGGACTTGAGTGAATTGTTTTGTCTGATCTATGGACTTTTATTTATTGTAAATAGTTGACTGTAAATAAAGAACTTCCTTTTGAATTCTACCTGGCTGTTCTTTAGTCTGAACAGGACAGTCTGCTACAGCCTGCAGAAGCTCTACTATCCAAGATGCTGATTTTTCCAGGATCATTTCTGCCTTGGTCGGAGGAATGTTTCATCCATATATTGAACATGCAGATGTACTGGCAGCAGGCTCACATAGCTTTATGACATCGCCACATGTGTTTAAAATATACAAGATGTTCATTTGAATCTCCTCCCCATGAAGGTCAGGATAGGGAAAATTATGAAATATTGGAGGGTCAGAACCGAAGGGAGTATGGGGAGTGGAAAAATACTGAGCCTGAGGAGTTGGCAAATTATTTGTGCAATTGTTCTGATTGCCAGATGCATGGGCCCTGAAGCGGGAGAGAACAGAGAATACAAAAATAACCCTTGAGTAAGAGGATCTTAAGTAACAAAAGCAGGATACGGCTATAACTACTAATGCTTGCAAGACTTTGTGGCTAGATGACCTTTGAAAAGAAGGAATTGGACACAAAGAAAGGCTACATAGCAAAATGTATGCCTGCGTATGTAAAAAGTGTCAAAAGAAAATGATTTTTGCATTTAGATGATTGGGCGTGGTTGAAACTGCTTATAAAAATCAAACTGTGGAATTGTTCAGGGCTCTTCACCTTGATCATGGAGAGCCCTCCTTTATGTTGACATCTTCAATAAATGAGTCTTCTCCCACTCTGTGTGTTTATTGGGACTCGCTCCGAGTGCATGAACCAAAAGGTCTCTTTTAGGACCAACACCCAACATCAAATCAGCAAAAACTTCTCATTCATTAAAGCAGGACAGCAAACTTCATATAGCAGGTACCATCAGGTGATTTGCTGTAGTGAAGATTTTTTTTTTTAATAGCCAAATGTTTTATTTTATGAGATGGCTGGGATCTAGTAGACTTTGTTTTTAATAAGTTTAAATTTTAAAATGTTTCATTGTATGCTAGCTTCAGTTTGATGAAAGTTTAATTGGTGTCTGCTATTGATCCCAATATAGAACAATGAAAATTCATTCTGAAGTCATCATTATCTTATACATACAGCATTAGCTGTTTCTCTGTTTCTTATCCATTCACACAGTTTCGTTTTGATTTTCAGTGACTTATGTTCAAACATTCTTCAGTTTTATTCTGAACAAAACAGTCATTTTTGTTCCATGAAAGCCATGTGTAAAAGTATAAAAATGGTAAGCATTTTTTAAAGTTGGTTTTCCCCAAATCTGCAGATGCATCCTGTTGATAAAAAGACCCAGTGATATTTTTTCTATGATCTTGACCTTGTGGCTCAATCAGTGACCCTGTTATCTGTCTCTTAATGTGTTCTGTGGTCATGAAAAGAATTGCAGCATGTCTGAAGCAAATGATTTATGCAGATATTGAAGGTGAAAATTGCAGCCTACAAATCTCCAATCTTAAATTTTCAAGGCTTCTGGAACAGTTCTGTATTTTTTCTTCAGATGTATGAGTGGTAAAATTGTGAGGAAGTTGTTGCTGACAACCAGACTCTGATGCCATGGTATTCTTGATGCCTCCAGGTCACTCATGTTCTTTAATTCCTCTTTGAACTTAAAAAGAAAATATATAGAACTGCAGTTGAATATCCAGAAGAGTTTTATACAATGTGGTAAGAGATTAAAAAGAAATAAAGGGGAAAGAGAGTGAGAGAGATGCATGTGGGACAATGTTTGGTAGGGAAGCAATGAAAGAAAGAACAAATACACATTTTCTGGGTAGAATACAAAGCATCACCTTGCAACAGGATGTGGCACCAACTTGTCCGATGTGCTCTTCATGGGAGAAGTTTTCAACCTCTCATTTGGAGAAACTGAACGGAGCAGAGCTTGGAAGCAATAATAATAAAGGCAGGATAGAAAAACAAACAAATGAATAAATAAATAAATTTCCTGTGATGGCCCATGCCCTGTAGAATGGCCTCACCCAGACGCCAGGTTGGCACAAAGCCTGAGAACAATCCCAGAGAGCTCTCAGGGTGCTCTTGGCTTGTGGATTAGTGTATAAATGTTTTCTGCTATTGGTTGATGTGTATATTATGCTTGTATGTTTTATATTGTTACCCATCAGGAGTCTATAATGTGACTGATAAGTGAATAAATATTTCTGTATTTTCAGTATTCCAGCTCAACATAGTTTGTGCTACCTTTGCTCAAGGATGCCACTAAGAAATTATGTTCCCCAAAAGTGGGAACACATTTTCTCTTTAGGTGTAACTTGTGATGCTTAAAGTTATGATGTTCTCTGTTGTGATTTTACAATATTTTACCTACTGCATTTATGATGCCTTGTTTTAGCATTATATCAACTTGTTACTTCTAAATGCTTAATGGTACTGCTTAATGTTCCTGCCCTTATTGATTTTTTGTGTTTTTAGACAACAATCTTATTATTCTTGGAAGGGTGTTTGATGGTGCATAGAACAGTTTGCATCTTTTGTTTCAGGGCCACAGGGAGAAAGAAGGGTCTATACTTCCTAGACAATATCTGACCTCAGGCTTTCTACCCTGGGCCTCATAAAAATACTTACTAGTCTGAGATTTGTTAGGTCAGCTCCAGATGAGTTAGTTTTTTAACTTCTGTAATTCCAAGCACACCTTTCCTTGTGTTTAGGAATTATGGCATCTGGATCTCATCAGGATGGGGTAGGATCCCTCAACTACTTATCTTGAACCCCTTGGGCAGATCTCTGTCTCTCATTTTAAATTAGCAAATCTCTCTTTGCTATCTCCAGATAGTTATGTATATTGGCCAAGTCATGAAAGACCTTCTGAAGTGGCCTCGTCCTCATTCACCACCTGTCATCAAACTAGAAAAGAAGACCAGTGCAGAATATGGAATGCCATCCACACACGCAATGGCAGCCACTGCCATCTCTTTCACATTTGTAGCTGTGACTGCAAACCAGTACAAGGTAGGAAGAAGCAATTCTGATTTAATCTGTCCTTATTTGGTCAAGTATCAGTTCTTCCATCTTAAGCCCCAAGTATTTTCAGTGACATTACAGTCCCTTTCTTTTTCATCCTTTTCCATCTCATGAATTGTCTCTTCCAATAATCGGACAGTCATAACAACCTTTTCACTGTGGCTGAGCGAACTCATTCCTAGGAATATGGAGTTAGCTTAATCCTCCTTCACATTTCTGTAAAATTAGGATCTTTTGTCCCAGTGGGATTTTTGTCACAAGGGATGGGCAAACATTCACTTTTGTGCACTCCTTTGTTACTCTTTCAACTATGGAAATGTTTCTTTGGAGTTCTTCATTCAGCTTGGGATGCGTGGAGGCTTGTGTTGGAATGGAATCACTTAATGTTATCTGCAAAAAAAAAGGCCATATTCCCAATCTATCACCTTACAAATCACTCATCCAAATTAGGCTCTTGAGAAGTCATAAGTTCCCTTCTCATTGTCTGACTTGTTTCATCCCAGATTTTAGAGAAGTAAGACTCTAATTCACTGGATTTATGGTACCTTCAAACTAAATTCTGGATGGACTGTTTTCTGTTAAGTGCTGAATAAAGTTTCTATTAACATTCTCTCCCCTTATCGTTTTAGTATCCACTTGAACTTGGACTGTTGGGAGCCTTCTTATTTTCAGGTCTGGTATGCCTGAGCAGAATTTACACAGGAATGCACACAGTGCTAGTAAGTTTTTACCTTGGGTGACTGCTGGGGACAAGAGGCAAGGGAGACAAATGATGAAATGTGTGTGATGCCATCATTACTTAAATTCTGGCATTGAGATGCAAGTCCATAATTGTGGCATGTAGGTGATATCACCATGTATATGTCATCATTTAGGAGTCATTATGGTTTGCAGCAAATGCCTCCAAGTATCCCTATGATACCAAGATTATGGCAACCAGCTTGATTGATAACTGGCAAATAGAGGGAGAAAATGTAGAAGCAGTGAAAGACTTTGTATTCCTAGGTGCAAAGATTACTGCAGATGCTGACTGCAGTCAGGAAATCAGAAGACGCTTAACCCTTGGGAGAAGAGCAATGACCAATCTCGATAAAATAGTTAAGAGCAGAGACATCACACTGACAACAAAGGCCCGCATAGTTAAAGCAATGGTGTTCCCTGTAGTAACATATGGCTGCGAGAGCTGGACCATAAGGAAGGCTGAGCGAAGGAAGATCGATGCTTTTGAACTGTGGTGTTGGAGGAAAATTCTGAGAGTGCCTTGGACTGCAAGAAGATCAAACCAGTCCATACTCCAGGAAATCAAGCCAGACTGCTCACTTGAGGGAATGATATTAAAGGCAAAACTGAAATACTTTGGCCACATAATGAGAAGACAGGACACCCTGGAGAAGATGCTGATGCTAGGGAGAGTGGAAGGCAAAAGGAAGAGGGGCCGACCAAGGGCAAGATGGATGGATGATATTCTAGAGGTGACGGACTCGTCCCTGGGGGAGCTGGGGGTGTTGACGACCGACAGGAAGCTCTGGCGTGGGCTGGTCCATGAAGTCACGAAGAGTCGGAAGCGACTAAACGAATAAACAACAACAATCCCTATGATACTACTCCGTATGCTATGCCTGTGTATCCTGTTGGTTTCCCCCTACCTAGTGTCCATATAAATGGACATATATACAAAATAAGTGATTACTAAAAAATAATTTCTAAAATATAGTGGTTTTTCCCCCTTCAAAAGAATATCTAGTTAAATTTCCAGAAGCAACTAATTTTGCCTCACTTTTTCTCATGACTCTCCTAAGCTTCCCACTTAAATAAGCCAACCTGAAAGGAATTCTGGCTTGATCTCACCATAAACCAGGATTTGTAAATCAAGAACAAACAATAATTTGCTATTCTGTGTCTCAAAGGAGCAATAAGCCAAAATCCCCAGCTTGCCAGATGTGTTGGGGCTGCAGCTCTCACCATCAATTTCACCGCTGGGGAAAGCTCCACTAAGCAATCTTTCAAGGGTTGTTTAGTAGTCATGCTAGCAGGGAGTACAAAAATAGAAGCAAACCACTGCATGGAATTTTCTCTGGAGGCCTGATATATAGTGAAACTGGTTGTTGCTTTGACGAATATTTATTCTGTATGAAAAGTAATACATTTGCTTCTCTTTTAAAATTTCTGTGGTAGAAAATGCTGATTCTGATGATTTCACTGGCAGGGTAATGTCATTACAATTTATATTTCAAGAGATGTCATTTTTTGTTCGATATTGTAGAGGCAGCCAGCCAGTCAATATGGCATCATGGTTAAGATGTTGGGCTATGACTGGTGCAACTTAGGCTCAAGTCAACTCTCTGCCATGAGTGTTCATTGGGTAACTCTGTGCCAGGAACTCTATCTCGGCCCAACATACCACTCTGAAGGGTTGGGGGAGGAATTGGAGTAGGAAGGGCTATTAATGTCTTGAGCTGAAGAAAAGGTAGGATACAGCGATGTGTAACAGCAAAGTTAAATACAAATCATTAAGTTAATTTTGTTTCTAATATTAGCTAAAAGAATCTGTAGACATATTCCAGATCTGACCCTAAACAGTAGAATATTTGTTTCTTCATGATTCAAGACTGAGGACACTGAGGTTATATCTTTATGTGCCTTTAAATGATGTCCAGTGCTGCTATCTGCACTTTTACTTTTCTTGAAGTGTGATCTAATCAAACTGGGAGAAATTAGAAAGTAAAACTCCATTACTTTTAAAACTTCTTGTTTGCTACATGGTGTAGCTATGATTGAGCGCATTCACTGGGAGTTAAACTTATTTACGAGAGGGGAAGATACAATAAGAAATTTTAATAATTTACTTGTATGAGCATTCTAAGTAATTATAGCTGCTAATGGCTACAATTGTTTATCCCTATGAATTTTGATGGAAATGTCTTGACCTTATTAGATCAAAACAATTAGCTTAGAACAGGGAATGTCTCTCTTCCCCATTACAGAGCTATAGTTTCCTCAGTCAGTCATTAAAAATTCTCTGCATATTTTTTCAGTATGTGATAATAAGAAAAAAATACTTCTCTAAAACAGATGAAGACATTGTTGAAAAGAGAAACCTTTGTTGGTTGCCTTGAAAGAGCAGTGTGACCTTAATGAGGTAGTAGGTCAACTTTTCTTAGCAGCTTGAACTGCTGTGAATAGCTTTTCGTACCTCAATAAATGGAATTAAAAATACATAAGCAATAAATCTTCTGGAGTTTAAAACTACTTGCGTACACAGTAATATGGAGATCTCTGTGAATGTGGTCATGCTTCTGAAATAAAATGCTACACTTGTCCCCAAAATAGTCTCAACTAAGATTTTCTGATTGGTTGAGTAGTTCTATGTCTCTCTTCTCCCACCTGAGTTTGACCCAGACTTTCTTTGACAAGGGGTAACAACCTTTTGTAGTCCTGGTTGTCATTAAATGATGTGATGGCACATTCACCTTCCACCATCTAAAAGTCTTTTGAATTCTTGCTTCAGATTCCTAATCTCATGAAATTTCATACCCAGCAGGGGAGAAGGAAGACAGGAATGGTTGGAGCTTTAGCCCATACTCTGGTGCCCAGGGGCACCACAGTTCTTTATGAGCATTGCTGGGGTATCTTCAGGCTTTCAGTTTGTTTGTTTGTTTATTTTTCAAATTTTGCTACCGCCCATCTCCCCCAAAAGGGGGACTCTGGGTGGTTTACAATAAAATCAATAAAATCAAGACTATAATAATAATTAACGTCTATAAATGTTAATTGTTGAATGAATGGAGAGCTTCATAGTGAAAGAAAGGGATATATGTGTTAGTGTACCCCTTTCTCTTCCTGAATTCTGTGTGTTCAGCCAGAGTTCTGAAGAAAAACTGTACCCAAGTTTGCATGAGATACTATATGCTAATAAAGCAGAATTCCAGGATACAAACTGTATTCAGATTCAAGCTGTTCTTCAGAAAGGGAGATCAAGCAGAGTAGATAACAGAGTTGCATGGGTGGCCCATTTTCTACCCTGTTTGAAGCCCTCCATGTGTTTAGCTAAATACCTAAATTCAGCTTTCCTGCATGTTAAATGCATTTTCTCTGATTCAGTATAGGCTATTTCCCAAGTGGAAATTTAATTTAACCAGCTTAGGCACATAAGGAAGGATAAATTCTCCCCAAAGTCAAGCCTGACTCCTGGTGTTTACACAAATATGTCCATGTAGTTTTCCAGCACCAGTATGAAAGTGATTTTCTATCACCTTCTTCCAGGATGATTTTCAATTTCCTAGTCTAGTCTGTAACCCCGGGATTTCTTCATCGTCTTCCATCCAAGTACTAACCCAGTTCAATTCTGCTTAGCTTTTTAAGATCAGCTAAGTGTGGGTGCTGCCATACAAATAACCCCTTGGTAACACTGTTCTACCATCAAAGATGATCTCATCACACATTTATAGCAATTCAGAATGAAATGTGGAGGAAGCAGGAGAGTGATAAAATACTAAATTGCAGCTTTTAGGCCAGTTTTTATTCTTTACTTGGGGCAAACCTGGAGAAAGTGATGGAGGGAATTATTTGCTAGATTGACATGTCCATATACCATTGTCATGTTCAGACTTCACCTAATACATTGTTCTTCCCAAAGCTTAACGCCTAAACGGGTAATATAGGAAGATGCTACTGTACATTTAGCAGAAAAAAATGCATTGATGTTTGACACTGGCTGTTTCTCTTTGAATGCCATCTTTATGCACATGGCTCACAAATATTGTGTAGTTTTATTCACAAATGCAGGTGCCAAGGAACCTTTAATCCCCAGAAATATTATATCCTTTTGCTTGAAGGCTACTCGTTATACTTCACAGCTCTTTTGTTCATTAAACCTAAGTCATATGGCACTTTCCAAGAAAGATGAGTGGGCAGATTATTAGATTCTTGCTAGCTCTTGTCTTCAATCTCTTCTTGTAAATCCCATGTTGATTACACTTCTGACATAATCCCTTATGGGAATTGTTCCAAAAGCACTTTTCTGAAGAAATCTATTAAATCCAACACAAATAGCACCATTATGTATATAAAAAAACTCGTACTCAAATGCACATTGTTTGTTTTCCCATGTTGGAGGTTTATTTCAGACTAGCTAATGTCTCTGATATGTACTGTGCAGGCCAAAGATACACCCTTTGAAGCCCAGGGTTGCATGCAGCCTCCAAAGATCTGGAGGGGGACTTACCCATGGCACTTCCAAATATTGTCACTGAATTGTCATGTGACCTAAGGGGAAAATTATTATATGTGTGGAAATATTCACACGAAATACATTACATTTAAATCAGTTTTTGTTCTGACTTAAAAAAACAAAAAACAAATTTGTTTTCATCTCCTTGGCATACTAAGTGTGACCCATGATCTAGGCTATATTTATCAGTTTACTATATTTGTTCGTGGTATGGGATTTTGAGTGGATGAACAAAATCGGAACTTATTTTATACATAGAAAAAAAATTAGCTTCATCTTATACTGGTACAGTGATTGAGGTTATTACAGTTAAGTCTATTCTATTTCACAAAGAGGAAGACAGTATTCCTATGTGGCTGGAAGGGTTTGTACGGCATGGCTTGACTTTCTGATGATAAATAAGTAGGGATTGATGTTGCTTTTGTTTTTTCAAGTTTATTTTCTTCTCCCCCCTCTAGCTAATTGGAGAGTTTAAATCTGGGATGTTCTGTTTTACCTCCAAATTAAACAAGTGCTTCCACAGGGTTATACTCTGGTATACCTAGTTACAACCATTTGGGTATAATGTAAACTTACTGTATTTATGTAGAAAGACACTTTTTTGTAAAAAATGTATATCCTATAATAGTAGTGGAAGATTTTAAAAAAAAAAGTTCCACTGCCTCTAGAACAATAAGCCTTCATAAGACCATGTGGAGTACCATAATGTAGGAGATAATGTAGCAGTTGGCATTTAATGCAGACATATTATGATGAACCACTTCAGTTTCCTCCAGGATACAGGACTAACCAGCCCCAAATTAAGGATCTAGTATCTAAGGTCAATCATAATTAAAGTAAATATATAAAATCATGGACTTTCTGTGGAAAAAGTTGCACTAACGCTCCACAGTTTGATGCTTTCCAGAGGTGTTAGACTACATCATACCTGCTAGCAATAGGAACTGTAGTTCAGTATCTTTGGAAGGTACCAGAATAGGGAAGGTATGGGTACAATGTAACTTACGTAGTGTGTGTGTGTGTGTGTGTGTGTGTATGAGAGAGAGAGAGAGAGAGAGAGAGAGAGAGAGAGAGCGCTTTGTTAAAGAACTGTGTTGCTATTCTTTGTTTCTCTTGTTTGGAAAGGAATTAACCTGAGACCTGTATTAGCTTCACTAATGTTTTAAACTTCTTTAGTGTAGATTACATTAGCAGTAATGAAGCATTCAAAAACTGGTCTTTTGCTTTTCTTAATAAATGTAGTCATCCAAAATAATTAGTTTTAATATTTCCACAATTCAGACTTCATTAAATAAAACAATAGGTACCAGGGAGTGGCCTCATACCAATTTTTGGTCTGAAGTCATATATACAAAGTAAGCTAAGGAAGAAACATAATCCTTGCTAGAGAAATTATGAAATTATTAAACTGAGAGATTATGGGAGGGGAAAGGCTGGTGTTAACAGAAAATTTGTTGAAACTTGATTTAAATGTATTCCTGATTTTTTTTTTTCTTTCCATGACTAAGTTATCAGAAATCTTAATTTAAGAAACATTTCATTGCTTTTTAGCAAGAAGGTCCAAATCTAAATTGTGTTTTCATACAGTGGTATATAAATACATTCTCTATCCATAAATATTGCCTTAATTCTGCAAACATACACATTGGCTGCCCCTGCAGAAATCCTCCCCTGCTCTCCCTCCATGCAGAGCGTGAAAGTGAAGATTCTACAGTTAAATTTTGCTCCCATGAAGTAGTAGGGTTCCTTCACTGAATGTTCAGCTTTTTTTTAAAAAACGATTTAATTACCTGTTACATTCTGGCTTGAAAAACATGAGAATCACGTGGGAAGAAGCAGATACCGTTGCAGCAGTGACATTTTGGAGAAATCTGTTGCTTCATGTGCGGGATAGCACAGGAGGACCTAGCCTACCTAGTTTCTAGCACATTTACTTCTGTGGTGTAGAAGTAAACTATTGCCCCACCTTTTCAGGCCTATGATAAAGTTACCCGTTTAAGCAAACTAAATTACTTCCTTATTAAAATGCAGCTATCCTATGTAGTGCTTACTGTATGTTGGAGGACTAGGAATAGAGTGCGCCAAACTGAAATCTATCTTTACTCACTAGATTACCTGTGGTTAATTACCCAGTTGCGGGGGATTGGTGGGGAAAATTGAAGGATATACACCACACTGAGCTCCTATAATTCAGTTATGTTCCTCTTTGACATTTATTCTTAAGGTATTTCTTCTTGGTATGACTTGTAATGTTCTAAAATCATTTTGCAACTCAAGCTAGGGATTGCATTCTGGGGCAAATGGCAGCTTGTGTCTCTAATATCCTTGTTTATGTATTTTTCCAGGACGTCATTGTTGGCAGTCTAATTTCCTTATTTTTGACTGCTATCGCTTGTCCTACCTGGGACATCGTGGACTGCTTGATGCTCACCAGCCCCTTCTGTCCAGCATTCTGCATCATTGTGCCCCTCTTCTTATGCTACAATTACCCCAAACTAGATTATTACAGCCCAACTAGAGCAGATACCACCACTATTCTAGGAGCTGCTGCAGGATCAATTATAGGGTTTTGGGTAAATAATCACTATGTTTTAAATGCTTCGTCTGAAGATGTCACATACAGTGTTTCTTCCATCACTAGTGAAGTTATCTTGGTAGTGCTTGCAAAATTTTTAGTGGGGATTGGTGCATTAATGATCACACGCCAGATTGCTAAAACTATAGCTCGTAAATCATTATGTTCTTGGCACAAGGTTTCTAATAGTGATGTTGTAGCTATGCAGCAAATAAAAATTGAAGTGCCCTATAAATTTATAACCTATTCTTCTGTTGGTCTGAGTGCTACAGTGTTTGTGCCACTACTATATATATTTTTTGGTTTAGATTGAATGCTATGCCTTTGCTTTTTGAAATTGCCCAGAATATGGACTGCAGGTTAAAAATATTTGCAGAAGTAAGAGTTGGGGGTGGGGGAGGATGGAATGTTGTGCCTTTTGCATAACTCTATGACATCACTAATATTGGAGACCTAAAGATAGGTTCTAGTTAGTCTAGTATTTAGCTGTAAGAGAGATGATCACAGACCAAAAAAGGGGGGGGGAAATCAGAATGGCATCTCATTCAATGTATACTGATACATTAATGCTGAGAATTTCCAGCTTTGCAAGTTTTCAATATAGTACAGTATCAGTCTTCAACAGTTGTTTTAAACATATGCGACTGGAAATAAATACACTCTATGATCTGCCTTGGAAGGGAGATGCTGCAGTATTACTCTAGGGTTTAAATGACCACCCCAGCCCCCTATTTAACCTTTTATCTTACATACCATAATAATACAGATATGAACTTTAATTTTTCTCAGATTCATATTTGGAATAACAAGGGTTCTGTAAGATATTGATTGTATGAAGACATAATATTCTTATATCAAAACAGACATTTCTCAGGAATATAGCAGTGATAGCATATGGGAAGCAGCACTGGGCATTGCAGGGCTAATACAAGAGAAAACCAGTAAATAGTGAAAGGTACTGAATTGCTTCTAAGTCTTCCTGCTCAAACAAGTTCTAAACATTACAGATGAGCATGGTTTGGTGAGGGGAGTGGTTATATGAAAGAATGTATGGAAACTGGAGTAGTTCAGTAGTGCTACAAGCCAATTATTCTTTGTATTCTCATTATTATGGGAGCTGAATACAGTAAAAGTTCCATTTCACAGATGGGCTTAACAGGTTTTAGATATAACAATTTTTTTTGTTTGGACCACCTTCATTCAGTTATATCACTAATGTGATGCAATTACATAAATGATATAAACTGACATACATTGGAATTTAATGGACAGTTGAAGGATATGTTAAATAAAAGTTTTATTGTAATGACCAATATATTATCGAATTAAGTAGGGAAATGCTATTTAAAATAGATTTCTGAACTGTATGTTGTCTTCCCTATAGCTTTAGATTTGTTTATATAACTGTTTTTATAAATAGCACCTATTGTATGCTGTCCAACAAGACTGCATGTATATGTACAATTTCTATTTTTGTATAATTTTAACTGTAAGGCGTGAAATATATAATCTGAAAAAATACTGTCAGTTGCTACATTCAAATTATGTGTTTATAGATTTTTTTTTAAATTAAAACATATGTAATGTATCTATGTCTGCATAGCAAGAGGTTACTTCAGAGTATAAATGCCAAATGCTCTTAGAGGGAAGCACTAACAAATGCCATATTTTATGGTTACATTTTTAGTTCATGTAGGATCTGAATTAAAATGTTATAACAAGACTGCTTGCAAACATACAGAGCTAGACTCCTGAACACTAGATCATGTGCTCATGATTAACATTTATAGCAGGCGTAAGTATCCTGTGGCCTTGCCTCTATCAACTTGATCACTCCATCCAAGATGGTCTAAAGGTTAGAGGTAATTTAGAGGTAATTTAACAAGATTCTCAGCATAATCAGTAATGTCCAAGACAGTTTTGTTTCAGTGCCCTGTAATCTCATCACTACTACAACTAGCCCAGAATGGGGGTTTACCTAAGATCACTAGGTGGGCATTTTTTTTTTTTCAATCAAATGACTTATTTATTCAATATGAAATTCTGAAAGAAGCTACCATCATGTCTAAAAGACAAAGAATATATTTTAGGCATTTGCAAATTACATACAAATGACAGAGCTTTTTCATTTTATTTTCTTCATTGGTGGCACAGGAAAAAGAGTCAATGGATAGTTTACTCTGTAACACATAGCTGCTTGCAGTTGCCTCCACTACAACTCAGGGTAAACGAGCAGGCAAATATATTTATTTTGATCCCATTTTTAATACAATAAAATAATTTATGGTCTAACTACCATGGGGAAAAAAATTGTTCTAGCTTGCAAGAAACATGTATGTTTCTAACTAGGAAAAACGTAACCCCTCCATTTAGTTTACATTTGTTATTATAAATTATCATACTATTTGGAGCAGCCACAATCAGTTAACAGCCTACATTTCAACCTCAGAAATTGTATGAGAAAAAAATTATTTAGCCAATACATATTTATGATAATTGACTGAATTTTGCCTTGTTTTTTAAAAAGAGTGATGTCTTGAACTGGTAAAAAGAGCCTTTAGCTAGTTACCAAAACCTTCCTTATTACATTAAGAAACATTTTAAAGCCTAATATTCCATTGGTCTAATCCTTTCAAGTACAGACAACTGCTAGGCAGTAGCAAGATAAAATAAAATGCAGAATGAAGGTGGACGAAAGGAGGATGTTCTTCTTACAGGAAAGGCTCAATTGTGACTTCTAGAGCGGAACATGGCATAGTGAGCTCAAATTTGGTGACCACATCAGGATGAAGAACTCCCAAGTTCCCAATGCTGTGCCCTCGGGCAAAGATCTCAGCACAACGGCCAGGGAAGAAAGCAGAGTCTGGAAGCAAAAAAAAGGGGCAATGGAATTAGTATTTCCAGGGATGAACAGAAACCAGATATAAACTAACAAGAGCAACAGAGATCATTTCAGCTAGAATTGCTGCAAACCAATGAAAAATGGCTTCCCATTTTAAAGCGTTAACAGAATTGAGCTACGTAAGAAAAAGCCCATTTAAAAAGTCAAGCCTTTTTTAGAAGTAAACATTTTTTACATTTAAAAAAAATTGGAAAAAGTTTTGCCAGGAGTCCAAAACCTGTATTAAATTCAAATCTACATTTTCAAAACGTGTCCAAATAGTTGATTAAAAAATTAAAACTTTTAATTAACAGATAAAATTAGGCTACAGTTTCAAATCATTACTACAGAAGTGCCTATATTATATCCCCACTTATCAAATCCCTGCCTTTTTTCTCCCAGTAATCTCAATAGAATTTCATTATTTAATGCTGATATAAAGTTTTCATGTAATATAGCTCCCCCATGAGGAAATAATTGTTATGAAGAAATGTCCACAGGATTCCATTTCAAGGAATTATTTTGGGAAATTCATCTGAAAACTTTATCAGATTAATAACCTATGGATATGAATTATAAGGTAATGTGGGTTACACAACTGCACTACCTGGGATGTTTCACCCTAAAACATTGTCTGTCTGTCTGTCTGTCTGTCTGTCTGTCTCACATCGCATTTGTAAAGGACCTTATTATCGCCAGGCTTAACAAAGGCTCATATTATAGCTCATATTGCCACATTCTGAGATTTTTCAGTTGTTACACTATAAAGCCATGCTAAGCCAAAGGGGGAAACTGTGTATCAAATAATCCTCAAAAGTTCACTAGAAGCAGGAGTGCTAAAATCACTAGTTTTAAACACAGCTGGATTAATACAAGAGGTCTAAGAAGTATTTAAAAAAAGAATCAGCTACTGTATTAGAAGAAGTTTCCATAAATTATCTCAAGCTTAATGGATTAGCAATAATCTCACAGGATCTTGAGCTTGTCTCTCAATGTGTACCTGTGAAAACAGCATGGTATGAGAAGCTGAATTACAGCAGCACCATTTTATTCAGATTTAGGAAGTCTGCCATAGGAGAAAAGATACTGAACTGAACGAAGTAATGTCGATATAAAATATCATAGTTCTATTACATCTCGCTTGTTTGCTCGCTTGCACATATGCACATGGACAGAGTTGGAAATACATTACTATAAAACCTACTTTATACAGTGCGAGATGGGCTGGAGGATTCTCTTCATAGCCTAGCTACACTTATTCTTAGGTCTCTACCACTTTACAAAGAGCAATTACATATCTGAATACTTTGTATGAACCAAATTATCATGGAAAGCTATTTTTGCAGTAAAAGTGTTCTTTACAACGAGATGCATGCCAAAGGTAGTCTGTGCTAGCAGACTGACATAAAAATTAATATGAAAATAGGAATTAAACAAGGTGGGTATGCATAGTATTATTTCTCACTGGTAAGAACTTTTTCTTACTATATTTATTTGACTGTTTATCAATTTATCTTATTTGGGAGGTTTACAACAAGTAAAAAATGCATGCAGCTCAGAATAGTTGCCATGTCTGCAGTACGGCTAGGCAAAGTTGTCAATACGCTTGAGTTGCTTTAAGGATCATATTATGTACACCCAACTAATGTTAAAATTACTATGAACTTATTACATGCTTTTAAACTACCGAATGTCTCAAGGAAACCAAAAGAGGAGACAAAATTTGAAAGTATATGAGCACTATAAAAGATCATTAAGAAAGGTAAAACACAAACTATCTGTTAATGATTTCAGACAAATATACATGCATTCTGAAAATAGCTCTAAGACGTTTAAGACCCATAGGAATACAACATCCAAACAAGAAACTACAATCTATAGTAAGAAAACAATTTCTGAAATGCTTTGAGGTTCAAAGAATTCTGTTATTAAAGCTTTTATTTTATGTCTCTAAGAACTGATAATTGTCTTTGTGTTCCAACTGCAAGACTGCTTTGATTATTCAGGGCATCTCTCTTTGGTCACTAATCCAATGGAAAACCTGGTATTTAGCCTATTTTCTGGCTAATTGACCTTCAAAGAGCTTGTTGAATTCTCAGTGTGCTTTACTGTCAAATAACTTATACATGGCTTCTTTTCTCGGTCCAACTCCTTTCCATATTTGGGGTGAAAAGATTAAAGAAACGATATTGGATCAGAGCATAAGCTTTAAAGGCTATACCAAT
The DNA here is from genome assembly GCF_035149785.1 of Candoia aspera. Classification (NCBI taxonomy): domain Eukaryota; kingdom Metazoa; phylum Chordata; class Lepidosauria; order Squamata; family Candoiidae; genus Candoia; species Candoia aspera. Next base: position 32,830,893 of record NC_086158.1, on the reverse strand, counting down.
TCAACTCATAGCATGAAAACAATAAGTAAACAAATATTAGATGTCAGTGCTTCAGTAACCAAGAGGAAGGAACTATGCTATCCATCATGACTATTAAAAGCTCAGTCTAAATATTCCAAGAGTTTTATTATCTTAACATGAAATGGAAGAAATCTTACTACTCATTGATCAGAACATAGTGCACTTGTAAATCAGAGCGCATCAGGCACTTTTTCCAGGAAGGATAGGGAAATCGTTTTCTGAATTTATGGAAGGTTAGTATAATCTAACTGCCCAAGTTACAAATATGTAGAAACTGGAGCTTGGAACCAAAGTATAAACATCAAACATTTGCAAATATATGAGAAGACAACCTCAAAATGCCAAATACACTATAAAATTATTTTGTTTATTGTTGAAATTTACAAAGCTGCCCAGCCTGAAGTGATTCTGGGTAGCATACAGCATAAAAAAAAAGAACAATAAACTAAAAGAAACAAAACAAAGATACCCCAAACCCACCATATATATACAATATATAAATATAAAATGGTGACCAAGCAACATAACACAAGAACCAAAAGGGGATTCTCACTCAGCTGGGCCCTATTTCCTGGGGGAAGAGCCAGGTCTTAACAGCTTTCCTAAAGGTTAGCAGAGTTGGGGCCTGTCATATATTGGAGGGGTGGGGGGGATCATTCCAGAGAACAGGACAACCAGAGAAAGGGTATCCTTTCTTGAAGATAAAATCCTCATTAATCGTAATTTTTATAGTAAAGACCCAGTTTCCTAAATTGTGCGATTAAACATAATTGTGCAAGTAAAATTGAACAAACTGCAGTTGTTATTTCTCCACTATCCAATAGCAATGTTTTTCCAAGCCATTCTCTACTGCAGAGAGTTTTCCATGATGAAATACGATTTTGCATTTCAAATGATATAATCTATTCTCTACTATTCCCTAACATTTGTTACATGCATCTCATATGAAAGGATAGGAAGAAAAAGAAATTTACTATTTGCAAAGCAAATGCAAGCAAGTAATCTGATCTGTATAAGGAAACTATACTGGAAGAGAAACTATTAACAGCCACTAAAGTTCTTAATACAAGTAAACTAATCCCCTAATTCAACAAGTGCCTCTCATCCCTTTTCTGAAGATCAAAAAGAAAACCCTCTTACTGTATGTTTGAAATCAGTGGGAACAGGTGTGGATTCTGGATAGGTATGCAGATGAAAAGGTACAATTACCTAGCTAGTCCACTTCAGAATCAGGGGGTCTGAATTCCCATCAAGAAGAAACATTTCAGTTTCATAACTTTTGTAATGAAGTGTGCTATTAATAAAACAAAGCTTAACAAACATTAGTGTTTACATCAACTATTAGTACTTGCTAATATCTGTGCCCTTTCTACAGCAGGATATAATTTTCCAGACGTTTAATTCTTGGGAGCAATGACAAATCTCGATAAAATAGTTAAGAGCAGAGACATCACACTGACAACAAAGGTCCGCATAGTTAAAGCAATGGTGTTCCCCATAGTAACATATGGCTGCGAGAGCTGGACCATAAGGAAGGCTGAGAGAAGGAAGATCGATGCTTTGGAACTGTGGTGTTGGAGGAAAATTCTGAGAGTGCCTTGGACTGCAAGAAGATCAAACCAGTCCATACTCCAGGAAATCAAGCCAGACTGCTCACTTGAGGGAAGGATATTAAAGGCAAAACTGAAGTACTTTGGCCACATAATGAGAAGACAGGACTCCCTGGAGAATATGCTGATGCTAGGGAAAGTGGAAGGCAAAAGAAAGAGGGGCTGACCAAGGGCAAGGTGGATGGATGATATTCTAGAGGTGGCGGACTTGTCCCTGGGGGAGCTGGGGGTGTTGACGACCGACAGGAAGCTCTGGCGTGGGCTGGTCCATGAAGTCACGAAGAGTTTTAAGTGACTGAATGAAGAAACAACAAAAAATTTTGTGCAAAATATAATTCAGGTCAAACATCAGTTACAAACACTGTAAAATATAACAGAAACATACCAGAAGCTAACCACAGACTCTGGTTGTTCAGCCTAAAGTGATCTTCCAATATGGTGCCCTTTTTCATTCTGGGTCTGACAATCAGGGCAAGATCTAGCCTAACTTCCATCTGCTGCTGCTCCTTGAGTCCCAGCAGTCCTTGCTAGCATGGCTAATTGTAAACAATGCTGAGCCACACATTCTATACTGTATTCCTGTTTTACACAAAATAATACACGGACAGAAATCTAACATTTAAAACAGCAACATCCAGATGTATTGGGTAGAAATTCCATTTCTAGCTATTATGGAATTATCAGTAACTGATCTTAGAATGTGCATGCAGCTGTTTGGATTTAAAGCAAAAAAGGTGGTTTGAAAGAGTATGCTTTCAAAGGCTACACTTCTTGATGTCACCTTAAAGAAGCTGTGTCTTTTCCTGTGCTCATGCGGTAGCCTTACAATCCCAGGAAAATATATGTTTGAGGTAAGGAGACACTAACAACAAGCCCACCCCACTCCAAAGCTTCCTGTTGCACCCTGTTGGCATCTCCTTACCTCAAACACATTTTTTCCCAGGGATTACACTGCCACCCTATGGGCCCAGGAAAATGCAAATTTTTAATGAAAGTGCCAAGAGGAAGAGCATACACACCTACAAGCCTTCTGAAACACCTCTTCTGCTTCGGATCTGAAACACTACACATCCCTAAGATGTGAACTATTCAAGATAGGTTATGGATGACAGCGGCTTGGTCAAGGATATGTAATAGGATAAAAATACATTTATGACAGCCAGCTCTATGTCATGTATATACCACAATATAATGTGTTAGTTTCTAAAAAGTGGAATTGGAACTCCTTAAGGGTTGTTTTTTAAAATATTGAATTCCTTTATTCATTCACATTCCTTTATTCATTTAGGGGTGTTATTATGGTGAACAATCCACCATCACTGTGCAGATCAAAACTTTGTCCAGTCCACACATGAAGGAGACATAAGAACAGAAACATATTCCTACTTCTATAAATAATTCTCTCTTGGTTTCTGGAGGTCAGATTTTGTGCTTCTATTGTAATCAAGCCCATCTCTCAGTAATGGAAAAAGAAAAAGAAAAAGGGAGGAAGGAAGGCATTTTAGTAGTTTGTCTGTTCTCACTGCAGACTTAGTCTAAGCTCTTAGTGAGCTCTGTGAATGCAGAAACACCTGCTAGTCAACTTTTCATGGCTGGCAGTTTTCATGGTATTTAACTATAATCTGGTCAATTAGGAAGTGACATGATAAGTATCTGTTTTAAGGACGTTCATCAAAAAGATGGCTGATAATTTTATTTGGGCTAAACACCACATAAAATGTGAAACATTAGCTATGGAAATAGGCTCTTTACTATTATTGTCTGAAAGAAACTTGATGGAACTAAGTCTCACCACCAACAAAATGAACTGAAGTTTTAAAATAGCCAAAAATTTTGACTACTAACTAGTATCTTTATTTGGACTAGCAGCTTCAGTAAATTGTAACCTATCACTAGTGTAATTTATTTGAAGCTTTCTAGAGTCCTAGGAAGTAGAGGCATAATAATAATTATAACTGTTGTTGTTATTTAATGTTGGAAATTGCTCTCACAATCAAATGCATCTCAGTATAACCTGCATAAGGAAAATATCTGAGGCAATCGGGGAATTTTGCCAAAAGATTCAATGTTACTGTAAAAGTCTATATGAAATAACTATGAAACAGTAACTATGTTAAGCTTTACAGTGACATAAAGGCCAAGAGAGAAAGCTTCACAAATACTGTTTCAGCTTTCCAGTGATTGCTTGTCTATAGCCTTGAGAATAACAAAAGGACAATTTCTTTAAGTTATCATTCATTTTTACACTCTGTACTTTTACCTCCATATGGGAGGTATTATAGTGGCAGGTTAACATGAGTTACAGATTCTGAGAACATCAGAGTAAAATTTCTGATGCAATGTAATGTTTAGTATGTTCCATTTTTCTCTGAAATATTTCAAATGATCTCTAATGAGAGAATTAAATAAAACACTGGGTATTAAATAAATCCAGGACGAAACATACTTTAAGAATAGCCTTTTCATATAAACCTTAGCATCCTATACCTTTTTAACAATTCTTTATTTCATTCCTTCCACGGATTAATAATATATTTTTACCCCAACTTTCTTCCAAGATGGAACTCAATACTGGCATATTTAAGATTTCTAGGTGGTTTACCAATCTGGTCCTGTTCAAACCCAACACAGAAATGTTTATACTAATCAGGCTTGATGCATTAGGCATGCATCTCCAGCAACTAGTTAGTACCGATTACATGGAACCAATCAATATCATATTGTAAGCAGATTCCTGATTAAGTTAGGAGAGAATATAGGAGTCAATGGGAGGGTAAGTCTCCCAACATTACATTTAAACTTGCCCTCATGTCAGCTCAAATCTGGATCATAGCCTGCAATTGTTCCTGTAACTCAAGTTACTTTAAGACTGAAAATTCAGCAATTCATTCCTGAAGCTTTAAGAAATGCTGGATATTACTCTGCAACTGAGTTAAAAAAAAAACCTAACTTATTTAGGGTGTACAAGGCCTGACCAAAGCACCCTGCAACAAAGCAAAAACCATTACACACTATAGATTAGTGTGTGACAAATCAAATACAAATGCTTCAAATTTTGGGTTTTTTTTTTTGGGAGTTTGTAACTACAGCATAATTTATATTTTTCTTTTAAATATAGCTTCACATTTGACACACCTAATTTTTCCTTCCCAAATATTCCAAAAGGCCAAGGAAAAATGACAGAATGCAACAATTATTTGTCAGCAACTGGTCCTGCAGACAACCCCAGGATTTGCAATCTAAAATCAACCATGGACCTGCCAATTTAGACTCTACCACTGCCTAGAAATATATCGTAACTAGCTCTACCTACAGGAGTATTGTAACTACAGTATGTTTAAGTCCTAACACATCTGGACAGAAGCAGCCTGGGAGGGCCATTGTAAAGATACGGTAATTCAAAAAACCAAATCTGAGGTGAATCCTTACTTCCTTTCTTTGTGAATCAACTAAGACATGCACATATCTGACTCTTTCACTTCATTTTTTATCTGAAATCAATGGATCAAACTGATAATTTATCAGACTGAGAAACCATTCAGATAGTATTTAGAGTGGCTGCTCTTGGGCATATTGCTCAATATCTTTATCAAGAACTCAGAAGAAAGTCATCAGTCAGTCTGACCAGCGGGCTGCCTCGAATGACACTGAATTTCTCATTACATTACAGCAAATGTATCTTGCAGCCTTGAGAGATGTTTTTCATTTATGGTAATATACATGTACAGCACTTTCTCCAACAGATGTATTAACTGTCTGATTGCCAGCCAAATCTTAGACAGGGAAGCTGTTGGTATGATCTCCTCTCATTAGGATTTTGCACTCTTCACTAGACCTTAAATTAATAGAGGCCAGAAAGAGAAAGGAGCAGCAGCATTTTAACTCAGCTCTTCCCAAAGAAAGCAGACTTAAGACTTTGAAACTGGTATTTTCATCTCAACTAATGAATTTACAACTATATTATTTGTAGAATAAGAAATTTGCAAGATGACTGTTTACACAGGGCAAAACTTATAGTATTTACTGTGAAGTTGATTAGATAATATAGATGATACCTTCCTGGAAATGCCAAAAGGAATTCAAAAATATTAATGTTAGTTAAATCAATTTAATCATATTTTTTCCTTTAAAAAAAACCAGGAAAATATAATGAATAGAACTTATATCCTTAAGCAGGAGGACAAAGAAACATTTTTTTTTCTTTTTGTTTCACTTCTTCTAAATTCAGGGTTGCTGTTGATGTCATCTCTCATTTAGTTCATAACAGCTTAGAATACTTAGTTTTTCAAATGCAAGATTAATAAAGAAGAAAAGTAAAGTTGAACATGGGGTTCATTATTTGTAACTCTTATTTTTGAACTCAAAAAGATGGAGTTTGGTGTTAATGATTTAGCAGACAGGTTCTGATCATACCTACATGAACTAAAAAGTTAATTCACTTGTTAAAATAACAGTGCTATTACATGTAAGCCCAAAGTATGTAAATAATATGCACGATGCACACTACGCTGAAAATCTGTAAACAGTTTCTATTGTTCAGTTTCTTAAAACCAGAAAAAAAAACTATTGGTAAACCATGCATGGTTATTTATACACCTCTACATTTAAATATGGTTTTTTAAAATAAATGTTTTATAGAAAACTATGGGACAGACAACACTGATATTTTCTGCACCAAAGCATGACAAATTTCTTCATTGCACAGAAAATTTTATAAACTAGTAGACAAATGCTTTCCTGTTCCTATAAAAATAGTTTGTTGAACTAATATTTAATTATCTTGCAAGAAGAAACATAATGGTAAATGAAAGGAAATAGAGTAAAGTCGTAAGTCCCTGCAAAGAGGAAAAATAAATGGAATTATCAAAGAAAGGGGTCATACAGAATACTGGACACACAACTATTGCACTGGAGACTTGGATGATGGCACATAAACATTTAAAGTTCTTTACAACTATATTACACACTACAAAACTGTTTTAAACTTAATGAAAGCCAAAAAATACCCCAAATTCTTCACAATTCCCTAATTTTTCACTAAATTCTAAATAACTGTTTACATTATACGGAGTGCAGAAAAAGAATACAGATTCTGCAGAGGGCAGAAAAGGAGAATGAAATTCTATATAAAAAAATTAGAAGCATACAATTACAAAAAATAAAGCACAGCTAAACATAGTTTATACTGATCTCATTCATTATACTTCTCTGTTCCTATCTTTGTAAAAAATCCTTGCTTCCATCACATTCATAAAGAGCTTCATACATAACTTTAAAAAGTATCAAATATAGCTCAAACTAACTGTACTTCCCCGAGTTCAAACCTAAGAGCAAACTCTAAATAGAAATGGAAGTAGATGCTTCTGATTGCTTACTAACAACTGTATCAAAGAGATAAATAAGGAGGAAATGTATGAATCTAAGGCTGAGTGCTGTTCATACATGTACGAAGTTTAGTAAAAGTGAAAAATGGACCTATGAATATTGATTTTAATTTTGGAGCCATTTAAAAGCAATACAGTTATTTCTGAAAAACAGACATATATTAAGACAATGACAGATGTGCATATAGTATGAGAAATTGCCTTATACCACCTCAGATTAATGGACTATCTAATTTTGTAGCAATTTTCCAAGATTTCATGGAGAGTTCATTCCAAGGAAGCCGTATAACTTAAAGTAACAAAACTTATTTTCCCTTTGAGCTAGAGACCTTCTAAAGAAAATTCGGAGGAGAAATATTCTGCTGAACTTTGCACTTTTTCGCAGGAGCTCAGAAGCTTGAATATTTGTCTGACAATATCTCTTATCCCAGCAGGTAAGAAGGGCAAATTTACTTAACTTCAGGAACAGAACTGCATCGGGTACCTTCACACTGTTCTCTGGCTCTAGAACACAGAATCCACATTCCATATCTGCTAGAAGATATCACTCGAAAGGGATCTGAACCCTAAATCCCAGGATTAAAGATCGGTACAAGCAAGTAATTCAGACCTTTAGGGGGAAAAAAAGTGGCCTGCTATAGTATCTCTGTACTCTGTTCCATTCCATACCTGGCCCAGAATAGGAATACCAAATTTAAAGATGACATATGGGGTTCTGCTATTCAGAACTCAAGAAGAATTTGTAACATAGTTAAGAAGTGGCAAACATTTAACTGGTTAGAACTGGGTCCAAATTTAGAGAGTCATGCTTTAGTAACGAATAACTGATTTCAACAGGACTAAAATATGATTAGTGTACATTGCCCCTTGAGTTTCTGTAAGGAATGCTTATTTGGGAAAATGTGTTTACCTCACTGCCCTAGATGTTTGGAACAAGCATTGTTTCTGCCTTGAATTATGCCTGATTCTCAGGGCTAGAAATTTTTAATTTTAATTTAATTTTAATGTCACCTCTATTTTTAGGCATCTGCAATTGCTCCAAAGGTACTGCTGTAAGGGCAAAACAGCATATGATCCTGAGATAAACGTAATTAATATTTAGTTATTAGTTGAAACCAATGGCAAGCCACAGTCAATATATATAGAGTCTGAACGAACATATACTGTACAATAACAACATTTTATTTCTCTATCTAAATACTGAAACTAGATTATATCGATCTTAAGAAGGTAATTCCATTCAAGGTGGACAGAGTTCCATGGCTTCCTAACGTAAAGCTTGTAATCTGATGCAATACATAAACTTCCTGAATTACAGAATTATTCAGATACATCATTATGCACATTTAAAGTTTAACCCTATATTCTGCCGAATATATACAACTTTTGTTTAAAAGAATGGTCACAGATACAGCATATTCTTGATTAAGCAAAACCTCATTCTTATTCTTTTTAAACCAATGGCTATCTGAAAGTTATGATCCATCTGACATTCATTCCTCATATGTTCAGAGTAAAAAAGAACTATGTTCTACAAACACCTAACCCTAAATGAGAAAAGCAGGGGATCGACACTATGTCCCTGTTAAAATAAAATACAAGGAAGCTGTATTTTTTGCACGGTCATTCACTTGAAACAGTAAATCTGCATATTGGCTTGCCTCTCAGCTATGCAAAAGCACAAAAAAGCTTGCCAAAATGCTCCCCCTTTCTACAGTATCCCACTATATTTTATTCTGTCATGTTCTTCAAACTGGAGAAGTCTTCAAGAAGATGAAGGGAGCTAAATGGTATAGGAAATACTTCTTATGTGAGCTTCCTTCTTGTGCTTCAAATATTTCTAAATAACTGCTCTTGAAGCTAGATGCTACCTTCCATGTGTGCAGAACAGAATTTAGAAACTACTGTTAACAAAGAACTATAGTGAACAATAACGGAGCCACTCTTATGATCATATTATATAATAACAGCTAGTACTGAGAGTAAAGAGACCAGTCACAGCATTTATGAAGACAGCTATGAAAGTTAAGCAATTAATAATCCTAAGCCACAGAACAATGGATTTGAATTTTAAGTCAGTGAGGGATGGACTTAGGTGTTTTTATTCACCATTGATGTACAAGGAAGTCCAAATGTATTTTCAAACCTTGCCTTACCTTCAGCTGCTTTAATATAATATCCATTCTCTTTACTTGGAGGGACATCCAGGAGCTGCATGATTCTATCCAGCAACCCATGAATTATCTCAAAACCAGGGTTTTTGTTATAGTAGATAGCACAAAGATGCCTGTGGTTTCTTGCACCTACATCTAAAGAAGGAAGAAGAAGCAAAAAAATAACAACTTGGTAAAAACTGCACTGTTCTATGAGCTATCAATGTTTAACAAAACCACAGGTAACAATTTGCAGCTTTGGTGGGTGCCTATTTGGCTTATACTTCCTGATAGCCAACTACCAGTTAATAGCCCAGCTGCTTGGCAGCATGCACTATCATCTTTCCCAGCATGATAAAAAGTGCTCACGTGGCTATATGTTATGCCCAGCAGCTAGCCATCAATGAGTTGCTTGGGGGCAGAATGGTAAATAAAGAAGAATATGCAAAGTAATTTTTTTTCCCTAGAAACTAACCTCACTGCAACAATAAACCTATATCTGAATGGTATTAATTCAGAGGATCACATGACTAATATTCCCCCTTTTTAAAAGGAAGGTTTTAGCAAAGTCTTCTCCCTGACACGCTAGTTTTTAAAAGCTGAATTATCTTATCACACCAAACCACAGTTGAAGAAAATATGTACACATGGAAAAAAGTTGCAGTCTTAGGCTCATGCACTGTTTTCTTTCTTTTCCTGAAAACTTTCTGTTCGTTCAGCCTTCCAACTCCCAGCCATGCAAGAAGAAATGGGAGTGGAAAGCATGTTGTAACTTATTCTTCTTTATTCACATTGCAATAAACCAGATACACAACCTGAGGCTCCAGGACTACTGCAGCCCTCAAAAGCCTTGGGTTGAACACCCAGAGGCCCCCCAAATGTTGTCACTAAATTATAATTTTATTTTGAGTGAAAATTATTAAAATTACTAAATTAGAGACCCAGTTTGATGTAATGGTTAAGGCACCAGGTTAGAAACCAGGAGACTGAGAGTTCTAGTCCCGCCTTGGGCATGAAAGCAAGCTGGGTGTCCTTGGGCCAGTCACTCTCTCTCAGCCCTACTCAACTCACAGGGTAGTTGTTGTGGGGAAAAGAGGAGCAGGAAGGAGTATTAGGTATGTTTGCTGCCTTGAGTTATTTATAAAAATAATAAAGGCAGGATAAAAATTCTAAAAAAAAATGATTAAAAATACTAATTATATTACTTGTGTTTAAATATTAGATTTTAAATTTAAATTTAATTATATTCAACTATATAGTAGATATTTTCTTTTGTTCCTACTTCAAAAAGTTTTTGGCAATCCTAATATACTATTCTACTTTGTCGTGGGCCAAAAAAACATTGTATACCACTGTGATAAACTATGGTTTAGTATGACTTATTTGTTGAATTCTTTTAGTTGGAAAATGTGGCCAATAAAATGAAATTAGAAATAAAAATAGCAGTATGAAATTCATTTGCTACAGACAGCATAAAATTGTTGCCAAACCGAAGCAAAACTCTCTTGGATAAGCTTAGGTTCTTTTTAGCCAAATAGAAACTTACTGCATCATTCCATAAAATGATTTTCCTGTTTTTATTTTTGTTTTAAAGTGCAGGAGCCAAGATGTTAGGAAAAATTACATATGTACTGTAGAAAGTTCAAAGTGCTGTGTGAAGAACCCGTTCCATACAATTTGCAAGGAAGGTAATCAGCAGGAGCTTTTTGGAACAAGCCAAGATAATGTAACAAGAAATACTAGTATATGCTGCCCCCTGGCAGCAAAATAATTAAAACACATTTGGAAAATTTATCTTTCATATAGTACTGTTATCAGTACTCTAGCAGCAATAACTATACCCTGTTAAGGAAACTCATGAAAGAACTAATAATATATAAATGCAAAAACATTTCTGTGTTCACTATTTCTATCACCAAGGGCTTTTGTTTCAAAATGTCCACTCCAATGGCAATGCCAACAGGTTCAGTCCCATATATTCATACACTGCAATTCAAATTGAACATTCTACTCCACTGTTACTATGCAATGGCCACACATCTGAATTACACATATAATTTTAGTATGTTTAGAACTATCTATTAATGAAAAAAAATATTTATAATGCAACTGACAAAGTTTACACAGTATTAAACTAACAGTTCTGAGCAAATACAACTCTCCAATAAATCAATTTACCCAAAATTAAGCATTGGTGAAAGCATTTGGAAACATAATTTGTATTCTATTAAGTATGCTAATTAATAAAACTGTGATGGCAAACAAATGTCTTTGTTTTATCATGTTCAAAAGCAGAAGCAATGCTTCTGAGGAATTTCAGAATATACAGTACATTTTAAAACAATAGTTTTTTTCATAATATTGTTACAAAGGATCTCAAAGCAATCAGTTAACGTGTCTCTACAAATTAACCTTCTGCTAACCCATAAATCTGCTTGGTAGGTGCTTAGCTTGTGTGAATCCAGACAGCTGAGATTTATTCAGTAAAGCATGATTTAGCATAACGTGATCCAGGCTATACATTCTACATTGTCTAAGTTCCTTGAAATGTGAAAAAAGGTTAATAGTTTAAAAGTGCAAAGGAATATATTTTAACAGAAATTAGAGGTGTGCAGTTTCTAGAACCAAAGCAGGTAAGGTTGCTTCAGATCCAGCATAAATGCCCACCTTGCATATATCAGCTGCTAAAGAAGCCCTGTCCCTTTGAATGCTATAAGCAAATGTGCAGGCTCAGAAAAATACATGTTAGGGATAAGGAGGTGTTACAGAGGCAACCACAGGTAGTGCAGGATGAGACCATGGCAAATGTACCAAGACTATGTGTTCCTCTTGCTGGGCTACAGCATAGGTTGAACATAATCATATGTGAGCATTGAAACAGAAGAAACAGGTCTAGCAAGCATGCAGTAATCTTCTACTATGGATGCTATAGTTATAGTGAACTAACTTATATCCCTGATATTTACACTAAATGAATGAAAATTTTCTTACCCTTGGTGGAATCTTTCACTACAATGTCAGAGATTTCAAATAGCTTCAGAGGTAAAGGCATCTTCTTATTAGCTGCAATAGTTTTCAAGAGTCCAGGCAACAGTGTAGTCCGTGCCACCTATAGGACACATAAGGTGCTTGATGAATTATACTTCCCTGAAAAGAAAAGCTGCCAACATAAGCAAGAATGGGATTTCACATGGTTGTTGTGGGGAAAATAGGAAGAGAGAGCATTAAGTAAGCAAGCTGCTTTACAGTATTTTGGCCAACTTAAAGACAGGATAAAAATCTAATAAATAATATCTACATGATTCATCATAAATGCTTAACCCTTATTTCTCCCTGACTCAGCAGCAATTCTTATTCTTTATTATCTGTCAACAAAGCTCAACATTCACAGCACTGGCTCATGGAGAAATAATAATTTCCATATTAATAATCTGTCCGTATTACAAATTTCAAATAAACTGGAAAAATTGATAAAGTTAAACATTATAAAAGATTCTTCGCCTTGACCACTGAGAACTATAAAATTACTAATACTGGGAACAAAATAAGGCATGTGAATAGTTTCTACTTTAGAAAATAAATAGGTATGGTTGGGAAGAATGTGAAGGTGAATATACCATCTCATTCACAACCTTGCCTGCTGGCCAGGGCACATCATACATGAGTATTACACTCTAGTAGTATAGTAGTGTTTTTCTTAAAAAAAAAAAAAAAAAAGCCTTTTGCTATGCCAGCTGCAGGCTGATATAGCTGAAAGACCTAGGCCGATAAAGCTGAAAGTTCCTGAGGTTTAGAGGAACTTTAGTTCCAAAGCTGTTGGTACCTTGCTCCAAAGTGCCCCATTTTGAGACTCTACAACTGCTGGCACAAACACTGCTGGTGGTAGCATCCTGACTTTGGAACTTCACAAACACAGAAAAAGACTGCAATAGAAGATGTAGCAGGTGTACCCTCTTAGAGAGGTATGATTCCTCGTGAGTCTAAATCCAGCAAGCTAGTTTCAAGGCTAGGATTGCAATGAAGTTTTCAGGTTTATACTGAAATTCTTGTAGTCCTCACCTGAAATTCAGCTGTTTTAGGGTTGGCTATATGTACAGCTTTTGTTGCAGAAATATCAATCCCCAGCTTACTAGCGATGTCTTCTTGGGAACACTGAATAGGGATACAGGAAGTCAATGTATTTAATCATATTAAATTACAACTCAACTGCAAGAAGAATTAAAAGCCAATAAAGAAAAAAAAAGACATAAGGCCCAACCCCTAACAATGAGTTAATGTTATAGTGCTACTTAATGTAGTAATATTGCATTGCTATAATTATGCTCTTGAGGATTTTAATTATTGCTGTTTAAGGAATAACAGTTTTTATAATATCTTAGAATTTTAAAAAAAACTTAATCTAAAACCTTGCTGAAGAGATTAGGGGCCCACATTACCAGTGCCACTGGGCTGAACAAAACTCTTTCAGCACCATTCAAGTAGGAGCAAAGCCACTAAAAGTTGGAACCTCAAACCTCCATTAGGGTTGTACATGCGCATGCATGCAGAGACAGCTGAGATCAGCTTATAAAACAACTCAACAATCATGTAAAAAGACAGGTGTTAATACATTGAAGAGGGGTGCATTGTATACATGCCTGCATGCTGCAAAATACCTATTTGAAAGGATTTGTTGAACCCTATCTTCCATTTCTTATCCCAGATGAATTATCTGGAAGGATGCTAATTCTAAAAAAACACTGAGAAGTCTATCAGGGCAACTGTGGCTGTCTCAGTGCTGAAACTTAATTTAAATTAAGTAGGAGGAGATCAAAATAATCAGCTTCATCTAAAAGCCAAAAGCCAATTATTACTATAGTCTTCAAGGTCCAAAAGTTTCTTGAAAACAAGTCACATGCCTTGTTCAAAGTAGTTGAGACTGCTACCTATCGCAAAGAGGCTTTCATCACTCTGAATACTCAGCTAGTGAATCCATTTGTCTACTGATGCCTGATGGCATATTACTTGTTAGTATCCACACTACAAAATAAAGACACGGAAGGTGGTTTGAAAACTCTTTTTTAAGATAAAGGTGACACTGAAGAGCCACCATAATTTGAATTTTCTAGTGTTCAAAACAGCACCAGAAAACTTAACTCCCATTCTGGGGACACACTGAAGCTAGTTTGCTCCTCTGTCAACAACATTCTTCATAAAATAGGAATATTCTTATTATTTTTCCTTCTTCTGCCTCCAAATTAGAGCAGACAAAATAGAGAGAAGGGCATAGAAGAATAAGGGTCTTTATACTTCAAAAATCAGAGCAACAATCACATTTGTTATCAGCATAGCATCATACTGTATATTTACTGGAGACACTAAGAAATCAAGGCCTCACAATTGTGGAGGGCTACTGCAGTCTATCTGCTTATAAGATACAGTACCCTCTACTGAAATCTTATTTTCTGGAAACAGAACCTATTAAACACATACCAGAGCAAAAGTGAGGGTTTCAGTAAATCCTGCTGCTGCCAAATCTTGCCTCAGAAGTTCTGTGAGTTTATTGAGAGGAAACTAGATGGGAAAATAAAAATAAAAATTCTTTCAGCTCAATGAATATCACAAAATTATGGAAATCACTGTTAGTTTACCCTTTTTCAAAAAGAACGGAGTGGGGTAACACCAAACAGTTACATCTGGTGTCTACAGAGGAAACACAGTTCCCAATTAGAGATTTAATATACGGCCTCCAGGTTTAAACCTCGTCTTTCTGGAAGCCCATCTACTGCAGGTCTTTTGAATTTCTCAGATCAGTTGGGCATCTGTTTTGTATCCTTGCTATGGTAAACTCCCATTGCTACAAGACATGACAGAAGAATGTTTTAATTCTTAGACACAGTTTTCTTCTACAAACCCTTCTGGCATACTTCTAGCCTTTTAACTGACAATACAGACTGTTTACTTAAGGGTGAAATCTTACTTGATTAGCTATGGTGTATGTTTTTGGAATAGTCATCTGAATGTTATTATAGCCATACGCTATTGCTGCATCTTCTATGATATCACATGCATGGATAATATCAGCTCTGGTAGGTGGGATTTCAACCTCTATATTGTTCCCATTCCCAACAACGTGTGACTTCAAACACATCCTAGTAAGCATCTTGGCAAGGCTTGATGGTGTCTCACTAAAACAAAACACAAAAGTAATTTTTAAAGAATGCTTAAAAAAAATTACCTACTTTCATTAGTAGCATTCAAGCATCGTAATTCAGCATAGCTAGGTACGCTCATAAATCAAGCCTGGAGATGAAATAGGTGTTTTCAGAAGTCCAATGCATATCCTGATGATGCTGGGTGAGGAATTAGTTCATAAGGCTTTTTTATTAAAAATACATTGTCCTATCGCTTTCAGGCACTGGCATTTTCAGTGCACCCAAACGCTCCCCACTCCCCAATCAAGTTACCATTTATACTCTAATATGTAGCTACTAGGAAGTCATCAATAGATACATAAATGGTTGATGTTTTTTCCACTAATCAAAACTATGTAACATGTTCCAGGAGTTGTTGTTTTTTAGAAATAATTTTTATTGAATTTTTTTAAAAAATAAAAGTCAATACAAAGTAACTTAGAAAGCAAAATAAAAATAAAGAGAGAATAGAAAGCACAAGAGAAGAAAAAAAGAAAGGAAAAAATATGAAAAAGAGAAAAATATTTAAAGAAGTGACTTTCGATCTTCATCACAACAAGTACAAACAAACTTAGTGAATTTTCACCCCCTATAAGGTTACATTCAAGTATCTCTTCTTCGCATAACCCAACCCTTATCCATACGCAAATCCATAAATCATTAGCATTTCAGTCTTGGTGTCAGCAAAAAGTCCATAAAAGGTTCCCAGAGTTTTATAGAAACATGTCTTATTTTAACCTTGGTCAAACAAACCAACTGTGTACTCCTTCCTTTTGCTTCTAACAATCTTGATCTTTAATTTATTCAGATGTTGTCATAGGATTTGATCTCTTTTCACTTTTTCTTTTTCCCATCTCTGACTTCTTCGAGGCTTTAGCAAACTTCTTTTGTAAATCCAGTAAGGAGTCATTATCCATTATCATTCTCTTGGCTTATCATTTGTATTTCCACTTTAACTGTCATCTCTGTTTTATAATCCACATTTTTTTTTATTTTCCAGAATTTCAACGATTTCTTTATATTCTAATATTTCTGCATCAGATGAGGTTTGTTTTAGCTCTTCATCCTGTTGATCTTCTAAGGTATTCTCTTTCATATCTATCATTTCTTCTTTAACATCTTTTGGAAATAATCTATCCATAAAAGCAGACATCATTGCTGACATTGTAGCTGCTAGTATCTGTCCCTAGTCTTCAAATATCTCTTGGAGTATTTCAAATGTCATACCATTTTCTGTCATTTTGTCCCAATGCTGACCAAAGACAAAAGGCAAGCACCCCCCTCCCTTTTCTTTTTATGCCTGGAATCTTTAGTCCCCTCTACTGCCCAATTTCTGAAATCATAAATTTCAGTTATGACTTAAATATAAAGAACTTCTGTTAAGACTTAAGGTAGACTAAACAATTTAGTTCCCACGAATGTGCTATTTATTTATTTATATAGTTATTTCTAAAATATTACAGCAAAAGTTCTAATATTCCAAATTTGTCTGGTCCCTTGATTCGTTTATAACTTTTTTGAATTAAAGTCTTATTTAGCTTTTTGTCATTTATTTCAAATTCTTTCAATTCTTAAGCTTATAGTTAGTTTTTCTTTTACCCTGGAATGAAGGTAAACTCACCAGGTGGCTTTGCAAACTTGTTGCTTTGAAGATCTCTATTAGCCTTAAGATAGTTAAATAGGTGATTTCCAAAAGTGATTAGAAAGTGAGGTTAGCAAACCCAGCATCCTTAAAAAGGCTCTGTTGTAGTTGAGAGCATGATGGCTTCCCTTTGTCTTCCAAAATTCAAACTCTTTTTTTGAAACCAATTCCTTCTGAAATGTTCAGTCTGATGTTGTTCTTTTCAAAATAAGAATAGGTACCATTCTAAAATGCTCTTTTAAAAGCAGACTGTATCAAGTGGAACAACTGGTTGTCCTAGTCCGTAAGATCTTCTTGGTAAAAGTTTTTCTTTTGATCATATGGCATACTGCTTTAGGAATTTAGTTGACTTAATCTAAAAGTCGGGGAAATTCTTACTGTCCTGTCTCAGGCCAAGCACACACAAATACACAAAGACGTAGTCGCAAACTTTTACTAGCTGCGTTTTTTAAGCAATAGTAAGCAGCAAGGGAACGTTGCTCACACAAACACTCACACAATTAACCAAGTCCCCACAAGTCCAGCAAACTTGCCTAAAGGAAGAGTCCAAAAATCCAAGGAGTAGGCACAAGAGTAGTCAAGCAAATCCAGGGTGCAAAGCATTGGTGAGGTCATCAGCTGGTCCGGGTTCAGAGTCACAATCACATGGGTTCAAGTCCAAAGGCAAGGTGCACAAAGTCTGAGTTTGCAAATGGTTGTTTCCAACGAAGAGGCTTGAGCTCACAGTTCTTCTTAAATAAGAGCAGTCCCGGTGTGGCTCATTTAGGAGGATTGAATTCCTCATTGAATTCCTTTGCTCTGCTCTTTTTTCTGCTCACTGGGCTCTTGCATCTGGAGGGGGCGGTAATTCTGTGCCCTCATCTTCAGAGAGCAGCGGCAGCTGTTTCTTCTGGTTGCTGGCCAGCCCCACCTCCTCTGCCTGCTCAGGTGGCTGTTCATCTGATGACCCCGGAGCTGATTGCTCATTATCTAAGGCCTCTTCTGAAGCTGGCTGCCCTTCTTCATCTGAAGATTCTGACTCCGAATCTGAGCGCAGCATGACACTTACAAATGCCCAATGAATGAAGTCAATCTATAATTATTTTAATCTTTACAAAAAGGAGGGAAGACCAATCTGGCTAACATCCAACCAATTAGCTTATTAAATATTAAGAGTAAACTCTCTGCCATATAACTTTATAATAAATTTGTTAAATGAATGATCCAAATGAAGGTTCTGGCTGAGGAGCAAGACAGCTTTAAAACAGGTCAATCAACTTTTGAGCAATGTATCACTTCAAATCATCTGGCAGAAAAATAGTCCGGTTGCCAAAGAACAATTCTCTAGGCAATTGTTCATTCCATCCCTAAAGAGGGTTTATGGAAGAAACTGGCAGCCACATCTATAGATCACCATTTACTCTGGTTGACTGTGATTTATGATTTATTAAAGATTTAGTATGCTTTATTTATTATGCTTTATTTATTTACTTTGGTTCCTATTCCACTCAATTCCCAAAGGGTCTAAGCATCTTGCAATAAACCAAGATACATAAGATTAAAGCCAGGAAAAAAAGAAAATAATCAGCAATTGCAGCAACAACCTAAGTGCTATCTTTGGAATACGGTGACATTCAATTCAATTTTCCCCAAGTGCACTCTTGAAGAAGCATACTTTAACTGCTCTTTGAATGCAAGTTAAGGAGAGGAGGTATGCGAAGTTAAAATACTTGCCCCAAAGGCCTCCAATGCTATACTGAAATTCACTAGTTTTATATATCACTTTGACACTGCAGTAATTAAATAATTTCAATGCAAGATGCTAAAGCTTTTGCTACATGGCGCACAACTTTTTATCTACAAAGATACAATGACTTTAGAAGCAATCCAACTGAAATTCATAAGAACAATGCTCTGCATTCCTCAATCTGTGCCGCATGGATCTCTCCGGCTGGAATTGAGGTATGCTTCTGTAGGGTTCTCATGAGAATTAGTTGTTTGAAATAGTACCTAAAACAAACTTTCTGGGATGAGTCCTTGGCCCAGTCTATCTTCACTGACCAGTTTGACTTGGACCTACAGAATGAAACTTCAAACTACTGTTATGGAGCCTTGACAGCATACTTTCTTTCCATCTTATATCCACGGGCATTTATACTAATGAGTTCAGTGCCTAATTCTCAGAGGTACTGGAATTCAGTAACATCCCATATTCAGAGTCGCACTGTCCACAGTCAGATGAAACCATTGTGACTGTTTTGCAATCTCATTGCGTTGTCCGTTGTCCCGCATTTGGCACCGAGTTAATATTCCCCTCTGCCTCAGTAAATGTGTAGATTTGGCCTGAAGTATAGGTTGAGCACTTTCTACCAGCATATCAGTCTACCAAAAGTCCTATGAAAGTTCCCAGATTCTGCTCAATTATGACTGCTACAGAAAATACTGGGTTTGAATTATGCTTAGGCTTCAATGATTTGTTTTTATTTTATGATAACTCTATTACATTTTAAAACAAAGAGGTAAAATCTAATTGAAACTAATAAAGAAAGAGAAAGAGAACAGATGTGCAGAAAAAGAAGAAAACAGAAATAGAAAAAGGAATAACTCCTGACTCTTTTTACAACAGGTATAAGTAAAATTTACATTAAACTCTAAGGTTACAACATAACATCCATTTTTTTCTATAGTCAGCTAATATTATTAATCATCAAATCTGTACATTATAAATTCATCATTTTCTGTTTCATGCAAAAAGTCCAAAAGGGGCTTCCAATTCGCCATAAAATTAGTCAATGTCTTTTCTCTAATCAAAGCTGAGGCTTCAATTATTTGTTGTTTACCTTTTATGATTTCTTTTGGACTCTGACCATATATTCAATCAACCAATCAGTAAATAAATATGTGATGAAGATAAAGAATAGGTTTAGTAGATTAGAACTGATAAACAGAGTGCCTGAAAAACTCTGGACTGAACTCTGTCATCAAAAAAAAAAATGAGGCAAACAAAAATATCCCAAAATAAAAAAGCAAAAAAAGGTAAAAAAGCCATTTCTGATACAATGAAACAGCTGAAGAAATGTAAAAGAAAAAGACAACAGAAGAAAATACACCCAAAGAATTTCAGCAAGAGGCAAGGAGTTAGACTGCTATTTTCATGCATGCTTTATTTCCATAATATTTTATCATATTCAACATATTCAGCAACCAACCGTTACATTTATTTGAACTATTCCATAATTCAAACCTATTCACTTTATCATATTCTAGTGAATGGGCAGGCTGGAAAGCCCTGCCCACACTTACTAGCAACAACTGCTGACCAAGTTTTAATCAACTCAGAGTGTCTTTGTCACACAGAAAGCTAAATCTCCTATCCCTCCCTCTTTAGAAGGGAGAGACTTTGTGCTTGGGGAGACAGCAAGCAGATCTCCAGAGGAAGGGAGATGATCAAGAAGCTGTGTGCCAGGAAGAAGAGAAGGAGAAAGCTGAGATCATTCTCTTTTAGCCCCAGATTAAAGTTTGGAACTTCCAGAAAAACAAAAAGCACATCCAGGAAAACTGAAATCAGAAGGAAAATCTGATTCAAGGCTCTGTTACTTGGCAAAAAATAGACACATTTCTAGTTGGAACTGCACTAGGTTTAATTTTTGTTTTTGTATCTGTTGCTATCATTTTTATGTGTCTGTACAATTTAAGAACCCTGATGTTCTTGTCAATTTGCATGAAACTTTCAGGGTTTCTAGCCTAATGAACCCTTAAAAGCCTGTTAGCTCTTACTGGTAGGAGATTTGGGCCATCTTGTGGTCTGCTAGAATTCTTATATTTACTTTTGTATATTCTACTGAATCCTTTTTCTTGTCCTATTTGTTTAGAATTTCTGGATCCCTTGGTTAGAACAGCTTTGTAATTTATCAACACTGTTTACCTGCACTCGATAGTGTTATAACATACCAACCAACCTCCTAATTTTTACCTAGTAATTACCAGAAAGTAACACAGGATATGGGTGCCATCTCTCTCTCACATGCAGGATTGTGGTGAGAACACCCTAGAGGATAAGTGGTGACAGTGACCCTACAAGCTGTTACCCTAAGGGGCAGGAGGAGAGACCAAAGTGTCAAGACCCAGAGGGCTTCTGGGGAAGGATTTCTGGGACGTCCACTTGTCTACCCATAGGTTCTGCTGGGCCACAACACATGGGTCCAGGTTACCTGAGGGACCGCCTCACCCCGATCACATCAACCCATCCCACGCGGTCAGGCAGAGAGGGCATGCTACGGACCCTGTCCATGAGGGATTGCCGATTGGCAGGGTCCAGGAGGAGGGCCTTCTCTGCCATGACACTTGCCCTGTGGAACAGCTTACCCCCGGAGGTGAGACAGGCCCCCAATCTCCCGGCCTTCTGGAAGGGGGTGAAAACATGGCTATGCCACCTCGCTTGGGATGGGAGGGGGGACAGCCAATCTTAGGGGTGGCTGATACTGCGATCGTGCCAAATGCAAAACCCTATTGCCACCTTGAATTTTACATTTTATATCTGGTATTTTTATATTTTTATTGGTATTTATGTATATTTCTATTGTATTGATTTTATATTGTACTGTTTTCACTGACTGTTATTTTATTATCTGTAAGCTGCCCAGAGTTGTTGTGTATGAGATGGGTGGCAGATAGATAGATAGATAAATAATACTTTTATTCCAGTCAGCAGCCATGCAATCAATTTTCTTATATTCATGTATTTTTCTGATGTATTAAAAATCTCCCCTGTACATCCTATGTCTGGCATATTCCACATTACATTTTCCAGATTTTGCTTACTGTCACTTCTCAGTCCCAACTGGGGGTTATTTAGAAAACATGGCTTTTTCAGAATATGCTGGGGCAGGCAGGGTGATTTGTGACCCTGCCCTGATACTGGAATATTATATCATTGGTACTTACGGTGCTCTGCTTCCCTAATACGGTTGTTCAATATAGGTATTATTGTTTTATTGCTTTTTCTTGCCTTATTTTAATGTTTTAATGTATTTTAGGTCACGAAGAGTCACTTCAGCAACAGCAACAGAGGTGGCTAAGTGAATAAATAAAATACCCTTTCAATCAAAATTCCAGTAAACACCTTCCTGGGCACATTTTTGTATTCATGGATGCAGCCTTCACCCGTGTGCTAAACAGACTGCAAGGTACGCCATACAGTTACACCATCAGCAACTTTAGTCTCATAATTTTTCAACATTCTCAGAACATTTATGACTTCCTTTTCATCATTTTTTTTCACGTTAACATTCATAGCTTTTATTTCAATTTTTCTCCTTGACATATCAGCATCATTTCCATACAAATTTTTAAAATACTCCTCCCAACATTCCCTCACTGGTTTCATCCCAAATAATTTAATTATTTTTTAAAAAAACAAACATTCAATTCACTTCTCAAGAGACACCTTGCTGAGCTATCTTCACCCACTTCCACATTTTTTTTTTCATCACAATTGCTCCTACAGTTTTTTGCCTGATTTAAATTTGACCTTCCTTGGTCTCTATGACTACATTCTAGGGAACTATCATTTTCTCTCTATACCATATCTTTTCTAATATTTTTTACAACAATCATTTTCTTATTCATTTTTTTCCAGCCTCTTTAATGTCATCATTCCACCAAGCATGTTTTGTCATATTTTGTATTAATGTAACTCACACACTGGCCCTTTGTGACATGATTCTTTTCACTCTATTCAAAGTAGCTTCCACATTATCTTTCCGTACCTCCACTTTCTATTAATTCTGTGAGTATATTAACCTATCTTCTCATTTGTTTTCATAGAGAACTCATACTTTTTCTTTCAGTAATTGTTCTATTTTTACTCTCACTCATTTCACTTTTTTTCCTTTTCTTCCAGAAAATGTCCATTTTTTCTTCAGGGGGGTAATGAAGAAATGAATTTTTCTTCATTACAAGAAAATAGTCTTTCCTATATTAGACCTTATACCCCCCATTTATCTCTCACTAATTCTCTGCATGTTTTGTTAGAACCAATCAAACCAATCATGCTTTTAAATTTAGATTCTTTCCTTTGCCATGTTACAAATGAATGAAGTTATGCTTAAATCATGTATTCAAAACAGCCCTTTTCTAAATAAATACTCACCAATATCATTCTCATTCATTCTTAGGTTTCTTGTTTCAGTCACACACATTCATATATGTCATCTAATTTAATCACTTTGTTCCCAGAATCACATTCTTTCAGAACATTGTGCAATTTTTCTCAAAAGTCTGGTTCTTTCATTATCACCATTTAGTGGAGTATAACAAACAACTATCATTAACCAATCAATTCCCATGTTCATCCACTACCCACAGCACTCTAGATGCTAATTAATTTTTTCTGGCATATACTTTAGCCATTCCATTCATAATTAAACCTACACTTTTGATTCCATGCAGGTATCTATCAACTGAATTCTATAAAATCAGACAACCTGCAATCATATCTATTACAACCATTCTCTTACATTCACAGATACACAAGATAACAATCTTTTTTCATTTCATTTATACTATTTACCATTTACTTGTCTTACAGTCCAAGTTGCAATCTTCCATATGCCAAGATCATTTCAAGATGGGCCCCATAGATATTGACCTCTGCTATCCATCATGGTTTTGGCCAATCAGGCTTCCCCAAAGAATTTTTTAAATAGATACATTATAGATTAGGTTATATGGTAAGGACAGTACTGGTCAGTTTGGGCACATTTTGACCAGTATGCCACAGGCACAACCAAAGCCAGTTTTACCCTAAGCATGCTCACATTATCCTATTTGAGCTTGGATCTCTAATCTACAGACTATTTTGCAAACTAACATGCTATCCCATTTACTGAGTTGTGATTTAATAAGATCACAGTTTGTAGAATCAAGAAATCTGGTTAAAACAATGAACTGCTAATTAATTATTAGTCTTGCCCATTCTTACAAAAATTACCATTGGTTAGAACAGATTACACAAAAATCTATCACAGATGCTGTCAATAGCATTCTACATGCACTTTTTGAAGAAAGAGAACTTACCTAATTCCTATCTTCTTATTAATTATTTCAGGTTTTATCTTTTCACGACGGTAGGACAGCTCCTAAAAAAGATTTTAACGCAAGAGTCACTTCTCTAGTATCATCAGACTTGCTTGCATAACAAACTATCCAAAGTTCTTTGACTAGGTATTGATAATCAGATTTTTACTGTTTTTGAATATTAGTAGTGTTTGCTATTCCAGGAAACACAGACACAGTCATTAGTAAACAATGTAATCAATCTTCCTGACCAAACATTTGGTAGCAATACTTTCCATAACCATCCATCATATGAAGAACCATTTAACACAACATTGGCATCAGATATGAATAAAACAAATAGCCATACATGAATATGAACAATCCCAGTCTTTAAAAAGCTTCACCAATATGCACTGCCAGGCAGAGAATGTCAAGAGCTTATCAAATCTTCCTTCATATAACTAATTGCTTGTTACAGACAAGCTAATTGCCTTTGCTGATATTTGGAGCAGTACTGAGTCAGTCATGCCCTGGAACATGCTGTTACTGAAAACATGTGCAGCATCTATTTTGTTGATATAATGGAGGTTAGCTCCATTTTGCATTGGCTGAGAATGGTGTTATTTTTCTTCCCTATCAATATAGGACAAGATCCAAAATGTGCTGCTTTTCTACTCTGTTTTCGCAATAAGAGTGTTCCTCCCAGAAAGATCAGAAAACTCTCTCTGTTAGAGGTTCTCTGTGAGTGAAAAGCGTCTGCCACCTTATGTGGAATACATATAAGAAGTCAGAGATCTCAACTATCCTTTGGATTGTAATCATTTATTTTAATATCATACAGACATAAAAAACACCTTACAGAATTTATACAAAGATCAGAGGTAAGCAAACCTTTCAAACTTGGGAACACATTATGAATATTGCCAGTATGTGGTAGGTGCACTTATAGAATGGTTGCAATAGGAAACTTAGCTTTTTACTAAATGGCTTCCAAAGTGGACAGAGCAGATCACAAAACACTAGGTATCCGCAAAAATTTTCAAATTTAAGCCGTTTGGAATTTGAAGTAAACTGTTTTGAGTGTCAAACAGCCTTTTCAAATGCAAAACTGCTGTCTTGAACACTCCATAAGTTTTTGAAAAAAAACTGTGAGTTTTTTTTCCCCACAGACCTTTCTAATTCTCAGGATACTCTTTACCACCAGTTTGGTCTAGTGGTTAAGGCAACAGGCTAGAAACCAGGAGACAGAGTTCTAGTCCCACCTTAGGCATGAAAGCCAGCTGGGTTACCTTGGGCCAGTCTCTCTCTCTCAGCCCAACTCATCTCACAGGGTTGTTGTTGTGGGGAAAATAGGAGAAGGAAGGAATATTAGGTATGTTCGCCACCTTGAGTTATTTATAAAAAATAATAAAGGCAGGATAGAAAATAAATAAATACTTACTTCTGATTTTTTTTAAAATCTTAATTCTCTTTCATAGGCTCAGCATCCTGAGGACAATACCCATGTTTTAGTAAGCCATGCAGTGAAGCAATTTAGTTCAGGTAGAATATGAAGTTAGAAAATGCACTGTAGTTGAAAGTGCTACCCATTTGGAACAGCAACACCTTAAAATATACCTTGGGCGACCAGTATATCTTAAGATATTAAATAGAACAGTGTAGGAAGTAGTAATAATAGTGTTCAGTAAGGAAGCTCTATGGAATACAAAGAAGGAAATAAGGATAAAGTCCAGAATTTCTTTCAGGAGACAAGATAGCTGAAGAAAAAAATAACACATCCTGGCTTTCCTTTCCAAAACTCTTGAATCCACTAAAAATGTTTCAGTTCTTAAATATATAAAAACTCTGTGTTAGTTTTTATAATACTCACTGGAAAGAGGTAGCTTTTTCCATTAGGATAAGTTACTTCTACTGCTTCAACCCTTAAAGAGAGCAAAAACAAGGAAATATTTAAAGCACAGTCTACAACACACACATATTTTGTGACAATATAGGTAAAGTCAGACCAACTCACGTGAATGGCTTATTGCAGTATTCACTAAACATTGTAACCAGGATATCGAGTACAATTTTTGCCTGAAAGACAGATAGCATACTTATTTCTTAAATTAAAGTATTGAATTAAATTATTAAATAATGTAAAATAAGTAAATATATTAAATTAATGCATAATGTTTTAAATATAAAATTACAATATCAGTTGATAAGAAAACTCTTAAAAACTTTACTAGTTTTCTAAAACAAAAGAGTCATGCAAAACCAGGCAACTCTATCACTAACCAAACCAATTAACAAATGAAGTGCATGCATGTCTATGAGACTGACAGAAGTCCCCAACTCTGAGTAGCCCATTATATTATTTACATTTATTTGGAATTTAATTTCCAGAGATATAAATGTCACCCCAACAACTGATTCCTATGATCCAGTGCTTTCAGATCCCTTTATAAAGCATCAAACTGATTCATATTGACTTTGAAAGAAGTCACATTTCTGAAAATGAATATTGGTCAGCAGTTAAGGTCAGCTTCAAAGGGACATCATTCTCATTTTATTTTGTAGATCAAGATTACACTTCATTCAACATTTTGCTTATCACGGGTATTTACCTTGGTAAGATCTGTGGCTGTACATTCAATGAATACATTTCTAGTGTTAAGACTTATTTTTGAATGTTCTCCTAAAAAATAGAGATACACTTGAAATGAAGTTTCAATTGTTTTGCTCTTGAGTTTAAAACAGAGACAGGTTTACAAATCTTTCAACTGAATACTGGAATTAGAGCTACTAGAAAACCTAACAAACAGCAGAATAAATATGCATGCTGAGGTCCAAGTGATCTTTTTTTAAAACGAACAAGAGCTTTCACGTCTTCTTGTAGGTCCCTGCTCTAGTTTCTCCTTGTTTACAGCTGTTCACAGTTTTGTACCAGGATATTTGAGAATATTTCCCCAGGACAGTACTCAAAAAGGGACTCTGAAATTCAGATGTGCAGGCATGATTACATACATTATTTTGGGGACCAGGCCCTGAAAAAGAAATTACTGGTGAAGGGTACAACGTATTCAGTATAAAATCTGTATTTCCTATCATTTTTATAGTAAGATTATGGTTTTAATTGTGGTTACAGCATTCATAAATATGGCTTTCTTAAAAAGCAGATGTCATTTGAACCACAGCACACTGCAAAAGTTAGTTTTTGACGATGAAACAGTACAGCCTGCAGCTAAAGACAACATTAATACTTCTCTGAAAGCGTATTTGTTATTTATTTAAAGGACATGCGGATGGGGTATTAAGTATAATCCCAAAAATATGCTTAAATTATGCTACTTCATATTTCACTAAAGGAGCTGAAGTTATGTAGATGTTACTCTGTTGTAATTACAATACTGTAATGATTTTACAAACCAGAATTCCCAGTTCCTATGTCATTAGACCTAGTCATTAGAAATAAACTATGGCTACTGCTGTCCATAATTCATTATCTATGTCACTTCGTAACAGGAACAAATGACTGCAATCTGAACAGTGTGCAGTAGCAGTTTCTCTACCCTGTTTTAAGCAAGAATTCTGAAATTTTGGCTTCCTATGAAGTGCAAATGCACTTCCCATAAACTTAGATTTTTCTATTCTTGTTCTTTATTTTAAAGAAAGGTACTCAGTGTCATTCTAAAATCGGGTTCTTGAAAAAACTGTGACCTTGGAGCTGTTTTAAATGATATATTGAAATGCATTTTTCAACAACAAGCTACATCCATCATTACGCAAGTAGACTTCTGCTTATCTATGGGGTTTCCCTTATTTCTCATCCTGTGAACCTTTCCCAAATATATTCAATATGTAGAAGGGAAGGATGCAGATAGAAGGGGAATCCAATCTGCTAGTAGCATCCAGTCTGCTAAGCATCATGGTCCCTGTTCCAATGTTCCTGGAAAACATTGTAATGGGTTCCCATGCCATGGGGCTGACATGAGTTGCTGTATGGGAGGGGGCTGCTCCTGTTCCTTGTACCAGGCTGCGATGCGAGGAGCGAAGAATGAGGAATGCACGCTTGGGTTATCTTGCCTTGTCAAGGACTTTTCCCGCAGACCGGCAGGAACCATTAGGGGTACCTGTGGGCGTGGAATTGTGTTGACTTTGGGGGGAGGGACTGGGAGCCATTTGGGAAGAGATCCCGCGCTTTTGCTATTCTCAGCTTTGCTTGTGATCCTGCATACTATTCATTATTAAATCAGATACCCATGAAAGCCCTGTGTGAGTCTGATGGTGATTTTGAATAGGCAATCATTACATAAGTGGATTATACCCAAGTGTACATGTGGGAGCTTCAGCCAATTAAACATTAAAAAAAACAAACAAAGATTGTATTCCATTTCTGTTAAAGATTTGAAACAATCAGATCCTAAGAATATATTTAAAAAAGCATGAAGAGGGTCTTAGAAACAGAAAAAAAAATCTTATTTTGAGGAGCACTGGAAAAAACAAAAAATTTCAGACTACAGTATAACAGTATGCCATTTCCTATTTCTCTTATATGAGGTTAATACAAATGTTGCTAAGAAAAAAAACTTACCATTAATTATTGGTGGCATCGAAAGAACAACACCTTTGCTATCATAGATAAGTGGATAAAGCGATTCATTTTCAATAATATGTAGATAGTGCCTAAGATGGCTATCCATCTAAAACAAACAAAACTTAATGTTTACATCTTTCCACAGAAACCATTGCACAGTATTATCTCATTATATATACTGTGTGTGTGTGTGTTTGTGTGTATACACATACACACAGTGTATATGCGCATTTAAATCCCTAGAAGAAGTGCATGTTATATATGAAAGATTTTTCATAGGAAAAGGTCACTAAACATTTGGAAGGTGACCTGCAATTCACTTTATTCCCAGTATATTCCTTATGACACATTTCTTGTTCAAAAGTCTATGAGCATATATGTAACTAAAAATAGAACTATTTGTAAAAATTCAACTGGCTTTCAGTTCATTGCTATCTGTATAAGACAAGCAAGCTATCACAGAATTTGGATGTTGACAAATTCATAACAGTATGTAGTGCATAGTACATAGTGCACAAAGTGCAGCACTTCTACAATATCCTCAATGCAGGGAAAGACATTGTCCAGCAACACCAAAAGATAAATTTCTAATGTTATCGACTCTGAGAGATAAACTTTAAAAAGCAGATTTTGTCTTACTGCACATAAGAATTCAGGCCCAATGCCCCAAAGCCCTGGGAAAACTTGCACCAGTGAAGTACATTTGGCAGAGAAAGTACTGAGAAATTCATGAAAGATTTTTTGTTTGAGGACTTTCGCTCAAATTCTATCATCTTATTTTTGCTCCCATTTTCAGCCTCTCTACCTTTTTGTTTATTCAAGTCAATGATTGCTAGCTTTAGTATGCAGACATCAGACTCATGTATATGTTGATTCAACTTACCAATTTTATAAAGATTTTCCTTTGTTGTCTTTCTTAACATTAAACTCCTTTTTTTTCTTTGCTATTCCAGTATTAGGTTGGGACTAGCTCCATGTATTTCAAAACCATTTAGGTCTAGTAACATTTGTTAAAGGAGAGAAAACTGGAGCCATTTATTTAAAAGTTTATTCCTGGGGAAGGAGGATTTTTCAGATTCCAAGTACTTCCCTATTCAAAAACAAAT
Organism: Candoia aspera; assembly: GCF_035149785.1. Lineage (NCBI taxonomy): Eukaryota > Metazoa > Chordata > Lepidosauria > Squamata > Candoiidae > Candoia > Candoia aspera. The sequence goes on along the minus strand of NC_086158.1, from coordinate 32,801,187 downwards.
GGTGGCAATGTATCTACTTGTGGAATAGCCATCCCCAGACATTCCAGAATTAACCCAGGAGGAGGCATGAAGGTACATTCCCGGGAAGCTCATGTTGATGCCAGACTCCCTTGTAAATACAGTCCATTTATATCTTGTCTTTCAAAGCCAAAAAGAAGATACATAAAGACCAATCAATAGTCTCTGATCCAAACAGCAATATAACAAACCCTTACTTAGCTTTAGCAAGATAGCTGCACCATAGGCCTTCACATAAAGCTATTATCTAATTTCTGATTAGACAACAAAGTGGGTTTGCAAACTCAGTTCTATGCTATGACATGGTATCTAAATAAACAAATCATGATTAGAGCAAGCACTCTACTTCCAGGAGCAGCAGTACTATGGAGTCAGAAATGAATTTTCAAAAATTAGGCTAAAACCTATTTTAGCAATGCTCAAGAGTTTACTGGACCACTGGATAATCTAAGGTTTTCTACTATGGGCCAAATTATTTTGTAAAATACCTACAGTTATAAAAGCTGGATGTTTGCTCAGCCCAGTGTATAACACTAGTTAATGTTTCCCCACCCCCACAAGTTTATTAGGAGCTTCAGTTGCATTGGATTGTTTATGTGTGTTTAATTTTTTTTTTCAGGTTATAAATATTTAAGCTCTTATTTTTACTTTCATGTGAAGTTGTTTGCATATATTTATATACTGTATTCACCCAAGGTCACTATGTTGAGATAGATGGCTATATACATAGTATCAAATCATAAATTAATGGAAACTTATCTTGTTGTTTTAAAGTAACCTACCCTGTACATTTCCATGATTTCAGGAGCACTGTATTCTTTATCCAGATTCAATGGTCTGAATCTAATTTCAGCTGGTGGTTTAGCTGTATATGTAAATGGGCCAGAGATTGTATCTAGATCATGGGTACCAATTGCAACTAATGATCTCTTCCTAAAAAGAAAACAACATGAATTAACATCCTGTCCACATATTAAATTCCCGTTAAACAGGGTACTGATGAAAAACAGGGATAAAATGACATTTGTTATATTCTTGTATAATAAAAGTTATTCATGAATAATAAATTTTGAATATTACACTGTAACTTGCATCTGAAAAATGACTGCATACAAGTATTGTTATCCAGCAATTTCATTCCCTTTTTAATTACATCTGATTTTTTAAATACCATATAAAAACAGAGTTCTTAAGCATTTTCTTTTCAGCTTTTCACAAACTAATTTAAAATGCTATAAAACACACCACAAAGCATTGTTTAATATTTCACTAAAAATAAATTGTTTTTCAGAATACAACTAACCTGCATATATTTTGATGCAATTTTTCCTGTAGGTCCATGAAACTATCATAGCGGTCTTTGACAAAAGTTATATTACGAAGAACTGCAGCCACAGCATAAGGACGGATTTGGGCAGTCTGCCATAAAATGGATATAATTATCAGTAACAGACAATTTTGGCAAAAATATTATATGTGGACTGCGCTATAAAGAGATCCATTATTTAATTATAATAAAAGTCTTCATCTTAAACAAAAACACTTAAAATAACTAATCCCAAAAGCAAATATTACTTATTAGAAGGATCCAAAGAATCAAAGTTCTATAAACTCAAGGAGGTGTTAATACCATATAATGCATAACACCATTTCACTCTCTTCAACATATACCCACACTTCAACTCTCTCACATAGCATGCAATAAATTACTTCTAAAACAAAATAGAATTCCAAAACTACACTGATATGACATGGAAGTTAGCACCTTGCATTTTTGGTTCCAGCCTTCAAGAGTTGGCAGTGTTCACAATAAGCAGATGGATTAATTAAAGTTTCAAAACAAGACTTTAGGGTCAAGAACACAACTGAAATAATGAAAATCATCAGAAAACCTGATCTTGCTGTTCTTGATAAGTTAAACACTCAGTTAACTCTCTTCTGAACATGAATAATCAAAAATTGTTTGACTGTTTTAAATCAGCATTGAATGAACATTAGTATCATACCATTTTTGTGAATTTTAGCATGGGATTCAAGGATAAACTGTTTTAAAAATGCTATTACAGTAATTGGAAATATCTGCAAAATGCTGAGATAAAGTACCTTTTTAAAAAGTATTAATGATATTCTTTAAATGTCTGCATTTAAAGCAGTAGACCAGTTTGGTCTAGTGGTTAAGGCTCCAGGCTAGAAACTAGGAGACTGAGAGTTCTAGTCCCACCTTAGGTATGAAAGCCAGCTGGGTGTCTTTGGGCCAGTCACTCTCTCTCAGCCCAACTCACCTCACAGGGTTGTTGTTGTGGGGAAAATAGGAGGAGGAAGGAGTATTAGGTATGTTCCCCACCTTGAGTTTTTTATAAAAATAATAAAGGCGGGATAAAAAAATAATAAATCAATCAATAACAGCAATTTTATTGCTTGTTGACTATTAGCCAATCTCTAGAAAAATTGACCTAAATTTGAAAAACATGTATTTACAATCTATGCGTCAAGATAAGGATTCAGTTTTACTTACCTCTTCAGTAATGGTAAGCCTTTGAATTTCACCACTGGGTGGTGTGATTTTTTTGTATCGTGGAGCCCTTATTCTAAAATATTGAGATTTTAATATTAAAGATCAGTTTTAGAGGCATAAAAAAGTAGGCTCCACCTTACTGCTCCTCCCTCATCCAACCAATACTCAGTTAGCACATGGAAACATACAAATACTTCCAGCATGGTTTGAAAAGCTGTTCTGAGCTAAAAAAAATTTAAATTTGAAATATTTTCCCTATCACTAGTAGATAATATTTTCTGCCACTAGTTATCAGATCCACAACCACACATTTAGGAGAAGGATTGGCTGTGTCTTAAATATTTTAAATACTGTTAAATCTAAATAGCTTTCTGAGCACCAATATGGAAATAGTTTGCATAGTTACATCCTTTCAGAATATTTTTTTCAGCTTCCCTCTACCTGTAAAGCTACATATCTAAGAAGTATTAAATGTTTATAATTTAACAACATAATATACAATAAGATATTGCTTAAAGAACAGACAAACATAAGTCACATGTGCCCAAAGCAGTTCAAGCAACCTGAATTTCTAGTTATATCTGAACTTCTCTTTTAAAAAATGAAAAATACAGGTAGTCCTCAGATTACGACAGCAATTTGGACTGGGAATGTCATCACTAAGCAATGTGGATGCAAAGTGCGATGTCACATAACTGCATCGCTTAGTGACGAAAATCCCAGCAGTCCTGGGATAACCCCAAGGCATGCAGGTCATTAAGCAGGAAGGCAGGAGTCCAAGGTATGGAATGTGAGGGTGCCATGGAGGGGTGGTGGGGCAGGGAGGCCCTTGGAGGGCTGGGGCAGGCTGCATGTGAGTTGGGGAGGCTGGGGGAGAGCTTGGGACCCCCAGCGCAGGCCATCGGCAAGTGCAGGAAGGCCAGAGGTGGATGGTGCAGCATGAGTGCAGGAAGGCCAGGGGGTGGATGGCACAGTGCAATGCAAGCGCAGAAAGTCTGGGGGAGTAGATGGCTTGGCGGAGCATGACGGGGGGGGGATGGCAGAGCACGAGTGCAGGAAGGCCAGGGGGTGGATGGCACAGTGTGGTGTGAGGGCATAAAATCTGGGGGAGTGGATAGCATGGCGGAGCACGACCGCAGGAAGGCTGGGGGGTAGATGATGTGGCACAGCACGAGCGCAGTAAAGCCAGGGAGACTAACCAGAGTGACTTGCAACCTTCCCTGCCAGCTTCCCCATTGACTTTGCTTGTGAAAAGCTGGCAGGAAAGGTCACAAATGGCGATCATGTGACCGTGGAGCACTGCAACTGTCATAAGTGCAATCAAGTTGCCAAGCGCTCAAATCATTATCACATGACTATGGGGCACTGCAACAGCTGGAACATCAAGGACCGGTTGTAAGTACCACTTGTTCAGTGCCATCGCAACTTTGAACGGTCACTGAACAAGGGGAGAACCTGTGTAAACTTTCAGTTACTAGGTAGGATTTGTTGTTAAAGGCACATCTATACTGCCAAACACATAAAAATTACTCAGAAGTTGACATGTTTCATCTGTGCTTACTTATAAGCCTAATACAGCATTTAATAATATTAGTCTCAGGTGCCATATTACCTCTCTTTAAAAACCTGAAGACCTCTCACTAGGCCTTCCAAACAAAGGAGGTCATATCGATTAGCAGGAACATCAATTTTATACAGAATGGTTTCTGATGCACCCTCTGCTTCTCCATCACCTTTTTCTTTGCTTATTATGTCCTTCTCGGAAGTCTGAAATAAAAAAAGTTTTATAAAGCAAGCAAATGAACAAAAATAATGGGCACGCTTCAATGTCAAGTGGCATGAGTCCACTCCTGCAATATAAATCTTAACTCCTCCCATACAGCTCCACAAATCTTGCTTTTGAGAGCTTCCTGATCCTTCTGAGAGGATGTGAAGTCCATGAGAGTTTGCAGATGGGAAGGAGAAACTGCCTACCTTCTAAATCTGTTGTTAGAAATAATTAAGGCAGTAAAAACAGAATATGGGATTTCAGATCATGGACTTTGAAAAATACAAAGTTCTTTGAAATAAGATTATTTTTCTTAAAATGCATTCATATATGAACAAGCTTATACTTAAGTAAACAAAATTAACCTCTGAAGATTAAAAAAAGATGTATCAGTATTTTTTACTCCAAGTAAGTATGCCTAAAATTCAGCTTAAGGCCAAATAAACCAATCTAGATAGTACTAACTGTAAATGTGTAACATCTAAAATGATAGTCAGTTTGAAGCTGTCCCTAAGCTAAACATTAGCATTACTTCTCATTACACACATGCATCACAACTATTTTTTCAAGGTAAAGTTAAATTTGGAATTGTACTAATTGTATAATCAAAGGATCCTTTTTTAAAAGGTCAATACCAGAAAATATTCATTAAAACAGAGATAAGCAATTTGATCTCCCCCAGATAACTGTATTGATTATGGTGATTTGTTGAAGCCTGTAAGGGTGTATTATCTTTTTGGCTCTATTGGACCTCTCCGCAACTTTTGCTACCAGTGACCATGGTATCCTTCTGGACTGCCTGTGGGGGTTGGGGCATTGTTCATTAATGTTTCCAGTTCTTTCTCAGCAGTCAATTTCAGTTGGTGATGGTGGTGGAGGAGAAATTGGCCTGATGGTCTGTTACCTGAGGAATGTCAGAGGGCTCAATTCTCTATCCCCTACATTTTAATATTTATAAAAACCTCCTGGAAGAGGTTATCTTTGGTCTAAGGTGTGGTATCATCAATATTCTGATGATATCCAACTGAGCGTAGTCAGCCCAGGCTGTCCAGACAATGTGATGGTAGTCTTGCACTGCCTCTGAAAGACTATGTCTGTGACTTGGTGGCCTCCTAGACTCACAACTATTTCTGGATGGGCAGATGTAGCCTAAGGCCAGGAGATCTTCTGCCTAGCTCTGACTGGTATACTAACTGCACCCCCACCCAAAATGAGAGGAACTTGCAATTGTAACTCATGTTCTCACCACTGCCTAGATGGACTTCTGCAATGCACTTTATGTCACTTTCTTTAAAATAATCCGGAAACTCCAATTGGTACAAAATGCAGCAGCTTGCTCACTAAGTAGCATTACATGCCATAAGTACATTACACCTGTGTTACAGGCTCTGCACTAATTGCCAGTCGGTTTCCAAGTGCAGTTTCAAGCATTGGTTTTAGCTATTTATTCATTATTTATAGTTTTTATAGACTCTGAGTGGATTAAAATAGAGTAAAAATATAAAAATACACACAAAAAGCATAACATCATAAAAAAACTATAAACACCTCCTCCAAGATGAATGCCTCCAGCAAATCAGAGTTTTAAAAGTTCAGCAGTTTTGACTTATAAGAACCCTGTATGTCTTGGTGCCATGATATCTCGATTGCTTCCTGCAGTTAGAACTGGTCAATCTGATATAAAGATCCTAAGCAAATTGCTTGTGATTCCTCATTTCCATGAGATCAAAAGGGCCAATATCAGGAGATATTTATCCATCACAGCTCTGATTTTATGGAACAACCTCCCCACAGAAATTAAATTAGCGCCAGTCTTGTTGTCTTTCGGAAACAAATCAAGATTAAGCTTTTCTGGAGGGCTTTTTTGAATAATTCAAATGAAATAACACCATATTTTAATTCAATTCAATGACCATTTCATTCAGCTAATAAATAAATAAATAACATTTTATACCTTCCATCACTGAAGCCATATTAATACCCGAGTAAGTCTGACAGAAAGACTATGCCAACATAAACTTTAAGAGCTTGGTGATCTCTTGGGGCATGGATGGACAGTGCTTATTTATTTATATAAATCTCAAATTTAGTCACCACCCATCTCATTCAGAGAGCAACTCTGGGCGGTTATAAAGCTCAACAGATTATTGAAAAATAAAGAAGTAATATCTAGCATAATTAGAACTGCTCTATGTTTTCACTGTTAAGTAAGGTTTTTTACAAAACGGAATCCTGAAGAACGAGGGAAAAAAACTTTATATAATGACAACTGCATTACACCACGCCTATCACATCTACAGTGAGTCTGTGGTAAATGTAGCCATAAAAATACTTACAATTTCATCAAGTTCCAAACCAAATTCAAAACAGAGTTCATCGAATTCTTCATCGGCTGCAAAGAAATACCTTTTTAAAAGTTCAGTTACATGTTAAAATTTACAGTAAGTTGGAATTAATCCATCTTTTTGAAAAAGATAACTGATTTCATCTTGGTATTTAGTTAAATGTCACTTCAGAACTATTTCAGAGGTGGCCAGAAAGTGACAGGAAATGATGCAATTTTGATAAGCAACCAATGTAATATCCTTCCACTTTCACAGCTATCATTGGCTAATCATCCGTATTAATCAATAAGTAAGGTTGTTTTCTTTATGTTTGGCTTCCTGCTGGAAAATACAAGCCCCCCTCCTCCCTCCACCATTTGTCACTTAGTCTCTTCTCGAACCTGCTACTTAGGCTGAATGTGCGGGAGTACATTCCTGCTGCGGCAAGCATCCGCAGCAGGAATGGGCTTGGTTGAAAGCAGTGGGGGCTGCAGTCCAACACATCTGATAGGGACCAAATCAGAGCAGGATAATACACCTTTTCGGCCCTGAGCTCAGAGAACTTTATCGAGGTTCCATTGTGCTCCAAATCTACCAACCCTGAAAACGAACTGACCCAGACCTAGTGCAGAATATCAGTCACATAACCACCTCTTCCCCGCTCCCCTCACCCCTTCTGACCAAAAGGCGCGCTCACGACAAGCCCCTCTTCTTTTCCTTACTGTAACTCCTTCCCAGGGCTTGAAAAAGCAGATCCCGCTTCACGCCGACTGTCGGCATGGCTCACAAGCAGTTCCTACCAATTACTCTCCTTCGGGGCGCATGCGCCAGGCTCACCATCACTAAGGAAGACCCCTATGGGGTCAACTCTCTGACCTTAATGACTGCTATCTAAACTTCTGCCCGATCCAATGCTGCTTTTTTAGCTCTCTCGTCGCTCACCTGCTTCCTCCAGAAGACTTAGAGTAGTAAAGTTCGTCGAAAGGTTGTGTTCTTAAAGTGGTGAATAACCCGGCAGTGAGAAACTTGTTTAAAGTTTGTTTTGCATTGATAAGGCTTATCGTGGACAGCTAACCTTCAGACTGCTACGTCAGCCGGAAAAAGGGACATACTTTTTGTTTATAGATTTACGAACAGTAAATAAAGTTAGAACCGACTTCCCCTACCACCAGTTATCAACTTGGTAAAATGAAGCAACACGTTTGCAAGTCAATAAAACCCATTATGTTGGCATTAAATGAATACTGGCTCTGCGTTGGGAGGTAGAGATGGGTAAATCAATTTAAATAGGGTAGGGATTTTTTTCTTCGTTTTGCAGTTTCAAATGGGTTTATGGAGGGTTTTGAATTTATTGGATTTATACTCCCATATGCTTTCAGCATATAGTGAAATCGTGCCTGATAGTTCATAGCAGTGTTTTTCAAACTTGGTAAGTTTAAGATGTGTGGACTTCAACTCCCAGAATTCCCTAGCAAGCAGGGAAAGGGGTAGGCTGTTCAACAATGAAAGAATCTGCCTTTGGAGGTTGTTTATTTATTTATTAGATTTGTTACCTACTGCAAACAAACGACTCTCAGAAAACTCAGTTCATTAACATGTTCAAAGTATAATATTAATATTATCCTGGAGACAATCTGTCCATGTGCTCACTAAGAGTTGACACTGACTTGATGGCACACAGTCAATCATATTAATAACATAAGACTGAAATTTGAAAATACACATAACAAAATAGATAGATGTATTATTTAATTAAATAATAATTTAGAAACAGTAAATAAATAGATGTCAGCAATCACAATTCAAGTTTCTTTTTTCTAAATAACTTGATTGTGAGTATTTTATAAAATGCTAATAAAGTGGAGGCTCATCATATCTCAAGGGAAAGGTTAGTCCACTGGACAGGCACAACAGCAGAGAAGTAGCATGTGTGAGTCTTCCTCATGAAAATGGGAGACCAACAGCAGATTCTCTCAGGACATCTACATGGTTCAAGACTGGTTTAAGAAGTCTTGGATATACTTTGGATACGCCTTGGAACCAAGACTTTTAGGGCTTTAAAGGTCAAAAACAACAGTTTGAATTACATTCAGAAGCCAATAGGAAACCACGCAGGGCCTGGAGCACAGGTATAACATGCTCATATTGGAGTGTACCAGCCTGATGCTACTGAATTCTGGACTAATTGAACCTTCTGGGTAGTTTTCAAGGGCAGTCCCAAGTAGAGCTCATCACAGTAGTGCAAGTTGGTGGTACTGAGGATATAAGTCACTGCTGGAAGATCTTCATATTCCAGGTAAAGCTCCAACTGGTGGACCAGCTGAAACTGGGCAACCCCCACCCCTGCCGGGGTTGCAGCTGTCAATATAGCAGTAGTGGTGACAAGAGGAGAACCCTCAAGTTGTGAACTGGCTCATTCAAGACAGTGCCACCCCATCAAGGCAACACTGGAGATGTCAGAAATCCATGATGGACAATAGTAACTCTATCTTGCTTAGGGTCATCTCATCCAGATTCTCAAAGCCTCCAGATACTGGGTCAAAATGTTGCCACATCTCCTTCATGGCCTGGGATAGCAATGTACTGATATGCCCCAAACCAACAGATACCCCCCCCCCCAGTAGCTTTACGAAGGGATTAAAATGTAGGGGAGAGGGGAGTGAACTTTACAGCATTCCATAAAGGAGAAGCTGCCTGGCTGATCTCTCATCCCCCACAACCACCAAATGGAATCATCCACTAAGGAAGGAACAGAACCACTCTAAAGCATTGACCCCCAGTCCCTGCCAGTGGCCAGAAGGATACCATAGTTAATGGTAACGACTATTGAGAAGTCTGAACGAACCAGGAAAGAAGCCCTTCCCCATCCAGGACATGGCAAAGATCATCCATAACAGAACCCAATCTTTTAGAAGGCCTCAAAGAAAATATGTGACAGCTGGTAGTAAAACATCCAGTGGTGTTGTGCTTTTATTGTAAACCGCCCAGAGTCCCTCTTTTGTGGGAGATGGGCGGTAATTAAATTTGAATAATAAATAAATAAATAAATAAATAAGCGAGCTTAGCCCAGGGAACAGGAAAGCATGAGAAAGAAATTCAAGATTGCCCTGCCTTGACTCTGTTTGGTAAGGAGGAAAAGGGAAACCATAAGGCTTAAAAAAAAGGTTTGTTATTATACTCTATATCAATAGAGTTCTAGTATTGTGGAGATCGTTTCTTGACCTGATCTATCTCAAAGGGCTGATATTAATGGAACATGCTGCAACTTTCTTATTTCATCCTCTTCCCCACACAAAAAAAATCAGTTTGATGCTATTATGACAGCTCTTTCAGGGAACTGTGGGTTCTATGTTCTGTTGAATACAGTGTTATTGGTTTTGTACATTTTAATGAGTGATTCACATTAGGGTAAATCATAGGCCATGACATATAAAGCACAATAATGGGATTCATGCAAAACATGAATCCTAAATTAAATAAAATACATTATGGCTTCACATATTGTGTGGACCAGTTCTATTTCAAATTTGTATTTGACTTACAAGCTGCTTTTAAGGAGAAGACACATAGTTTTCTATATATGTATGTTATTTTCCTTTGAGTCAGTCCTGATTCAGGTGACTACATAGACAGGTCCATGCAGTTTTCTTGGCAACCTTTTTCAAAAGTAGCTTTGCTAGTACCTTCTTCCTAGAGCTGAAAGAGAATGATTGGCCCAAGATCATCCAGTGGTGGTGTGCTTTTCTACATAAGTAAAACCTGCTAAATGTGTATTTATTCCTTGTAACTATTTATGATTTCCTTCACTCTGTTAAGCCATTTAATCTATCAGAGCTTCAGTTTTCCACCCCAAGGCTGGGTTTGTCCAATAATTAGCCAAAATGTGGTTTATTATTTATTCAGTTTATATTATTCATTTCTACTGTAAGAATGAAACAAATACACAAGGTAGCTGTGAGTATTTAAAACCCTACACATCAAAAGGTTGTCCATTACTAATATAAAGTGTAAAAGATAAGGACTTTGCATAGTCTTTTCTTCTTCCAGGTAATTAATTTAGTTAAATTAGTGAGTTGAGCTATTTATTTGCTACAACCATAAAAACTATTTTTAACGCATATGTTAAATCTCAAGCTGCACTGGGGGTGGTGGGGATTATGTAAATCAGGATTTGTCCTGATTGCAATTGGTCATTGTATATAGATTGGTAATATGTAACTGGGCAATAAGTAAATTTACAGCGCAACATATTAAAGTAATGTAAAGCAACTTTATTTGGATAAATAAGACTTATATAGCCTACTTTGAAGTAACCCATCTGATATAGAATATTTTTTTTTATTTTTCTATAGAAATAATGTTGATTTGGAAATTACTCCAAACTTTTGAAAAGCTAGTTTAGAAAGAATCAAGGACCTGAACATTCAACTTTTTTTAAATAACTGAACTTCTGTTCTTGCAAAACCTCATGTTTAAAAGATACCAGAAAAAAACTTTTTTTTTCCTTTCTTTTTTAAAAAATACAATGATTTGTTCTGAAATGATGAAGTTCTTTTGTGCTTCTGGAAATCAGTCTTCATTACATATGTATGTTTGAAGCTCCAAATCCTTAATTTTGTGAATTTTCCCCGGTCCTTTTCAGTTTCATCCTTTTTGAAAGCACAGATAGCTCAATCCTAATTGCATTTATTTGAAAGTAGTGATTTCTTTAAAATATTTACAAGTGAATGTATTTGGAATTACTGTCATAGTAATATATGAACCAATATCTAAATCCTAATTCTAATCTGCACCATATAGATTACGTAACATGGTTCATATAACATGTTAACCTATGAGCTAAGACTTTGTGCTAGGTTAGATGAACAATCTTCTAACGTTAGGAATCCCGTTTAACTTTTTTGTGGGTAAGACATAATATAAAGACATGAATGAAGCCAAGTAATAGGGTTGGGGGCAGGATTTTTCCAAGGCTTTGGTATTTTTCCTTTTTTTTTTAATGGTATGTTTTCAAAAGTATCAAAACACATTATAGTGGAGAGAAGCCATGGAAACCATCCCATTATTTTTAAGCAGTTGTAGTGAGGCCAGGAAAAAAGGAGTTTGCAACTTCAAGTTATGCTAATTCAAAACCACACAAGTCATGTTATGACTTAATGTTACGTATGAATCCAGTCATAAAGAGCTGGTTTACATATAACATAAATGGTTTTACAAGTAACAACACATTATAGTAAACTAAGGGTAAAGAAGTCACATGATGTGTGAATTAGGCTATAGGTTGAGCTTTCTGGGTATAGTTAGGAAATGCATGTTTGATAACTACCCAATCTTAGCAAAAAAATTTGCCTTAGTATGGATTTCTAATCCCACTTCCCTTTGTAGCTAGCGTAATTGCTTTAACACATTTTAAACACAAGATAATATTCTAGATCAGTGTTTCTTAAACCTTTTACCCTCGGGACCCATCCCACTTTTAAAAATTACAGAGGACAGCAAAAGAGGTTTTGTTTGTATGGGTTATATTTATCAATATTTACCATATTAAAAATGAAAATTGACACATTTGTAGAATATTTATTTATTGAATCATGTAAAAATAACAATATGAAGCCCATTAGATATTAACTAAAATATTTTCATGGGAAAACCCTATATTTTTTTTTAACAAATAAAAATTATGAGAAGAGTGACATTGTTTTAAATTTTTGCGAATATATTCAATATCTGGTAAATAATGTTGATTTATGGACCCCTGAGAGCATCTGGGGGGACCCCCAGCACCAGTCTTTAAGAAACACTGGTCTAGATAGTTGGTTTTCAGATCACCAAGTCTATCACTGGAATCAATCTCAGGGGCCCCATGTAGTTCAGGGGCATCAGATTATGAGTCTCTCCTAAACAAAAGCGAACAAATCACTTTATGTCTTAGTATATTGTGTGACTCCAGACACTGTATAAATGAACAAAGGCTTCAAATAAATGAAAAATCAGAAGAACCCTTTTCCCCATTATGGATATTAATAGGGGCCATAAGAATAACTTGCATAACGTAACAGTGCCTTTGCTTCTTCAGGATTAATACCAGTTCAAAGTCCTTTCTCTGCATTGCTGCTTGAACTTCTGGCCTGCAGTTCATCTGTCTTGTTTTCTGTGCCACAGGTCACCATCCAAAACAAACAGGCAACTGTAAGCAGTTGTTCCCATATTAATCATCTGTACAGATCAAGGGCATAGTGTCACACATAAAGAAGAATTGACCTTTGAGGGGCTCAAGGTCCAGAAAAGTAGATGACAGAATACAGGTCTCCTGTTGTTCCTCTTCAGCTCTAGTAAAGCAAGGGTTTCTGAATATGGCGGGAACCTTGCTGAATAGGCATTTCTAGGTTTAATGCAGTTAATACAGCAAAATAAAGACAATGAAGTATTGTGAAAAATTAGTGCAGAGGGATTTTGGCACGTGTTGCCCTAAGTTCCCCCAAACCAGTACTCTCCAGTTTTGTTGGAGTTTGATTCTTAAAATTCCCAGCTAAAACACGAGATTGGAGAACAATGTCTTACACTATTCAGTACAGTATTAGAAGCTAAAGGCGCAGTGATGGAGAAACGTTCCCAGTATAATCCAGTTGATGTAAAATTTCTTTTAATACGCACACAACATTCATGTAAATTGTACTGGAAGTGGCTAACTTGCTTTGATGAAATGATTTTGAGTGAAGAATATCCCATTTATTCATATCTTACCTATCAGAATATAGTTTAATATTTGACCTACAGTATTTAGGTATTAGGTTTGCTTATACAAATAATCACAGTCTGCAGTCTGGCTTTCAGAAGTTGCAACCAGCTCATACTTATGCACATCCTGCTGTCTGAAACATCACATGGATGGAAATAAGGCTACTGACAGAATACCCATTCCATTTTCACTGCTGTTACATATGTTGAAGGCCCAAGACATACATGTCTGCACTCACTCTGAAGGCAGAGCTAAAAGTGATCAAAATAGTTTATTTAAAAACTTTGAAAATATACTATGTGGCCTTATATACTGTTATCAAGGAGTAATCGAATCGAATTATCCATTCAGTCATATCTGACCCTTGGCAATGCCATAAGCCAGCTCTCTCCATGATTTTCGACCTCGTTCAGCTTCTTTAGGTTACTTTATATTTTGGCCTGTGTCTGCTTTGATTACATCCAACCAGCGCGTTCTTTGGCGTCCTCATCGTCTTTTGCCACTAAAGGAGTAAAGGAGTAAAAGGAATCAAGGAGTAAAATAAACATTAAATTTGGGGGCCAACATATAGCATGCATTAGTAATTTCACTATGTATTTGGTTATTATAAAACAATTGACTGATTGATAAATACACAGATCTATAGTCCTTATGTAGATAAGTGTACTAGTTTCCATTGCAAGCCAGTGTGGTGCAGTGGCTAAGGTGTCAGGCTAGGAAGTGAGAGATCATGAGTTCTAGTCCTGTCTGAGGCACAAAGGGTGCCCTTGGGCCAGTCACTCTCTCTGAGCCCTGGGAAGGAGGCAATGGCAAACCACTTCCAAAGAACCTTGCCAAGAAATCTGCAGGACCTTGTCCAGGCACTCACCAGGAGTCAAAAACTGATTAGAAGGCACCAAAAAAAAAAGTTTCCATTACATCTGTGCTTATGTGAATGCTAGCACATTTCTGAAGGATTTCTTTTGGAAGAATTTTTAAAGAAATCTTTGCAAAAGATAAAATATTTTCAGTAATTTATTACAGAAGCTATCCCAAATTAGATACCTTTCTAAAAAGGGAGGGGGAAAATAAAATCAAACAATGTTATTATGGCCTGAGGCCAGCACACTTAAAAACAATTATTTAAAAACAAAACATCAGAGTAGCTGTAAACCTATCTATATACTACTAAAACTTTCATTGTGCTTTTCTGTTTGTTTGTCCCCTCAAGTTAGCCCAAATGGTGCATTATACCACAACAATTTTTGAATCAAGGTACCTAAAATTCACTAACTTAAAGAATGTGTAAAAAATCTGGGACCCATTACTCCTGTGGAATTGAAATGTCCACAATGTTCATACCAGTTTTATTCACAAAGTTGTGGCTGTTGCAGCATCTCCATGGTCACATGATTGTGATTTCTGATGCTCCCTGCCAGCTTCCCACAAGCAAAGTCAACGGGGAAGCCAGCAGGAAGTCGGAAGTTGTTCCTGCTCCCACTGCTTTTTGGCCCGCCCATGGTCATTCTGTTTATCTGCCTAGGTAAGTAAATATTGACGTATTATTGAACTTTGTTTGCCACTACAATTATTTTTCTATTTATGCTATATACTCTTCTTGGATGATCATGGGACCATCCAATATTGGGATAAAAAAAAATATGGTCAGCCTAAAATTTAATGTTCTTCTGGTCACATCAGACTGCACTCCCTTTTTCTCAAAGGATGTCCCAGTGGGTCACAGGGTTCTCTAGTATACCTAAAAATTAAGAAATATAATCATATATCTTATGAGAAATAAGATATACTTATTTCTCATAAGATAACATAAATAAGAATACTAATGATGATCCTCACTTTTATGCTATAGAGACCATCATTTGTTGAGTTCTGAAAGCTAAAGTAACAACTTTGGCAACATTGTATATGACATAGTAATGCTTATTAGCTAAAAGCTACATCAAAATCTTAAGTCCAATCGGAGTTCCTGCTGAAAGAAGAGAAAATTAGCTTGTGCCGTAAGTCTAGATAAAACCTCCTCCATGCCACATGGCACAAGAAGTGCACTGTAGGAATTTTAGCATATCTGGCCTGCAATTATATAGTTGGGAAGGAGCTAGTATATGTCTTTGTAAATGCCAAATGATTGAGTCAGTGTATAAAGAGCCCTCCTCTGAAAAACATTTGGAGATTTACAAACACTATTCAAAAACCAGCATTAAATTATTCTTGCATGTCTAAAAGTTGTTCTTTATCAGTTCTTTGCCCTTGGGTAATCTAATCCTCTATCTTAAGGCCTAGGTGCATAGCTTACATACTGTAGCTCAGGGGCAGAGGGGCAAATTGCTATTAACATTAAGAATTTCTAAACATTTTACAAGTTTTGACTCAACAAGAAACATTAGTTTCCATGAAGAATGGCAGGATTTAAATCAGCAGACTAATTGATACATGAGGATCTTTTAGCTTTATTTTTCAAGTTTTTTGAGCTATCTGCTGCAGCATGGATGTCACTTTTTTCCTGTTCATTGTGAGGATTGGATGCATGCAACTTCTCGGTCTGATGCAGTCCCCAAATTCATGACCCATTTTGGTTAAGTAATTAACAACCTACAAAACATGATTTCATATATCCGACATAACTGATTCCACCCTGGACAACCACTTCCTTCCAAAGATTATGTTGTGTTTTTTCCAACCTAATTTGTTCAGTGACTTACAGTATGGCTCTCTTTCTTCAAGTCATTTGGATTTCATTAGGGTGTGCAACAGACAGAAATGCAGCCCAGACCATAAAGACACTGATGTCCAGTATTGGGTTTTATTTAGGATGAGATGAAGCCTAGCATGGGAATCACTTTAGAAATTATTTTGTAGGACATGAGGGAAAATATTTGAGCCTAAGAAATGGAAAATGCATTGCTGCTGCTTGGCTGAAGAAGCTGACTTGATGCCCTCCAGATGGTTTAGCCTACAATCTCGATTATCACTTGCTAGGGAGGTGGAACTGTTTCCTATAAAAAGCAGCTTTTCTTTGCCTTGGGAGGAGGGAAAGAATGGATCTTAGATCTTTGCAGAAAAGTAGTTAGTCCTTTCTCAGTGTGAGGTAGGAGAAAGCAGTTCATTCCTTCGATTGTATTCTTCAAATGAAAGATAGATGGTCCAATGGAGTAGATATGGAGCTTTAAAGGAAGGGCAAAATTTCCCTTCTCTGAGGCCGTGCCCATGACATAATGTGACCTACTGGTCACACTGGATTCAGTTCACCAACTTTGACATACAGCATTTCTGCTATGCAGACTGGAACCTCACACTGGATCACAATTGTTTAAATAAATCCTGAATTAAGTAGATACACATATCACACATAATCATGATGTGGTTTGGTTTGGATTGGATTAGCACAATGTATGAACCCAACCATCACACGGGTTTATGGTTCAGTGTGCAATTCATAGTGGTTTATTCAACAGACTGGTGAAAGTAAATGCAATGTTTGAACCAAGGCTGGAAAAAGCCATACCTGAATTATTGGAGAGGACTAACATATGTAGAAGACAGGAAAAAATTGTTTTTGTAAGTCAGAGGCAAGCCTGAAACATAGCAAAAGTGATGTTTGAGATTAGTCTTCGCCATCTAATGTGTGTGGTTGGACTATAACACCCAGCCAATATACCCAGCAGTTGTAATTCAACCCAGTTGGAAGACACCAGTTGGGGAGCCTTGTCTAGACACACTACGGATTTGCACTATATTGAACTTCTGGACTGCAAGATATAGATGATTTACTACTTGTTCATTTGACCTCTTTGTGCTTTCTCTAGCACACAGACAGTGCTACTGTCAATCACCTTTCTCACAAATCTGCTGTTCCCAAATTTGCTCAACATGGTTATCAGTTTAGGTTTAATTAATCCTTTTAATGTGTAATACCTTATTGAGAAGAACATTGAAAATTACAGATGGTATGGATTTGTCATCTTTGCTACCATTAAACTGTTAGAAGCACAGGTGGGATAATAATGTTTTAACTACATAAAAACAAATACATGCTGCTGACCATCCTGGCATTTATTTTTAGACCCTGATCTAATTCTTGTCCACTGCTGTATTACAGGGTATGCACACAAGCTTAAGATGGAATCTCTTGCTGTTTTTTCATGTTTTGGGATCAGGCTAAGCATGTTTATTCATGACTATGGCTGGGTTTGTACAACCCCACTAAATATAACCAGATTTATTCCTGGGTAAGAGTGCTCAGGCTTGCAACCTTAGACAGATGGTGGACTTTATACAGCCTTTGCTGATACTTTAGAAATCACAAATGTTGTAACTTCCTATTTTTGGAAGAATGTTTGTGATTATTATTTCTAAATGTGCTATTGGCCAATAGCAGCCCTATAGACTTCTCACTTCTCATGGGTGTTGCTTTTGATTTCCAAATGTATTGCATCACCTAATGTCATTTTCAATTTTGAAAAATTGGATAAAGGGACAACTAACTACTGTTTTCTGACTATAGCAAAATTCTGTCTGATTTTCTCAATAGCTCTCTCTTTCTCTCTGCATCCCTTAAATGTTTTAGAATATATTTTTTTCATTTAACTGAATAATTTAGCAAAACATAAATTAACTGAAGATTCCGTCATGAGTCCAAGCTGATAAATTAATACAGATGTTTTACTCATCTAACAGTGGTTTACTAAAACATAATTTACTGACTAATCTCAGTTGCTGGAATTCACTCAAATGAGAAACCATCATTTACAAGATACAGTAGCTGGATGCATACAACAAATAATTATCAAACAAGCAAGATTTTGGCTTAATTTACTATTAAGATCAAGATTTATAGCACATAGTTGTTGTCTGCTGAGAGAGAGCACTATATTTGGAGAACATATAATATTGAGAACTAGAAGTGTTCATGACAGAATGGATATAATGCATGTCATTTAAAACCAAAATGCATGTCTTAATAAACTAAAATTTTAATGAACAAATGGTGCACTGGTGATGTCAGTTTACTTGTTTCTTAATTTATAGTTGGGCAAAAAAAGGCATATTTTCTCTTATCCACACTCAGGTTATGATTTGATCAATCAATTGATTATGAACCATTAAGTTGGTGTCAACTCTTATTAATCACATAGATAGTCCTTCTCCAGGATGATCTCTCCCCATTCTGGCCCTTCATGTCTCCCAGTGGTGCACCGTGCTGCTGGTTATCATCTTCTCTTTCCATCTATCTTTCCCAACTTTATTTATTTATTTATTTTCTATCCCACCTTTATTATTTATTTAATTTTATTTTCTATCCCACTTTTATTATTTTTTTATAAAAATAAAATGGTCCTGAGGGACTGTCTCATCCCCATTGCATCAAGCTGTCCCACCCGATCATGCAGAGAGGGCATGTTACAGACATATTGCAACTAGTTAAATAACTCAAGGACTACCTGTAATAAGTAAAAATATATATTTTTGGTGAATGGAAGATTAGGAGTAATAAATTATTTTGAAACAAGTGTGTGCTTAGATCTCTTTTTCTGTGTTCTTTATTACTTCTGATGGAAAAAGATTGGCTGTATGAAAGTTGGAAGACAATTCTATGTGTTGAGTTATCATTTCCATGTGAAATGCTGTTTATACTAGCAGCCAGTCCATTTAACTAATTAGAAGTCATAGCATTCAATTCAGTTGCAGTCAAAAGATGTTGGGTATTTGTGATTGTAGTCTTCTTTCCACTATGAAAATAAAGCAGCATGCTGTGATATAATATAAACCAAGACAGGAATAAAGCTTGACTGAATATCTTGATGAAGTATTGTCTCATTAGTATGAATGGAAGTAGCAGCTGCTTCATAGTATGGCATTATCAAATTTAATAGAGAAAGATCAACATAGTACTGTAGTTTGTTACTATGGAAATAGAGGGAGTGAATTGTCATTTGGAAAATGAGGTGATGAACATTGTTATTGACATTGTGTGTTTTTCAAAGGAGTCTTAAATACTGAACAGTAATATTGACAAAGCAGGATTCTTTCCTGAAATGAACACAAGTTGTCTAAAGCCTGCCGGCCAATTCATTCACTAAGATAGTCAATAAAACTGAAATGGATTTAATACCATAGAGTTGGTTCAGTTTTGGAAAAGAAGAGAATTATTAATATTTATAATATTATTCATGTCAGTTCTAAGAAAATAAAACAAAACAAAAATTACATTTTGTTGGATTCCAATTCCCATCAGTTGCAGCCAGCATAACCAGTGGTCTAGAGAGGTGAGAGCTTTAGCTCAACTTTTGTATGGGCCCAACTACTATAGAAATGTGATACCTTGAATGCAGTCAGTGGAATAGCAGTTAAAGTGTTGGACTAGGAGTGAGGGGAGCCAGGTTCTAGTTACCCACCACGATAGAATCTTACAGGTGACTTTGGTCAAGTGACACACACTCATCCCAACTGAACCCACAGGGTGGTGCTTTTGGGAAAAAAAATAAGAGGGAATGATATGTATACCTTGAGCTTCTAAATGAAAGGCAGGATATAAATCAAGGAATGTAGATAAACAATGAGGTCCCAAACAGACAAGGTTTTTTCTAAAGTATCCATGACATTCAACTAATTTTAGGTAGAGATTGTTTTATTTTGTATGGCTGAGAATATATCATTCCCTTATTTGGTCAAGCCTAGCTAGGATAACAAAGCCTAGTTTAATTCTGTTACTTGTCTTGAGCTTTGTCTGTATTTCTACCTGTTCTTTGAAGAGTCTCTACCCCCATATGCTGGATCAATTATAGGTGTTGATCAGAGAAAGGCAACTTGTGGATGTTTGTCTTAGATGAAAGAAACTTCAACTTCCTAGATTAGACTGGGAAGTTGAAAAAGTGTCATGGAAAAAGGCAATTGCAAACCAAGTCCATGCACAGGTCCACATGGATAGGTTCATGAATCACTAGTAGGTGTCTTTACTTTTTTACTTATCTATATATCCAGAAGACATTTCTTATTTTTAATCCATAAACACTGGTTACAACAGATATTAATAATAAATATATTTATATGGAAAGTGGGCTTCTACAGCATCAACAATGGAAGGGATAGGAAAGACATTTGATTACAACTGAGGAAAATGTATTGGCTTTCTGTATCTGGTACATATGAACATGCCCTATACTTGATCTAACCCAGTATTGTCAATACCAACTGGATTCACACATTCCAAAATGTGGTTTGCTTGTTTGTGGCTTAGCATGGTGCACAAGTCAAACTATTCTCATTTCTAAACTGTGGCTTTTTAGCATAGTGTTTTGTATGAACTCAGCTAATTGTTTATTGAATAAACTATGCCTAAATGAGCATTGTAAATCTGGATGTTAACTGTCAGAAGATCTGCAGAGTTTCAGACATGGACATTTTTTTCCAGTCTTACCTGGAGGCAGTAGAGATTGAACCCAGGACCATCTGTATTCCACAACTGAGCTACAACTTCCCTGTTCCAAGGACCAGGTGAACTTTGCCTTGTTCATTAATGCTGGAAGTTATTATTGTTCTATAATTCTATGGGATAAAAAGCACACCTGCTTTATGTTTCTGTTAATCCACTAGATGTCACCTTTCCTTTTTATTTTCCTTTTGTTGTTCACCGGAATTCTTGATCTCTGCAGGTGACATCATCAGAGGTTGTAAAGTTACAAGAAGGGGCTGGGCCAATTGTTTAGAGCCTGTTTTTCAGTTTTTTTAAAAAGATGGGAATTGGAGCAGAAAGCCTCTGAGAGGAAAAGCTCTCCCTTTTCCCCCTTTTAAAATCTTAGACCTCCCCCTTTCTGCAAAATGGCCCGAATCATACTACCAAAACTCAACTGCAAAATACCCAGATTTCAGTGGCATGATTTTAGGCCATTGGCTGAAGGATGGAGAGAAATGACAGAAATGGAAGCTGCTTGTTTATTAGAAGTCTCCACAAATACTGCCACTGAAAATTAGCCATTGGCCACCAAATTTAGTTAGCATGATCTTAGAGTGCTGGGGCCACTGCTCACCCCTGATCTAAGGTAAGTTAATGGAGAGAAGTTTCCAGTTTTGGAATGTGAGAGACCAGCCTAAAATTGTAACCCTGAACTCCTCTAGGAGCAAATCTCATTGTACTAGGTAAAGGTTATTTTGGATAAATATTTACAAGCCTGAACTGTTAAACCCTGTCCATGTAAGCAAGAAGGGAGGCAGTTGACAAATGAGATGTAGCTGCTGATCAGTGATGGGTCATGGAAAAATTAATATGAACAGTTTCTCATAGCATGCTGTGCCTGTCAACATTTCAGAATCAGAAACAGGGACAAGGTTATTTCAATGTGTCTCACACAGCACAACACATGGTGTCTACTTCAGGCCTGTCTCCTCTGCTTCTCTGGTACTGTTCTCTCTCTGGAGCCCTGAAAGGATAGTCCAACCAAACAAGATACCTAAATAATGTGTGGATGGAGGGGGGGGGAGGCCAGGTTTACATTTGGTTCATTTTTTTACCCCAGGGATGGAGAGGTTTTTACAGCACAATTGCAGGAAAAGTTTATTACAGCCAAAGGCAAAATAGATGACAGACACACAAATGGAGTTTACTAACACAACGGCTATAGCTGCATCCTTCTCCCTCTGCTCACCTACTCAGAAATAAGGGTGTTGGTTTGAAAAAGCCGTTTCTCTCCTCAGGCGTGAGTCACCCTAGATTCAGTCGGGCTTGTTCTGACGTAGTCCTGTATTTGATTGCAGCCTTCTTGCAGAGAATTAAACCATGCATTTGCCACAAGTTCTTCCTTCTTTCTCCCTAGCCTAAAAAATGATCTACGCAAACACTTTTTTGTATAGAATATTTGGATAAATTGCTATCTGTACAGTGCAATCCTAAAATTCAGGTTTGAATCCAAATGTGTTAAAGGAAGCTTATTGCCAGGGGAGAGGATTATAAGATTCCAGCCGTCTTAAACAGAATTAAATTGCACAAGCAGAATCAGAGAGCACTGGCTGCATTGCAATACTGCAACAGCTTCTGAAAAAAAAAAAGACGAAAATTCTTTTATCTCCACTGTTGGCTTATATTTATCATTAAGAAATCATTAGGTAAAAAGGATTTATGATTTCTATCTCATGTGGCAAGCATCAGAAGTTTACCAAAGACAGCTAGGCTTACTCCTAAATCTCTCCACTCAGCTTTTGATCATTGTTCAAGCAAATAATAATTTCCCGAGATTCTTGATACAGAACAGCTATCCTTCAACTGCAGATTGAAGGCCAAGTTTTTAAATTTAATTATCAGATTGCCTTTGCCCTTAGTTAGTTCCAAAAGATAATACTTCTAGCAATATAAAATGGGAATCGAGAAAGCATGACTAGAAGAATGGGTAAGGAATAAAAAGAAAGAGAATTCCAGAAAATATCATGAAGACTTTCAAAGTTCCTGTATTAACTTCAGAAATTTGGAATCTGGGATGGGGAGAGGGCAATTTTCACTGCAGAACCACACTTTAAAGACATGATCCCTGGAAATGCATGACAGAAAAATCACAAAATTATTAAGACAGAAGAGGTGGAGATAAAGGAATTTATAAAGGAGGAGTATATTTATTCTTATTGTCCCAGGACATAGGATCAGAATCAGTGGGTTAAAACTACTAGCAAAATATTCCCGACTACATGAGTGGTCAGCCAGTAGAAAAGTCTGCCACAGAACTCACAATGTGGCAAATTCTCTTGCTACAGGTTTTCAGAGGTCAGATGGTTCTGGTCAGAGATTCTCAGTGCAGGGATTGGGGTAGATAACCACCTTCACCATTAAAGACCTGGTTAGTTCCCACTTCATGTACAAAGAATTAGGCAGCCAGTTATTGTTATTCTGATACCGAAGGCCATCTAGTAGCTGCTTGCAAATGGGTCTTCCCTACTGAGGTGCTCACACTCTGGAATGTTCTCCCCTGAAATTTGGAAGGTGCATACAATATAACCTTTTAGGTGCCTGTTGAAAATATATCTGCTTACTCAGTATGAATGTTAACCACCAGAGTCCCCCATTGGGGGAGAGGGGCAGTAATATAAATCAAATAAACAAACAAACATTAGGAGATTTTTTTTCTTTTTTCCATCTCCTTAATGAATGTTTTATTGAGCATTGTTTTTATTGCTTTAATGTATTTTATTATTTGTATTGTAAGCTGCTTCACAAAGCTTCATCATATGAAATAGTGTATAAATACTGTATGTCAAATAAAGTCATATATTCTAAAGGCAAACTCAGACATGACTTTATGTGGCACAGATCCTAAATTAAAGATGGACAGCATCTTCTACATTGTGTTGGACATCTCTGCAACTCCATCATTCTTGATTACTGTCCATACTGAGTAGGACTGATAAGAGCTGAAGTCCAACAAAATCTAGTTGGACTCTTCAACTCTGATATAAATGCTGAGGGAAAAGTATTTGCCAACATTATTTTCCTAAAAATATCCTAGATAGACATACCAAGTCCCTCACAATTCAGTGTACAAGCAGTATTCCACACATAGGCTTTAGATATATTCTGACACAGGAGTCCATGCTTTGGAAACAGCTCATGGTCTTTTAATTTATACACTACATGCACATATACACACCTAGTAGAACCACTTTGCCTGTCTTGCACCATCTTATCAAGTGAACTCTTACCCACTGAACTTAGTTCCTTCAGGCTAAGATTTCAACTGGGCACTTTTTTTTTTCTGCTAAGCAACTTTGTGTGGACTTTGACTAATGATTTTTATAACCTTTTAAACAGAAGATTGCCATATCCTATAGTACACATTGGAAATTCTCCGTATCATTGTGTTGATGCTATGCTGGCTTTTTGTTTGTTTGTTTGTTTTTGCTTCATTCATGACTTCTAGATTTCTTTCTGTCTGAAAAGAATGACTGATAACAGATGATAGGAGGCAACCACAGATAAACAGTGTTGTATGGCACGTTGCTGATGTGTTAATTCTGGACAAACTGATAATAAAAGGTCAAAATGCCATAAGAATATATAAGAATTATGGCAAGATGCATAACCTATTTCTCTCCAAGTAACAATCCTTGCGTATACATACCCTGCTCTGATCTCTTGTGATGCAATTGCCCATGCATTATTCAGAGGGCAGAATTCTTGACATTGATTCACAAGTGCTGAACAGAATGAAAATTATGTCCTGAATGTTCTAATCCCATAACATTAAATGATTCACTGGCTGACAGTCTAGGAAAAGAATCAGACAGCTGATGCTTGCATATACAGCATGGCAGCTGCTACTAATCTTCTGGAAAAGAGTCTGTGAGTTTTATTTTCGAAAGGAGGTATGTATGTGTGTGTTTTTGTGTAATAACTTCTAAATCTTGATCTTAATTCAATCTCATTTCCATCCGCTCAAAGACTGCATATTCTTCTTAAAATCAGTCTCTACAAAATACAGGCATTTGTTTTAAACTGCATCTTGGATTCCAAGTGAATTAGCATGGCTATAATCCAAAGCTCAAACTAATATGCCCAAATATCTTGGAGAAAGATCGACCAGATATAATATACAGTACACCTTTTTCTTTAATGTCTCACTGACAAATTAAGTTGCAGACAGTGATTCTTAGATTGTGTGTGTGGGCACACGTGTGCATGTGCATGCATGCCTTCAAGTCAGTGTTGACTCCTGGTGACTGCCTGGACTAGTCCCTACAGGTTTTCTTGGCAAGGTTTTTTGGAAGTGGGTTTGCCATTTCCTGCTTCCTAGGGCTGAGAGAAAGTGACTGGCCCAAGGTCACCCAGATGGCTTCGTGCCTCAGGCATGACTACAGTAGAATTCATGGTCTCCTGGTTTCTAGTCTGATGCCTTAACCACTACACCAAAGTGGCTCTCAATTCTTAGATTATATCCTTGGTATTTTTGTCTACTGGAGATCCATCAACAGGTAAAAAAATAAAATTCTTACTATAGCTACATAAAAAAAGAAAAAGAAAAGAACAGTCACCAGCTGGTCCTTCACAGAGTTACTCAGAAGAATTTTCATTTATTTCTCAGAAACCTTTTCCAGCATGAACACATTTAGAATTGTAAAGTAACATGGTAAAAATTGGCAATTCAGTATGAAATAGCTGTATAACACATATGTAATTTCTAATATTATATAATATATAAATAAAGAGCGAGAGGGACTATAACTGTGAACATTTTCTAAGGACTAGCTACACTGAACTCAGCAATTTTGCTCTTATGTTGAGCCATGGATTGTTTTAACATATTTATTGAATAAGCCATAATTGGCTGAGTTCATATAACACATTTAAGCCATAAACCATGATTTATAAACCACAAAAGCTGGCGTTTTCCAACACACAACTCTTAAATTAAATGCACTACATGCTGTGTTAATGTGATATATGAAGCCAGATACTGATTTATTGTCAAGTGAAAAGATACAATCCTATTCTTGTACTGGCCATTTGGATTATAAGAAGCCCCACAAACAGGACATGATTGCAATAGCATTGTCTACTTGTATTTTGCAGAAACTGGTATTAAGAGCATACTATCGCTAATAGTAGAGATAAAAATATATAGCCATTGTGATTAGTAGCCTTATAGCCTTATCCACAGATTTGTTGGATCCCTTTTTAAAGCTGTCCTGGTCATCGCAACTTCTTGTATAAGTGAATTTCATAGTTTAACTGCACATGGTGTAAAGATAAGCTTATTTTTTAGCTGTTCTGAATCTCACACCATCTCACTTCGCTGGATAACTGTGGGTTTTAGTACTATGAGATGGGGAGAAAAAACTTCTCCCTGCCCCACTATTTTATCTACTTGTATTGGATTTCTCCTTTAATCTTCCTGCCACTAAGTTAAAAAGCCACAAAAGCTGTGAGTTTTCTTTACACAGCAGGTGTGTTAACAATGCATTTTAAGGATCAAAACAGAACTGAGATTATTGGCCTCATTGATTATTTTCTTATTGTAATTCATTTTCTGTTCTTAAACTATTACTATTGTTTCTGAAATATTATTGTAATTATTAAATTATCTTGATTTTCATGGAGGTTAAAAGTTCACCTTATTTATAATGAATATAATAGTTTCCCTTATGTTAGAATTAAATGCAAATGTACTACACTGCACTGAATTTAACTGAATTCAACATTTGGACTAGCTGAATATTAATAGTTCTCATTAGTAAAACTTACAAAGTTACAGATTTTGAATGAGAATATATTTAGTGGCTTACAGTAATAATATTTTCAAATACTACCAGTAAATTGAGTTGGTTGGAATATACCATCTATTTGCTGTGTTACTCTGATCTATAAAGAACAATTGAACCTACAACCCAAATTCAATATTAATTGTAAAATGTTGTTTTTTTCCCCAGTGAAAGTATTTATCATGGGAATGTGGCCCATCAAAAAGTATTTAGAGAAGTGTGTAACTGTTTTAACTGATGTCTTTTCATTTTTGTGTATGTGAATTTTGATTATTTTAAACTTGTTTCTTATCTGCAGACGAGGGAAAGCATTTAAACATTTTTTAAATAAATAATCCTGCTTCCCTTTTAAATTATTGTTTTTGCAGTTTTGCTAATTGCTGTGTTTTGAATACTATATGTTTGATTCTTTGTTATTCTTCCTTTCTTTCTTTTTTGCAGCCCAAGGCTTTTAAGGCTCAAGTATATTAGCAGTTATCTATCTATGGTGTACAACGCCCAGCAGAACTTTGGCAAGATAAGATTACATTATCCAAGCACTGAAGCATTCTGATTAAATGTTTGGCATTTTTCATATTGTAGGGTTTGGAGTAAAAATAATTTTTGCAGTACAACATTTATTCTTCTCCAAAAAAGACTGGGTCACACACAGTGCTCACACATAACGTACTGGTTTTGACTTTGTATGCGATGTGAATCCAGCCATTGTTTCTTTTAGCTGGAAAAAGTACTCTGTGTGATGAAGACAGTCTTCCAAATTAAACTTTGGAGGCAGGGGGAGAATAACAGACTCAGTTTTCACTGAATGGAAAGATGAGAAGCTGGGAGTAAAGTTAATATCTCCCTTGGATGGTTCAGGCATTGCTTTAAAACTTGGCTTACTTTAACAGTGGCTTCTTGAACGAGCCGTAGTAGTTGGATTCATACAACATGCTAAATCATAAAGTGTGGTTTACAAATTACAGAACCTGTATTTGCATAGTGCATTAAGACCTTATACAAACCAAAGCTATAATACTTCATTATGGAGGTACAGCTGTAGCCCCAGGAAGTCTTGCATATGCCGCTCCCTCAGAGAGTCCAGGATGGTGGGCACAACTGTGCGTTCAAAGCCCTGCCCTTCTGTATGTGTGTGCAATGTTAATGCATGTTCAAAGGGGGAAGGGTTGATTGTGCAGATGTGTCTGCCATCTTAAGCTTTGCCCCTCCCCCCAGGGGACCCCTGGCCCCCTCAGACCACCAACACTGTGATTTTTAATATGATGGAAGGGAAAAGATATGAAAGGAGAGTAAATATTAAATATATGTAATGTTAATGAAAATGTACGTGAAATAAAATTTAATTTTTATTGTGCCTCCATGTGCTACTTTTTAGAGTGTGGATCCTTGTGGGCCAAGAATGGCCCTTGGTCCTGAGAGCGTTATGCACCCCTGACTTAGTGGTGCATGTGGGAAACCATTTGTCACCATGCTTGTTTTCTCATGTTTAGGTGAATAGTTATCATTCATTCCTGAGGGAGGAAAAGTATATACAAAACCTGTTTACAAGCTAATAGTAGATATACCAAGTGGTGGGCATGGCAGCTTAGTTTGTCAAACAGGTGGAAACCATTGGCAAAAAAAGGTGAGGAGTTCCATGACATGGGTTTGGCTCTGTGAAGTAAATGTCATGCTAATCTTTAAAAAAATTGAACAACCAAACTCGTTCTTCTACAATCAGTATGCTGGCTTGTTCAGTGACCAAGCTATTAAAATAATTGCACAGTTAGCTCAGAGTAATATTTCTTCACTTTTACTAGTTACTAGTTACAAATTACTTAAAAGAAACACTGTTATTATCTTGTGCTGTACAGTATATTGTGCTGGTATATCCTTTAAGTCCAAGAGAAATTTATCTAGCAAACTTCCATTGCATTTAATCCTATTGGACTTAGAGTGACTTACTTTTGAGTAATAATGCTTGGGCTGTAAATAAATTTGAGAAGCGGCTTTATGAAGGCTTCAACCCTGTGCACAGATACCTGGGGACTTGACCTCTCAATAACAAACAAAGGATACACAGCCATTGTATCCGTTCTGAGCAGTTTGAGTATTTTACTCCGAGGTTATGGATGAATATTTATATTTCTGCTCAGCACAGAGTGAAAGAGTTGATTTATAAAACCACCAGCACTAATAAGGTATCTATTGACTTTACTGAAAAGTTCAGGATATTGTGTAAAGGTGATAAATTTATCTGAATGTTGATTGTTTGTATTTAGCACATATATATTTTATTATTGTATTTTTCTTTACCTATTTTATCTTTGAAATACAACTTGTATTTTACCTTTATTTGATTTGATTTGATATGGTTGTAAGACTAATCAATTAATTATCTATCTATCTATCTATCTATCTATCTATCTATCTATCTATCATCTTTAGCAATTGAAAAGTAAAACCACTATATTTTAATTCGATATTCCGCTTATGAAACTACTTTTGCAGTTTTCTTCTAGACTGGGTCTTAAGATAATCTGCTACAATTATCTTGGTGTGATTAAGCAGATCTCACGCATAATGCTAAAGCAGCATTGTTTGTGAATTGTCCTGTAAGTCATATTAGCCTGTTTTGTAATAGATGGGTTCATGCCTTATTGTAAGCCAGAAACAAACTACATTATGGTTTAGCATTATATACAAATTGAGTCAGAATCTAGTTACTGCTTGGGAAAGAAATTGCTTTGAACATCCTTGGGCCCTCTGAGAATATAAATGAAATTTGATGTCATATATTATAGTCCTAGAAAGAGAGAGAGAGGCAGAGGGAGACAGTGACGTGGAGCAGTTAAGGTACTGGACCAGCACCCTGGAGGCCAGGCTCAACTCCACTCTCATCCACAGGAACCCAGTGGATGACTTTGGGCTAGTCACTCCCTTAGCCCATGTCATGAGTGCCGTTGAGCTAAAGTCATCAGCGCAATGGCACTCATGACAATGACAAGGAAATAAGTGAAGGGGCACAAGTTAAGTAGCCATCAACCCACAACGACTAACGGCTAACAAACAATAGCTAAACGAATCACGGAGCCACCCAAGCCATCAGCGGCAATACAACGGGGATCGCCCAGCTGAAAGCAATCAGCAGAAGAATGGAAACCTGAGGATGGGCGATCCTGGAAACCCTCAACCAATGGCAGGGCAACGCATGGGACAAAGGGGGGTGACGTGACCGTGAGCGAGGGGGCGCTGACCGGCGCGGGGTATTTAAACCCCGCACCGGCGCGCTCCTGTCACTCTCAGCTTTTTTCTACCAACGTTGTACCTGCCCTGAAATAAACCAGAACCTGATTTGCAAACCAGCGTCTGAACGTTATTCAGAGGTAGGCAGCGCATGACATAAAGCTGAGAGTCATAAACTCAGCCTCGCCGAGCCCCACCGGACGACAACGAGCCGCGGGAGGAGTAGACGGCGAGAAGACCAGCAAGATGAGGCCGGAACGGCGCGGGCAAGGAGGGCGAGCCGCGCGGCAAGAGACAGAGGAGGACCGACCGAGGCCAGAGGCACCGCGGACTCCCGGAGCCATGGACGCCCACCCCACCCGACCCGAGCCTCAGCTCCAACCCCAAGGGGAGATGATGGCGACGGAGGCAACCCGACCGCGGGAGGGAGCAGCACGACTTCCGAAACCAGCGGAGGACCCCGCGCCCCACATCGCACCCCAGCAACGGGCGTGGAGCGACAGCCCCACGGTGCTCGACACGGAGGAGGACGACGGAGACACCCATCAGACGGAGGAGGAAGCGGACCCGCGGCGGAGGGACGATGAACCCCACCGGCAACCCACCCCCGAGGACGCGCCAACGGAACCGGCCCCAGCGGCGGCGCGGGCTGTGGACGAGGAGGCACGAGCTGAACTCGCGGCCATGCGGGCTCAGCTGACGGAACTCCGGACCATGCTCCAGGCGCTTATGCCCCCCGCGCCACCCAACGACGTCCCCGCACAAGCCCACACCCCGAGCGAAGCACCGAACCCACACGGGCCAGCGGAGAGCCAGCAGACGGCACAGGCGGCCGACACCACACCCCGGGAAGCGAGAGGCGGGGCCGCGCAAAACGCCCGGGCCCCAAAGGACTTCCCCATCTTCTTCGATGGGACACCCTCAAAACTCTCGTTTTTCGTTACCAACGCTAGGGAGTTCATGGGGAGGCACGGACACTCCTATGACTCCGAGGCCGACAAGATCGCCGCCGTGGCGATCAAACTCCAAGACAGGGCGGCGGACTGGTACGTCCAACTGTACGAGTCCAGCTCCCCCGCCCTCGCCACCTTCCCTGCTTTCATCAAAGAGATGAAAAACTACTTCGAAGACCCCCTAGCTAAAGTACGGGCGAAAAGCGCACTCCAGAGACTTAAACAGGGCACACGCACGGTCCCTGACTACGCCCTGGAGTTCAAAGCCCTCGCGGGAAAGGTCTGCGACTGGTCTGAGACCACCCTGCTGGAAATCTTCAAAAGGGGGCTCAACCGCGACGTTCTCCAATGGGCCCTCTACCGCGACGACCCAGAAACGTTACACGGGTGGATCCACCTCGCGGGGAAAGCCGAACACGCGCACCGCACCTTCCTTATGACAACCACGGAAGACACAAACTACGTCGGGAAAAAGGTACCCGCACCACACGGGGGGATGGCCGGCCCCATATACCCAAAAAAGAAGTTCAACCGGGAGCCCTGCGGGAGGTGTGGCAAATTAGGGCACAAGACGGCGGATTGCTTCGCCAACCGACCGCCGACCAGCGCGCCCAAGCCCGCCCCGAAAATTAGCCCCAAACCACCCAACCCGGGGCCGCCCCCTCACCGCCGAATGACCGTGGCCACAGCGACACCGGAAGAGGGCTGGGACGCTTACTGGGGAGAAGAGGACAATACCGACCCCGACCAGCCGGCGGGAAATGCTCCCCGCTTGCCCTGAGACGCGTGGCGAGGCAGGCGGTGGGACAGCAACGCGGACCACCTCAACGAAACGACAAAAGCTCCGTAATATTGGCAGCAATTCAACTCTCTGCCGGCAACGGAGCCACCACGGCCGCGGCACTAGTGGACTCGGGGTGCTCAAAAAACCTCATCCACCCCGACCTAGTCGCCAAACTCGACCTCCGCTGCTTCCCCCTCCCCACGCCGCTGGCATTCCACCAGCTGGACGGCTCTACAGCGGGAGGGAAACCAGCCACGCTACAAACCGAGCCGGTCACCCTGCAAATGGGCACTCACACCGAGCGCACATCGTTCGTAGTCACGCCCATCGGACGGCCCATTGCAGTCCTGGGGATGCCATGGCTCGCGAAAAACAACCCGCGGATCAACTGGGCGACCCGCACCTTCACATTCGGCGACGGCGAGTATCGAGCACCAGTACCAGCTGGCAAAAGCAACCCCACGGTAGGACGAGCGGAGGCGACCACACAAGACAACGCCGCTACCACAGCAGACCTACCAGAACAATACGCCGACTTCTCCGAGGTCTTCGGAGAGGCAGAGGCAGACCAACTACCCCCCCACCGCAAGACGGATTGCCGGATCGACCTACTGCCCGACGTCCCCCTACCTAGACCAAAGATCTATTCGATGACCCCGAAGGAGATGGCAACCCTCCGGGAGTTCATCGATAAAAACCTAGACAGGGGATTCATAGAGCCAGCATGCTCACCGGTCGGAGCCCCCGTCTTATTCCGGGAGAAGAAAG
Source organism: Candoia aspera (assembly GCF_035149785.1). Classification (NCBI taxonomy): domain Eukaryota; kingdom Metazoa; phylum Chordata; class Lepidosauria; order Squamata; family Candoiidae; genus Candoia; species Candoia aspera. The sequence continues at coordinate 32,768,860 of NC_086158.1, read as the reverse complement.
ACGGGACCCTACGGCTCTGCACCGACTACCGGGGCCTAAACGCGGCTTCCCTGTCCAACAAATACCCCTTACCCCTGGTGAAGGACATGCTCGCCCACCTGTCCACGGGCAAAGTCTTTTCCAAATTGGACCTTCGCGAGGCGTACTATCGCATCCGAATCAGGGAGGGGGACGAATGGAAGACGGCGTTTAACTGCCCCCTAGGCGCTTTCCAGTACAAGGTACTGCCCTTCGGACTCGCGGGGGCCCCTGGGGTGTTCATGCAGCTCATCAATGAGGTACTGCATGAACATCTGTTTAAAGGGGTCCTGGTCTACATCGACGACGTCCTCATTTACACAAAAACACACGAGGAACACGTAACCTTAGTCAGGCAAGTCCTCGACAAGCTCAGAAGGGCGCAGCTCTATGCAAAGCCTACAAAGTGCGAGTTTCACAAAGAGCGCCTAGACTATTTGGGGTATCGAATCTCCGGGGACGGCATCGAAATGGACCCCGCAAAAGTCGAAGCGGTGCTAAACTGGGAGCGGCCCCGCAACAGACGGCAACTACAGAGCTTCCTGGGATTCGCGAATTTCTACAGGTCATTCGCCCGGGGGTTCGCTGAGATAGCCCTCCCCTTAACGGACCTCCTCAAAACCAAAGGGGTGGGGGACACCCGACGCGCCAAGAACCCAGGCACAGTGCTGAATTGGACTCCCGCGTGCCAGACCGCATTCGACAAGCTGAAAGCGCTGTTCACGACGGAGCCAATCCTCGCGCACCCGGACCCAGAACGGCCGTTCGTGGTCCAAGCCGACGCCTCAGACTTCTCCCTGGGAGCCATCCTGCTACAAAAAGACTCCACGGGGCTCCTGAAACCATGTGCCTACCTGTCAAGGAAGTTCTCCGAGACAGAGAGGCGATGGCACGTCTGGGAGAAAGAAGCCTTCGCGGTGAAATCGGCATTAGAGACATGGCGTCACCTACTCGAGGGAGCCACCCAACCATTCGAGGTCTGGACGGACCACCGGAACCTCGAGGCCCTACGAACGCCTAGACGCCTTAGCCCAAAACAGGTCCGATGGGCCCAATTCTTCAGCCGCTTTGATTTCCAGCTGAAGTTCATGCCGGGCAAGAAGAACTTCCTGGCCGACGCCCTCTCCCGGCTGCCCCAAGACGAAGAGCCCGCCCCAGACACCATTGGGACGGTCCTATCCGCCTCGCAACTGGGGATGGCCGTGACCACCCGAAGCGGCGCACGGAGGCAGCTCGACGCTACGGCGCAGCCGACGGCGGGACAACCGGCGACGGAAAGAAGCCAACCGCAACTACCAGGGGGAATGCGCACGGACCTCGCCGCCGCCCTCAAAACCGACCCCTGGTTCCTGGCAAACCCCGACAAGGTAACGATGGCGCAAGACCTGGCATGGGGGGAAGGCAGAATCTACGTCCCGGACTCGCAATGCCAGGCGATCTTGCATAGGTCACACGACGCCAAGCAAGCGGGACACTTTGGGTTCCTCAAGACCCTACACCTAACACGGCGCCAATTCTGGTGGCCCGCGCTCAGGCGAGACGTAAAAACCTACGTGGCGTCCTGCCCAACGTGCGCTAGGGCCAAACGGGCACCAGGCAAACCCGCGGGGCTATTGCAACGGGTGGCAGAACCCTCCCGCCCATGGGAGGAAATCTCTATGGATTTTATAGTGGACCTCCCACCCAGCCAGAAGAAAACGGCCATTTGGGTGGTGAAGGACTACTTCTCAAAGCAGGCCCACTTCATCCCCTGCACGTCGGTCCCATCCTCACAACAACTAGCCAAACTCTTCCTCATCCACGTGTACAGGCTACACGGATGTCCCGCACGTGTGGTGACCGACAGGGGCACACAGTTCACCTCCAAATTCTGGCGGGCCTTCCTGAAGCTGACGGGGACCCAACAGGCCCTATCTACGGCTTGGCATCCGCAGACGGACGGAGCCACTGAGGTTCTTAATGCCACCTTAGAGCAATTTATACGATCATATACGAACTACCACCAAGACGACTGGGCTGAACTGCTCCCGTTCGCCGAAGTCGCATACAACAACGCCGTCCACACGAGCATGGGGAAAACCCCGTTCGAAGTAGTCTCGGGGCGCGACTTCGTCCCCATACCGGAGCTACCTCAACCCCCGGAACCCCAGGTGGACGCCAGCGACTGGGGACGGAAGATCGCGGAAGCATGGCCAGTAATCACGGCGGCGCTGAAGGAGGCACAGGCTGCTTACAAAGAGCAGGCCGACAAGCACCGGCGCCAACAACCGACGTTCCAGGCGGGGGATATGGCCTATCTCTCCACCAAGTTCCTAAAGTCAACCCAACCCTCGAAAAAACTGGGGCCTAAGTACATCGGGCCGTTCCGAGTCACGCAAATAGTGAACCCGGTAGCAATACGCCTGGACCTGCCACACAACCTCCGGAGACTCCACCCGGTGTTCCATACCAGCCTCCTAAAACCGGCAACCACCTCCCGATGGCACCCAAGCACGCCACAGCCCGCACCGCTAATGATCGACGGGCAACACCACTTCGAGATCAGGGACATCCTCGACTCCCGCAAGCAACGAGGAACTCTACACTATCTGGTCAGGTGGAAACACTTCCCCCACCCGGAATGGGTGGCGGCGCACAACGTTAACGCGCCTGACCTGACCAGAGCATTTCACTGGGCATACCCCGACAAACCGCAATCAAGGTCAGCAAAACCAACCCCCCCCCCGCAGGCCCCCCCCGCCTCCCGTGCCCCAAGGGAAAGGGCCCCCCCCAAGCCCGCGACTTGGGTGGACCTTCCCCCCCCCGGGACTCACTCCCCCCGCCCCGGGCCCACGGGGTGGTGACAAACGATCGCCAGCACCCTCCCCCCGCCCCCCGGCCGCGGGGGAGTGGCAAGCAAGTCAACAGGGCAACCTGGGGGCAACGCCCAGGAGACACAACAAAGGCGACGCACTCTAAATAAGAAAAGAAGGGCCCTACCTGGAGCTGAGCAGCACCCGACCAGCCACGCCTCTCGCCTCGCCGAACTGAGCCAAACAAACAGGGTGTGGTTGGAGCATGCGCACGCCAGGTCAGAACCCGAGCATGCGCACCATGGACACACCCTGGGAAGGCACGTGGTAGAGGGAGGAGCAAAGGGAGGGGCGACAACTACTCCGGCGGGAACTTTGAAAAAAAAAAAAAAAAAAATGTGGCGTTTTGACAGCTCCACGGGGAAAACCAAGAAAACCGGGGGAGAACACTATTCGAAAAGGGGGCAGTATGTCATGAGTGCCGTTGAGCTAAAGTCATCAGCGCAATGGCACTCATGACAATGACAAGGAAATAAGTGAAGGGGCACAAGTTAAGTAGCCATCAACCCACAACGACTAACGGCTAACAAACAATAGCTAAACGAATCACGGAGCCACCCAAGCCATCAGCGGCAATACAACGGGGATCGCCCAGCTGAAAGCAATCAGCAGAAGAATGGAAACCTGAGGATGGGCGATCCTGGAAACCCTCAACCAATGGCAGGGCAACGCATGGGACAAAGGGGGGTGACGTGACCGTGAGCGAGGGGGCGCTGACCGGCGCGGGGTATTTAAACCCCGCACCGGCGCGCTCCTGTCACTCTCAGCTTTTTTCTACCAACGTTGTACCTGCCCTGAAATAAACCAGAACCTGATTTGCAAACCAGCGTCTGAACGTTATTCAGAGGTAGGCAGCGCATGACAGCCCAGCCTACCTCACAGCACTGTTGTTGTGGGAGAAAAGTGAGGAGGCAATACTATGTATGATGTCTTGAGCTCCTAAGAAGCAATGGGATATAAATCAAATAATGCATACATATATTCATATGTTTGACACTATACAGAGAAAAAGCAGTAAAAGATTTATTCTTGTCCCAAACAGCACAATAAGACGTGTATAAAATATAGCAATCATGCACAGGTGACTTAATAAACTTGGACAAATTTGGCTGATTATATTCAACACCCACAAAAGATTAAAAAAAAATCATTTTACCTATTTTTGGATTCTTATTTTTTGAACTAATATAGCAATAATGGTAAGTTTGAACAGGCTTGGGGATGCAACACATACACAAACTGATTATAAAATATTTCTGTAAACTGGGGTGCTAGAATTGAAGAGGAATGAAACTTTTTTTAGTCTTTGTAAGTAACTTTTGTTTTGACTTTTACCTTTCATATATGCAAGTGTACATGTCTAATTCATTTTCACACAATTTGGAATTTACAATTATTATTGTTTTGATATTTTATTGTAATCTGACTTGGGAAAAATGTAAACAAAGGGATGTCAGTAATAACAATAAATATACATTCTGTCCCATCTTTTTTTTCTGAAACAATCCTTTCCCATTAGTTCCTAAAAGTTAACCATTTGCCTGATAAATGAGAACTGTGGAAAATCACTTTTGCCTAAGTATAATCCAACATCTGCAGTCTGCCTGTAAGTCTGAGAATCTAGAGAATGAAGGAAGTTAAACTTATAAATCATATAATAAACCTTTCTTTTGTCTTTCCTTTTCCTTGCTTGCCCCTCGCTTATTTCTGACATTCAGGATTTGAAAGCTAACCTGCAAAACAGGTTGTGCTCCAGCCAGGGAATTTGGTCTGGGGTTTGTGTTCCATCCATTCCAGTAGGAAATTATTACTGTACTTTTTGAGTTGAAACCTGGCAGGGTGAGGAACTAAAACAGTGTTTTTCACACTTGGCAACTGTAAGAGGCATGGACTTCAACTCCCAGAATTCCCCAGCCAGCATTGAATGTAATGGGGAATTTGGGGATTTGAAGTCCATGCCTTTTAATGTTGTCAAGTTTGAAAACACTGAGCTAAAGCATAGCTTTTGTGTTTAAAAATAAGGGAAGAAGAAGATCTGGAAGCTGTTCTGAAGAAATGTCCAAGTGTTCCAGGAGGAGTCACATGGTCTTTTCATATCTCATCAACAAAAATAAAACAAAAAGGCATATGTGGATTGTTTTCAAGGCTGTGGATTACTCTGAGCTATTCTTGGGTATCTCTGCCATGTAAAGATAGCCAGAACACCAGGTTGCCTCATGCATCAGTGCTACCCATGCACAAGAGCTTACCAGGTGAATCCCCTGCGTTCTATGGCTGCTTTCGCAATATCATTTTCCAGTCTGATGTGTTACACCGGAGGTCTTCCAATGACATGATCCTAACATATCTGGAGGTCACCTGTTGGTAAAAAGCTGTTTCCTATGTTCTGCCATTAGCTGCTTATCAGTGGGAGTTGAGCCTCTTACCCACTTGTCCCTCTTGACAGATCCTAAGGCAGCTTCTCTACTTTTCCTCATAAGAAGGCTAAAACAAAAAAAAGGATAAACAGCAAGGGTCTTCAACAACAAAGCTCAACAAAGTCAAGATGATTTTTGCAGCAGCGCGATCAAGGCCATGCCCCTTTTTTATATGGCACACATAAAAAGAGAGGGGCTTTCGTCATGTGGCTGCATCTGCCATCTTGACTTTTTTGACCCCACCCCTTGCGGATACTCCTGATAAACAGAAGAACCCGCTAGCTGGATGTGCATGGTATGAAAGGCTAAAATGGGTTTGGATATTTGAAGCCTCACTGCAGAAATGCAGACCTACAGTAGCTAGTGTGGTTAGTAATGGTTGTTCAGACTATCACAAGAACCTAAAAAAATGGGATAAATGGATTAAATTATGGCTATGCTAAGCAGACCTGCAAGAAAGAAGGGCTCACACTGATTGCAAGAGAAGTTCATAGCTAATTTGGAAATTATTTTATTTGCTCAGAGCAGTGACTCTGCTCTGGGGCTCCAGTTAACATCGTAAACATAGTTTATAGTGAATTTTTGTTTGATTACATAACAGACTAACTCTTTTGAATTGTGGCATCAGTGTGGCATCAGACTCTACTGGGTTTCTCTTTAATTTTTGCTGGTTGAAGTCTGTAAAAGAGATTGATTAGTTACTCAGGACTAGCAGCAGACTAGTTAAATATGTTATCTGAACACAGTTCCACTGGCATATTTTCCTTTAAAAAGTGAGTTTTTGAGTTTGGGTAGCTGTAAGAAAGCCACAGTCTGGATTTAGAAGTTCATACAAAGGTGACATTTTTTCCCTTGTGGAACAATTTTTTTATCCTTTCTGGGATATTTTCCAGTAGAAAAGATATATTGGAGGCAAAAAAGATACGAATAGTTCTAGATATATTGAAAATAGGCTCAGAGAAGGAAGTTTGCCTAAGTTCACACAAGGATCTTGAGCAAAACATAATGAGCTGGATTTGCACAATGTGTCAGTAAACCATGAACAATCATGGCTGTGCCCATCTAACTTCCTGAGACATGAAGAGTGTTGCAAATAAATTAAGGCAGGGATGGCATCAGATTTTAAAATAAGCAGATCTGGTCATCATCTGCAGAGCTGGCACACACCCTTAAACAAACCTAGCCATTTGCCTAAGGCAACATGACGGACAGGATAAGTGGCAGGCAGAAACAGCCAGCAGGTAAGTGACTAGGGTGACCACTAGAAGGCAGCAAAGGAATACAGAAAACCCTAACTCTTTGGTGCCAACTGGTGGTTATCTGGATTTTGCTGTCCAGATCTGATACCTGTAGCACTGGAAAAACCTGCTGGTGCCAATCCATCCCCAAGAGAACACTTGAAGCTACCACTGCTGCCATTTGTCCCTGAGAGTGGTGAATATATGTAAGCCTTGGACACCAGTTTCGGTCTTCTCCTTCAATTGAAGCTAGTAAAGGTAAAGGTAAAGGTTTCCCTTGACGTAAAGTCCAGTCGAGTCCGACTCTAGGGGGCGGTGCTCATCTCCGTTTCTAAGCCTTGGAGCCGGCGTTGTCATAGACACTTCCGGGTCATGTGGCCAGCATGACGACTCGGAACGCCGTTACCTTCCCGCCGAAGCGGTACCTATTGATCTACTCACATTTGCATGTTTTCGAACTGCTAGGTGGGCAGGAGCTGGGATTAACAACGGGAGCTCACCCCGCTGCGCGGTTTCGAACCATCTGTCTTGGGGCCCCAACAGCTCTATTTCCCCTTGCCAGAAACAAATAAACCACACTAGTCCAGTCTTAGAAAAACAAACTGGTCTCCAGGGAAAGAGAGAAAGGGCCCTCTTCTTAAATTTGAATTTTCAGTCTAAGTGCATTTTGTTCCTGCCCATTGTCTCCAAGTAATTTTTTTTTTTTTAAAGAGGGGAAATGTTAATACAACTGACTGTGGCGTGTACCTTGACCTAACAATTAAGATGTTAAAGTGCAGGAGATAGTATTTCAGTTAAAATGTCTCCTGAGATACAAAAGGGGGAATAGGGTTTCTAATAGAGTAAAGTTCAAACGTGCTTCCTTGGTTCCATTCGCTATGGCAACTTTGAGATCAATGTCCAGTTTAGAGTATACTAAACATTTCCTTTCTTCCTCTAAGTTTGAAGATTGGTAGACCATTTGGTTCAAAGCTTTGGCTGAAACAAAACAAAAAAAACAAACAGGATCAATGCGGACTCCATGCAAAGCCAGTCAGCCATATGTATACTTGGGCAACTCCCAAAAAATAGCAAAAGGAATCAAGACCTGGATGAAATACAAATGGAACCGCTGAACATTTCCCTTGAATAAATGTTTATTTATACTCTTTCTGCAATCTATCAGGCAGCTTTAACTTGTTGAAACACATGAAGTCTTGGCAGAATGCCTTAGCAATCTCTTCTGTCATTTGAACCTGTACCTGCAATATTTATTTATTTATTTATTTATTGATCAAATTTGTCACTGCCCATCTCCTCCGACCGGAGGGACTCTGGGCAGTTTACAACACAGAATAAATATGCAATAAAAACTTAAATAAAAACACAGTAAAATTCCAATAAAATCCCATTAAAAACCAAAACAATTTCTTAACTACTTAATATTATCCAATAAGTGTTCTTAAATCTTAATATAATTCAAAATGCAACCCTTTCTCAATAATACTGGCTATGTTTCATGCTCTCTGCTTCAACTGAGAGATGCACACAAAAAATGAAAGAGCTAACAGCCCATCAATTTAATAGTGTACATTTGAGAAGCTAGACTGATAGCTCTCTCTGTTACTTGCCTTTGTCCACCTTGTTGAAGCTCCCTCTTGCTTTTGGCTGACAGGGATGCTTGACCCATCCTTGTTCTTCATCTGAAATATTTTAGTTCAAGCATAATATAAATCCTTGAGCATAAAAAATGCAGGTGCTTTCATTTGGATTCCTTAATGGGGCAGGGCCTTGGTCTTGATGGTCTAAATGGCCTCTTCCAACTCTGTAAGAATGTTTTAACTAAATAGTCTCTTTTAAATTTAATCAAAGGGCTGATGCATCTAGTTTTTTTATATGCATAAATGATATTTTCAGGTAGGTTAAAGATTCCTGGCTAACACAGCACAAAGAAGGATGATCTCCTGGTCCATATGATTTAAGTCCAAACTGCATGTGACGTGCCCAATATAAGTGCTTAATTTTAGAGAAAAATTAATCAGACACTTCCAAACAGATGTAATTCTAATTTGCATGGCGGTTTCACTGGTCAATTCTACCATTAACCAAAAAAAGATGGCCATTCCAGGCATCAAGTCTGAGATTCCATGAAACTGCAGTTCCTTTTCAATTATTTAATATTTCAGTTATTACATACAGTAAGTACTGCTGGGAAAGGGGAGAAGCTTCTATCTCATGTGCCTAAATGATTGAATTGGCTTTGGTGAACCAAGCATCTTGATTTGGGAGGAGTACTACGTTTTGTTTTGCCTCATGCTTTGCCGAACTCTCCTATCACTGAAGTCTCCCATCAGTTTGCTTTTAAAAAGTATTCTCCCTTGGTATGTTTTGCTCCTCCTATGTGCTACTGACTGTAAATACCACTTTAGGAGACAAAGAGCAGCCAGATGGAGCAGAGCAAGCTACTGTATTATAGGCTTCTAATCCAGATTTGAAGCTATGCTGGATGTGGTTGCCTGCTGCTTTTTTTTCACAGTCAAAACAGCGAAGCTGAATGTGCCTGTTTAAACATAAGACAATGCATGTAATTTGGCCTTCAGAAGCCATCCAAAGCATTGTTCTTATGCCAGTTTAGATTCAGACCTATACATGAGTCAGTATGAGGAGTGAACTGGCCACAAATAGGACTGACTAATGCTACCTAGTACTCCCTTATCTTTCTGATTACAGATTTGAATAAATGTAGTTCTGCATGGTATGCTCTTGAACAGTTGCAAAATATACACTCTAGGCCAGGCTATCTCAGTCTGTTGTCCTTCAGATGTGTTGGAATTACAGCTCCCAAAATTCCCAACTACAGGTAGTCCTCACTTAACAACTGCCCTGTTTAGCAACTGTTCAAAGTTATGATGTCATGTGATCAAGAGTCAGGCACTTCATAGCTGGAGGGCATTTATGACTGTCGCAGTGTCCTGTGGTCACGTGATTGCCATTTGCATGCTTCACAGCCAGCTTCTGACAAGCAGAGTCAATGGAGAAGCCGGCAGTAGAATCGCAAGTCATGGCCACGTGATGTCTAGCTTAATGACTATGTTGCTTAGCGATGCAACTGCTGGTCCCAATTGTGGTTGTTAAGCGAGGACTTAACAGGACTCAGTAGTTTATCTAAAAATCATGCTCACAGCCTTCTGAGACAAAGAAATAATCGCTGATTCCCCAGTTCTAAAAACTTTCTGGTTGAGTGAAGGCTTTCCTAATCTAGTCCAATTCCCTACAGAAGTGCAGTATGTGATTCCACAGATGTTATTTAATACCAGTTCCCATCAGCCCTAAACTCCATGGGCGGTGGTGAGAGTTGATGGAAACTGCAGTTCTGCAGGGCTACTTGCCCCTGCTTCAAAGGATAGGCAACTGTGAGTTCCATTAGCTCCCGTTGATGCAGCCAGTAATCTAGCATCATGGAAGTTGCTCTTCAAACATGCAAACTCTCCTTACTTACCTATTTAGTCTGTCTATTTTGACTTTCCCTGTGACTTTAGCACATTTATAACGTATTTGCTATTAAAATTGCAACCAGTCCATTCTAGAAGGAACTCTGCTATATATCCTCTTAATGCCAGGATTGCAGTGGCAGCACGGCTGGGTCAGGTCATAGGGGAAACTTTTGCTGACTTCTCCAGTAGCTGCTTTACATGTGAACAAGCTATTGGCAATGATGATTAATAGTTACCTTAATTGTCAAAATGGCCTCACTTAAGAGTTACTTGACCTGCTGACTTTACCCTGTCTGTTCATTTTTTTCCTATCTGTTGACTTTACCCTGTCTGCTGATTTTACCCTTATTGCTGTCACACATTAACACTCTTTTGGCTACTGCTGCTTCTGCGATATTATTTCTCTCTCTCTTTCTCTCCTCCATATAAAGGAAAACCTAATTAATAAAAGTTAGAACAGAATGTCCTTAAAAATAATAGAAGTTCAGAATTGGAGGTGATCCAGTCCAATTTCCTATACAATGGAAAATCCTGCAATTGTAACCTCTCTGCCTGAGGGACATCTAGCATTTCCTTAAGTGTTTCAGTTCTGATGATTCCTAAAATCTGACTAAAGACTGCATCAAAAGAGATGAATAAAGCAGTTGCATTTCCATGTATGGGATTATCCACATTCACCACTCAGTGTGGCATGGACACCTTGCTTACCATTTTTAGAGGTCCCTTTGTCCCATCCCAAACTCATCCCTGAAGCAGTTTACATTCATCTGTAGGCGGTCCAGTTTTAAAGTAGTGTTTTTAGTCTTCTCCTGACACATCTTGCCATATGAACATTCTAGGATGTCTCATTAACAGTGTGAAGGAACAGGGGCTGGGATCTGCCCAGCTTCCTATGGCCACTTTCAACTGCTACAGGTAAGTCTCATCCCTTCTGGTTGCTGGGCACTCCCTTCCATGGCAGTTTTGATGCAAGGGAGATTGAGCACTTGGCTTTCAAAGATGCATCTGCTCACATAATATCTGACTGGTGGCTTGCAATGTGCCCTTTGGGTAGGTGCCTTATACATATTGGTATAGCACTCTTCTGGAAGAGCATTAAACCTGATTTTAAACATGTGTTTATCTTAAAAAAACAGGACTAGCACTCTCTGCAGGGGAGGAGGCCTATTTAAAGTGAGAAAGAGAATCAGATTATGCCAGATGTGCATTGCTGGTTTGGTCCCAAATGAGTGCATACAGGCTTTCTGCTGCTTATGAGAACAAGAAGTTTCATATGGGTTTGCACTATATTGTTTTTATTGCTTTCTATATTTTTACTTTTATTTTTTTGCCTACTCCAAAGCCATTTTGCATACTCCATGGCATACTTATAGGTGCTGCTGGCCATGTATACCCACTGCCAGCACCTTTTCATTTGGGATGTTTGGGATCCAGAGTGAAATTGACCAAGTTCCCCCAGTTTCCCCTTCTAACCCAAGTGGTGCAGGTGAGATGGAAGGGAACATTCCCAATGCTTTTGGTAACTCCTCCACTGTGACTGCGATCTCTCACTCAGGCTATTTCTGAACATTAGCCTAGCAGACAAATATACCTGTGTTGAAAAATAGCCCAGCTGATGGGTTGATGGGCCTAGGATGAAGCAGGGAGGAGTTCTCTCAGTGTGCCAGGTGAGCACCCTTCTGCTTCACCCCATACCCTCTTTCACCCACAGTAACTGATCTGTCAACTGGACTATTCTTAGATACAAGTTTACTCATTTTACAGAAGACTGTAGATAGTCCCAGTGACAGGTTACTAGTGCAGATCACCCTCATGCTGGCAACCTGCTAGTCAAGCCACTGAGTAGTTGAAGTCCAACCTCCAGGCACCTACCACACTTGCCTAAGCCTGCCCCACCACAGGTTAAAGAAAGTGATTGATGGTTTTCCCACTACCAGTCAATGGGAAGAAAAGTGAAACCATGACTCATGTCAAACTGTTACTCTCTGCAAATGCTTGAAGGATAACACTCAACCAAATGATGACTCCCATACATTGATATGGTATGAGATGCTTCTGTTGTTTACCCATGGTTGTTGTATTCATAAAATGCTTAGAACTACAAACTAGTCACACACGTTTTAGCTTAGTATGTTGTGTGAAATTTGCTTATATAGTTTGCAGTTTATTTTCTTATGAAAATTCAGAAAATGTGGTTAACTGAACAAATCACGGTTCAATTAATCATGGGTTCATCATGAGAATATACCCAAAATTTTACAGTGGGAAACATCAATGTAATACAGTAGGCACCATGGATCTGTAGAACTACTTAACAGACAACAAAATCCTGTTTTCTGATTCGCTGTCAAGAGTTGCTTGGGCAGGAACTAAAAGTAGGGTTTAATTGGGGTTATCCCAAATTACTATTTTTTAAGTCTCTCCAGTAAATGAGAGAGAGACACACACACACACACACACAGAGAGAGAGAAGATACTATGTGTGTGTATCATTGAAGTTTTGATGTTTTTATTATAGTATGTTAGACTGGCTATATTTGTGGAAAATAGGTATCATAACTCAAAATTATTTTATAAAACTAACTTATTTCAAAAATTGCTGACGTGAAACCCATAGACATATGCAACTTCCTGCAAAACTTGTCCAGGCCTTGGGTACTAAACAGAAAACCAAGGAAGAGCACACAAAAAAGAGAAAGCAGGATGTTGTGCACAGCAGTTTGCAAAATATACTTTGTCATAGGTTCAGACAACTTCAGTGACTTTGCTGATTGCTATGTGCTTTATAAAAGTGTTGCAGAGATCAATGCCACGCAGACTGCAAATATTAACCAGAGGTGGAATCAGTGCATCACCAAACTCCACCAATTTATGAGGTTGCAATCCATCTAAGAGTAAAGACCACTGAAAGAGTGAAGTTTTATTTATTTATTCATATAAAGTGAATAAATGGAGACTCATGGCAATTTACACAATAATTGACAAAAACATTCGTAATAGTTAAAATAACCACAGTAAAATGTAAATAAATAAAACAACCAATAACTAATTAAAATTACAAGAACACAAGGACAAACCGAGAGCTACGGGAGGAAGATGAGAAGTGAATCTGACTGAACATGGGTAAGAGCCTTTATTAAAGATTACCTCATGGCAGTAAGAGTGGCAAAATGTAATTATTTCTCCACTCTAATCATATCCATAGATTGCCAGTCAATAGCCCTATTTAAGAGGACCCAGTCCCACTTGGGGAAAGGGGGACCTGGAGGAATACCTGCAGGGCTGCTGTGAGAAGGAAATTTCTAGGCATTTGATAAAGTTGTTTGTATCTGCTCTGAGCTGGATTCCAGATGTGCAAGACACGTGAAGCTGATTGATGCATCTGAAGTTATTTGGGAAGAATTTGAGCTGTAGGTCCTGAAAGAAGTAGTCAGGATCCTTGGGACTACTTGTTCAGCCCCCTGTGCTTAGATCCATGTCCATCCAGGCTCGCTAAGGCCTCCTAGGAATCAACGTGTTATTGGGTCCAAGCAGTGGTGAATTCATCTTTAAAGGAGGGGATGGTCCCCTCTGTGCTTAAAGAGTTGGTAGTCTGCCCTCTGCTCAAGAAGCCTGGACCCAATAGCATTGGACAATATTCATCTTGTCACCAGCTTTCCCTTTTGAGGGAAGGATGTTGAGAAGATATTTGGGTTGCAACTTCAGAGGGCCCTGAAGGAAGTGGAATATCTGGACCTCTTTCAGTCAGGGGTCACATGGTTATAGTACTGAGAAGGCATTGATTGCACTTGTTGATGAGCTCTTGATGTATTGGGATGGTGGTGCTGCATCCATTCTGGCCCTCCTTGATATCTCAGCAGTTTTTGATACTATTGATTATAATATCCTTCTGGGCCAACCCAGGGGCTGCAAGTGTGAGGCACACTGTTACAGTAGCTTTCCTCCTTCCACTGGGGTCAGTTCCAGTTGGTGTTGGTAGGGAGAAGAGGTCGAGCCCCAAACCCTTCCTTTATGGGTTTCCATAAGCTGTACACTCTTCCCACTTCTATTTAACATCTCCATGAGGCCATTGGGTAAGGTTATCCAGTTAGCATGCTAATGATACTCAACTATACATCTCTACCTTGGGCCAACCAAGTGATACTGTTAAGGTGCTTTCACAGTGTTTGGAGGCTGTAAGGGCCTAGAGGGAAGAGGCTCAGGCTCAGCCCTAGAAAGACTGTGTGGCTATGAATTTTGGGACCTCCTAATTTGTCATTTTTGGTTCTGAACAGCTAGCACTTCCCCAGACAGAGCTGATGTACACTCAAGGGGTCCTCATAGACCCTTGAAGAGCAGGTGGTGGCTGTGACTAGGAATGGCTTTGCACAGCTCTATCTTGTGTGTTAATTGTATCCCTTCTAGACCAGGAAGCCCTATTCACTGTCACTCATGCTTTGGAACTCCCATCTGGATTATTGCAACGTGCTCTACATGGAGCAGCTTTTGAAGACCACTCAGAGGCTGCAGCTGGTCCAGTATGCAGCAGCATGGGTAGTTATGGGTGTGCCTTGGTATGCCCTTGTAACACTTCTACTTTGCAAGCTGTACTGGTTCCCACTGGTATTAATCAAGATGCCGATATGTGCTAAAGCCCTTAAGGCCCAGGGCCAGGTTATTTATTACACTGTCTTCAGTCATTTCTGCTCATCTCACGACAGGTTACGCATGCCCACTACTGAGTCCCCTCTATTAAACAATGTCATCTAATGGGACCCAGGAAGTGCACCTTCTCTGTCACAGTACCCTATGGAACAGCATACTGCCAGAGATTTAAATTTCAACAATAAAATCATAATCATAATGAAAATAAATAAAACGTAACAAAACCAAATAAAATAATATCAACATTAAAGTAATTCAAAGCAAACTAAAGGTGGCAGTGACAAATTATTCCAAATGCTCTTTGGAAAATTTCTGTTTAAGCAGTGTATGAAACCTTATAAGGAATGGAGCAAATCTTAATTCTAAGGGAAAGTATTTCTCAGCAACTGAGAAACAGTACCTCCTGGCCTCACTTCCCAAGAGTGGAATAGGTCAAAAGCTTCTCCCAGCAAGGATGTGCTGATGGGCCAGTTAAAGTAGGAGAAGATGGGCCTGGGCCTTTATTGGTCAACACCAGCACTTTGAATTGCACCTGGAAACCTACTGGCAAGCTAAAATACAGGCGTAATGACATTCACCAGTAACACTCACCAGTACCTGAAAGGGTTCCAGATAATTCATTTCCTCTAGGACTCAGTATCTGAATACCCACCCCCTCTCTACAATCATCTGCAAAAAGGGAAGGCTGGAGACTGGACAATAGTTGTCAAATATGGTTATACTGGGCACAACACTGTTTGCTTCAAGGTTGCAGGCATCACCCTTGTCATAAAGAGGCACTGATAATCTCCGATCCAGCTAATGATGCCTTCATGCCTCAAAGGAGCAGAGATGAAGAACACAGGTGATTTTCCAGTCATACATGCTGCTTTGGGAAGCTCCATTTAAAGCCCTTCATTTGCTATACTGTATAAATATTACAGGGTTTATTTAAATCAATTTTTTATAAAGTGAAGCGTCTTAATTAAATGCTAAAAGTGGCTGGAGGAGGGAGAGAAATGTTTCCTGATTTAACACTATTTATACGGTTAAATCCCTCCATCGAATCAACCGAATCAGAAACACTTCTAGTTCTCCCGACTTCATTCATGATTTCGTTCTACAGCAGAAGGGCGAACACGAGGGATCAGGAAGTCCAGTACCTGTATTTTCAATCTCTTATTTAGCTGCGGAAGTTAAATAACGAAAGCCGAATAGCATAATAAACTGCTGCTCGACTTCTCATGCATTTAGATTATCAGGTGGCCTGGGGACAGGACCGTGCAACGTTGGTGAGGCTAATAACAGCGGCAACAATAATTCTATAAACTGGGCAGCGCCTGATCAGTGGATAGCGCTGGCGTTTATTTTGCAAAGAGAATACAGTATTTCAAGGCAGAGTTTCCTCCTTTCGCCACCCTTCAGCCCCTGCCGCCGCTGCTACTTCAACGGGTCTATTGTGTCACCGCCAGCAGCCGCTTTCCTCCGGCGCCCGTGACCCCAAGCAAAAATGACCGAGAGTAACCCTTACACTGTTCTCTCCCGCGCGCGTACTTCCCCCACCTCTCACCGACACAACCGTTTTAGAACGTAACACAGCCAGGCCAGCCCATCGCGCGCCACCCTGCGCGAACCAATGAGGATTCGCTGCCGCGGCGTATGGAATGAGGACGGTCCGCAGCGGCGATTGTGAGGTGCGCCAGCTCGAGGCGGAAGGAGGGGGAGGGGGAGGCTCATCACAGAGACTTGGGCCTTGTTCATTGGCTCCGCAGGGCTGGTCCGCCCAAGGTTGGAGTTAACGCATCCTCCGCAGAGGGGACTCCCGGCACACAAGAGTAGCGTCGCTTACCGGCTTCCCCTCTGGCCGCAGTGGTGAGTTCGGCAGACCCGTCGGGAGCCGGGAAAGGGGACAGTGTGTGCACGCGGAGGGAAGAGGGGACAGGTTTGGAGGATGGGGCCCCTTTAGGATCGTGTTGGGAGCGTCCCACGCTGTGACAGAGGGAGGAAGGAAGTGAGTCAGTCCTTCCTTAAGAGGATCGGGATCGGGGCAGACACAGCGTTGGCATGAGGAAGACATCCTGCCTGTGGGAAGCAGACGAAAGGTTTTGGAGCCAAGCATAGACTAGAGAGGCCTGTTGCATAGTTCCCGATTTTATTTCATGGGGCTAATACTGCATGATTTTACTCCAAGATGCACGTAGGCAATTTCGCTTCCCTCTTCTACAGCCCCCGGGTTAGGCCAATAAAGGCTGCAACTCCGTGTAAGCTCACTAGGGAGTAAGTCGTGTTAACGCGGGGGGGGGGTCGTTTTTTAATAAATGTCCTGACTGTCTCGACAATTGTGTATCTACTTCACTTCGTATCTTCTAGTAACCTGCCTCAGGCATGTTCATACTTAATTATGGTAAACGGTAGTTGTTGCCACATGTGCAAATTTTAAGCTTCATTCACTGATGATGCTTTCGTGAGCTTGTCGTGTCATCCTATGCATGTTGATTCAGAGTAAGCTCCATTACATCCAATATACTTTGCTTGGCAGTGGAAAGTATGCTAAAGGTCCTGCTGTCAATTACCTAATACTGTTTGACTTTTTTTTTTTACTTATAATAAGGTGGTTAAAGTATTCTTTACTTTTTGACTCTCTTAATTCATATGTGATTGTAAGTTCTGATTTGTATTAGGAAATGTGAATATAGAACTTACTGTCGTCTTCTGAAGCATATGAGCATTTATGCACTTGTGCCAGTTCTATTCTTACTACCTCTACTGCAGACTAGCATCACTGATATGAGCATACATTTGTTTCTATAAATGGGATTGCATGGCCAGAATCCAGTTCTGCTTTAGAGTAGTCAGAAAAAACTATCAAATTAGTTTATGTTATGATAGTAAATGGAATCACTTCAATAGGTATATAAAATACTTAAGAATAAGAACCTCACCCCCTTTTTTACTGCGATTCTAGACTACTCCTTTTGCTGTGTACAAATGGTATATCAGTATGTTAAGTTGCCCTTCATGTTTAAGAGGGCAGCTTTCACTTACTGTAATCCTTATTTATCCAAATCTCCATGCATTTCATTAATAGAAATTGCAGTGGTATCTGGAATATGCTCCAGTAATCTTTAGTATGTTTGATGAATTTACAGAAAGTTGAAATAGGAGTTACTTGGGACTCCAAGTAACATGTAAATGTTATTTTTACTACAAAATTCAAGTTTGAGACTCCAGTATATTCTTATAGCCCGAAAATGGTAGGAGAGGGTCATATTAATTGTCTTTGCTGTGAGTAGTTGTAAACTTACTCATAAAATCAGTACTACAATATGCCTGTGGAACTGTATGGTCATCTCATTGCTTTTTTAGTACCTCTATATGATTTTAAACCAAGAGGCTTCCAGGAAAAAATAATAGTGGAGGATAATCTTTAATGTGATGAATTCAGTGTTCTCTATCAGTAAAATAAAGCCAATATTATGCAGCTGAAAATACTGATAATAAACTATTTTGAAAAGATGTTAGTAAAGAGTTTGGGAGGAACATTGTAATTAGACTATTACTTGTAATGTGACTTGCAGCACTGGTTTATAAGGTATAAAGAATTTTCAGATTATCTCTCCACTTGCTTAGATGTTTCTAACTATTTTGCAATTACTTGTGAGAAATTTCTTTAAAAAGTTTATAATCAATTTTGGATCTTCAAACTATACATTCTTTACATCAGGAATGTGCAACCTATGCACACCAGAATATTTCTTTCAGAAGTGTACAATAATGTGTACATTTGGTCTGTATCTTCAGTGACAATCTGTATATGTGTTGCATTTCCAGCATGGTGTTGAGTAGCTTCATCTGAGTTCTTTATGGCCATGTTAAGATGTTATGCTGATGAAGAAATCTTAAGCAGTAAAATAAAACCTGAGCTCTGTTCCTGAATTGTTGCATTATTTTTAAGGTTTCAGACTCGTTATGTCATCTGAATTCAAAATGGACCTCTCGGATCACTTTATTATAATTGAGATACTGTAATCAGAAGGTACATAGCTAATGTTTGCTCAGTATTTAGCTGCATCTTTCTGATGTTAGCATGTATCTCATGCTCAGGAAATAATTCTAGTGAATCTACATGCAAATAGGTGATCAAGGACCTTGCTGTTTCTGGTCTCAAATGAGTCTCTTAACATTCACTTATCATAGAGATTTTGAAGGCATGTGTTACTTTTCTCTAAAAATAATGGTAGGTTTCTTCATCCTGATGACTTCTAGAAGCCTTGGATTACAAAATACATTCTATTCAGCTAGCAGTTGTGGACAAACTAGTTGTCAGTAATGGTAGTTAAATCAAATACATTTCAAGGGTATCTTTATCAGACAGGCAAACAGTTTGGTGTCAAATATCGCATTTGTACAAAATATAAGGGTAAAACAAATCACATGAGGCATTGGGGTACATGTGAACTTAGTATGAGACTCTTGCAGTGTATAGCTTTGATAAAATGGTATGTATACTTCTCTACTACCAATAGCATGTAGGGGCCTTCTGTTTTGAAAACATGCTTACCTCTATCTCAGAAATTATATTTTGTCCCATTCTATAGAGCTTAGCATGGAAGTACTTACTGGTGGAAGAACTCAATGAGTGCACTGGAACCTCTTCCAAAAGCTTTCTTAATTGGAGCAATTGTTTATAACAATGTTTTTCAAACTTTATATCTTCAGAAAACGCTGTAAACTTCAACTCGTCCATGCAGGACTACAGTGCAGCTCAGTGGATTCTGTAAAGTACTTTGTAGTGGTGGTCCCCAAGAAGTGGTTGTATTATTGAAGGTATTGTATGCAGAAATAGTGTATATGAGGCACGCTTTTCTGGCCAATGACCAAAATAATAATTAAAAAATGACTATATGAGGCACATCTTCCCATCCCAAAAAAGGAAGAAGTCCATTAGAGAGAAAGGGCCACCAGTCTCCATTTTGGTATGCTGAGATAAAGTGATTGAGTATCTCAGCAGATGTTTTTTGGGCTTTTGGATTGGAGGTGCCTACGAAAGATTTGGAGCTAGAATAATGATTTTGTTCTAGTTAGAGCTCTGTCATTACTTGGATGTGTCATTAAAAATGTTGGGATGTTTATTTGGATCTTAGACTACTTGGGCCTGGTGTTCATGGACAACTTGAGTTGAGGACCTAAACCTATCTTAAAGACAGGGCACTCCCCTTCACCAGCAGTAAGAAAGATTTTGTTTGAAGTATTTTCTACTCTGATAGAACTATCACCTTATATTGATAACACTCTCTAAATGTTAAATTTATTTAATTTTTATCCCTTTATTTTTATAAATAACTCAAGGCAGTGAACATACCTAATACTCCTTCCTCCTCCTATTTTCCCCACAACAGCAACCCTGTGAGGTGAGTTGGGCTGAGAGAGAGTGACTGGCCCAAGGTCATAAATGCTGCAAACCTGAATTTATTTATTTTTCAAATTTGTTATCACCGCCCATCTCCCCTGAAAAGGGGGCCCTGGGCGATTTACAATAAATTACTTTTCATTGTATCCACACCTGCCTCTACCTCCCAATAAAACTGCATTTTGTTAGGAGAATTGATAATAACAATTTAGTGCTCACTCTAAGAATTCAGCCTTGTTTTGGCACCAGATAACCTGCTACCTAGTTTTCAACCTTTCCTGTTGTTTGTTATACCTGCTTCAGCATGGGAGGACAATATTAGGGCATTATCATTTCAGGAGGACTCAGTTGAGCTTGACCTAGAGCTTAATACAAGTCTGCTCCCATAGTGACCATGATGTGTTCCCAATGTGGTCTTGTGCCATGGGGCTAGTGTGACTAAACTGAAGCTCATATTTGCATTCTCTCAAGGGTTAAATATACTTTTACTCCCATAAGCTTGACACCTGTGATTTTAAGTGATGACTTTGTTTCATTTTGGGGTAGGACATTATGTGAGAAATTGAGGTGCTGTGGTGTCTCACTTAATGCAATCCTGATTATGGGATACAAGCACAGAGAGGCTACCCTTAAGCTGTACTCCACGGATCTGAAACCCAATCAGACTTGGCTGCCATACCCAAAGATGTGCTGTTACACAATCATTTACTTTTTTCCAAGGTGGCTTGATATCGAAACCAAATAACGGTTCCCTAATTCAGAAGAGCCCCAACCTGCAAGATGTAATACCCTCACAATAGCTGTTCTCAGAGGTAACTTATGGAATATCCCATTTGAACAAAGACTTTGCCCCTGTGGTGAAGGAGTTCCTGAAACTTTTAACTTACGTTTTGTTACATTGCTCCTAGTTTAAATATGCCCAGCTGCAGCTAATAACTGTCAGTTTTCCAAGTCACCCAGATCCGTCTTATTTATGGTTGTTACTATCTAATCAAAATGATTTTATTTTACTATTTGCAAAATGCACCAGACTTTGTCCACCACCAGTTTTAAAATTACTGGGTTTTGCTGTGGTTTTTACTTGTCTCACAATTTGTGAACTACAAAACAAATGCTGTGTGGATAAGTAGTGTACTGTTCTGGTTAAGATGCTAGATAGGACTGCAGAGAATCATGTGCAAGTCCACTCTCAGTCACTGAAACTCAATGAATGATTTTGGGCCTCTCTCTCTCTTTCTCTCCCTCTCCCTGCCCAGTCTGTCTCTTAGGTTTGTTAGGATAAAACGAAGGGAGATCGCCATGTAAACCACCTAGAGCTTCTGAAGGTAATAGGATATACATTTAATAAAAACAGTGTTACAGCAAAAATGAGTCCCTGCTTCTTCACAATATATTGATAATACATTTCTATAAAATGTGTAAGTTATGGTCAGTGTCTCTTGGCGCTATACTTTGATACACAAAGTTGTGAATGATTATCTTATGATCTGAGATGTACACATTTTCCTCAGATAGTATGAAGATATAGTGGAAGTCTACAGGCCTATCTTTGTTAATATGTAAAAGTGGTAAAGTACTATAATTATTTTTAAAGTTTTCAGTTAGTCTCTTCTAGTGTGTTGATCTGGTTCCGTTGAGACTCCATGTTCAAGTTACAGGAATGTGCCACATGCTCTCTCCTTGTGTATACACTATTTGCTATCTCTACATGAAGCTATCATAATTGGCTGCCATGTTTGAACAACCAATTAATTTTGGTTGAAGTGATGTCAGCAATTCAAAATATGAATGTATTATTTGTAAATAATAGCTTATTCAGAAAGAAAAAGTGGGTAGTATACAATATGATAAACTTTGATATCAGCTTTTGAGCATTCAACTATAAACCTACTATTGGCAACAACCTTACATACCAGAAAATGAGCACATGTGTATTAGAATAGGCACATTTATTTGATATTTGTCATAATCCATACTCTCTTCCACTTCATGGCATGGTGCAAATTGTAAAGCTGGAGCAAGTAATAGAAGAAGAGAAAGAAAGGTCCCTGAGTCATTTTCTGACTCTTTGGGGGATGCTGCTTTCATGACGTTTTCTTGGCAGACTATAGAGCGGGGTGGTTTGCCATTGCCTTCCCCAGTTGTAATTACCTTTTCCCCAGCGAGCTGGGTGCTCATTTTACCAACCTCGACCTTGGAAGGATGGAAGGCTGAGTCGACCTGAGCCGGCTACCTGAGAAACCAACTTCCGCTGGGATCGAACTCAGGCTGTGGGGAGAGTTTTGGTTGCAATACAGCCTACTACTCTGCGCCACACGAGGCTCTTAATAATGAGCAAGTAATAATGTGGTTTGAATTCAACCATACTTTTGTTCATCAAATTAAGACTTAAGCACTGTCTATGAGCTTCTTCTGAAAGATGGTATCTTGGATCTTCACTACTAAGGGTTGCATTAAAAAAAAGCCTTAGACTAGTTTCTAGCAGGATGAGATTTTTTCCCCTTGCTTTATCACAGTGTCTCTCCAGCTCATTTTATGTGGCCTGGTTTCACTAACACACAATAGGGTGGAATTAAGGCAGCAACTTGACAATATTTAGAAAGTGAAGCATTGCTCCCTGCCCATGGAGCAGACTAAGAGGCTGCTTCTCATCAACATGCTGACCTGGCCACTGCTGGAACCTATTCCTACTGCTGCCATTTCTCTTTGCTATGGAGAAGCACAGCTTCATGCTAAGTAATTGAGGTGACAGGCATCATGCCAGCCCCTTGGTGTGGGGCTGGAAGTCCAAGCAACTGATGGCTTGCTCTAAGGAGCCATTCTTCTCACTTTCCCAAACTTGTGGCTCCAGGTGGGGGGGATAGCACTCCTAGCCCCATAACAAGGTGTTGGCTTGGGGCTGGTCAGCTCGCTGATCGAGTGTAAAGCCATGCTTCTCCGTAGCAAGGAGGGCTGAGGTTCCATTCGATATTGTCCTCCACTTGGATGCAGATAATTTATGAGGATGCTTTACAGTTCGTTAGAACAAGTATCTTAATCTTTTAGGCCATATCTATCCATGTTGTGCACAAAAATAGAGATTTTGTCATGTGCTTTACTAAGCTCAGAGTATATTACATTAACAGCATTCATTTGATCTATCAAACTAGTCTGTCATAAAAAGACAAAAATTTAGTCTGACTTGGGTTCTTGACAAACCTATGCTGGCTCCTTATGATAGTGTTCTAAGTGCTCAGATAAGCTGCTTAACAATCTGTCCTAGAACCTTGCTGAAGATCTTTTTGAACATTAGGATAACACTTGCTCTTCTCTGGTCAGTTTTATACATTCAGATTTAATGGTGATGTTACTTCATCTTTCCTGTTCCTGCAATTCAGTTTTGAACAGAGCTAATATTAAGGCCTGCAGCTGGTTAGCCACTGTTCCTGACAGAATGCTAGGCTAACCCCCCCCCCCACTTGTCTGAGTTAAAAAAACACTTTATTTTATTTATCAGATTTATCACTGCCCATCTCCCCCACAAAGAGAGACTCTGGGCACACTTGTCTGAAATAACATTTTAAGAGCAATTGCACTGAATGAACCTTTTCAGGCTTGGAGATAGTAGTGGGAAGAGCTGCAGCAGTAGTAGCTGAAAAAGATAGGCAAATGCACTCTTTGCAGTTTACTGGTAATCAATAATGGATGTTTATGTTTGCAAAAACTTCAATTATTTTGTTTAGAAAATTTATATAGCTGCCTATTTTAAGTACATAACTCTGGGCAGGAATAATACAAAGACAATATAAACAGCCATTAACTATTAAAATAATACAGTCCATGGAGAAAGTGAGAACTGAGGCACCATATAACAATTCCAGAAGACATACAGATACTGTGCTCCCCTAACATCCTGGACTCAGCAACACAATTTTATATTTTTGTTAAGTGTGACAGCTTTATTGGCAATCACATTAACTAACACACAAGAATATTTTTGCATATTCATTTTACTGAGAAATGATTATGCAAAAGCTAGAGGATACTGCTACTTTTTCATATTATAAATACAGATTTTGCCTGATAAAAAAGTTAAACATATCTGAAAGACTGTAAGATTCCACTTCGGAGCTTCCCATGAAGAAGTGGATTTTATAATAATGAAATAAAATTTGAAGTGTCATTGGTAATTTCAGTGCCCTCCAGTTTCTGTGGGCAGCTAATATTTATTCAATATCATTATTAAATTTCAAAGTAGAATGCACATTTTCCTTCTCTTCAAAATGCCCACCTATAGATTACAGCATTCTTTTTTCTCTGGCTCCTAATAGTAGTATTAGAACAGCTTGTTTATTCTGATACATTCCATAATTTTAAGAACAAGCTTCAGAGAATTTGGAATATGCTGTCAGGTTGTGTTAACATCTACTTCTTTCATAATTTTATTGCAAAACCATATTTTCATCTTCAGTTCTGAAGTTTACAAACTGCCTTAAGAATGCTCATTATTAGCTACTATATAGTTGAATAATGGATTTCAATAAGTTAGTGCATAGGATTGCAATCTAATCTCTTTGTATGCCATAATATGATTAGTGAGATTAGTGGCTAGAACATTTGAAAATGATTGAAGGAAATTTCAGCATACCAGCTTGAAGATATAATTAAGGGTTTAATCTGTTTACTTGGAAGTTGACTGTTCCGTGTAACTATTGAAATTATTTTTTTTCAATTGGCTATATATACCTCTTTCTATATGTCTAATAAAAAGAAGCAAGATTTAAAAACCTTCCACAGCAGTAGCATTACAAAAATTAGTAAATTCAAAATACGTAGAAAATCATTAAAAAGCAGGTTTTAAACATAAACTGTGGTTGAAATTCTATACCATATCAGTTAACATAAATAATGGTCGGGAGAATGGGATCTGCAGTACAAAAAACCTGAAGGGCCCTAAGTTACGTTCTAGGCCAGGGTTTTCCAAACCGCTGATACTTGCAACACTGCTTTTCTGCTTTAAAAAAAAAAGGCAAAACAGAACACTTTGCCAAACTCGTAATTATTCAAAGGGGAACCATCCCCTCTCCTCCCAAAGAAGACCCCAGCACAAACCCCTTTTCAACACTGCCTTACTTATCTTTAATAGCGAAGTGCTTGTAACCGTGCTTGAAAGCTGGGTTTGTTACCAGTGCCTGAATCTTCCGCCGGGGGCGCTTCCAATTTCGGGGCAGAGTAGCGGTCTAGTACATGTTGGCTGGGAGCCGCGCGAGGAACGGGCTGCCACTTGGCCGCCTTTGCGTGAGTCAGAAGTGGGGGCCGCGGAGAAAAGCGGCTGGTGTCGAATCGCGTCACAAAGCAGGTTTTCCGTTTCCACGGCAACCCCTCTTCGGAGGCTGCGTTTAACCCCAAGGTAGAGGAAGTGGATGGCAGTGGGCCTGCCTGGGAAGGCAGGCGGGGGGTGGGACTAGCTGGTGGGTGGGAGGATCGCGGGAAAAGCTTGCGGCCCTCCCGCCCACCAGGGGAATCGCAGGATGAGTTTACCCATAAGCCGAGAGCTGCAATTAAAAAAATACGATATGGATCTGAAAGTGCTCGATAATGGGTACTTCTCCCTCACTCGCACTACGTTCTTTCTGAGGAAATACGTATATAAGCAGTAGATTTCAAGTAAGCTAACTGTAGCCTGAGTCGTGCGATTTTAAGAAAAGGACACTAGAGGGCGGTTATTTTCTCTCTGAATGCCGTGTTTACCCTACAGTTTAAACTTACTCTCCCAGTTTCTTAACCAGGGACATGACTCATGTTAACCCTGGGAACCACAAAGAGAAGATATAGGGAAGATTTTAAAATATTCACAGAAAAGCCCTCCCTCCTCTAACTCTTCGTGTTTTTGATAAGTACTAGCTCACTGTCTCCGGATATGCTTTCCTTTTACTATCCCATGAAGATTAACCATTTAATGGTTAATTGAATTTGAATTGCTTGTTCTTGCTAGCAGCAGCTGGCTATGGCTGCAATGAGATTTACTTTTGTATAGTTTACATATTGGAGTATAAGGTAGAACGGTAGTCAAACTTAAAAGCTGGGTGTTAATTAAGCCTGTATTATTTTTCTGTGTTACATCTGCTAGAATCAGATGATCTGTTGTATAATTCTTGGACAGCAGCCATATTTGCTGATTTAAATGTAGCAACACCTATGTTGTGACCATGTGATCTTGTGATTTTATTTTATTTTAGTTCTGAACTATGGATATAGTGAACAGATATAGTCAATAGATAACTTTTTGTTCCTTCAAATCAATGTTGACTCCTGGTGACTGCTTGGACTAGTCCCTGCACTTTTCTTGGCAAGATTTCAGAAGTGGTTTGCCATCACCTTTTTCTTAGGGCTGAGACAGACAACTGACTCAAAGTCATCCAGCTGGCTTTGTGCCTACAGCGGGCCTAGAATTCATGGTCTCCCCGTGTCTAGCCTGGTGCCCTAACCACTACCCAAATCAGCTCTCAATAGATTACTATATTAAACTCCATTTAATACATTTTTGCAGAATACATTTGATGTAATAGAGCTGAATTGGATTCTTTTAAATACAGGTTAAATACAGCAGCCAGAAAATCTTGGTGTAATTTTGTCTAACCCCAAGTTACATAAGCTATAATCACAAGTTTTATTTACTACTTTCCAAATGAGAAAATGTGCAGTTCTATATAATGTGCTAAATAATGTTATGTACTTGTATGGCCAATAATATACATGGGACTATTAAAGTAGATCATAATGTATTTCCCTTTGGTCTTTACATGCATTAATATTTGGTCTGCATTTAATCATTTGAAACCATAACTACAATTCTTTTTGTTTCAAAAATACCATTTTAAACATACAGCTTTTAAGAAGGAGGTGAATTGTTTTAGCATTTTGAACACCACCCAGAGATTTGCAACTGATCCTATGTGTTTCTATCTTAAGTAAGTGTTACAAGGTACCAGTAGAATTTTCTGAAAGTAAGCCCAGTAGTATTTCAGCCCTGGCCAGCAAGATGTCCTTGGAAATTTACAAAGTAGTCAGAGAAGTGGAGGTCTATTTTTATTGGTTATTAACATATCTGTATACAGATATATAACAGATTATTTTTCCTTATCAATAACATAATTAGCTATCTTAGTGATATGTATGCCATGCTTTAGTTTATACAGAGCTTCAAAAAAATTTTTGCTTTTCTAAAACTTCCAGTGTTTTTTAGCATAATGTTTAAACATGGATATATAGTTGAGACTACTTTACGTAATCATCAGCAATCATTTGGTTATTTCCATTTCTTTGTGACCCAATAAGATAATATTGTCAGCATTCTCTGTCAGTAACTGCTTCTTTGAGTTTTTGTAAGCTCATGCTTGTCTCATCAATGATGGTATCTAACCCCTTCATCTTTCTCTGCCTCTTTTTCAAGAGCCTTTGATTTTTGCTTTTTTTAAGGACTGTTGCCTCTGTGTTACATTTCTAAAATATTTATGCTTTAGTTTCAATGTGAGTATTCCCTGTGAGGAATCTGGTTTATTTATTACATTTATACCCAGCCACAATCTCTCAGGAGTCATGGCATTTTTATAGGACTACACAAACAAAATATTCACAGCCTGCCTAAAGATAGAAATCTTAAAAACATACAGAACATACAGAACCAAAACGAATAAAAGCACAGGTATCAGGTCCCAAGTGCCCTTTTTCAGCTGCATCCAGAAGGTAGCTAAAGCTGTAATGAAAGGCCATTCCAGAGGGCTGGCACTGCTATGGAAAACTAGTATCTCTGAGCCTGGTGCCCCACACTTTCCAAAAATGAGGAACCACCAGCTGCTTTTTCTGGTAAAATCAAGTCAGTTGAACCACTTCTAGAGGGAAAACTTGGTATCAAGCCATAAAGGGCTTAATAGGTTAAAACCCAACATTTTAAATGGTAACTGGAAGCCAGTGCAGGGCTCATAGCACCAATGTAGTATGCTCTTGCAGGTTGGTGTCAGATGGTACATGGGCTGCTATATTCTGGACCAGCTGAAACTTCTGAGTGGGCTTTTAAAGGAAAAGCAGCCCAATGCAGAGTCATGTGGAAGGGAAAACTGAAAGCTGCTAACATGGGTTTTTCTTCCTTATGGTTTTGTGTTCCCTGGGACTTTAAGAGAGTAGAGGACCACACCTGTACTGCAGAGAGAGAAAAGAGAATCCTTGAAGGTACAGGGAATGACAGAAGAGGGATAGGTTATTGAGTCAGAGTTGAAGAAGAAGCTAGTTGGGTGTGTGGAGAAGCTGAAACTTAATACAAACAATTTGGTAGATTGAGCAACAAGACTTTGAAGCTGATATAGTTGGAGTAAGAAGTAGCAGAGCCTTCCAAGCTTTCCAAAGATGCAGACCAGCTACAGGCAGCCAGCAGCCAGTAACTGTTCCCCAATATGATCTTAGGTGCTTCTGTCTCCTCTGAATGCAGCTTGTACATTTGGTAGTTCTTGTTCAATGTATTGTTGGAAGTCTGGATTGCAAAAGCTTGAGCAGTACCTTGCTAGCTTGTGAGAAAAGTATAATTGTTCAGTTGTTTGGAATTGAAATATAA
Organism: Candoia aspera; assembly: GCF_035149785.1. NCBI lineage: Eukaryota > Metazoa > Chordata > Lepidosauria > Squamata > Candoiidae > Candoia > Candoia aspera. The sequence continues at coordinate 32,740,242 of NC_086158.1, read as the reverse complement.
ATTAGTCTTTGTGAGCCTTTTGGTGAGTGCTGCGTTTTCAATACCTGCTTACAAACTGTATATAGCACTTTTAACTATATCATTCTGTAAGATTTTAAAGAATTCTGCTGAAGTTTCATCAGTTAGTGATATTTTGGGAGCCCAATTAACTTAACTGTTTCAGGATGCTTGGCTCTAATTCAGTGATCAAACCTTAATATCTATAATTGATTTTGGAATTGTTTTGTACAATTCTGTATATTTGTACTATCTCTCCTTTGTGCAGGTAGTCTTCACTTAGTGACCACAATTGGGACTGGCAACTTAGTCATTAAGTAAAGCAGTCACTAAGTAAAACTGCCTGCTTTTATGATCTTCCTTCAACTTTGCTTGGCCTTACAGACCTACGAAGGTCATAAATGCGAGGATTGGTCATAAAGTTACTTTTTCTATCACTGTCATAACTCTGAACTGTTGCTAAATGAGGCAGTCACTAAATGAGAACTACCTGTATTTTCTTTCTCCAGTATATCTCTTACCTAGTTCCCTCAGTTTCTTTGCATTGGTTATTTAAATATGACTTTCCCTTTTCCTGCTGTTCTCTGGTACCCAGTGTTTAGTTGAGCAATTTTTTTTTCTGTTTTATTTTCTGCCTTTCTTCTGCTATTTTCAGTCCATGGCCATTTCATCTTTTGCTTTTTGCATTTGGGGATATATAGTTAACTACATGTTTAGTATACCTTCCTTAATAATCTACCACTTAAGTGTTTTATAATTTTAAATAATATAGCATCAAAGAATTACATCAATTATACATACAAGATCACAGAATCAAAGTTGAAAGGGGGAATTTAAGCTATCAGGTGTAGCCATCTGCTTAGTGTTAGAAATCAACTAAAGCATCCATAACAAATGGTTTATCCAACCTCTGCTAAGCACATCGATTTAAAGAAGTCCACTACTCTCTGGGTATTTGGTTCCTTTGTGAAACTTACTGCTTTTCCAACAGTCTAAATCTGCCTTCCTGTAACTTAAACCCATTATTCATGTCATGTACTCTGAGATGATAGAAAACAGGTCTTAGTTTTCCGTATGACGTTCTCAGTCTTTTCTTCTCAAAATTACACATTCTTCCTATCTTCAATATCTCTTTACTAAATTTAGTTCTAGTTCTTGATTATTTTATTTATTTATCAAATTTGTCACTACTCATCTCCTCCCACCAGAGGGACTCTGGATTATCCTTGTTTCTGTTTTCTGTACCTATTCTAAATTTCTGAATCTTCTATGAATGTGGTGCCCAGAACAGAATACTCATGAATTAGATGCAGAATGAGGTAAAATGTGTATGTTTACCTTCCATGATTTAAAAACTAGACTTGAGACAGTTGCATTTTCTTTTCCTTTTTGGCAAAGTCAGCCGGATGATGGCTCATATTTAATTAGTGATAAAGAACTGTTCCAAGCTCTCTCTCACAAGTTCCACTGCCAAGCGAGATATTTTCCATCTTATAACTGTGCATTTAAAAATTATCTTTCATTCTGTTATTCTTTGCCCATTTCTCTAACTTATCGAGATTGTTTTCTGTCTTCCAGGATATTCATTATTCCACTCAATTTTATGTCGTCTGAAAATTTGATAGGATAGGGAATACCTCCTTATCCTTATCTAAGTTTTTAATGAAAAAGTTTAAGAGTACAGGACTCTTTGAAAACTGGAACAACGTACGCTCAATCATCTGATACTACATTCCCTCTCTGGGATTTCTCAAAGATCACACATGACAATTATTTGGCCAAACCATGAGCAACTGCCTTTAATATGCCATAATGCAATTCTTCTGGCCTTGAAAATTTAAACCAATTCAAAATAAATAGAAATTTCCTGACTGTAATTCTATCAGTCTCAAGTTTCAGTTCTGCTTCTTCAGAATTTTTCAGGATTGCTTGTTGGAACACATACCCTCTTTTTGAAGAACATCTGAGCCTGAATAGTGATTGAATAGCTTTTCTTTTCTTCGTAACCAGTTAATATTTTGGCATCTTTATGGAACAGTTGATGATCTGATAATTTCCAGTTTGTTTGAAAAATATCTGAAGGCTTTTTGTTTTTCTTTTTATCCTTTGTCATTCTCAGCTCACTCTGAGCTTTAGCCATTCTCATAGCACCTCTGTAATTTAGGGTATGAATACTATTCCTTGCCGACCTGTCTTTTTTCTCATCTCCTGTGTGTGTGTTTTACTGTTTTTAGATCTTTATTCATTCTGGATTGTTTTGCTATCCTTTTTTTCCTTCTTTGGAACTGTTTGCAACTGTGTTTTTAATCTTTCTTTTTTAAAGAACTTCCCTGAATCTCGAGCCCTTTTCCCATAAGCTTCTCCTGTCATGGAATTACCATTGCTCTATTAAAATATGCTTTCTTAAACTCCAGTATACAGATTCAAGTATACTTAGCTTTAGTTTTCATTAAAGTGAACTCTAGCATTGTATGGTTGCTATAAAGTTAAGGATAGCTGATCTTGTATCTTCTTCCAATGTCTGAAGAAGATAGTTGTCAGCAGAAAAGTGTCAAAAATTACTTTAAGGACCATGCTTGGCAGAGTTTGAAGGAAGAGAGCTGTGTTAGCCTATGACAGCAAACAATCAGAAGACGTATGGTAGTACCTTTTCTGATTAACAATTTTATTAAAAGGTATACACTTTTGTGAGCTGAGGATGTAATGAAGCAAGCTGCAGCTCACGAAAGTGTGTGCCTTTTAATAAAGTTTGTTAGTTGGTGCTACCAGATTCCTGATTTTTTGCTTGGCGGAATTTGTAACCCAACAATAATAGGATAATTAAAGTCTTCAGTCACTGTTACTACTTGAAGACTGGAAAGTACCATTCATATTGCCAATACTATTACTTTTATTTGTCCTCTGCTTGTTTAAACCTTGATGCTCGTGATGATATCAAGTTCATTCAGTGGATTTTTTGTGCAAATGTGTCTATTTTTAACATGCATTGCAACTCTTCTCTTTCTGTTGCTTCAGTCTCTCTCTTAATAAATTGGAATACAATAGCCAAAAGATATAGTCATGGGAGTCATTCTACTTGCGGATCTCTGTGAAGTCACATTTGCCTTTCTGTACTAACCTGTTAAGCTCATCTTTCTTATTTTCCATACCGGGAACGTTAAATAGACATAGTCATGGGCTTAATGAGCAAGTATTCTGTTTCGTTCTAGTTTTTTTTTTCTTTTTTTTCTGAATGCTGTAACAGTCCTCTTCCTAAATCTTTATCTTAGGTCTTCGGTTGAGGTTTTTCATTTCAGTTCCCTCAGAATTCAGTTTGAAGCCCTCCTGATCAAAATTGCCATGTTTCAGTCAAGCTCATTTTTATCAGTTCTTATGAGAACAACCCACTTTGGGCCAGTAATCCATTATTTTAGACAATGTTCCCAGAAACCAAGACATCTTTCATTTAACACCATTTCCCAATACTCATTTGTGAGGGACTTTTTAAAAATCTCCCCAGTGAAATTCCTGTAAGCTCTTCCCATTTACTTACTGAATGAGCTTACATTCATGAAATTGCTGCCGCATATTCCTTCTGTAGTCTCTGCAGCAGCTTTTGCAGCAGGAAGCGTTCACTTGATCACCCTATGGTAATGAGCATAAACCAACTTTGATTAATCAACTGTATTAATCCCTTTTAGCACCAAATAATTTTTCAAGAGGGTTTTCTCGTCATTGGGCTTGCACCTTGGCCAGATTGGATGTTCTACTCCCTGCAGTTCTGTGGGGATGGTATAAAAACATCCCTGTTCAGCAGTGCTTATGCCCATGTGGAGATGGCTCTATGGAATCCCAAAGCCATATGCTCCTTGGTTGCTCGCTCTCTAGCGAATCAAGGAAGATATATATTTATCCCATTTTAAAGAACTGCCCTGGTAGAGAGCACAATGTCTATCTGTCACTGCTTCTATTTGACCCTGACATATTTTTCCAGGTTGCCTGATTTTGTGCTATCATTTGTTGTATCTGTCGTACCTACAGTTGAAGTTTAGCACAAGTTTTGGTGATTGCTACTGCTATTTGTATTATGGTTACTGTAATAAATGAGGAACTACCTCTTCCCCATTACATCAACCCGTCCCACCCAATCGTGCAGAGAGGGCATGCTACAGACCCCGTCTGTAAAAGAATTTCATCTGGCGGGGTCCAGGAAGCGGGCCTTCTCCACAGTAGCTCCCGCCCTGTGGAACATGCTGCCCCCGGAGGTGAGATTGGCCCCATCGCTCCTGGCCTTTCGGCGGAGTCTGAAGACCTGGTTCTGCCACCTCGCTTGGGGTGGAGAGGGGAATAGAACTACATGGGGATGGTTGTTATAGACCACTCCTCCCACACTTGGACTGTTTTAGATTCTTCACTACTTAGATTCTTTATTTTTTATTTATATTATTTTTTACTGTATTTTACTTTTTGTATTTATTGTGATGGTTTTAATCGATCGTTGTAAACTGCCAGAGTCCTCCAACGGGAGGAGATGGGCGGGGATAAATTAGATAAATAAATAAATAATGCATTTCATGTAATTTTATTGCAATTATACATCTCCATCCCAGGTGAGGTAAGTGATGCTGTGACTGCCCTTTCTCGGTGCCTGGAGGCTGTGGGGGTCTGGATGGGGAACAACAGGCTTCAGCTGAACCCTGGTAAGACGGAGTGGCTGTGGGTTAATGGCTCCTCTGTATCTGGGAAATTGTCATCTTTAGTTCTGGATGGGGTTGCACTGCCCCAGACAGACCCGGTGCGTAATCTGGGGGTCCTCCTGGACTCACGGCTCCTGCTTGAAGAGCAGGTGGCAGTGATGGCCAGAAGGGCCTTTGCACAACTTTATGTTGTGCATCAGTTATGCCCTTTCCTGGATTTGGAAGCCCTTCGAACAGTCATTCATGGCTTTGTTATCTCCCATATAGACTATTGCAATGTGCTCTATATGGGGCTACCCTTGAAGAGTATCTGGAAGCTACAGCTGGTCCAGAATACAGCCGCGTGGGCTGTCTTTGGTGCTCCTGGATTGGCACATATAACACCCCTGCTATGCAAGCTGTATTGGCTACCAGTTTGCTTCTGGGTTCAATTCAAGGTGTTGGTTATCACCTTTAAAGCCCTACATGGTATGGGGCCAGGCTACCTGAGGGACTGCCTCTTTCCCATCACATCAACCTGTCCCACCTGATCATGCAGAGAGGGCATGTTGCGGACCCCGTTGGTAAGAGAATTCTGTTTGGCGGGGTCCAGGAAGTGGGCCTTCTCTGCAGTATCTCCCGCCCTCTGGAGCATCCTGCTCCTGGAGGTGAGGTTAGCCCCGTCACTCCTGGTCTTCTGGAGGAGCCTGAAGACTTGGCTCTGCCACCTGGCTTGGGGAGGGGAGTAGTTACGCTTGGGGATGGCTAGTGCCTTAGAGTGCTCCTCACACACATGCACTGAATTAGACCTTGTTGAGGTTTTCCTACTAACAGATTAAGACTGCTATATGTGCCTAATCATTTTGGCCAGGTGAAGGGGTTGTATTAGATTGTCTCCTCTCACGTGCTTCATGCAAATAGCCTGGGGGGAGGGGAGGAGCTGCCCGGACTTGTCTTCTCACTTCCTCTTTTTCTCTCTGCTGGAAATGTAGCTCAGCAAGGCTTGCTCCAAAGGGAGCTACGTACTTTAAATGTTTTGCTTTTGTTTTTGCTTTCTGTAAATAAATTATTTTTATAGAAATGCTTGGTGTGTGATTTTTTTTGACCTCTCCTGGGCTAAAGGCTTTCCCAGCATCTGCCAACAGACCTTTCTGCCACTTGGATTTTATTCTTATTTTTATATTTATTTGTTAATTGTAATTACATTTTTATATATTGTATTTATATTTTATTCCTCTTGTTTTAATTGACTAGTTTTACTGTAAACTGCCCAGAGTCTCTCCAGTGGGAGGAGATGGGTGGTGACAAACTTGTTAAATAAATAAATAAAATAATTTTTTAAAAGCTTTTTTAATAACTACAAGTATATGTATTTTACTGTTGTGCTTTCTGGCCCATAGGCCATAATTAAGGTTTGATTTGATGTTTCTGGTAACTCTTAATGGACTTTTTGCTGAACTAGAACTGAACAGATGACAATTTCTGGATTGCGTATGGATAAAAGTTAGGCTATGGGGAGAAGAGTTTATTTGTAACTTTAAAAGAAGGTGAAAAGTTACTACATTAGCTTATGCTCAGTGTGATGAAGGTTGGATGCCACTTCTTTATTATTGTGGTTTTTGCCTTTTTTTTTCTCTTCTACTTTTTTCTTTTTCTTTTCTTTTACTTTTTTTCTGCACCTTCTAGAACTTCTCTTTTTTCTTCTAGTTTAGTTTGTAGTAGTTTTTACTATGTTTATTAAAAACTTCAATAAAATTATTTTAAAAATAAAAAATAGAGAACTCATTCTGATCTCTAGAATCTTGCTCAATAGTTGTGGCATAGCATTGAGGGCTAGAGTGCTAGAAGTCTAGATTCTCCATCCATACAAATGTGGCCAGTAGTCTTGCAGTTTCATATTTCTGAGCATTCTTGTTGATTGTGCAGTTTTAAAATGTTTAAAACCTTGTACCTGCCACCTCCCAAACTGCAAGCGATAGTGTACAGTTTAACTATGAGCAGGACAATTTTTCTCCTGGCAGACTCTTACAGTTATATTTGTTATGCTATGCTAATACCATTTTGCCTGTGGTACTTGCAGCCTGTTGTAACCTGTTGCATTTTGCCTGTGATAATTGCAGTATGGACTAAAAATCAGTGTATCACAAGATTTTGGTGGTTGTTCCATGAATTCACCTTTAAATTGCAATCTATTTCATAATTTGCTTAATTAAGATTAATTTTTAAATTTTAATATGAACTTCTCTGCTGCGTTAATGAATTATAATCAGGAAAATAAATCTGAAGTAATTATATTAGAATATTATATTAAGAAAACTTTATAGATATTATTTTATATCAATTTAGATAAAAGGTTTTAATTCTTTTTTATTTGTTGCTTATTTCATTTTTACTTTATATTTTTAGGTTTGCTCAACAATATTTGTGAACAATCCAGGTGAGGCTGAAGTTTCTGGAAATTGCTTTCCCATTGATACCAATCATAACAATGAGAAGTCATTTTAGGTTTGTTTGTGTTGACACTGTGTACTTTATTTTATGTTAGTTTAACTTCACAGAATTAGGCAATCAATAGATGAACACATGTTTATTGTTTTTCCTGTTTCCTAATTATCAAATGTATCTTTGAAAGTAATAGGTCATCTCTGCTGCTGAATACTGTATGTGAATAGCAGTAAAGCAAGATGGGAAGCATTCTCAAACGCTGGAAGATACTCAGTATGGCATCACCTTCTACTTTGTAGTGGAGGATGTCCAGGATTCCCTTCCAGACTCCCTCCCCAAATATGAACCTGTGTATGTTAAAAAGCCTTCTCAGTTGATGCCCTCATACTCTTTAGTAGCTCCCCTCCCACACAGGTTAGGATGTTGCCAATGTTAAGGAAGACCATTAGGTCATGCTTTTCTTTTTGTGTTCTGTAAAGGCTTTGCAGCAGAGGGTGCCATATACTTGGGGACTGTTGTCTTGATGGTTTTAATTTGGTTGAGGATAATAATATTTTTATACATGCACATATTTATGTTATTTATGATTGTGGTATTATACTATCGTTTTATTGCATTTATGAATGTAAACCGCTGGAGTGCCTAGTGAGGCAGCATGCAATAATAGTAATAATTTAAAATAATCAGTTAAAATAGTCTCTAAAAAGCAGAGATTAAAAGTAACAGATAAAATTAGTTGAAACAGAAATGCACACAATTTAAGTTAAATTTAAAAATCTGAGAGGGAGGAAAAAAAAAACCTTTGCCTGGCTCTCCAAAGACAATATAGTAAGTGCTTAGCATGTCTTTCTGAAAAGGGCATTCCACTACTTGGGGGCGGCGGTGAGAGGTCTGCTACTAATAAGAAAAGCCATTCCCAAATAGCTACAACTTTTATCATGGTCTTAGGACTGTTTCTTAACCTACTTTTATGCTACCAATTATTTATGAAAAGAGAACATTCACTTTTCATCAGTAGAATATATTGCTATATATTCATTGCCAGTTAGTAATGCGCTATTCCTTTCACTCTCTTGCAGATACCACAGGAAACTTTAATGCAAGTTTTGCTAATGAAATAAACCAACGTTTAAAGGGTACATCATATAACAATATGGCTTAGTAAGCAAGGTGAACAAGTAAGGTATGGTGCTTCTTGTGATTTACATAATTTCTCAAAGATGAAAAGTTTTCCTAGCTTAAGACAAGCTGTTTGTAGACCTATGGTCATTGGAAGGCATTGTTCATATTCTTAACTTTCTTTAACTTCATGGGTATTGAAAGATTTTGCCATCTATCCAGTTGTTAAGAATAAGTAACATTGTAACACACATTTAAGACCACTATAATTATATTCCAGCATTTATTTGAAATGCAACATCCACAATCTAGTCAGGACAGACCTAGGCAGTAATTTGTTCAGGATTCAGAGATCTTTGGTGAACTTAGCAATTTTGTTTGTACATTATGCATTCACCTAATATACAAGAACCATACGTACAAAAAGTATTTCAGTGGCTAACTATTGGATGAATGATATTAGGTGAGTTCACGCAATACACCAGGATGTTATCTGGCGTACTTGTTTTGCCTTAATATTTTGTATGAGCCTGGCCTGTGTGATTCATTCAATAAACCAATAAATATTGTTAAACAATACATGAATCAAGCCACTGAAATACTTTTTGTATGTACGGTTCTTGTATATTAGGTGAATGCAGAAAAACCTATGAAAATGCCAAAGTAGTTGAGAAAAAAATCAATTCAATGGAAGATACAATTGCTTCATATCTGAAGATTAGAAACCTCTTCCAGTATTTAGGCTAAGAAAATTTATGTAAGTTTTATTGATGAGGAAATAATTACTTCATTAAACAAATATGGAATAAAATATAACAGCTTTGCCTTGACATTATTTTTAATTACACTTTATAAAAATATGTTACTTTATTTTGTTAAATCCTTAATGCTATTATTGTGTGATACTATACTTTTCTTTGTTCCTATTTCAGGTCTTCATTGGTTTTTATGTGATACACAGTACTTGCCAGGTTCTTCTGAGTAACTTACAGTCTTCAAAGATGGATACAATGAAGTTAAAGCATGATATTAATCCATTCCTCTTTCATATTATAAACTTTGCAGTCTTGGTATACACATTTATAACTTTTATTCCATGGTATTTATTTTCTGGATCAAGATGTATCATAACCAAATCAAAGCAAATTAAAGCAAAACCAGTGAATAGCATGCCTGGAAGTGCATATAGATCTGTTAATAGTTTGCATTGCTTAGCATCTGTAGTATATCCTGGATGTGATACACTTGATAAAGTTTTCAAATATGCTCAAAGCAAATTTAAAGACAAGAAGCTCCTGGGGACACGGGAAATATTACAGGAAGAAGATGAAATCCAGCCATCTGGAAAAGTTTTTAAGAAGGTGCGTTGTGTTTATTTTTTAATGGGAAAGAGGGAAAGATTTATAGCCTTATTCTCTATAGGGAGGAGTTGGGAGCTGATTATCCTGCAGTTCAACGTCATCCATGGGCCTGTAGATACTCTAAAACAACTGTAGAGGTTTGGTGAGGCAGGATTCACCTTTGCAGAATCAGTGCTGATTTTCCTTCAACAGGGTTTGTTTCTTTGTGTTTAGTTATTCATTTGTCTTTGATTACCTTTCTAAAAGTTTCTGGAGCAGATGTTAAATTGAGCAACCTGTAACTCCCTGAACTTCCAGTGAGTCTCCTTTTAAAAACTGATGTCACTTTTTTACCTTCCAGTTCTTTGGCACTGAACCCAATTTGAGGGACAAATATATATTTTGCTAGCAGATAACGATTTCTCTTTTGTGTTCTTGAAGAATTCTTGGGTTGATGTGATTTGGATTTGGTCATTTGTTACCTTCTGTGTGGACTCTCAAGATTAGAGTATTTTTTTTAAAATCGGTTTTAGTTCCTATTTCACTCAGCCACTCAGTACAGGTTTAGCTATCTGTTCTGTATATTCTGAAATAAAGACATGCATTTTTTCCACTTTTTCTGCAATCATCATAACCTCCTAGAGCATCCTTTTTCACTCTTTTGTCATTTAAGAGTCCAACTGCTTCTCTGGCTAGTTTTATGTTTTGAATATAGTTAAGTAAAGTCTTGTTTCCCCTTAAATATTTTTAGCTTCATCTAGACACTGATGAAGGTAATCAACTAGCATCACCAATGCGATTTCCATCCCATGCTAAGGCCTGATTGAAAAGTATCCTGTAATCCATTACATCTAGGATGCTCTGTAGCTATCTCACTACCTCTCTCTTTGCATCCTTTCCCCAAAAAGGCTGGCTGGAGATGGGTGGTAGTTGCCTAAATTAGCTGGATCCAAGGAGGCTGGAGATGGGTGGTAGTTGTCTAAATTAGCTAGAACATGGAGGGTCAGATATTGGTTCCTGTAATGATTCTGTGGAGGAATCTAATCTTCCAAAGGGTTCCGGTACATTAGATTTTTATCTATAAAGAACAACACTTCTCCTGGTGTGCCCTTCCTTGTTCTTTTTATAAATAGCATTCCTGGATATAAACTTACTCCACTGATCCTCTATGTTCCACCAAGTTTCTATTTCTCATACTGTTGATGAATTCAGCTTTGATGTTTAGTAGATGGAATTCAGTAAGAATTCCCTTACTGAATTCTTGCAGAGCTTCCCTGTTCCTGTTTGCCTTCCTGGTTGCAAGTACTGGTTACAAACTCTAACTGCCTGTGCTGTTTCTAAAGAGGAGTCTGTAAATGTCATTATCAGTTTACCAGCGATACCTACCTTTGCATTTTTGGTTATCTACTCTCCTAAACACAGGACTTTGTCTAGCACGCATTCTAATTTTTTTAAAAATATATTTATTTTATTTTGATGATGGAATCCAAACAAAAAAAGCACCAATAAGAAAAAGATACAGTGAAAAAAGAAAACCTAGATACATTATAATGATTAAAATAATCTAAACATGACCAAAAAGAAAAAAAAACTAATTAATGTCTGAGTATGCATTCCAGAAAAGGGTTAAATACTGAGATCAGCCTTGCCCAGCACTTGAATTTCTCTGGCTTTTTGTCTTACCACATTTTGGAAAGAAGGAAAGAAATGCCTTATGTAGCTTGTGCCCATGTATAAATCAGTGGGTTATAATTTCATTTCCAGGTCTTGACTGTTCTGATGGTTCCAAATTCAGGGGATAGTGTGTAGCAATGTAAGCATTATATCAAAGCAGGCAGAATTAGAAATTCCCATTTGTAGTAATGCATTGAAATATTTGTTGGTTCAAACATAACATACAAAATATTTCTTTTGTGAGAACATCCTTGTTTTTCAATTTCTCCTAATAAGTTGAAATTCAGCGAACGGAGAGGTAGCAATGGAAGAATTCTCTTCCTTTATATAATTTGTAAAGCATAGGATGGTTTGAAAATACCATGGCTCTACAATATCAGGTTTGCTATCTGTATAGATTGTATAGAAGGCAGAAATTCAGTGTCTATATTCCTCCTTAGCATGATTATACAGAGCTTGGGCAATGTACTATGTGCTATGCAATTTTTTAAAAACTTGGCTTTCCTAATCAAGTTTTAGGACTAAAGTTTTCCTTTCTCATTTTCTAATGAAGGTAATCACACTTAATCTGTTTCTTCTGAATGCCCAGTTTTACTCTTTTCTTTCTACAAACTTGCAGAGCAAAATATCTGAATTCTGCCTAAAGAATAAAAAAGGGTTTTGACCGAGAGCAGAGCATTCTTTGGTGCTTAGTCTTTGTAATTTTTCTTCGTGAACAAAGCAATGTTTCATATGCTGGGTAACCAGCTGTTGATTTCTTTTCATTTTTTTTCTTTTTCATAAACAGGATAATTAGTTTGTCCAATGAACAAAATAACCTTTTTGAATAATATTGAAATAAAAAGAGCCCCAACACTGTACTTTTGTCTGATTTTTTAGAAATAAGCTTGTATTTTCTATTACATTTGCCTTGCATATGGAGCATTTTGCTTGAAACTGAATCTTTATGAACCTCTTGGGGTGGGGGTTATACCTTAGGGAAACTCCTTCCCTGGTGTTCTTTCTCCTGGGGCAGAGGAAACGATGGCTAATTCTAAGTAAAGGTTGACTAGTGAATTTCACCAACAATTGTAGAATCTCTATTCATGAACAGTAAATACTGGTTATCTATAGATGTGCATTTCCTCATTTCAGTTAGCCCAAAGAGTTAATGAATACATTATTATTTACAAAATGGGATTTTAAATACAGATATTATTAAGTTTCTTTCCTAAAATTAATTGGTGGAATGAATGCTTAGTATTGGGTTTTAAGCTGTTCTCTCATGGAAGTTATCATATACCCAAGAAATGGAAAAACAGTTCATAAGTGTTTCGTTATTTTTTTAAGAAGGAAGGGAAAAATGAGTTATGATTTATCTGCAAGTGGATCTGTTTTGAATTAAGGAAGCATTGTGATTCTTTAGTTCTATAATGCAGTCTAGACCATTTGTTCTGTAACTCTTTAGCTCATATGACCTTCATCTCGTAGGATATTTTTATTAGTTTCCCTACTTATAAAAATCAGACACAGTCTTCAAGCAAATACTTGTGAAAAATTGTTATTTTGCTGCAGCTTCTGGGTCAGATTCAGGCTTGATGCTCAAAGGAGAGAATAAAGAGACCTGAATATTCAAATTTGTACTTTACAGCAACTTTGGTAGGGTCCACAGGAATACTGAAACAGACTCCCTTTCCATAGCTGGCTCCTATTTTTGGGAAGGATTGATTTAGCTTTTTCATGTCGTCTTGCCCAAGTTGGTATGAAGCCAGAAAGCTGGAGCTTTTCTTTGATCATTTCTCTCATACTGTATGCCATATGGAACACCATTCCCCCTGAGGTTCAGATGGCCCTGACTCTTTTGGTATTCCAAAAAGCTTAAAAGCACAGTTATTCCCTCAGGCATTGGGGTGGAATGTTAGATGAGCCTGATTCTATGGTTGTATAGTTGAAGGATGTAAGTTACTTGAAGACCTTGGTTGCACTGTATTAACATTATTGTTGAGGTTATTTTTAATCTCATTTGGGGAGTTTGGCTAACAATAATTAAGCCGTAATAATCATTCAGAATTGCAGGAGCAAAATGGGCTGTCATATACACTTTATAAACAAATATTCCTAGTTTCATGTTGGCATTTAAGTCAGCAATAGAGATAAAACAATGACTTAAAAACTGAGAGAGGTCAAACTGTATTTGGGACATCCTATAACGTTATTTAAGGAGTCTAAAACTTATTTTTAAAAAGGTACTTTGTTAGTATAACATCAAGCAATACTCATTTGGAAAAAAGGCTTTAAAACACACTTGCTGTAATTTTTTGTTTTATTTTTAAAAATGTATGCCACCCTTCAGTGCAGTTTTCCCAAGATGTCTTACATGGCTCTAAATACAGAATTTTAATATTCAGTACACAATATATAAACAAGCACAACATATAAACAACAAATGTTTATTACAGCCATTAGGCCAGAACATGCTACATAGAAAGACATACACCTAAAATTATTGGCAAGACTAAAAGGTAGATACAAAAAATTACTTAAGAATAAAATTAATATAATAATACAAATATGAGTGGTGATCACCAAGAGTAGTGCTAATCTTCAATCATATGTGGGACAAATAGAATAAATAGAGGCACAAAATCGGACAACCTGGAAAGATGGATCAGAAGTCCAATAGAAGAAGTGACAAACATTTTGCTGTCTACCAGGGCAGTTCTTTGAAATGGGATAGATGAATCTCTTCTGAGATTCCTTGTAAAAAGAGCAACAAAGGAGCATGTGTCTTACGGACTCCACGGAGCTGCCCCCTCATGGATGTAAATGCTGTTGAAGATGGATGTTTTTATAATGTTCCCATAGAACTGCAGAGGTGTGGTGGATTTCAGTAATGCTGCTGGTTCTCAGGAAGGAGGAAGCACATTCCAAGGAAGAGGGCAAGATAAAAGACAGTTCAGAAATGGAATGTGGAAAAACTAAGAGGTTCAGAATAGCCCCGCCCTAGAGCCTTCCCAGGTTATTTCCCCTGAGGTTAGGTAGAGTAGCTTTAGTCTAGCAAGATTCTGTCTATATGGTGTAAGCAAATAAAGAACTGAAGTTTGGCTGGATTGATTCTTTGAAGTTCTTGGGCTGGCCCTGACAGGAGGGTAGTGTGTCCATCCTGGTGAAATTTCAGGTTTAGAATGGTGGAGAAACAGGATGGTGGCACATGCCCATTTGAGAACAATGCATGAAGTATGTGGTTGGATGTTAGGCTTAGACTGGCTTGAAGATCAGTATGCCAGGTAAGCTACCTAAGATGACTCCTGACATTTTCAAACCATAACGGGCAGAAGCTCTTTCAAAGAAAAACCTAAAGACTGGAATTTGCTATTAGCTCTTGTTAACCAGTTTGATTTAAAGTGGTCTCTGAAAACCAGTGGAGCCAGACCCACAAAGGGGGAAAAAAACCCCCAGAAATTGAGACAGTAACAGGCTCTGGCACTCACAAAAATACTGTAAGGCAGCATTTTTGATGCAACTTGGAACTGCAGTGATAGCTCTTACAGGCTTGGACTGGACAGCTTCTAAGGTGTTAAAATGTGTAAAAGTGCAAATCTGGACATCATAGAGAAGCTGAGAGATACCCTTAGCAAGAAGACCTTGCAAGCCGTGGGAATAAAATGCATCCCCCTTTGAATGGAAGAAGCTTAAGACAGCTGAGGAGCTGCTCAACATATAAACAAGGACAAAATATTAAAAAGCATACTGAGCAAACATAAGTTAGTTACAAAACTTTTGTAGCCAAAAATTAAGATGTTATAATGCATGAAAAGGCCTGTGAGAGAATAAAAGTCTCTTTGTCTGGTGTCAGAAGGATAATAAAGTAGGCTCCAGATGTGCCTCTCTAAGAAGGATGTTCCAGAGTTTGCAGCATCTAAGGATATCAAGGCCTTTGAGGAAGATCTTAGGGTATGAGTAGCAACCTACAGACCATAGAATAGAATTGTTAAATAAGCACATTTGGTGCTCTTTTGTTCCATGTGGTGGTGGCATTACAGTAGATGTACTTACGTGTAGAACAGACATTAGTAGGCAAATTTTAAGAGATCTACTTCGATTTTCACTAAGATCATTGTCTGAACTTTCTGTATTTTGTTTTTCTCTAACTTCACTGTTTACAATTTCTCCTACAACAGTGGGTATATAAATTCTTGTAACTCAGGGTAATACTTCATAGAATTGATGAAGTAGACTGTAATCTACAAAAGCACAATAAATTTGTTTGTCTTTAAAGTGCTAAAACATTTTGGTGTAAGTACAAAATAATGTGTAAATTCACATACAAATCTATATCTGGGGTTTTAACTCCATAATTTTCCTAGAAAGGGTGCAGCATATATTCAGCAGCAATTGCTGCTGGTGCTAATAGCTGGGAATTTGACAAATCATCTGGGAATTTAAGAGTAGATTTTAAAACAACGTGTTTTAAAATAATGTATTTCTCAAGTGGATTAAAAACAAAGCTATCTGAATGGAATTGTACTTTGCACCCAATACATTGATTTGGCAGTATCTTACTGAGAATAGGGCTTACTCTTTGTAGATGTTCCGAGAAGTATAGCCATAAGATTTGTAGAAGCGGTGTTATAATTTAATTTACTTATGATTAGAAGACTTATACTGCTCCTTAAATGATATAGCAAGTAGCATACTCTAGAGGGCACCATTTATCTTTTTATTGTTACTTTTCAAACACATGATTAAATGGATTGCAGTTTTAGATAGACAGACCTCAGCATACTAAACACTGCATTTAATAGCTGATGGCTCTGTTATGCTTAGTTGCCTCTCTCTCAATTTGTGCTCTGACAACGAAAGAGGAATAAGCAAATTTAAAGGATAGACAAGGGCTCTGCCTAGATATAAGACAGCAACAATGCAATTATCTTGTACAATAGCTCCAGTAACTCGGTTTCTTGTTCTGGAAAAGCAAACATGATGCCAAAGAGGGGGGTGGTTTAAAAATCAAATTTGCAATCAGTTTTTACATTTGAAACAGCTGTTTAAATCTTAAATAATGAACAAGACTTTTCATTTGATATCTAAGTTACATTTAGTTATACATACATGCTTTTTAAATTCTTTGAAACTGGAATATTGAAATGGAGATAGGCATACAGTTTTTGGACTAGAAGAATCTTAACAGATGGCAGCAAAATTTGGGGTTTTCTGTATCTCTTTGTTACCTAGTGCAGCCTAGGTATAATATGTCTGTTGGAGAAGACTGTACAGAGAACTAGCTCTGACTGGCTGTGTGATGGGTTTAAAACATGTAGAAGTAGCATATTTTATGTAAAGCAAATAGTTCTTATGGATCATACTGGCCACATTATGCTAGATTGTGTCAGTGAAAAGCTTGCTACTCTTTCACAAATGGCCAATGGCAGTGTTACTAAATGTTTATAGTTCTTAAGTAGTCCATATAGATAATGTAGCATATCATTTTCAAATTTCATATTTTGAAGGCAAAAATCATAATCTGACTAAAGAGATAAATAATGGTTTTCCAATGGATTACTTTTCCTGTATGTGTTTTTTTTTAATTACATGAATCATTTTAATTATGTAAGTGCATTTTCAACAAAGATAAGTTTTACCCCCTAGATTTACATGTTGATATATTTTTCAGGTTGTACTTGGAGAATATCGCTGGCTATCATATGATGATGTTTTTAAGAAAGCTAAAGCATTTGGTGATGGATTAACAATGCTGGGCCAAAAACCAAAGACCAACATTGCCATCTTCTGTGAAACTAGAGCAGAATGGATGATTGTAGCACAAGCTTGCTTCATGAACAACTTTCAACGTAAGTATTTGTACAGTATCAGCCTTTGGTATATTTCTTCTGTGCCTCTGTGTGCGAGCTGCTTGTTAGTTATCCAGTCATTCAAAGAGAATCCACAACTTGGAGGAATACCCATCTGGGAATTCTGGGAGCTATAGTTCTAACATACCTGGAGTACTATAGAGTGGTCAGTCTGTCCTCTCTGTAACATTACTGGCAAATATTGATGTTTTTATTACTTAAGAAGAAAAGCTTTTAGGGAAATCAAGGAAATCTAGATATTACTTTGGGATTTCTTTTCTGAGTTCTGATCTTTTTTTTTTTCCTCCTTAGCAATTTTTTAAAAAGTGAAGAGCTATTTGTTTTTAATCAAGTGTTCTTCCAGCATCTGGCACTATATATAGGAAGCAGAAAGGTCATGATAATGAGGAAGAAAGTTGAGGTTGGTTGAAGGATGTTCATTGGCCAGTCCCACTTTCATTTACAGTGGTTTTCAATTGCCTAATTAATAGATAGGCAATTTTCTGTCTTGGGTCAGCGCTGGGATATATGGCATCAAGAATTCTGGAAGGTAGAGTAAGTTTTTAAAGGAGGCTTGAGTTCAAAAACTCTTTACCTTCATGAGGAAACAGATATCACTGTCCTCCTCCCTCCCATACACACTTTCTGGAATGCCATTCTCTTTTTCAGGATCCTGCTGAATTTAAGACTGCAGTCTTTTGCCCACTTTTCTGGTAATAATCTTTACTAAACTTGGATTGCTTTTGGGTAAGGGTTATGTACGGTACAGTACATACATACACTACAGTCTGTGAGAGCAGTTCGGTGTAATGGTTAAAGAAATTGAGCTAAAAGCTGGGAGATCATGAGCTCTAGTCTTACCTAAAGCCCAGGAATCAGTTGAGTGACTTTGGGCTAGTCCCTCTTTCTCAGCCCTCAGAAGAAGGCAATGGCAAACCACTTCCAAAAGAGTTGCCAAGAAAACTGTGTGGATTGATCCATGTAGTCACCTGGAGTTAAGACTGATTCAAAGACACATATACACACACAGCTTGCCTGTAGTAAATTGTCAGCTCTGGACATAGCATTTTCTACTTGTTTCTGAAGGTTTTTATATTTTAGAAGCTTGTAGCTCAGGCTGTGATTTTAGTAAACTGATTTAATCTGCAAGTGTTTGAATAGCTAAAAATCAGAACTTTTACATGCTGAGTTAACAAGAAATAAGCTAGTTTGTAATGTGGCTAATATACAATAGCATCATCCTCCATGGTAATATTTCTGTAGTAGAAGTAAAACTCCATCTAAATATTTCAGTTGTAAAATGAGGACAGAAATTGATAATGAAGTTGATCAAACAGAGCGAGAAAAAGACTTGTTTAAACTTTGCCCTGATCTGTTTCAGACAGAATGTATAACCATGGGCTGATGCTGTATAAAGTCTAATACCAGTGCTTTCCTATTCCTCTTGTATATTCAGACTCTTTCTTTGAAATAAAACCTTAAGCAAATCATAGTTTGTAAAATTTAACTGAAATTTGCAAACTGCAGTTTATAGTAGCTACATTATAATTGCCTTGCCTTGTCTAAGTGCATTATAAGTGCGTTATTATCTGGTTCTGTTTGCCTGTTCAGCTTTGTATTTTCAAGTGTGATCTGCTTCCTTTTATATTTGGTTTGTGCTTATCAGCTGTACTGATTTTGCTCCACTGTGTTGCCTGAGACTATTGTTCAGTGCATTCCATAATCTCCATTTTATGCATTTTATACCTCTTCCCAACCATTCGTTTTCAGTTTCTTCAGTTAAGTGTTGTGTTGTACTGTTAAGTTTCTTTTTTATTTTCCTGCTTTTTTCATTTTGAATTTTAACATATCTAATCTACAGACAACTTCATTTAAAAAAAGGACACTGAATCAGATTAAATGCCTATCTAGCACAGCTTTCAGTTTGCAGACTGGGTTAATGAAGTATTTTTGGGAAGCCCACAAAGAGGATATGAGAACAGTAACAACCTCAGATAGATATTATACTGAATGTCTTCATTTTTGCCAAGAATTGTTGGGTTTAGAGCCCTCACACTCCTTAGTATAAATTTATATGAGAGTAGTGAAAAATATCATTATGGTTATTAATATTGTTATTGTACTTATTTACAGTATTTATAATCCTCCCCAATTTATAAGCACTCTTGGTGGCTAACAAACAAAATTAAAACCATTATAATAATTATACATAACTAAGAAAAACAAAACACATAATTATATAAACAAAAATCCATATGCTGACCATCTGTAGTTAAGATGAATCAAAAGCCCACAATCCTTTAGTGTACCTCTGTTGTCATATACAGTTTCTATTACATGTCTGATAAGTACTCCCCCAAATCTGGTGTGTATGCCTTTAATTTCAAATGTGTCAAATACTGATTTGAGTTGAAGTACTTTAAATTTTCTGTGTTGTAGATGGACATCAATATAAGTATCAGTGCAACTGGTGTGATGTTTGCCTCAGTGGCTTGTGCAAATTATGATTTGGCTGGTTGGATGAAATATTTAGTTTGCTTAGGACTTTGAGTCAGGAGAGAGAATTGAAGTTAGGAATTGAAGCATATAATTATTACCTTTATTTGGAGATGAACCTTGTGTCTGAATCAGCCTAGTACATCTGTTTAGGGACATTGCAGACCAATACTACAGTGAATTACATTGGAAGTTATTGTGTTGGATCAGTGTCAGCTATTAAAAAAATCCTCAGGGAGTTCATAAGCTAAAAACAGAAATTAAAGCATTTTAATATTATGATATATTTCTTTTAAAGAAAATTTGGCAAGTTTCTCTTTCTTAGACTTCAGTAACTTTTCAAAAAGAGGGTTCTATTTACAATGTGATAATGTAATGAAACAATGAAACATCTGGTATAGAGATGTTTGCATTTATGATTGAGTAGGATAGTTAGAGAGATAGTGAGTATTTAACTGGACATTTCAAGTTCCTGAGACGTGCTTCAGCTCACAGCATGATGTAGCATTTGGTGATCCCAACTGAATGAACTTGGCTGACTTACTTGCTGGCAGATGTCACGTAGACATCTTTTTAAAGTTGGAATTGGCCAGTGAAATATTATGATTACAATTTATTTAATTTTGCACAAAAATATGCTTGCTATTACAATGTTTGCTAGTTGCTAATTTTTAAAATCCTAGTTTATTTTTGGGATAAAATAGCACAAAAATAGTATCACATTTTTAAATCTACCTTTAATTTATATTTTGAGAGGGTTACATATGTATCAGCACTAAAAATATCTATTTTATTCTTTTGAGGATAGGCAAATTGTCAAACCTTATGGTAAATGGAAATATAATGTCCCCACTCTCCATTTATATCCTTTTAAAACATGTATTTAATATTATAATTTCAAGATCAGCAACCATTTAGTTGTTGAGGGCCAACCTGACTATATTTTTGCAGCCAAGGTAAGGGCCATATTGAGCATACGAAATTTTGCTGTCACAATTGAGAAGGGAGCTTGGAATGCCTCTCTTCTGATACTGCACATAGTTTTTCATGAGTTTTCTTTTTATCCTGAATCACTGCTATAAAGTAGCGAATATTAAGCAAATGGCTTTTACTGATACAGTTCCTTGTTGCTTTTGTTTGTGATGTGTACATGGAAGAGGCTTATACACAGTGCTAAGTGGCAACTTGGTAGATCAGATTGTGCAAATTTGGCTTGCAACTGCTGTAGCTTGTCTGGCCTTTTGTTCCATGACATCACTGGACCATGGACCATTTCTTGACTTTGTTACTGCTGATTGTTTTTGATTTGTTCATCGCTACTTTTTAGGTGTTTGATGCCGTTATTTAAGAGATTGTGTTTTTTCTGCTATAGCTTGCTGAGAGCTGGCTAGGAAAGCTTATGTTTACATAATAGGGGTCACTGGAATAAGCACAAGCAGCACATGGGAACTAACAAAGACAGTGTTTTGTACTTTACTCCTACCAAGTTAAAGAAATGTGCATTTGTTTTGCAACAATTTGGAATTGTATTCTGTATAAAATACAGCCCCTGCCCCAGCTCCTTATTTCCAAAGAAATAAGGAAGTAGTTTTGTCATTACACTCAGACAAAAGACTTTTGAAAAGTACTTTTTTCCTAATGCTCTAAATACCCATGTTCTTGGAGAACAAATGAATGGCTGGTTGGAGGTGACCTGCATTGGTAGTGCCATAGGCAAGAGCAATTGATAGAGGAATAGGAAAGATCACTGTTTCCAGCATTATCAGTGAAGTAACAGTGACAACTAAAGCTAAGTGAGGGATTGAGACTGGAAGATGGGAGGCTATTTCAGTTTCTCATGAGATCTGAAATCAAATTTTAATTTCTTTCCCAGTAAAACCTATATATGTTTAACCACTTAAAGTGCTGGGCAGATCATAGCATTCCTACCATATTTGGATCCCAGAACCTGCCAAAACTTCCACATTATCAAATAATCTCAATTTGAACCCTCAGTGGAACATATCAAGGGCGACTCATACCCTCATCAGTTCTACACTAGGCTACTGTATTAACTGTACATGTGGCTGCCTTTGAAGGCCACATGGAATCTGCAGTTGGCACAAAAAGTGGCAACATGCTTTGAGCCATACATTGTTTCCAATATACTTCCAGGTTCAGCTCAAAGTGCTGGTTTTGACTTACCACACCCTATATGGCTTGGCGCCTACATACCTAAAGAACTGGGTTCTTCTGCCTGAATTGGCTTGTCCAATATGTTTTTCCTGGGAGGAGCTTTTGGTCATAGCATAACTTTTGTTCTTCCATTTAAGAAGTAACCATTAATTAATAAACTATTAATTAAAAATTAACCATTGCCAAATTATGGAGTATTTTTATAGGTTAACACTAGCACTTAAAATTGTATTGGAACTGAACCAGAAACCAATGCCAGACCTCCTGCACTAGATAGGCGTGCATTTGTTGCTCCAGTGCCACGAGGGGAATAAGCCGCGGTCTCACTCCCCTGAAGTTATGTTCAGCTTTCCATCCTTATATTCTGCAAGGCAGTTGCAATTATAACAACACATTCTGCTCAAATTGATAGATTATATATGTTCATGTTAATTATATATAGTTTTGTTTTTATTTCCTTATTATTGCTTCTATTTTTCTTTGTTGTTTACTGCCCAGAATCTTGATAGGGGTGGCTTACAAATATTAAGTACAAACAAAGAAATGTATGCATGCTTTCAAACCCATTGATTTTTAGAGAGTAAGATTTGAATATAATTCCAATTCAGCTAAGCTTTTTACAAAAATATATAAGGTTATAATAACTGTCATTTTCGAAAGAACAGCAGCTATCCTGATAATGAAATGTTTTTGATTTGAATCTTTCTTTAGCCTTGTTTGGGAATCAGTGAAATACGAGAGTGGGCTCAGTTACCTGCCCCTCTTCTTTCTTCATTTGGCATCCTCCACATATGTAGGTTTCTGCCATAATTTTGGACCTTCTCTGATTCATATCTTTTTCCTCTGTTTTTGGAAGATGTCAGGATGACCCCCTGCAGCTATTTTTTTTTTTAAAGAAGCTCAGAGGAGCTCTTTGTAAAAGCTGCTCTATCACCACTGTCACCCTTCGTGCAGAAGGGAAGAGCAAATCCAGCCCCCTGCTTCCCTTCACATGATTTTAACCTTATGAAAGAGTAAATGCCCAAATAAGGCTTCTAGATTAACCCGAAACTGTTCTATTATATATAAAATAATCTATTTAATGGGTTTTAGTTACATCTGCTTATATGTGAGCACCAGTGGTTAAGCTCAAATCTCATGTGGAGCCAACTATGGGTAACTCTCTAGACGAGGATCACACTTTTTTTTTTTTTAATTCAATCTCCAAGGTTTTTAAGACATTGTTCAGTGTCAGGTGAAACTTCCAGGCTCTTGGTAAAATTTTGGGTCTGTTGTCCAATTTTTCATATTGGGAGAGTTAAAGCTGCAAAGTAGATATTGTACGTTGTCTTCTGTCATGCCTATTTTGCATGTTTTGAAAGGCAAAAGAAATAATTGTTTTTCTACTAATGTTGACACCTTAATCTCCATTGCTGTAGGGGCCACTGAGCCATAAGGTGTCCTGTTTAGTTTGGGCTTAGCAGTGGGTGAGACTAGCCAATCATTTATGGTAGTGTGTTGTGTGAACTGAGCTATTGTAGCATATTCAACAGGGCTAAACTAAAACAAAACATAGCTTATTCTGAGGCTAGCCAGTGTTTTGCTTCCAGTGTGAATTATTTTAACATATTTAAGAAGATTGTTTCCTTACAAGTAGCTTAATTTCCACAAATGCAGCTAAACAGAATGATTTGGAATTATGAGCTGGTGTGCATGTTTGTAAACTATGTGTGAAAAAGTGAAAACTGCCTCAGTGTAATGACATATTCCTGACAAATTCAGACTGCCATCCTGGCCAGAGAGTTCACAAGCCAGTGATATAACTTCTGAGAAATGGTTGACATTAGCATGGAGGCTTTTGATGTCTACTGTCAGGATAATGATATTGCAGCATTATACAGGGTGAACTTAAAGGTTCAAGTTGGTTGCCATTTTCTTCTAAACACGTCCTTACTCATTTGATGCATGGCATTTGAACATTCCTAAGTACAGTAATATTTTCTCTGAAAAAAAAAATCAATAAAACATATTGTGATTGGCCTATGGGCCTGTCATGAGTACTGATGGTGAGCAGGAGGGGGCCTCTATCCAAGGGGGAAAATGCATGCGTAGTACTGAGGAGTTAAGCAGCCATTCAAAGAGACACAGATCAGACCCGCCTTAACCTTTGGGGTTTATCTGTCTGGGTTTTTTCCCACACTTCTTCAGTTTGTTAGGATTTTCTGTCTAATGTAGCAGTAATAAAACACTAGAGACCCAGTCCTTGTCTCAGCGTGGTTCCTGGCTGTTAGGACAGGGCCTGACTTTTCGTACACCCTGTATATGGCAGCCATACTGAAGTCAAGTCATGTAGCGGTTTCCATAGGATGATCAGGTTGTATGCTGCAGCTAGATTACACTGGAATTTAATTTCTAGTGAGCATCTTAGATTTATACCTTGCCATCGATAAAACTGTCCAATTATTCATGTAGGGACATGCATTGTAGGCCTTTCAAAATTCCCAAATGGAGCAAAGAGCCTCATGCCCAGCACTGTGAATGAAGTACTTTTCCTACCAAATGGTTGAATGTCCTCTCAATGCTGGAAGGAAAAAGTCATTTGAGGTCAATCCTGCAACTAATTATCAGTAGCAACCTGCAATTTTAAAATAATTCCTATAAGATCAGAGCAATTTCTTAAGTTTAGTACATTGATCGTTATTTTGGAATCATGTTTATCTGGGAAAAACTGAATGGCCCTGATTTACTCTTCAGTAATTGCATTTATATTCAGAGTTGTAACAATAGGTAGTAGGTATCTGAAAATAAAATTAGTTTTTGTGCTGTTTTCACATTATTTGTCCTAACAGTCGGGAACCAGGCTGAGACAAGGAATAGGTCTCTAGTGTTTTATTACTGCTACATTAGACAGAAAATCCTAACAAACTGAAGAAGTGTGGGAAAAACCCAGACAGATAAACCCCAAAAGTCAAGGCGGGTCTGATCTGTGTCTCTTTGAATGGCTGCTTAACTCCTCACTACTACGCATGCGTTTTCCCCCCTGGATAGAGGCCCCTTCTAGCTCGCCATCAGTACTCATGACATAAAATAAAGATATAATAGGCTGAATTCAAAGTGGTATTCTGTCCTGTCAAAAGGAATACAGGTAGTCCTCACATAATGACCATTCATAGTTGTGCTGAATGAATGGTACTTTCGCCTGGTCCCCAAAGTTACAGCCATTGCAGCACCCCTGCAGTCCTGTGATCAAAATTCAGGTACTTGGCAGTTCGCCCACACTTAGGACTGCAAGGGTGCTTCAACTCCCCCACCTACCTATCTCCCTCCTCATATCTGCCCTCTTGACTTCCCTGCGCTCCACTGACCCTGCCGCCCTGTGCTCTGCCGCCCCTGGCTGACCTTTACCATCTTCTTGCTCCTGCTGCTGACAGTGTGCATGGCCTGGCCCTTCACAAGGCAGCTGCTGGCCACATAATGCCTTCTTCCCAAGGATGGCAATGGGGACTGCTAGGATTGCCATTGCTAAGCGATGCAGTCACATGATGTCCCCCTTTGGGGAAGATGGGCGGTAGCAAAATTTGAATTTGAATGATGTCGCACTTTACGACCAAAACACTTAGCAATGGAAATTTGGGTCCCAATTACCGTCATAACCTGAGGACTACCTGTAGGTATTCTTCTTACAACATTTAAAGAAACACAGCTGCAGTGAGGAAATGAGTACTAATGTAGCTTGTGAAGCCATATTACAGTACTTCCTGAACTTTTAAGAGTTCTTACAGTTCAAAATACTGAATTCAAAGAACTGTTATACTGTGTTTGTATTTTCACTATGTAATACATTTTTAAAGTATTCTGGATGTTTGCAATAGGAAATGTTCGTTTTTTATTGTTTGTTTTTCCCATATCACTAGTTGTCACACTCTACGCTACTTTGGGAGGCCCTGCAATAGTGCATGGATTAAATGAAACTGAGGTGACAACCATAATTACTAGCAAGGAACTGATAGAAACAAAATTGAAGGTAAATATAGCTCTCAGGTATATAAACTTCTTTTATTTCTTTAATATTGTGGAAGAAAATGTTTCATGTGGCTTATTAGGCATGGGGTCACTGTGTGTGTCGAGTCACTGTTGTGTGTGTTTGTTTTTTATTGTTACTTTGCTTTGTACTCCAGGCTGTTATGTTTTGTTACTATGTTTTTAACTTGTTAAATTTGTTATAAGACACCCAAAGTCTTCTGGAGTGGGCAGGCATAACAAATTAAATAAATAATAATAATAATATATCTTTCTTCTTTTCCCCTTTCTACAGATTTTGTTTTCTTATAAGATCACAAAAATACAAAAGCATGGATAGCTTGTATGCAGAAAAAGGCAATTAATCTGTTTTATGTGGTGCCTAAGCTAATGCTTAAATAACTCTGATAGTCAGGTTGGGTTTATGTATCATGCTAAAGTATAATGTGGTTATTTTGTTTTAATTTAACACATTGTGGAAACCCAGCAACTGTCTGTAAATTATATTTTTTTGCTTAACATTTTGTATGTATATAGTCTGTTGTGGGTTTTTTTAATATATATAATATATCAGGCTTAAGCAAACTGGCCTACTGCAATGCATAAACATAGTCCTTTGCATTCTTGGATATCTAGTACATTAGCCTCTTAAACAAGGCTTATTTCTCCTGCTCGGCATAGTGCAGTTTACATGGATGATGCTGTATATTGTATCTGTCTGTTGTACTTGATAACCATTTCCTATTAACTAGGGCCATAGGGCACTTCAAAGTGGAAGGCAGAAAGATGCCCTGCAGTGCTTAGGACCTCTCTGCAACTCCTTAAATCCAATGCTGCTTTTCCTGGGATGTGCTGCAATTGCAGAGGGCAGCTGTTCGATCCTTGGAAAAGATTCAGCTACTTTAAGGAGTGGCAGAGAGGTTGTACATGAACAACCTTGTGTGCTCTAAAACATCTGAAGTGCTGCATAGAGCTGATTTTCATATTATATGTAACTTATGTGCAAGCTCAGAGTGGAAGCAACTTTGAAAAACTATCTTGTAAATGCTGTGTTACATCCATTAGTCATTTCTACAGTGTAAGCAACTTAAAATGGAATGGAGGGAAAGGCTGGTAAATTTTAGAAAGTGACAAAATGGGTTATTATCTGTTTGTACCCAGTGGAACAAAGCATGGAAAAATCATGTCATATCTGAGGGTTTTCCCATAAAAGGACTGCTAACATCTTATTTGAATATTAGCTTCATGGGCCAAAACTTTGATTCACAGCATACTTGGGGACCACATGTCTCTTTGTATAATCTATATATTAAAACAGATAGCATGCTGCAAAATGTTTGTGAACATATTATCTTGTCAGAGAAGGTATTGGCAGTAGAATGCACTGAAATAGATGTGAAGTAATCTATTTCTTAATGTCTGCTGTGACTTGATCTTGAGTTGTGTTTAATTATAGCAGAATTTTTAAAAAATATCTTCTATGCATTGTGAAGAACCTAAACACTGTATACTTTTCTTCTCCATAGTATATTGTTTCTCAGGTTCCTCTACTACGTCACATTATTACTGTGGATGGCAAGCCGACATCATGGTCAGATTTTCCAAAAGGTGTTACTGTTCAAACTATGTCATCTGTTCAAGCTATTGGAGAGAAAGGAGAAAATAGTATGTACTCTTCAATCAATTGATTCTTTTTTCTAATGGTGATGGAATAGAAAAGGCAAAATAGAGATTGAACAAAAGGTCCCAGGTTATGTCCTTGACATTTCCAGATAAAGCTGCTTGAATCTGGAAAACTATTGCTGCTGAATGCTAACAGTATTGGACTAGAGGGGCCTGTGGTCTGACTAAAATGTAAAAGAGCTCTGTATGTTTCTTGGAAGTGGTGGGGAATCATAGAGAGGATAATAATTGAAATGCATATGTTTTGGGTTAAATCTTCGTACAATGTATCCAAATAATCATTAGAATTTTTAAAAATAACTTGATCTGTTTTTGTTACATTAAGCCTACCCTTCAAAACTAAGTTTTCCCGGGGTTGTTTACAATACACTAAAATAACAGTATTAAACTTTTTGAACACAAGTAGCAACTAAAAATGCAGTATATAAATAATAATAAGTAACAGCTGACAGATTATTTAAAAAGTTACTATGTAGCATACATAATCAAAATGTATGCACTAGTATGATAAAAGACTTGTGAAAATAGAAATATGTTTGCTCAAAGCTGGAAAATAAAGTAAGTACCACATGAGGAAGGCATTCCAGAATTTCAGTCTGTTCCACTGAAGAGGCTGCTGCCACGAAGCCACTGGTTTGGGAGGTCACCCAGAGCATAGGTTCTGGGAATGCCCTTAAGCATGCAGATAGAAACACAGTTCTGTAGTCCCAAGCCAGGATGGTATCAGTTAAGATCAGCACATTGAATAGGGAGTGGCATGAATTCAGCTTCTGCAGTAGGAATATTGTCGTCTTGAGGCTGCTTTCAGAACTATATCCACAGTTGTCTATCAGTGGAGATCAAGATATGTGATAAAGAGCTTTGGATTTGAAGGAAAAAATGCACTTCCAGAGTATGCTTGGGCATACATGTAGCATCTGTTGGCAGCTGCTTAAAGTAGCTACATCTTTTCCCAAGAACATGTGGCTAACCTTTATTCACCAAGCTCCTCTTTGAAAGTACATTAAACCTAGTACAAATGTGCTTAATTCTTTTTGTTGATATCAGTGGGGGAAACTTTAAAAAAAAAAGCACAGAACAGAAATAAAAAAGAAGATCATGGAAACTTTCCCATTCTAGTATGAGTGCTGAAAACTTGCAAGATTCCGGATGTGTTGGTGGTTCCCTTGTCAAGAAAAGAAGATTGGTTATGCCTGTTGGAATGTGCATGTTGGGGACAGTTTAAAAGTATTTTTGCACATGCCTTTTCATCTAATGAATATTTATGTTTCTGCCCTTTTTTGGTAAAGCATCCCTCAAACAGAAGTTGAAACCAGTATCCTCAGACATTGCAGTTATTATGTATACAAGTGGTTCTACAGGAGTCCCAAAAGGAGTCATGATCTCTCATTGTAATCTTATTTCTAGCATAACTGGGATGGCTGAAAGGATTCCAAATTTGGGGTATGTATTCAATTGGCTTTAGGGGTTTGAGTAGCTTTCACATTTCTTAACAATAGTATAATCAATGAAAATTATTTTATTAAATCAAGGCTGTAATAGAAAACTAAATAATAGAAGAAAGCCTGCATGAAGAGAGTACCCATTTGCAGGGCTGCCTTCCAGTTGCACTTAACTATTGTTAACAAAGAACAATGCAAGAAGGAAAACTACTAACAGAATTGTAAACAATTTAAATTGTTAAATGCATTTGGGCTTCATCTTTAGGGACATACCTACTTTTCTGTACACCATAAGAGAAACTGCATCTTTTATCTATATTTTTATGCCTTCCTCTTTTTGTTTTGTTTTTAATGCGATAGCACACCAACATTTTTCTGTCAAGATGTGTTTTATAACATGGTATTATAGTCTTAGCAATGGGTTGGCATAATTTGGCAAATACCTTAATTTGTTTTCAGAGAGAAAGATACCTACATCGGCTACTTGCCTCTTGCTCATGTTCTAGAATTAAGTGCTGAACTTGTTTGTTTGGCCCATGGTTGCCGAATTGGTTATTCATCACCTCAAACTCTAAGTGATCAGGTAAGTTTTTTTTTTCCCAATACACACCCACACACATCTCCAAAGATGATATATGCTACATTTCAGTTTAAAATATTCCTAAATACAAAATGAAAATGTTTGTCTGTTTAAAAAAAGTTTCAGTGTTTTTCGTATTTCTGACAAAATATTCTTGGCCTGTTTTCTGACTAGAAGTTATGGTAAAACTTTTCTTTCTTTAGTACAGACAGTTCTCTACTTACGGTTACATTCAAAGAGGCTGTTCATAAGTCTATTTTGTTTGTAAATCCTATCAAGTATAAAAACAATGTGCGACCTTGCTGCCAAGCATATGTATGTGGTGTGCTGTAAACTAACCCTTTCCTGCCTTCTCCCGCCTTCTGGGATCTTCTCGGTTGGAGCTGTGGACAGGTTTGTTTGCACTGGAGAAAATTTGTAACTTGAAAGTTTGTAAGTAGAGGACTGTCTGTATATGCTACATGCTGGACAAATAAAAACAGTTTTGAGGAAGGTAACAAGTTACTTTGTTTATTTTTCTTTCAGTCATCTAAAATAAAGAAAGGAAGTAAAGGTGATGTGTCTGCATTGAAGCCAACTTTAATGGCAGCTGTTCCAGTAAGTTGATGTCTGCATCTTTAAAATGTTGTTGAATATATGTGGAAAATATTTGTGATCAGTGTGAGCCATGTGATTATGGAAATTACGTTTTAAAAGAAAAATATTCATATTTACAGTATGTATTGTGTTCTTAGAACTTTCCTTTAAAAATGCATGATTGAATGAGTGATTGATTGCTTATATTCTGAGTAAGCAGAGCCTGGAATATAAGGGAGCCAATTTCCAGGGAGCAAATTCACTGACCAAATGAACAGGGAGAACTAATAGGAATTTTGGCAGCATAGTCTCTAACAAATTTTCCTTCTGAGTAGACAAAAGTATGAAAAGGGAACAAGAAATGAAAAGTCTTTCCACCAGTGATTTCCCTAGGAAATGCAAATAAAATGCAAAGGCATAGGACTGAACATATCTGGCTTGGCAGTAATACTTATTGAAAAAATGCTTGGCCGACTGTACTGCTTGAATGCATTTAATTTGGAAGGTGGCTTCAAAAAGTGAAATGGAATTTTAGATGCATCATCAGAGGCATCATTTAAACCATATAGTACTCCTCCAGATTATTTCAATAGAGTAAACTTAAAACATGCTGCAATTTATCTCTGCTTGATGTAATTTATTTCTGTAATTAGGAGATCATGGATCAAATCTACAAAAATGTCATGAATTGAGTGGGTACTAACAGAGGTACTGACTAATCATGGGTACTAACTATTCCACTTCATTTTGCATTGGTCAGAATCTACCTCAGCTGCTGTATCTAGTTCTAGGGAATATATTTTAAGAAGGATTCAGACAAATTGGAATAGGTTCACAGAATGACAGAGAGGATAACTGGGGACTAGAAACTAATCCCTGTGAAGAAACATTGAAGGAAATTGGGACTGAGAAGAGAAAGCTAAGGGTGGGTATGATAATACCCTTCAAATACATGAAGGGATGTCTTACAGAAAAGACTAAGACTTTTATTCTCCAGGGCAGGATATGGAAGAGTGAAAGGTGTTCCACAGGGTAAGGGCTACTACGGAAAAGGCACACTTCCTAGGTCCCACGAGAGGGAATATTTAAGGGAAGGGATCTGGAGCATGCCCATTCTGTCCGTCCTGTTGGGACGGGCAGATACCATCAGGGAGAAGCAATACTGCAAATAACCTGGGCTTGTGCCATGTAGGGCTTTAAAGGTGATAACCAGTATCTTGAATTGCACGTGGAAAGAAAGAAACTGGGAGCCTGTGCAGCTCGCATAACAGGTGTGATATGAACATGTACCACATACAAATACTACAGTACTTTAAACATGTAATGTTAGTTAGAACCTGATAACTACAGATTAAAATAAGATCATAAAGAGTTACTTTTTTTGCCCCCTCATTCCCACTTCAGCTCTTTGTGTCTTTTCCCATGAAAGTGACATGAGATTAATTTAAGGTGCTATGGAATAACTTAATATGCTGATTATTTTCTTATTATGCTTCATGCCTCATATTTGCATACTATTAATGAAATAACAGTTTAGGGAAGTAATTAAAAGAGAAAAACAAAAACTTGACAACTTTATAGAAGCTATGTTAATGACATTAATGTATGGAATTATGTAGACATTTATGTCTTTTAAATAGTAGAATTGCATCAGGATAGATGTATATATAGCCATACACTATTCCATTCTTTTCTAGGTAACCACGTCTCAGGCAGGAGATGGGAGAGGGAGAGAGGGAAAAAAGGAAATATAAATCTTATTGAATTAACATTGTAAATAAGCTTTCTAAATAAATCTGATTCTTTGGAATATTTTTTGTACGTGACACTCATGTAATTCGTTACTTGAAAAAAACAAAAGCAAAAAGCGGTTTTTGGCACCATATGAGTGGCAAACTGCACAGTATTGTTTTCCCTCTGTTCTAGCCTTTCAAAGGCTCCCAATCACACCAAATGTATAAATAGTCATTAGACCCTTACATTAAAGTAGTGCTTAAGTACTTAACAAGTGATGTGAATGTAAGCATGGAAAAAGATTTGGGACTTGCTGTGATTATTTTTGACTACATTCTTCTGCAGTAATGGTTTGAAGGCTTTTCCTTTTATCTGAATTGTATTGTTATACGTTTGTATGTTCAGATTACTGGGGCAATCTAAGATTTTATCTAATCTTATATCATGCAGTACTCCTCCAGATTACTGCAATTGAGTAAATGTGTAACACACTGCAGTTTATCTCTCCTTGATGTAATTTGTTTCTGTAACTAGGAAATCATGGATCGAATCTACAAAAATGTCATGAATCGAGTTAATGAAATGTCCAGTTTTCAGCGCAATCTGTTTACTTTAGCTTATAATTACAAGATGGAACAGATTTCAAAAGGCTATTGTACTCCAGTATGTGACAGGTTGGTAAGAGAGGTTGATTTGTTTTTCTCTAAAGACTACCATTTTTATGAAGGGGTATAAGGCTCCTAAAGAGAGCCCATTTGGGAAATGATAGATGTTGGGCTTGCAAAACAGTAATGTTATTTTTGAAAGTTACTTCCAGCTAGACTATTTAAAAGAAAATAATATCTTTCTGTATAAATCTGTTTATCAGTCTTTGGCTGTAACAAGCATTCTTATTATGGAATGTTCCACTGACAAAAGGATAATTTATTTCTTGGTAACCATGTATAAGATGCAGTTTCATTGTTACTGAATCATCATTTTGCAAAGTCAGTCATAAATCTTCTGGTTGGTTGTGTACACCATTACAGTTGAAAGGATGTTGTTAAGTAATGAAAGCTTGTTCTTCTCTCTCTCTCTCTCTCTCTCTCTCTCTCTCTCTCTCTCTCTCTCTCTCACTCTCTCAGCCTCGTTTTCCGGAAAGTCCGGATGCTGCTAGGTGGGAAGATACGGGTCTTGCTCTGTGGAGGAGCTCCACTTTCTGCAGCAACTCAGAGATTTATGAACATCTGTTTTTGTTGTCCTGTGGGACAGGGCTATGGCCTGACAGAATCCTCTGGGGCTGGAACAATAACAGAAGGTGAGTAGTATTTGTAGATCAACATGGCAATCAGATTGTAGCAATATAATTGGATGTTATCAGCATGCTGGTTGATGTTACTTCAAAACACTGACATTGCATAGAGTTAGTTATTGAAAGACATGATAAACAGTTTCTGAAATTACTTCTGAATTTTTTGATTATATTTTATTTTCCTAAATTTCAGTTTGGGACTACACAACAGGCAGAGTGGGAGCACCCTTAGTTTGTTGTGAAATCAAGCTGGTGGATTGGAAAGAAGGTAGGAAGTTCTCTTGAACTGAAACTTAAATGGTTGTGTGTTGGTTCTTTTAGAACAGGTTTCATACATTACAGTGAAACTTAACATGCTTGAAAGGCTTGACTCTTAGTGGCAGAAATGAGTGCAGCTTCTCTATTAAGTTTCTTTGAGCTCTAAACCAGGCCTATCTGAACCTCATTAGATCTACCAATCCTTTAGCCTTCCATATACACTTGTGTGTCTTAAAAGCAGTGGCATTTGTGTATTTACTTCTTCCCTTAGTGGTTCTTCCTGAACATCAAATCAACCCTGCTGAAGCTGTTCATAGTAACCAAGGGGGAAAAAAAGATAAGTGGCATCTTTTTGGGAAAGGGAGCTATAAAGCACAGTCTCACATGTCATACACTTTTCCATCTGTGTAGGGCTTATTATCATCAATGCTGTCCCAGAGTGAGGGGGTATGGACAGTCTTCCTGCTTTTATTTAGCAGGGATAGAACATTTCTTAATGGTTGGAGGCAATAATTAACATTTGCAGGAGATGTGGGCAATATGTTGATGAGTCGGGGGGGCTTGTGTTTTTCCTCAGTAATTTTGGGAAGTTTTTATTTTTAAAGAGCATATGATACAGGTTTTACAGGGAAATAATCCAGATTTTCAATAATTTTGCTGTCAGAATTTGATCAGACATGGCCCTGAGCTGTTAGGTGCTGTTAGGCAATCATTACACAGCCCTGTTTTAGTTTCCTTGTCAATCTTAGTAAGCTTAAGGCCAGCCCCTCTATGGTATATTGTTCCAGGTCTGCATGGTTCCCAGCAACATGTTGTGAAATGCCTATTATATCTTACCTCATCAAAGTAGAAAAGGGGGAGCAGGGCTCCTGAATCTCTAATTGAATTGCAGTGACCGAAAAGTCAATAATTATCTCTTTTCCCCCAACATAGAAAATTAGATATTTTGAACTTTTCACTTCATATAATGCTGATGCTGCTAGCCTTGATAATTACCTCTGGAATTAAGGACATCTGTTTTTCAGTAAAATTTCTTAGAATCATGTAAACAAACAAAAGTTTTAGTGATTATGTGCCATCCACCAAACTAACAAAAATTAAAATGGCACATAAAATCACAAAAGCAGTAAGATTAGTATACACCAGGTTATATTTACAGTCACCATAAAAGTAACTCGTACAGTTATAAAATCTTAGCAATTAGCAATCTTATTTTGCTAATAAGATTTATAACGAAATGGGTCCTACCAGCATTCTCAGTATCTGCGGATGTGCTGATTGTTACCAATAACAAGATCATTTATCAAGACCCTGGAAGCATACCTTCCCTGTAGCAGTGCCTGCCCTCTTAAACAAGGTTCCCCCTGAGATCTGGATAGTACCCCCCTCTGCTGTTGTTGAGAAGAGCTGTGAAGACTTGTCCACCCAGGCCTTGTTGCTTATCGTCTTTTTATCTCTTCTTATAGTTTTTGTTTGCAGCCTCTCGGTGCTCACTGTTAGCACTGCAAGTTCATCTAGTGAGAAAAATGGAGGTGGATTTGAAAAAGGCTATCCTGATTTCAAATCACTTTTTGCCTTTATTTCAGTGCCATTTTTATTTTAAAAAATAATAATTCCTCCGTGCTGGCCTATGTTCTACATATGGGTGAGTGTGATCATTACTAGAAGTTGGAACCATTAGGAGGTTTGGTATTTAAAATATTTATTTGGCACAAAGGGAGAAAATAGTCTCTCTCTTTCAGCTGAGTTAGAGAGCCATTGTGGTATAGAGATTAAGGTGTTGGAATAGGAACAGGGAGACCCAGGTTCTAGTCCATCGGCCATGGAAGCTGTCTGTGTCACCAGCCAATCACTCTCTCCTGGCTCTATCTACTTCACAGAGTTGTTGTAAAGAAAGAAAGGGAGGCAGGAGATAGATCGATAGATCGATAGATCGATAGATCAATCACTGGTGACCATAAGCCAAGAGAAAATATATGGACCCTTGGTAGGAGGGATCCTGTGAACTCCCATTTTTCTCAGGAAGATTGGCTATAGACTAATCCTTGTCAAAAAAAAAAAAGTTTTGAGGGCTTTCTGGAAGGCCATAAGGGTTGGGGCTAACCTCACCCCAGGGGGATCATGTTCCAAAGGGCAGGTTCTGTGGCAGAAAAGGCTGGTCTCCTGGGTCTCATTAGATGGAATTCCTTAGCAGACAGGACCTGCAACATGCCTTTCCTGCCGCCCCTGATGGGATGGGGGAGGCAATCCCTCAGATAACCTGGCCCCATGCTATGTAGGGCTTTAAAGGTCAAAACCAGCACCTTGAATTCAACCTGGAAGCAAACTGGTAACCAATGCAACTTGTGGAGCAGAGGTGTAATGTGTGTCCTTTTTTAATTGTTTCAGTCATGTCCAGTTCTATGGAGAGTGCCTGGACAAGTCCCTGCAGTTTTCTTGGCAGGGTTTTTCAGAAGTGGTTTGCCCTTGCTTCCTTCCTAGGGCTGAGAGAAAGTGGCTGGCCCAAGGTCACCCAGCAGACTTTGTGCCTAAGGTGGGACTAGAACTCACAGTCTCCCAGTTTCTAGCCTGATGCCTTAACCACTACATCAAACTGGCTCTCATGTCCTTCTGGGGGGTACACATAACTGCCCATGCTGCTGTAAATCCATTACAGAACTACTCCAACAGCTACATACAAATTCATTTTTCATATTTGACTGACATGACTAGTTGTGGTACCTGAGGTGCTGGAGCAGTCTGTGGTCCAGAAGGAAAGCTGTTGAGAGAGTTGGTAGAATGGATTCTGAAGAAACAGAATCTATCATGATGTTATTGCAGAATTAATTTGCAGCCACTTGAATGCTTTAATAGAGTAACTGACTAGGCAGCCTTTCTTCGTTTGGAAGCTCTTGGGCCTAAAAGGGCCTTCATTTTATTTAGAGTCTGGATGGTTCTAAGTAAATGTTGGATTGCGTACCCTCTCTTTCCAGTTTGAAGATAGGGGAATGTGTGTCCAGAAGTTCAGTGGGCCACCACCAATTCTTGGGCCATATTACTGGCAAGCTCAATAAGTAGGGTTGGCTTGGGGGAATGATAGTAATTAGTATCCTCTTTATACGACACTACCGATACGCGTGAGTCTTTACAAATTACAAGAAGACTAATCTTAATCAAAAGCATTTGCAGTCTGAAATTTCTCAAAAGAAAAGAACAGAGAGGTAGCATCCAATGTATGTATGTCTACAAATTTAGAAGTATTATCAAGAAATCATAAACATTTGCAGAAGTGTATACATGTGTTTCATATGTAATACTGAGGCCAAATACATGGATGATCCATGCTTTATTTTATTTTCTAACTGCACTTTCTACAGGCAGGTTTTAAAATAATCTGTCATGTGCACATAAATTTTGAACAAAAAATATTTTTAAAAAGTGCAAGATGAGAGATTACCAATATTTTCTGCATATTTATTCTATTTCAAGCTGTTTGGATTCTTTCACTAAATGCTGCATTTTAAAATTATAATATACACTTTAAGTATGATAGGTAAATAAATATTAAATGAAGAGAATATACAGAAGGATTTGCGGGCCTTAAAATCTTATTTCCATTGACTTTAACAAAATTCTAATAAATTATTTTTGCTGTTTATATTTGGATGATACAATGGAAAAATTGAGTCATTGTTAATAAGATAAGTATAAAAGCTAGTACTATGGAACTAGCACTTTAAAAAGTGTACTGTGGATTATACTGGATTTACCTATGTTGTTGTTGTTGGTTGCCATCAAGTCATTTACAACTCATGGTGACCCTATGTGTAACAGAATGAAGTAATGTTTGGTCTTGTGCCAAAACGCTATGGATTTACCTATAGAAGCCTTGAATTCAAATATTTATTGTAGGTGCCACTTTCAGGCCTATTACACACACTATGTCATTTTCACTTAACCTGCTTGGGGTAATTCATTTGTAATTACATAATGACTGAGAAAGTTAACCTTTTTTTAATTCTGCAAACCTGTGTTTATTAATTATCTTGAATGGTTTGGGTATGGTATAAAGAAAACTGAATACTGCATTTTGATTCCAAGCTAAGTCAGTCCTTTCTGGATTTTTTTTCCTAAACAGGATTTACAGATTGATAGAACCTTCATTTCAATCCTTAGCTAACCATGCAGATGACCAGTGTTGAATGACAGAACTAAACACCTCTGTCTAGGATGCTGGATAGACAGCTCTCAGTTCATTGTTTAGAATTGTGCTTGCAGCTTCAACTGCTATATTACACAGACTGCAGTCCTGAGAACCATTTGTACAGCAATCTTTTTTGTGTATGTGATTGCTTAGTTTCCAGTCCATCAAAGTATTTTGTTGCAGAGACCTTCCATTCCACACCCTCAGTGAATTGTAGTTTAGTGCTAGCATTTGCACGCAACATTAATGGGCAATCTACTTGGCTCTTTTTCTCACTGGAACAGCTGCAGAACCCCTGTGTTTCCATCTATTACTTATTTGTATGAACTGGAAACTCTGTTTGTTTCTCTCCATAGAAGTGAAAATTTAACAATACATCATAGGGTCTATTCTTTCATTTTTCTTTCTTTCAGAGCAAGCCAGAACTCTTGTTTCAATATAATAATAAACCAAGAATAGCACATTGCAAAATGGGGTTGCTCACTATATCCACGGATAGGAACAGGAACAAATTTAGGAGAATTCTGTCTTGCTGCTTTGTCTATGTATGACAGTGTGTATGTATGTGTGTAAATTT
The DNA here is from genome assembly GCF_035149785.1 of Candoia aspera. Taxonomy (NCBI): domain Eukaryota; kingdom Metazoa; phylum Chordata; class Lepidosauria; order Squamata; family Candoiidae; genus Candoia; species Candoia aspera. The sequence continues at coordinate 32,702,187 of NC_086158.1, read as the reverse complement.
TTTATTGTGTGTGTATACAAACTCACTTGTGTTGAATTTGAAAAATAACACATTTAAAATATATGTGTTCTACAGGTGGATACTTCAATACAGATAAACCATACCCTAGAGGTGAGATTGTTATTGGTGGACAAAACGTAACTATGGGATACTACAAAAATGAAGAACGAACCAAAACTGATTTTATGGTCGATGAGAGTGGACAGAGATGGCTCTTCACTGGAGATATTGGGGAATTCCAATCAGATGGGTGTCTAAAAATTATTGGTGAGTGAAGCTCACAGAACTTAATTGAATTGCTTTTTGCTGCAAAATCATTTCACTACAGTAGATTGGGTTCTCTGTTATTTATGTGAACATGTTTAATGCTAAGGATATATGTATGAGAGTGAGTTCTATTGAGAGTTCATTTCTTCTTGCTTCGAATATCATTTACTTATAATATGGTTGCTTCACTGAATTTAGTAAGGCTCTTTGCCTAGAGTAGGCATGTAACCTTAGACCAGCTTTCTCTAGTTTAAGCATCTTCCAGATATGTAGATTTAAGTTCTCAGAATTCCTAGTCAATTCGACCATTGGTGAGAGTTCTGGAAGTTGAACTCCATGCACTAGGAAGGATGCCTTAGAGTGTAAGGACACAGTCTACCAAATTTAAGCATTTTTAAAATCAGGGTGACTACTCAGTTGCGGAGCAATCCTATCTGTGCTTATTTAGAGGTAATTATAATTTAAATCTCAGTAGGATTAAAAGTCTATAGCTTTGTTAAGATGGTACCTTAGATATTTCTTTTTGGACAACCCTCTATTTAGAAGATAGTGTTTTAGATGTAGTTATTAGGCTAAATTTGAGATGGTTGGGGTTGCAGGAAGATACACAGTGGGCAAGACATTGCATTGACTTCCTTATTTTAATTCATTGGATTAATTTCCAAGTAAATATGCATTTAACAGAGTAGTTCATGCTTTCAGTTTTTACTTGTGGGTTGCCATAATGTGTGAATGTATTTAGAAAATTCAGTTCAGCATAAAAGCTAAGACATTTTGGATCTGTTAAATACATATTACTAGAAGTTAATAAAAGTTGTCCTATCTAGATTTGTTAAATGCCAGATAATCTTAAAGTAGAAATGAATAGTAGGACCATAATAAATCTAATCCTTTATATCTAGATGTTGGGTCATTTAATCATTATAACATTCATTTTAATTTCCCATTCTGTAGATCGTAAAAAGGATCTTGTAAAACTTCAGGCAGGTGAATATGTTTCTCTTGGTAAAGTTGAAGCAGCTTTGAAGAATCTTCCCCTGGTAGAAAATATTTGTGTATATGCAAGCAGGTAAGGCGGTTGTTAGTATAATTTTGTGTTTGTTTTTGCATGGGCAACATATACTTTCTAAAAATGTCTTTCTTTGGTATTACATGGTTTTGTGAAAAAAGCAGTAATTGCCTTTTTGAATCTGCACACATGTTGTAGAAAAATATATTCCTTCTGGCTGTATTCAACATGAGACACTGAGTGTTCTTTAAAACTGTAAAAAAGTTACATAAACTTTTTTATTTCAACTAGTTCTGAATTACTGTCCAGAAATGCCCATATTTAGCTCTTTCTGAAAGAGAGTTGCTGATACTTTTTTTCTCCCAGTGTCCCCAGCCATTATAGAATCAGAATTTTTATATGATCTCTCAGCTTAGAGCCCGTCTGCCTCTTACAGCTGTGTACACCAGAAGGTGACTTTAAAATCCTGGAGTTCTCCCTCCCACAGCTATCTCACTGGGCAGGTTTCCTGGAGTGTCCTGAAACCCTGACTAACCCATCACCTTTCTCTGCCCTTTTCAGAAAATTAAAGAGCCCTAAATAAGAGAAGAGAAGTAGGGAATAGATTTTTGCCTGAGGAAAAAGATCATGTTGCTGCCTGGCTGAGTTTTTTGTTTGTTTCTCATTTAGTGTTTATAGCGGATAGAGCATTTAACTCTCAAATGCCAAATCTCTTTTGTCTCTTCCTCAATAACACTAGAGGTTTAACAAATTAAAATGTACCAGTCAATAGATGGAAACATGTCTCTGGCCCACAGTTCTAGAATGTTTTACTGATGGAAACTCATCTGGTTCCTTCCCTATTATTTTATCAGTACCAGGCTAAGACTGCTCTGTCCTCCCAGTTTAACATATTTTTCAGTATTGATGTCCAAATTCTGTTTCACCCATTTTGGTTCTATCAGACATTGCAATGAAGTCCCTTGCAGTTAAGATGATGCTTAGGTTAATAAAGTTACATTAATTTTCTATTTATATTTTTTAAATTTTGTATCATTTTTTTTAAATTTTCTATTTTACATTCTTAATTTTATACTGTAAAGTGCCTAGAGAAATTATGAAGCATTTAGTAGAATAAACACCTACATTCATAAATGACTTACATGAGGGAACACAAGGGATGCTTATAAAATTTGTGGATGCCACAAAACTGGGAGGATTGCTAACACCTCAAAAGAGAGGCTCAAGATTCAAAAGAATCTCAATAGACTTAAACTTGGCCTATTGGGAAAAAAAATTCAGTGGTATGAAATGTAAGGTTCTACGCTTAGGAAAAAACAGATTAACAGGTACAAGAGAAGTGGTACCTGACTTAGCAGTGCTACTTTTAAGAAGGATCTGGGTGTGTTGGTGGACCACATGTTAAGCGTGAGCCAGCAATGTCCTGCAGCTGCCAAAGGAGCCAATGCAGTTTTGGGCTGCATCAATAGAGATATAGTATCAAGATCACAGGCTACAATACAGAAAGAACTCTGAGTGATGAAGATGGTGAAAAGCTTGGAGGCTAAATACTACAAAGAGGGTTGAAGCCTAAAGAACAGAACATTAAGGCTCATATCAGTCTTCTAATACATGAATGGATGTCACCAGGAAGAGGGTGTGGATGTATTCTCCAGAGCACCCAGGGTAGGACAAGAACCAGTGAGTGGAAGCTTTACAGTGAGAGATCCAAAGTTGAAATAAGGAATAATTTCCTGACTGTTAAGCAATTCAGCCTGCCTCCTGAAGTTGTGGGTGTTCCATCATTGGAGGTTTTCAAGAAAAGATTGGACAGATACTTGTCCACGATGGTGTGAGGATTCCTGTACTGGGCATGAGGTTGTACTAGAAGGCCTCTAAGGCCCTTTCCAGCCCTGTGATTTCTAGGCAGCTAAAGGAATCTTCCTATGATGCCATTCCACTGCTAAATATTATATCTGATTTATAGTCAGTGTGATGGATTTCTTGCATCTTTGAGGAGCATAAAAATAATGAAGCAAGAACTGTGAAAAATTGAAGATGTTGTCACAATTGAAACCCCTGTGACAAAAGTAATATGTGCTTCATTATATTTGGGGGAAAAGTTTTTGGAAAAATTCAATAAAGATGTAGAAAAGTATTAAAGTTTTATAAAACAGATTGGCAATTTAATTATAAAATTGTGCATATCTCTCTTAGTTTCCAGTCTTACGTCATTGGATTTGTTGTGCCAAATCATAAAGAGCTTAAAGAGTTAGCAAGAAAGAAAGGATTTAGAGGAACTTTGGAAGAGATATGTAATAGTTCTGAGATGGAGAAAGAAGTGCAGAAGCTTTTAGATGATGCTGCTAGAACAGGTAAGTTACCAATTTTGTGCAAGTCACTGTGGGGAAATAGTATACAGAATTACACAGAATTAATATGGGGATACTAGTAGGGAACAGTGAAGATAAATTCTTCTGAAATATATTCTTAAGATTCTTCTTTATTGTTCTTTTAACCAGACAGGTAGGAGTTGCTAAAACAAATCCCATAGAACTGTCCAAACTTTTGTAGTTCAGCGTCCTGTTTCACATAGTAAAAAACCAGATGCTTCCAAGAATCCCACAATCAGAACATGAAAGTAGCACCCATGTGCACAAAACAGAAAAAGTGTTTTATTTTCAACTCAGAACATTGAATCCTAGAAGTTCTACCAAATTTTGGATCAGCCATGGTTCAACAGAAACAAAAATTGTAACAGTTTTGGATGTTTGGACCACGGGAAAGAGTGAGATTCAAAACAAACCTCCTTGGCTGCAAAATTATTTATTTATCGTATTTATATACTCTGAGTGACCACTGGACAGTAAGAAAGGTAGATAGAAGGCTGTAACTCATTGCTGCCATTTAGCTATCACCTGCATTTTTTCAGTCCAGATTAGTAGCCTTACTCCTAGTGTTCCTTAAATTTTGAGAACAATCATTTGCCCTGGGTAGATAGATTGAAAGAAATGTGAGGGGAGATAGGCTAACTCTGAATCTCTCACACAAGACACAACCCTTTAAAGCAGATACCTTCTCCAGGGAAGCAGGACATTCTGGCAGAAAATACTTAATTAAATCCAGTTAGCCTATTAAAGGGGTAGTCTAAAAATGTTTTAGAATAATCCTCCTTTTCAAAGTCCATATTATCTGTTCTTAAACATAACCTTACAGCAGTCAGGGACACAGAGTATCCCCCTCTGTCCCAATATTTAAAGGTTCACTACAAATTTATTTTTACCCCCATTTTGGCAGCCTGGCAGTGGCTGGCTGCAAAAACAAACAAACAAGAAATGAAGTTTCTCATTGGTAAAATAAGAACAAGAAATGGTTACTGTACAGATAGAGATTCCAGTTTAGGGAAATCCTTTTGGTTGTTATTAATGTGCTTGCCATTTTATATTTTGTATTCATATTCTGTGTAATGTTTTAATGTAATTTTTGTTGTTGTTGGCTTATTGTTTGTTCTTCTGTTGTATGCCGCCCAGAGTCACATTATTTGAGTTGGGTGGCCTTATAAATCCAGTAAATAAATAAATAAATGCAGAAAATCCTCATCAGCATTTGCATCCCAAACATAAATCAGATTTACTTTATCATTAACAAACAGTAAAATCACAAACCAAGCACATTCTTCCTCAGCAAAATGACAGTTCATTTTTACATTTGACCTGCTAAAGGGATAAAGAATGGCATCAAACTGGTCAAACTGACAAGGTCAAATATACCTTTGCAGCAAAATGCTCCATGGATGGCATCAGCAATTCACAAACGCATGGACAGAATGCCCTCTCTCTGCCAAAGCTTAGAACACCATGCAGCACTCTGAAGTTCCACAGACGAAAGGACGTAGGAAAACGTTATGTACAAATGAATAAATGAAGCCCAACTTACAAATTCCAAAGGAGCCAGTCAAATCAAAGCAATCCATCAGTATACAACGTTAGGAGAAAAAAAATATAATATATAAACTAAGTTAATGATGGCTTGCTGAGTTTAGCAGTGCTTGTATGAAAGTTTATGGTTCTTGGCTCTTGATCCTGTTGATTGTGGAACTTTAAGACTGCTTTGAAGGTGACATTGCATATGTAATGGTATTCTGAATTTCAGTGCTTTTTTCTGTTGTGATATTATTGTATTGCTATTCGATTTTGCCATATCTGTTGTAAACTGCCTAGAGTCCAACTGAATTGAGGTGTATACATAAATAAGCAAACAACAGTAACCAAGAGCATGCATAGTATAGCATTGTACTAGGACTTTAGCATTTATGTCACCTGTGAACAAAAACACACAATGTCTGACATTACCTCTAGCATTCCTTCTGCTTTTCTTTTGAAGGCAACATACATTAACCCACCCACATGAAGTCCAGCTCCTCCACAAGAATCTTCAGAAACAGTAGTACCTTATCTGCCAGACAGACAGCGAATGTCATGATCAGTGGGGGAGAATAGTCTTCTTTTCCATCTATCATGGCTGTGTAGCCTGCTGGCCAAAGCATTGCCTACTGGCTGCCTCTGTGTGCGTGCGCATGTGTGCTGTGAATATCTAACTGGATCAGGGACTAAGGCTCAGCACATTGTTCTTGGCCATGTGTAAAGGTAGATGGGTCACGGCAGTAGGATTGAAAGAGGATGGTCAGATATAGGAGGGACAATATATGAATCTCTTGTAACTGAGATGGTACAAGGACTAGATAAATACATGTAGAGTCTCCTTTAAGATTAGTCTCACTTGCTCAAGGATGTCGCTTAGGGGCAAAAGGGATAGCCAGGTGAGCCATGCAGAGCCAATCCTGTAGATCTCTCTCAAGAGATGTAAACCAGGGACTCATCCCAATATGGCTTGCTCGAGTTGAGTGATTCTGTCCATGTGTGACCCAGGTGAGTTGGTGTTTTAGGGACAGCATTCACCTCTCACCATTGCCCCTATGTATGTAGTAGGCAGGCTCTTGTCTGCAGTTTGGAGAGTAAGGGAAAGGGCTGATCCTCAGGCTACTTCAGTGGCAGGTTGGAGAAGTCCAGCGAGAGGAGGTTCATCTTAGGGAAGATAAATCGTTCTGCTATGTTGACTTGCAAGTGGGAGTGATGAAGTGTCTCCTAAACTGGAGAACATCCTCTAGGTAGGGATGCTGTTTGGTGGGCAAGAGGAGTACTGCCTGCCAATGTTTGCCAAATCTGGCCTGACCTTTGCTTTGGTTGGCCCAAAGAGGTGTGGTCTGTGCCTTTACCTTTCTCTTGTTCATTAAAGTACTGCAGAACAAACTAAGGAATTTCCTAGCACTGCACCATGCAGGTTTTACCAAAAAACAACCCTGTTCTAGAAGTGGTGCCCTGGCTACTGCTGGGCAAAGAGCATCCAATGGATGGCATTCATGCTTGTGACTTAGTCTCCTGTTTGCCACCTGGTTGCCACTTCTGCAACCAGGAGCTCTGTCTACCATGGGGAATGGCCAGCACGGACTGTCATCCCTTTCACTCTTGATCACATAGGCTGGAAAACACAAATACTTGCTCAAACCCAAGATTTCAGCCACTGCATGATTCCACAGTCTGGCCTGCCAGTTTCTCCTGGAGTTCACCCAAGGATATTTGTAAGAAAAAAAACAATGACAGAACATGGCTTAGTGCAGCTGTCTTTGCACTGAAAAGGTTCTTTGTGAAGAAAGCTCAAGTGCAGAAATTGCCTTGGCTATAAGTTTCTACTCACATGGATCAAGGGGACACACAGTTGAGTATTTATATAGAAGTAAAAATACTTTGTGGCCTCACAGCCGTTACTCTCCTCCTCCCTTGACCAGCAAGCCTTGCTTTCCCTTTGACTAGCCCTCTAACTGAATTAGCTTGTCCAGCTGTGGTTCTTCAGCTTTTTTTTTTAAGTTAGGGATAATTTGGAGAATGTATCTAGCTAACCCTAAACTGGGGAAGTAGGGAGAAGCTTTAAAGCCCAGTTTCTTTTTGTAACAGAAAAAGCTCTATTTAATGTATGTGTATCGGGGTATTTAGCAAGCAGCAGGGCTATCAATGTCAGTGTGTACATAGACTAATTAAAAGAATTCATTCCTCCAAATAAGCAAGTAAGCAAGGGATTGTTTTTGAGAGGGAGAAATGTTAATTTCAATTTAAAGGTGGCTGATTAGAAAAGCAAGGGAGTGAGGGTAGTGGTAGAATCCCCCTCTCTTCCTCTTTCTGTGTAAATAATCCCCAGCTCAGCCCACTGAATTGAATCAAAGCTAAAATTAAAGCATACATTAATCCATACTCTAAAATATCTATGAAGATTGCCTCAAAGTCAGGGAGGCAACCAGAAACCTTAATACCAGTCCCCACTATTCCAGCTGAAGCATCTGTTCAGCTTTGAATCCAGTGGTCCCTCGTGGCTGTTTCTTCCTTTGTAGCTAGTTCTGTAGTCAGTCTTATAACAACAGCACTTAGGTCCAGAACAGCTGCCTCTGTAGCACATGCTATTTAAATGCCTGATGCTTCACTTCATAATTCTACCCAGATTTACACATACATACGTCCCCCCACCCTCCAGCCTACGTCAATAGCAGTAAGGATGTGATTGTCCCTTCCTGCTGTACTGGCCAGATAGAAGAACGCAAAGATAATACCCAGTTACAATGAAATAACTTCCAATCTCAGCAGCTAAAATTAAACCAAACACTGAAAACACTTCTACAATCAAGTTTCTAGAACAAAGCATCAAACCAGCCATTTCAGTTGATAGACAACTATGAAAATATTTCTGTGCACAAGGTAGTTCATGCATGAAATATTTTGCAGTACCATCCTCCTCCTGCTGTTGCTTTCCTGCATTGTTACTCAGTTGCATATTTCCTTTGGGAAAAAAAATCCTTATAGTCACCAGAAGAACTGACCACAGGGCCAGATGAATTGCATTCTAGGTTAGTGAACGAACTTTAATACACAGTATTACCTTTAAGAAATCCTGGGCAAAGAGTAAAGAGCCAGACAGTGCCTCTGTTTTCAAAAGGGGAAAAAAGAAGATCCAGGGAACCACAGACTAGTCAGATACTGATACTTTTTGATAGTTTAGAGTTCTAGTCGTGCCTTAAACACAAAGCCAGCTGGGTGACTTTGGGCCAGTCATTTTCTCTCAGCCTTAAGAAGAAAGCAGTGGCAAACCACTAACAAAAATGTCACCGAGAAAAACTTCAGGGACTAATCTGGGGGTCAAGACTGTCTCAAAAGTACCCCTCCCCCCAAAAAAAACCCCATGGCGATAATTTATTACAAACCAAATATATACCAGCAGATGTGGCTACAAAAAAGCATACAGGTAGTCCTTGCTTAATGACCACAACTGAGACTGGAATTTCGGTTGCTAAGCGAATTCAACCCAATTTTACAACCTTTTTTACGGCAGTCATTAAGCGAACTACCACAGGTGTTAAGAGAACCACGTGGTCGTTAAGTGAATCACATGGTTCCCCGTTGACTTGGCTTGCCAGAAGCCAGCCGGGATGGTTGAATATGGCAATCACATGACCATAGAATGTTGCGATGGTCATAAATGCAAACTGGTTGCCAAGTGCCCAAATTGTGACTGCAGGGATGCTGTGATGGTCATAAGTGTGAGAACCAGTTGTAAGTTGTTTTTTCCAACACTGTTAAGTCAGAGCTGTCACTAAATGAATGGTTAAGTGAGGACTACCTGTATTTTGTAATATAGTTTAAAATTGTGGAAATGTCCACTTTATTTTGAATTGGTCAAATTCAATTTAGAGTATTATGTCTGGTTTTGGGCACCACAGTTAAAAATAATTTAGGCAAATTCAGAAAGATTCAGAGAAATGCAATGAAAATGATCAGGGAACTAGAAACCAGGTTCTATGAAGAGAGGTTGAAGGTATTGGGGATGTCAGTCATGGGAAGAGAAGAAAAGATGTTACCTAGGTGAAGCTGAAACTCCCTACTCCATTGTTCCAGAATGTGGGACACCACATTCATTCAAGTTGTAGAGAGCAGATTCTAATTGAATAGTTCAAAATATATTTTTCTAACATTAGATGATGGAAACTGTTACCCTACCACTTCACTGTTGTTGTTGTTCATTGTTCAAACGGGCTAGCTAGCCTTCTATCAGGGATGCTTTAAGTTGGGATATTTTAAATTGGTTTACTGAACTGGGGACTGGAATTGATTGTGCAAATACCCCATTCTAACTCTTATGATTTGACTCTTCTCACTGAGTTTTTGTAAGAACCTTTTAAGGACATCAAAGCTATCAACCATTGTTACATTTTGTGACTAGGCACTCCATAAACAAATATTACATTGTATTTCTTGAATCTTGCTGCCATCTTTATGATCCTAAATTCTAGTATTATTTCAAAACAGGGAAAAATATTTTTCCACACAGTACATTTCTTAATTGTGCTTGCCACATCCCCAGCTCCAAGTCAAATAACCTGTAGGTTTTAGATGTTTCTCATAAGGGAAAAGTGTTAAAATTTACCTTTTATCTTTTTCTGCATTTATTTGAAGTTTATAACATCTGTTCCAAGATTATAATATCCTTTTGGAGATATAATTTGTAAGATGAAATTCTATCTTTTTGTTACAGCTAATCTGGAGAAATTTGAAATTCCCCTCAAAATTCGGTTGTCCCCTGAACCTTGGACCCCTGAAACGGGTTTGGTGACAGATGCCTTCAAACTAAAACGTAAAGAGCTTACTTCACACTATCAAGAAGATATTAATCGAATGTATGGAACAAAAGTAAAATAACTCATCCCTCTCTTTCTCTCTTTGTCTTTTTTTATTTTGTATCACTTTGCTATGGTGAGCTCAGATCAAATAGGAAATACTTGAATTGTAAGTCCTACTACTTGGGACCAACATAAAAACATCTCTCCTTCCCTTCAGCATATGCTGTTACTTCTGAAAATATCAGCATCTTTAATGGCAGGATTAGTAAAATTCAAAGACAGCAAATATTTGTCTGTCTTCATTTGTTCCAGTCTCTTGTGCTATCTTGTTAATGTGCAGATTTTCCTACAAGTCCATTTGGGCTATCATGATTTTGAAGCCTCAGATTTTTAAACCGGATTTATAGATCCTGTATAATGTTCTGTTTATTTGTAACTTTTTTGAAGTTTGGCTAAGTAGAGGAAGAACTTGGCTATAAAACAAATGATTATTCTGAGGGTCTTTTTTACATACGTATTTAATATTCAAAAGGTATCAATGAGAAATTATGTACAATGAAATCACTTATAGTTGAAAATCATTGTTAGCCAGAAGATGGAGGTTATTTGTTGCTGTGCAATTATTTTGGATCAAATTCTAAGAGAAATAGTCTGAGATTCTGACTAATAAAGAACAGCTGAAATATATGCCTGACAATTTCCTCCTACATATATATTTTATTTTTAATCTCAGTTAAGAAAAATGGTCATGGCAAAGTGCTGTATATATGTGAGAACACCTGCAAAAGAAGGTATATCAGTATTTTAGTCATGCAGAGAGCGCTCTCACATAGCAAATGTTACATCTATGAATCACCTGCCTAACACAGGTAATTCACTTTTCAAAATACATTCAGGCCATTTAATAAAGAAATTGAATAATTGAAACTCGTGAGAACTCAGTTTTAATTAAATTACATTTTGATTGGTAATGTTTCTCAAATGGGACTTTTGTTTTGATTGTATTGTTTTACAGTTCAGACCTACTCCCTTTACTTGTGTGTGTGTAAATGAGCAGTTCAATTAAATAAACTGAAAGTCCATTATGGCTATTTCCTGCATGAGTCAGCTTAAATGGATCAGCATTCTTGCATACATTTCAGTGGGGAAGAGGGTATGATGGAATAGGAGAGTTCCCTGTATAAGATCAGTTTATAATGGATTGTATACTTGGAGTCTATTTCCAATGAACCATTGTTCGTTTTTATATTCTCTTTGTTTTAATAGACATGAATGATGATAGAAGTGACATTTTTAATTACCTGGTTACAGGAATCTTGGTTGTATTATTTGGATAGAATGTTTATAAACAGTTCTTACTAGTTAACTATGCTTGTGGACATAGTCCATGTCATTCTTCTTTTATGCACTAAACCTGTCACTTGACAGTAAGTTCCATTTTATAGTCCCTTTAAAATAGTACTGCAAAGCTCTTGGCTCTTGTCCATATGCTCTTTTTCATATGGATACTTTTGCAGAAGCAGACCAGACCTGACCACAGACTGGGGAAAGCCCCAGATGGACAATGGAGGTGGTGCTCTTCTTGCCATTCAGGAGATGGTGATTGTTCTCTTCTGCATGAGCATCTGTGTTTCATGATGATTTAAGGTTACATATAAAGTTTAAATATGGATTTCATTTATCCAATTATATATTGCAATAGCCAGCTTGAGAACCGGAAACACATATATTAGCGAATGTTATTTTACAAGTGTGAAAAATGCTTTGATTTCCTTCCTATGATACCACAAAACAAACTAACAAACCTGATGATTTTTAATCTGTATCTGGGTAGTGAGGCAATGGTTATCAAAAACATTTGAACATTATTAAGCCAACATTAAGTACTTTTGAAGCTATTGGCTTCAGTTGAGAATTAAGTTTTCGTTGCTTCTTCTTTCCAATCAGAAATGTTGGATTTCCAAATGTTTTAATTTTGTATAGACTGTGCCATTCTATGCTAGCCACAATAGCTTTCATTTGAGAAACAGTAGAATTCTGTTTCATTTTAATTAGAAAGACAAAAATCGTGTACAGTGTGACATTTTCTTCAAATATGCAGTGTTTGGAACAGTAGGCTACTTATAACGGTTAAAACAAGTTGACTTAATCAGACGTTGCTTTATTCTTTGGAAAATTAATCTGTACTATCAGAGATTTGTGTTGGGTTTCACTTCATGAAAATGTTATTCTTATCACATGGAATGAAACTGGTCAGTGGAAAAACATAAATTTTAAAGTCACATAATTAAATCAACAGTGTTGATTTAATTTCTGTTAAAATTCACTTTAAGTATAATTTGTAAAAAAAATTAAACCTAGGAGTGAAGACACTGTTGTAAAAAACTAATGGATTGTCTGAATTCCACATATTTCTAGTTCCTACTGTAACAGCTGGAAGGTGGCATTTGGACACAAACTAATCCTCTGTTTCAATATTCTGGTTCTATGGACTCAATCCCTGTCCCTAATATTTCTAGAATTGTTTAATTGATTCCTCCATTTGAAAGATTATGTGAGGACTCAAAATATAATGGGAGAGACTGCATACTGCGTTCTTCCATGTTTTCAATCCCAGACTTCCCTGAGGAAAGGTTTACGACAAAGATATGGTGCAATATGCACCATTCTCCCCCCTACAAAACTTTGAGCCATTCCCCACTTAGAAATAGGTTTACATTTTAAAAATGCTCAATTTCTTCAGTTGATGTTCTTCACTTGGGATTACAATAGGGAATATCTCATGATTACTATGTAATGTTTTTACACTTTTGGTTTTTAGATTCAGGTACTAAGCAGATTTATTGTACTCCTGTTAAACCCTTAGATTTATGGGTACGTGGGATCATTTACTTTTTCTCATTGTAAAGAACTAGTTTTGAAAGATTAATTGCAGCAGTAGAAGTGACTATAGTCTTCTTCCCATTGACTTATTGTCAGGGTGTATCTGATTTGTGTTTCATCCCCATAGTATGTGGACAAAAATACAATTATGTTAAGTGGGGGAATCACATGCAGCTTTTTGCCTTGTTGTCTTCCCTTTGAAAACCAGAAAACTGAAAGGTCTCTTTGTCAGTAGAATTTGAACACACACACACAAACACGTGTGTGTGTGTGTGTGTGTCATGAAAGAGTCCAAGCACTGCTTCCTCCCAACTTTAGTTCATTTCACTCAGATGGAACCCCATACAAATTCTGTTAAAACAAAACAAAAACAAACAAAAACTTAGCAGCAGTTAATGTATCTTCAGTGTCAGAAAACAGTTTTCAGTGGATACAGTTTACAGATATACTACATCTATTTACCTCAGGGGAAACTGTCCTTCTAGCAGTAAAATATTTTGCTGAAGTTAAAGCTAAAAGCAGTGTGCAATTAAAACCTGTAATGAAGCAGTGTGCAATTAAAACCTGTAATAAAATTTGTGCTATGGGTTCTCATTTGCTTTAAATAAAATTAAGAAAAAAAATATGGAGTTGAAACACAGATGTGTTTCATCCATTAAAACTTGAGAATTTATGCAGCAAGCTCAACAAAATTGAAATCTTAAAAATAACAGTAACAAAAAGTAAACTTGTCTTTCTGCTTTTCATTTCCATTTCATTTGATTTTTATTTTATTCTTCAAGTACATTCTTTTTTTTATGTTCTTTTGTACATGTAAGAAAATTATTTGCAACTGATATCTTCTAACCAGGTAAAAGAGGGAACTCTAAGGCTGTACCCATACTGCATCAAACTAAAATGGAACTGGATGACCAGTTGTTCTAGTAATTGGTTATTTAATGTAAATTCATGGATCTTGGTTGTTGTTCTGAACTGCTTAAAATGTGTCTATTATTACAGAGTTTTATTGTATGAATTATTTATTTTTCATTGGACATTTCATTGGACATTGGACAAAATAAAATTGAGTTTCACAAGTTTACTTCTTTCTTGTGACTGGATGTTTCACTTTGTGCCTTAATCCTAAACCTGACCACCTAGAATGGTGTGGGCAACTTGTGGCTTTCTAGATATTCTGACCTCCATCTTATGCTATTCTCTGTTGGCCACACCAGCTGCAGCTGCTGAGCATTGAATTTCTAAACCTCTGGTGGGGCACATTGGCCATTCCTGCCATATAAGATTATATGAACTCTTATACATAAATACATGAAAATGAGTTATTTCCAAGTATGTTGCCAGACTCAAAACAGAAATCGTTATCTCCAGCTTGCACAAAGAAGGATTTTTTTTAAAATGCCCAGGTCATCATCACAATCATTTTGATTCATGTTCTCTTTTCCCATGACACACTGAGTGAACATTAAAGAAGAAAGGTAGCTTGAAATATTTCTAAGCTCAAACAAATGCCTATTGGTCAGAAGAAAAATGTATTTTTAAAAGTCTGCTTCCAATTTTCTGTAAGCAATTGAAATTTTTACCTAAAACTAGCAACTAGCTCTAGAAAATGATGAATATGAACCAACACCAGGTTTAGTGTAGTGAGGATTACAGAGGCACATATAGCTTTTAACAGTATGGCCTTGAGAGAAAAAATGAGAAAAGTCTTTGGACTTGGCATTTCAGACTGCAGGTAGTGAAATCATATCATTGAATTAGATATGTAGTATATCCCAGTACAGTAATTTTCAGAGCATCTTCCAATGCAAAATTCAAAAGAAAAATAGTATTGTTAGTGTTGAGTATTGAGAAAAAAAAAATTGCCAGCATTACACCATGTAAATAGTTTGCTTTCTATGCCTTTTTTTAAAGAGGTTAACTAGGATACTGATGGTTTATTAACCACAATGGCTGGGTTCACACAATGTACTAAACTGAAATTAAGTAAACTGCTTTATTACATATACAGTATATGAACTTGCCTTGAAAGCAGGCTAGGTAAAAAAAAAAAGCTAATTCTATATCCATAGTTATTCATATGAAGAGTACAGTGTTTTATTTGGTGTCATGTTATACAGTCAGGTCTGTACAATCTTTCTATAATTTTTTGCCCTAGCTTACCCTTAAAAACCTGCTGGCAAGAAAAAGAGATCAGAGAATGTACATTAATGTATGTGAACTTTATCTTAATGTTATCTTTTGAAACAATATTCTGTAAATTCTGGTGCCTATGGAGATTATGCAATCTGGCAGCATTGTTTTTGTATAAGGCAACATCTTCAGTGCTCAGAATTTTTTTTTTCAGCATTTCCCAATCTCCTGCTCTCAGATTTGTTATTGGCAACTATGGCCCAACATATCAGAGGGGTAACAAATTAGATCATACCACAATTTAAAACTGAGTTCATGCTATATAGAGAGGCTTGTGTGCTATGGTTGGATAGGATTTCCTGTCTCTTATAGAACCTTATGCAACACAAAAAACTTATACATATGATGGTACCTCACCCCTTAATCTATTGATCCTTAGATGTTAAGGAAGCTGCAGTTTTTAAAACAAAGTATATTTTGTTGCAGAAATATATTCATAGCATTTAAATATAATGGTTGCCAAGAATGACTGTCCTAAACTGCAATCCTGGTTACTTTGAAGGATTCTAGTTCAAGTTAATCCTAATTCTCAAATCAACTGATTCTGGTGACTAGTAGTAGTCTAATTGCTTTGCCTCATTAAGACAAACTTGTCATCCTGCCATTTTGCCTTAAATTTTCATCTGTGTGCACAGTTCCTTAACTGACCTTGACATAATCTGATGTGTTTACTCCCAGAGTATGTCAATGGGTTAAAATTTAATTATTTTCATCTGTTGCTGGCTCTTTTCTACTTCTTTTTAAAAATTATTTCCATATATTTCAACAACACACATAGCTTTAGTATTCTTCTAAATAGTGCATGAGCAAGCTTATTTTTAATATGCAATGCAAAAAATTCTGGTGTTATTGTTATCTGTACCACTTCATTGCTAAAGATCTAGGATCATTATATGTCCCATCTGTATGGAGAATGATTCACATGCATATGTGTCAGAGAGAGGAATCTTAAGCACGGAGTTCAGTGAGTTCTAAGGGAAGTTAAAAATCAGTAATTTACCACACAGAAATAAAATCATGATGAAACGTAAGCAAGTATGTAGACTGGAAAACTCTCCATGTTGGAGAAGATTTTTTTAAAAAAGGGGAACATAATATGTATCAAGTTATACACAGACTGTGGGAACTAAGGACTTTTTCTCCCTGTCTTCCAATGAAACGTACTTGGGAAGCTGAGGAAAGAGAAATACTCTTTAAGAACATAGAGTTCTGTTTAGTCCAGCATTTAATTTCTATAGTGGCTCAAATCCTGCTCGTATGCTTGGTATCTGTTTTATCTCTGTAAGAATAGACTTTTCATCTGATCCCATACTACTCTGTTTAGAATCTTAAAGATATGCAAAGGGACACTGTCATTTTTACAAGTCTTTCAATATTGTCTGTTACATTTCCCATATTTGTACTGTAAAGCTTCTGTCAACTATAAAGTGCACCAATTTTTAACAATATTACCATTACACATTCTAGACCAAAATGTAATCTACATCCACCTTGGTGGAAGACCAGGAAACTTACACTTTAAATGCTGTCATTGGTCTAACCAATAAAAAAGTGAAACTGAAAATATTAAATATAGTTAAAGTACTTAACTTTTGTACTTAATTACAAGCTTCCAACTCACATGCTTTTCAGTTGAACTATATGAAAACCCCCTAGTTTTACCAACTGTACTAGGATTTCCAAAGTGTTTTCCATAATTACTGATAAAATCAGAGCTCTCTTCAGTTCTCAGCATCTGGCCAGCTGTTTCTCCCAAATAAAGGTCAGCTGTCATAAGAAAGATCCTTCTCAATAGCTTGTTGAAGTTGAGTAAATCAGAGAATCAAACTTTTACTGTAGCTAAACCAAAATCAGATCTCCCAGAGAGAAGAAGCAGTTTTATTACAGGAAGTGATCAATAAAGAAACAGTAGAATGTTGAAAAAGATTTCCCAGAGTAATAAATGGCTATTCTGCCATCCTTGCAGGCCGCTGTTGCATGCACTGATCTCATTTTTGAGACATTTCAGGCAAGTATGTATTAGAAAAAGACTGTGTGTGTGTGTATATGTATATACATATGGGTGTGAGTCCCTGTTCTTCAAGCTGGGTTCTCGAGAACAGTTGGGAGTGTTGCTACTGTACCAGCCTCCCTGCTGTGTAGCAACCTCCCTGCCTGAGCTGCTGGAGGCTGTCTCAGGTTTGGCAGTGGAATTCCCCAGGCTTATGGTGTTGGGGGACTTCAATCTGCCTTCCCTGGGGCAGGCCTCGGAAGCAGCCCGGGAGTTCATGGCTACCATGGCAGCCATGGGCCTGTTCCAGATTATTCAGGACCCGACTAGAGACAGTGGCCTCACCCCAGACCTAGTTTTCTTGTCGGAGCAGTGGCAAGATGATCTGAGGGGAGAATTACAGCTTTCCCCTTTGTCATGGTCGGATCATGCCCTGGTGGCCTTGAGATTCTCTCGTGATACCCCCCTCCACAGGGAGGCAGACTTCCATCTACAGGGCCGTGTGGAGGAATTTTGGGGGCATCTGCAGGATAAAATTGCTTGGATCCAGACTGAGTTGGACTCCAAGCATGAGACAGAGTCGGAGGAGATACGCAGGGAATGTACTTACCAGGTTATCTGGGACCAGTTCAATCCTGTTGAACCTGAGGAAGTGGACAGGATCCTTTGGACTATAAATGCTACCATGTGCCAATGAGACCCATGCCCCTCCTGGCTGGTGAAAGCAGCGCGGGAGGTGACACGTGGCTGGGTCCAGGTGACAGTAAACACATCCTTGAGAGAGGGGGTGTTCCCAGTAGCCTTTAAGGAAGCGCTGGTGCACCCCCTCCTCCAGAAACCATTGCTAGACCCTACTATACTGGACAATTTTCGCCCAGTCTCCCACCTCCCCTTTTTGGGGAAGGTGCTTGAGAAAGTGGTGGCTTTGCAGCTCCAGAGGATTCTGGATGGAACAGATTATCTAGACCCCTTTCAGTCAGGTTTCAGGCCCGGTTATGGGACGGAAACAGCATTGGTCGCACTTATGGATGACCTGTGGTGGGAGCGAGATGGAGGCAGTGCATCCATCCTTGCTCTTCTTGACGTCTCAGTGGTTTTCAATACCATCAATCATGGTATCCTTCTGGACTGACTTAGGGAGTTGGGGGTGGGCACCGTGGTTCTGCACTGGTTCACCTCCTTCCTCCAGGGTCGGTCCCAGTCGATGTTGATAGGGAGCGAGAGATCCAGCCCATGGCCCTTCCTTTGTGGGGTGCCTCAGGGTTCAGTACTCTCTCTGCTCCTTTTTAACATCTACATGAAACCACTGGGCGAGATCATCCGTCACTACGGGGTGAGGTATCATCAATATGCAGATGATACCCAATTATACATCTCCAACCCGGGTGAAGTAAGTGATGCTGTGGCCACCCTTTCCGAGTGCCTGGGGGCTGTGGGGGCCTGGATGGGGGACAACAGGTTGCGGCTGAACCCGGGGAAGACGGAGTGGCTGTGGATTAATGGCTCCTCGATTTCTGGGAAATTGTCATCTTTAGTTCTGGATGGGGTTGCACTGCCCCAGACAGACCCAGTGCATAACTTGGGGGTCCTCCTGGACTCATGGCTCCTGCTCGAAGAGCAGGTGGCAGCCGTGGCTAGGAGGGCCTTTGTGCAACTTCGTGTTGTGCGCCAGTTACACCCCTTCCTGGAGCAAGAAGCCCTTCAAATGGTCACTCATGCCCTGGTTATCTCCCATATAGACTACTGCAATGCGCTCTACATTGAAGAGTATCCGGAAGCTACAGCTGGTGCAAAATGCAGCTGCGCAGGCGATCTTGGGTTTCCCAAGATCAGCACACATCACTCCTTTGCTCCGCGAGCTGTATTGGTTGCCAGTATGCTTCCGGGTCCAATTCAAGGTCTTGGTTACCTAAGGGACCATCTCCTCCCCTTCACATCAGCCCGTCCCACCCAGTCGTGCAGAGAGGGCATGCTACGGACCCAGCCTGCAAGAGAATTCCATCTGGCGGGGTCCAAGAGGTGGGCCTTCTCTGCAATAGCACCTGCCCTTTGGAATATCCTTCCCCTGGAGGTGAGATTGGCTCCCTCTCTCCTGGACTTTAGGAAACAGCTAAAGACCTGGTTCTGTAATTATGCCTGGGGCGGGAGGGATAGTAGCCATTCTTGGGGATGGTTAGTTTCATAGCAGGACCCAGCTCTGCCTGCAAATCATAAAGAACTTTCAGCCATCGTGGTTTTTATTATATTTGTTGTATTATGTATTACAGTGTTTTACAGTTTTATATTTTTATTTATGTTTTATTGTAAACCGCCCAGAGTCCCTTTTGGGAGATGGGTGGTGATAAATTTGATTAATAAATAATATATATATATATGTTTATGTTTATGTTTTTGTTGTTTATTCATTCAGTCACTTCCGACTCTTCGTGACTTCATGGACCAGCCCACGCCAGAGCTTCCTGTCGGTCGTCAACACCCCCAGCTCCCCCAGGGACGAGTCCGTCACCTCTAGAATATCATCCATCCACCTTGCCCTTGGTCGGCCCCTCTTCCTTTCGCCCTCCACTCTTCCTAGCATCAGCATCTTCTCCAGGGTGTCCTGTCTTCTCATTATGTGGGTATTTCAGTTTTGCCTTGAATATCATTCCCTCAAGTGAGCAGTCTGGCTTGATTTCCTGGAGGATGGACTGGTTGGATCTTCTTGCAGTCCAAGGCACTCTCAGAATTTTCCTCCAACACCACAGTTCAAAAGCATCGATCTTCCTTCTCTCAGCCTTCCTTATGGTCCAGCTCTCGCAGCCATATGTTACTACGGGGAACACCATTGCTTTAACAATGCGGACCTTTGTTGTCAGTGTGATGTCTCTGCTCTTAACTATTTTATCGAGATTTGTCATTGCTCTTCTCCCAAGGATTAAGCGTCTTCTGATTTCCTGACTGCAGTCAGCATCTGCAGTAATCTTTGCACCTAGAAATACAAAGTCTTTCACTGCTTCTACATTTTCTCCCTCTATTTGCCAGTTATCGATCAAGCTGGTTGCCATAATCTTAGTTTTTTTGAGGTTTAGCTGCAAGCCAGCTTTTGCACTTTCTTCTTTCACCTTCATCATAAGGCTCCTCAGTTCCTCTTCACTTTCAGCCATCAAAGTGGTATCATCTGCATATCTGAGATTGTTAATGTTTCTTCCAGCGATTTTAACTCCAGCCTTGGATTCCTCAAGCCCAGCATGTCGCATGATGTGTTCTGCATACAAGTTGAATAGGTAGGGTGAGAGTATACAGCCCTGCCGTACTCCTTTCCCAGTCTTAAACCAGTCCGTTGTTCCGTGGTCTGTTCTTACTGTTGTTGCTTGGTCATTATACAGATTCTTCAGGAGGCAGACAAGATGACTTGGTATCCCCATACCGCTAAGAACTTGCCACAATTTGTTATGGTCCACACAGTCAAAGCCTTTAGAATAGTCAATAAAACAGAAATAGATAGAAATAGATGTTTTTCTGAAACTCCCTGGCTTTTTCCATTATCCAGCGAATATTGGCAATTTGGTCCCTAGTTCCTCTGCCTTTTCTAAACCCAGCTTGTACATCTGGCAATTCTCGCTCCATGAATTGCTGAAGTCTACCTTGCAGGACCTTGAGCATTACCTTACTGGCATGTGAAATGAGTGCCACTGTTCGATAGTTTGAACATTCTTTAGTGTTTCCCTTTTTTGGTATGGGGATGTAAGTTGATTTTTTCCAATCTGATGGCCATTCCTGTGTTTTCCAAATTTGCTGGCATATAGCATGCATTACCTTGACAGCATCATCTCGCAAGATTTTGAACAGTTCAGCTGGGATGCCGTCGTCTCCTGCTGCCTTGTTTATGTTTATGTACAGTATATGTGTATGTACAGTATAGGTATGGGTATATGCAGAGCGGCTTAGATTAAACTTAATTCCTCTTCTGTAAAGGCAAGCCATAACCATCAGCTTGATAGAATTCATAAATTTGTCTAGCCCAGTGTTTCTCAGCCTCAGAAATTTTAAGCAATGTGGACTCATCCTGGCTGGGGAATTCTGGGAGTTGAAGTCCACATACTTAAAGTTGCTGAGGTTGAGAAACCCTGGGCTAGCCTGTTGAACGGAACCCAAGTGCTGTTTCATTTCACAGGCCTGTCATATGCACTGCACTTCATGCTGTGATGTTCAAGCCATACTGTGGTAATCTTGGTCAGCCAATGCCGCCTTCAGTTTTTCCTGGAATAAGAATTTGCTGCCACTTTTATTGGTCTTTTTACCCCTCTAAATGGAAAAGGAATGAAATGTACCTATGGAAAACATGAAACCTCATTAATATATGAGAAATAGAAAGTGCAGAGGTGAGGGTTGCCTATAAATCACTGTGACATTGCATTCTCTGCTTATCTCATGGTGATTTTCATTGCAGAATTGAAATCAAGCTTGTAAAACCCACATTTTAAAATGAACTTCTCTGACTTGCAAAGTAATACACTACGGGAGGTAAATTGTAGATTTTAGGATAAGGCAGGCATCAGCAGCCTGCAAGCCACAGACAACCTCCAAAAAGGTACAACCACTGCAAGGTACTTCCAGTGTTGTCATCGTACTTTATTATGGTCACTGACCAGCCCAACAAACAAAACAGAAGTAAAAACCACAGCAAAACCCAGTAGTTTAAAATGATGGTGATCAAAGTATGGTGCATTTTGGAAATAGCAAAACAAAATTCAGAAACATTCAGAAAAATTAAACGCATTGATAGATAGTAACACTCATAAATAATATAGATCTGGGTGACTTGGAAACTGACTAGACGAGTTATTAGCTGCAACCGGGCATCTTTAAGGCAGGAGCAATATAATAAAACATAGCTTAATGTCTCAGGGACTCCTTCACCACAGGGGCAAAGCCTTTGTTCAGATGGAATACTCCATACTTTCTTCTGAGAACAGCTATTGTGAGGGTAATTCCCTCTTGCAGGGTTGGGGCTCTTCTGAATTAGGGAGCTGTTATTTGGCTTAGATATCTAGCCACCTTGGAAAAAAAATAAACGATTGTCCAAGAGCACATCTTTGGGTATGGCAGCCAAGTCTGATTGGCTTCCAGACCTTTGGAGTATGATTTAAGGGCAGCCTTTTTGTGCTCATAGCCCATCATCAGAGTTTTATTATTTTTATTTTATTTTATTTATTATTTTGTAGCTGCCCATCTCAAATTCATGAATCTTAGCAGCTACCAGTTAAAAACTATATTAAAAAATAAGAAACAATATAAAAACTATACATGTGCAGCCAGTAGCCAAGGTACACCCCCCCAACAACAATTAACACAGCCACTGCATGGGCTCCACCACACATCTGGACTCCCAAGTTGGCAAGAGAACCACACCTTTAAGGCCTTGTGAAAAAACAGCAGGGTTGGGGCCAATCTAATCTATTGTGGAGACACAATGGCCAAAGATAGGCAGCATGGTTTCCTGCTATTGTTCAGTGGAGAATGGAAAAAAATTAAAATGCTGTGTAAACTTTAGAATTAAACCTTTTCAACATACACAACTAAAAAAACCCAAACCAAACCATAAAATCCCACACATGGTTTTAGCTCTGTTAACATCAGTTAATTCCCTGTTACATGTTAAGGAAGGAAAGATAGTTCTCAGCCATCAAATATTGTCTACCCCACATCGAAATACTCACTTTATTACCTTTCCTGGATTCTTTTATATTTATATTTAATATATTTATATTTAAAAACTGATTATATGCAGTAATAAAGACCACACACATTTCTGTACTCCAGCTGTTCATTGTTTATACTGAGCATCCAATTGTATGCCACTGGAAAATAGCTGAGTACAATTTAAAAACCGTAAACAAAACTATGAGCACTCCATTGGATTAACAAAAAGCTTTATTTTATTTTTTTAAATATACAATCCAAATTATTCAGCCTTATCTGAAATCAAAGAACAAAACAAGACAAAACAGAATCATCATCATCATCATCATCATCATCATCATCATCATCCCTGCCTCAGGAACTTTCCACTTTCCCTTTTTAGCCAAAGGTATTACTTGTTAATTCAAAATTATCGGGAACACTCTGCATCATGATACCACCATCTCAGAGCTTCCTGAATATCTTGCCAGCCTTAGGAATTCCTTTTCAGGTTTAATGTTGAGGGAAGAGAACAAAAGGAACATCTTCAGTCTATACAGGTGGGGGGCTAGTGATCTGAGACTGGCTGGATCCTCCAAATATTGGGACATAGGGAGAACCAGAGAAAATTAGATGGATGAATAAATGAATCTAGAATAAGAGGGAAGAAAATGAAGGAGAACAAGGAGGTTGGGGGACAGATGATGCCAGGCAAATGAGATCAATTGAATAATTTAATTTTAAGGTAAGCCTTTCTCATTTTTTTTTTTAAAAATAAAACCAATAACTGTTTCAGTAGTTTGGAAGTTGTTAGAACTTGTTGGATTAAGGAAGAAGTCTTTTAAATAAAGTAGTTTGGAGAAGACCATTTGTCAGGCCTAATTACACTGAATTTTCAACCTTGTTGCTTATGGCCCTTTAAAAGAGGATATGTGACAAAAGCATCCATATATGCTCTGACAGACTCCCCATGGGCAGATCCTAGGGGATGACTGTTGCAACATCCTGTGAAATGATTGTAAATTCATTTGAGCTTGTGGATTCTGAAGAAATGGACAGGGTTCTCTGTAATGTAAGTTCTGCAACCTGCAGGCTAGTTCCATGCCCAAATGGCTCCTTTAGGCTACCTGGAGGATGCATGTGGCTGGATTAGGAAGCTGTTAATGCTTGGGGTTGGGGGGAGAGAAGGAATGCATCTTCTATCTTAAAGCAGGTGGTGATATATCCCTCCTGAAGAAGTGTTCTGTTGATCCAGTTCTATTTGAGAAGTTCTTCCTGGTCTACAACCTTTTCTGTTTAGGGAAGATTTTGGAGGAAGATGTGGTACATTAGTTATAGAGAATCTTGGATGAAATAGATTGACTTAATCCCTTCTGTTCAGACCTAGGGGTAGGATGGAAACAGCATTGATCACTCTAATGGTTGACTTTCACTAGACCGCTCAGTCCCAGTGTCTAGCTTCAGCCTTTTAAAAACCATGCTGTTGTAGCCATGTGACTTCTCTTTTAATCAGCCTGTTTGACAGTTCAGTAAATCTCTGAAATGGATTAAAGATAAAGGGAGAGCATCATTCCCATAAAGTCATCTTTAAATGAGGAAATAAATATATATAGAGAGAAAAAAACATGGACTCCAATAGTATGAATTGCTTTTTTCAAAGCTCTGGACTGTGAAAGGAATAAAGTATTGAACATTACTCTATCTGCAAAAGAATTATGAGGAGATGGAATAAACAGGTTAGAGCTTGAGCAAGCTCCCAAGATCCTCCCACCTTCTTCTCTTGCCAGGCAACTGTTATCCCCCACAGTTAAAAAATAGTATGTTTCATACTGGCCAGATTCAACACTGCACTAAATTAGGGATGAACCTTTTTCAGCCTCAGGGCTGTACTTTGTCGTCATGCCAAGGACTCATTCCAAATGTAGGTGTGTCCGTATTAAAACAAAATTGGATTTAATGTATATGCAAGTATAAAAAACATTAATGTAAAAAAATAAAATATAGTTGACACATTAAATGATTTTCTCCCTTTCCATCTAAATTGGAACATCTAATTTAATGGAAAATTTTGGAGTGTTCTCTGGACCTCATTTAAAGCTTTCAAGGTTTGTGTGCAGCCTTGGGATCATCTGATTATGCACTTCTATACTAAGTCATGGTTTCTTAAACCATAGTTCATTGAATAATCTACCAGTGATTGGGTTCACACTTCATGCTGCATCAGAAACCACATTTATAAACCACACTAACTGGGTTGTGTAAAACACTGGTGCAGATCAAACAAATGGTGTAACATAAAGCATGGACTCCAGATCCCAATTTCCCCCACTTACCAGTAGGCCCTCCAAGCCAACCCTGCAGCCTCAGAAGAGGCCAGAAGCTGCAGAGTCTTATCCTTTTCCACAGTATTTTTGAAGCCCAGGAAGGGAGGAAAACCCCCCCAACACATTTCATAGTCATCCCAGAAGAGCAGGCGAGGTCATTCTAACCTTAAAAGCATACCAGCTGTTTTATTTTCACATTTTTTCCCCCAATCCATTGCTGCACTGCAATTCTAAGGGACTCCCACCCGCTGGGGTTTTCACATGCAGTGTTTCCACTGAAACTTTCTGTGAGCATTCACAGGTTTTTTTTTATCTTTTCCTATTTAAAGAACAATATACCATTCTGCATTAATACCTGTGTCTGTTTAGCTTCAAAAACCAGTGCTGAATGCATTTCTCAGGGCATAATATTCTCAGTGACGTTCCCCCACAGCTCTTTACTTCAGCATCATTTGCAGCCTTGCTCCAACTGTGAAACAGCCTCAGGAAAGAGAGAAGGAAAGGGTAAAAGTGGTCAGAGTAGGAACAGTTCTGTGAAGGTAGTAGCAAGTCAGGTCTCTTGTACTCCAAGGTGCCACTGTGAATGTAGAGTATTCCCACCATAGATAGCCATACAGGCAAAATATCTAGCAAAATCTGACTTCCCGTTTCCCCCAATTTTTCTTCCCTGTGAAGGAGACTTCTATTTTTCAACATCATTCTTCAGATGCTTAGGATCAATTTTTGCAGAATTTCTGAGTTTATGTTATTACCATGCTGTGATTGTTTGTTTCTCCTTTCCAATTACGCATCTTTTCATTACTTTATGGATTCCCAGGCTATCCATGTTCCCTGATCTGAAAAAAGCTCATAGGAATAATTCTCCTAAGGTTTCTTCCCATGCGATTGAATGAAAGTGTGGGCAGCCATGGAGACTGCACGCTGTTGGAGAGACAATTGTATAAAGAGAGACAGGACACAAGCCCCCTTCTTCAGCTTCTTAATAAGCAGGGTAAGTGAAAGAACCTGCATCCCACCCAGGAGAATTTGACCTATTTATTCTGGGGAAAAGGATCCAGAAAAATATGGCATTAAGACACAATACTGCATAGTATTGTACTAGAGTAGATTCGATCGTGTGAAGATTGAATGTGCCCAGCCTGTTCCCAGTTAGGGGAACATTAATGAAAAGACTGGCCTTTTTGGTTGTGGCCCCCGTGCTATGGAACACTTTACTCCCAGAAGTTTGTGTAGCCCATGGCATTCTAGCAATCCATAGGAGAGTTAAACAGCTCCACTCCACTGTACAACTGATTGGGGTGTGTGTGCATTTGTCTTTACTATGGTTTTAGTCTTTGGCTTCTTTCTTAGAACATTCTTATTATTCCTCCATTGTATGCTGCCCAGAATCTATGGATTGGGCAGGATTACAAAACCAAATAACAAAACCTGTAAAAATGGTAGATTGCTCCAAATTGGGCAGAAGACTGCCTGTCAGCCCAATCCCAAATTGTTCAGGGACCTCTCACTTTTCAAAAAGGCCATTTGAAGGGTTGGGTTACTGCTGGGAAGACAGAAATGGGAATCATTTTTCCCAGGAAGAATGCCTTTGGGCTTTTCTCATATTTCTCTGCATGCCCCACTTTCAGTAAGTCTTTGCTTTCAAAAGTAGGGAAATTCTGACTTCTATTACTCTCTTGCATTCCCACTGCCCTGTTCACTGATCATAAACAGATGGCCCCAGAAAAGGATAACACCGGTTCAGCTGCATGTGCTGAGATGGGAAGCCAGTGGGAAATGAATGGGGACTAACTCCTGGAATCTAGCAAATCCTGAGAGTTGATTTCATTAATCCTCCTTGACTCATGACAAGAGAGAATCTAGCAAATAAACACAGCAGGAGAAGGATGATCTTTTCCAAGGGGTTAATGCTGATGGTTTGTAATGGTGCTGGATGATAACTATTCAGCTTCCTGGGGAAAATGTTTGCTTTTGTTTAGGTCTTATAGCAATAATGCATCCTTTGAAAAAAAAAAATTCTGGAAGTGCTGTAGAATAAAATGATACATAGAATTATTTGGTGGGGGGATGTGTGGGAATTTTCCAGCACTATTATCATAAGATAAAAAGCTCCTCTAAAATAGTTGTTGTGATTTTTCAAACTGGACAATGTGCATGATGTGAACCTATGCTGGATATTGAGTTGCAAATATTGGGTTGTAATGCAGTAAGACTTGTCTGCATTTTTGTAACTTTAAAGAATTGCAAGAAGGGTCAAATTTTTTAGGCAAAGGAGATCAAAAGCCTGAAATCGTACCATAGTACTTTGCACTACAGAATGCCATAGCCCAGTAGGTGTGGTACATTCATTTCACGAGGAAGAGGACAGAGTAGGAACTGGCATGAGAGTGGACAGGTATGCAGGCTGGACTGCATGCCATTATCACAAGGTATCAGGCTTCCCTTTGGAATGTCACAGACTCTTTATACCATGTCATAGATTGGTTATCCATAGGAAATTTGTATTTCCTCAATTATGAGTATTTGATGAGGTGTGCGGTCTCCAAGATTTGATACAAAATATTAAAGGAAGACTTGTAATATTTTTATTCTTCCAACCAATGAAAAGTTGGGAAGAAATTGTACAAAGGAGCTTGGGACTTGTTTCTGTCCCATCAGCAGAATCAGTCTGTGAGGACTGGACAGAATGGGATCATACTTGGTGTGGGTGGAGAAGCTAACAATAGAAAGATCAACATAAAAAGTAGGCCAGATCCAGCTGGGAGGCTGCAGAGAGAAATTTTCTCCCAAGGCTTCCCTATGGAGGAGGCAGTTGGGTAGTGGCTCAAAATGTTGGCAACTAAATTATTCCAAATCCCTGGTCACTTGGCCCAGAGTAGAGCCTATCCAGCACATCCTCTGCAATGCATGCATGCAAGCATATGGCCAGTGCTGGTACATGGGTTGGAAAGAATTCCAAAAGCCATGTTCTGCATGTTTTCCCTACCTTGTTTGTCATCATATCATAGTGGCCAAGATTCTGTTTTGCCTTCTGTTGACCATGTACTTTTACTCTGAAAATTTATCCAATTAATATTTTTTTAAAGGGTGTCCCCCCACCTCAGGTTCAAGATACGTTTTAAAACTGAACTGAGGTATATGCTACTGCTGCTATTTTAAAGAAAACTTTATCAGCAGTTTGGGTGGCAGGCAATATACCTCTCTGGTTCTCTAATGTTACTTTGAATGCATGTAAATGCATTTATATTGAAGATAAGATGCCTTACTCAGCTATTTCATTCCAATAGCTCTTCAATGCGCAGAGCCTGCCTAACTTTGCCTGGGCTTAGATGCTAAGCTGACTTGAACCTGGTTAATCCTTGTATGACAGACCAGGGCTATAGGCTAAACAGGGAAATCCAACAATCCCAGAAGAAAGCAGTGATAAAGTACTTCTGTACTGATGCCAAGAAAATTGCATGGAAATGTCCATAAAGTCATCAGGAGCTAAGCTCAACTCTGAAGAGTCTTTACCCTATTAAGAGGGTCAAAGCTTAATAAAGGGGAATTTTACCAACAAATAAAACTGTAAAAAGACATCTTCAAAAAGACATGGGAATACATGCTGACTCAGACCAAAAGCTTCCCTATTGCAATGTTCTATTCCCACAGTAGGCAGCCAAGGGCTTAAAGGTTGTGAGTGCAATGGCATGATGCTGGTCATGTTTCTCAGAAACTAGCATTCGGTGGTATGCTGCCACTGAAGCAGCATTCAAAGCAGCAGTAAACTGTAATTATTAGTAGCCATAGAAAGCAACTTTTCTGTGAATGTATATGTTTAACTTCTTTTGAAACTCGTTCACTTTGCTGTTGGCCATTCTTCCAAAATGCAAAAACTGGAATGAAAAGGTGATTTGCCAGAGAATGGCTCCAGAAATAAATTTTCTCCTGTCAAATGCAGACAGTTGGAATGCATGATGAAACATATGTAGAAATACAATTGCAAAGATTGTTGAGAAATACCCATTCACATATTATGGGAACCTTCATAAAAGTGCAAGCAATTACGTAAACATACGAGCCATGAAGTGTGCTGGACGTCTCTTTTTCATTCCGTTGCTCCAAGTATATTCCACATGTCCTCTGGGATACTAGAATAATACCTTTGACTCAAAGCAGTCTGATGAGAGAGCTTCATTTTAATGAAATTGTCCAAACTTCTTAGTCAGCATGCAAGATACTGACTGGATCAATATTTTGTTTTATGTTGGAAAACTGTGGAAAAAAAACAGGATGCAAAGCTACAGAAAGAACATCCAGAAAGCCTAGATGGAATTGTTTTTTGTTTATTCTCTGCCTGTCTTATCACACAATTTATGAATTTGGGAGTGCGGGGAGCAAAGGAGGAAGCAAGGAGTAGTTCCAGCAAATCTGTACTCACATGAATTTTGCTAAAAAGTTCCCACTATAGACGATTACATTTGTTTTTGTTACAGCTGGCTTGCTAGATAGGCTATTGTAGGAGTCTCCTTACCACCCTGGAGAAAAGCTTCTGTGTTTCTTTGATTTTCCTTTGTTTATTCAAATGTAAGCAATATAGCTGGGGTGAATTTTGACTTTCCTTGCTTCAATAAAGTTCTGTAAAGTCAAAAAATGCACTGGGTTAAGCAAACCTTTGGTATTAATATTTGGTTGATTAACCCCTTGCTCATCTTTTATACAAGCTTTTGGTGTGTGCATACTATAAAAAGGCAGTTATGATAAAATTAAGTCAACATTAACAATATCATTATAATGGGGGGGGGACTGTATACAGACAAGCAAAACAATGCTGTATCAGATCTCATTTGGCATGAATCCAATATCAACAGCTTCTGAATTGTGTAGGAATGCGTGATGGAGGAGGGTTTTTTTTTTAAAGTCACGTTGGCTTGAGTGATGGGAAAGCCACAAGTCCATTATTCCAGCCTTTACATCCTGTATTAAAGAGAGAGAGTGCAAAAGTTCTGAAAAATTGTGGTTTTATAAAAGCATAGTTGTTTAACTTTTAAAGAAAGAGTCAAGAATTATTTAGATGTTATCCTAGGGGAGTTATTTAGATGCTATCATAGGGGAATCTTCAAAATCTGGTGAGAATCTAAAAGATTTTCTCATATACGTTTGTCTGAGAGTGATTCAGCAAAGGCAACATGTATGTCATAAATCCAAAACATGGGTGATTCTCAACTATTTCCACACATGGACGTGACTTTTTGCATTTACTTTTGGGATGGTTTGTATGATGTGCAGTTTCAGTCAACAGAAAAAAGACAGCATTACGGCAGAGAGCGAGTGCTTACATTTGCTGTATGAAAATGGGATGAAGGAAAACAGCTGTGAAATTGACATCCGTATTTTATTAGACGCTGATATTTGCCTGGCCAAGTGAAAAAGAAAGCAGAAAAGAATTTATCCTTATCCAAATTCTTATGCCAAAAAAAAAGGAGTTTTCACTTTCATCTGGATAGTTTCTTGGGTAGCTTCCATGCTAGCAGTTTAGTCTGGAAATGTCATCATTCATAGTTTAAAGCCCTAATACAGTGGTTACTATATTGTCATTCTGATTTTTTCAAGGCATTATTTGTGACAATTAAATAATATATACAAAAAAATGCAACTGCAGCATTAGTCTGCTCAGTGAGGAAAATACTGTGGAGGCTTTTCAGAACTGCTATGACTTTAATTAAATGTACCCTCCACCTTTACCCTTTTTACTACTTCTTGCTATGTACCCTCTTAATTTGAACAGGCACGCAGTTTTCTTGAATGTCAGTTTCTATTTCTGTGGTAAGGACTTTGGCATCTTTAATCTAGCCTGGGCAACTTTTCATAGCAGATAGAAAAGGTAAAATGCTTCAAGGACAAATATGTAATTACGCAGTTGAAAGAATGATAACCAATAGCTTAATTGCCCTTTGGAAAATTACTAATTGTTAACAGGTATAGATATCAAATATCTGAATCAATTCAGAGCTCATTTTAAAATTTGATTTAATTGATCTGGATCATTAAAACATGCATGGAAAGTGTCTGAATCTGTGAAAATTGATTTGATAATCTGAATTAGACTGAACCATTCTGAAACTTTTTTTAAAAAAAGTTGCATAAGCAACAATTTGTTTTATCCTGGGTAACTGTCTTGAGTAAGGGATGCGGTGGCGCTGTGGGTTAAACCGCTGAGCTGCTGAGCTTGCCGATCAGAAGGTCGGCGGTTCGAATCCACGTGACAGGGTGAGCTCCCATTGCTAGTCCCAGCTCCTGCCAACCTAGCAGTTTGAAAACATGCAAATGTGAGTAGATTAATAAGTACCGCTTCGGCGGGCAGGTAACGGTGTTCCGTGTAGTCATGCCGGCCACATGACCATGGAAGTGTCTACGGACAAACACTGGCTCTTCGGCTTTGAAACGGAGATGAGTACCGCCCCCTCGAGTCGGACGTGACTGGACTTAATGTCAAGGGAAACCTTTACCTTTACTTTAACTGTCTTGAATAGGTAGCACTAAGAAACAGCTTCCCCCAAATCTTATACTGCATGTCTCTTTGCTTATTATGGTTGCTTGATTAGACCTCTTCAGTACTTATTAAAAATAAGGATCATCTATTTATATTCAGAGGGAATGGAGTAGCTACAGTAGCACTATGTACTCTACTTATACTACCTTACACCTATTCAGGTTTTCCATATGAGTATGGTCCCTCCACAGATAGAGAAAGCACTCTGTCACAGATGGTGACCTTCCATATATAGTGAAAATAAATTACCCTCGCTTTTATTAATACCTAAAGAGAAGATATTTGAAGTACAGTTGTATACAGGTAGTCCTCGCCTAACAACCACAACTGGGACTGGAATTTCTATGCAATCGTTAAGTGAATCCAACCCGATTTTATGACCACTTTTGCAGCAGTCGGTAAATGAATCATGTGGTCATTAAGTGAACCATGTGGTCATTAAGTGAATCACATGGTTCCCCATTGTTTTTGCTTGCTGGAAGCCAGCTGGGAAGGTCAAAAATGGTGGTCACATGACCACAGGATGCTGTGATGGTTGTAAATGTGAACCGGTTGCCAAGTACCTGAATTGCAATCACATGACCATGGGGACACTGCAATGGTCATAAGGGTGAGGACTTATCACAAGTTGGGTTTTTAAATGCTGTTGTAAGTCCAAACTGTTGCTAAATGAATGGTCATTAAGTGAGGACTACCTGTAATCTAAATTCTTTCTAAAGGGACTTTATTTCTTAGTCTATCAATTTTACTCTCTATTTCCTTTTTTTTTTTCACAGAAACTAGATTATTTTACAAGTTACTGGATGGACTGAGAAGAGAAATTTGCTTTATTGTCTAATAGCTATTAAAACATTTCTTCAGATATCTACTATCATTCAAAGCAATTTGGCAGCTCTTTAGTTCCCACTCGGGTTGCACTCTGAGACACTTAAAGCCAGTGAATTGTCCACAGTGGGACAACTTATACGATTTTCAACTCAATCAAGATGGAACACAGATGTTTCTGTGCTCAGAGTGACTGGGGAGGACAAGTAATGTTAGAAAGGCATCATGGCACCTTGACCTCTCTGAGGACTGGAAATCCCAGAAGCCGGGATGAGATGACAGATCCTTCCAGTGGGAAATCAGCTGTCCCACAATTCCAGAAGAATGGCAAAACTGTCTTTGCAATGTTTCCCCTGGAGAGATAACTGAAGTGATTGTTGACTGGCTCAACTTCCCGAGTTTCAGTGCACTGTCAGAACTTAGGGCTATTGCACTAAATTCAGATTAGTGCAGTGCTTGCATGGGGAAAGAGTATTTAAGAGGTCCTGTATATGATATCACTTTTGCTTGCTGATTAAATCTTTATTCATAATCTCCATTCTAATACTTATTTTATCCTCCTTCAGTTAGACTGTTTAACCATTCTAAGATTTCTAATCCCTTCTTCTCTTTCCTTCCTTTCATAACATACAGTATATTTAATTTATTCAGATCAAAGAGAATCTCTGTCAATTGTACTAGTTTTTACTTAGTTGTTCTCATTCATTTATCTCTCTTGAATTAATTCATGACTTAGTTTCCTTTGGAGGTTTTTTTTTTTTCCTGGTATATTTTTGTATACAATTGTCAGTACAGGTGTGTGTCTTTTTTATATATTTTTATCCCAATAAGCAGTATTTTTCCCCAGTTCCTTCTAACAATTTACTGTTATCATATTGTAGCATTAGTAGAGAGGTTGAAGATAGCACAGGTTATCCCAAAGAGGGGGTCTTAATAATTGGTTGCTATGATCGAAAGATCATGTAAGTTGAAAAATTCTATGAATTTTCATTTCACTATGACTGAACTTTCCTGCAAATACTGTTCTATAAAGTTATAGGCCTTTCAACTCTTGAGGGAGTTTTCTGCTTGCTCCACTGGCTTCTTTCCCACAGCATTTCAACTGCTTCTTCAATTCTTCCCCTGCTCCTCCTCCTTATTTGATAGCGAAGAACAAAGTGCTGCTTGCTGATATTATTTGGCTGTGGAATTTTTTAATAGGGATGAAGTAAACTGATTATTTTTTTTAGAACACTGACATTTTAAAGTGGGCTTCTAACTAGTTGACAGACCTGTCCATGTCACAGCTATGCATGTTTCAGTTCATATGTGTTGGCAAATCCATTGAACAAACTACCAACCATTCTTTTAGCAAGTGTGTTGTACAAACCAAGAAGGTGAGGTTAGTTTAGGATTCAGTGTGAGGTGGACATTCAGAAATGTGGATTAATTAAACAAACCTTATTTAAATATTTAAGACACATAAGTGTGTGATGTGAATATGGCCATTCTTTAGTAATCATTCCAGGGCAAGATAAATAGGATTTCTGGGCATGCACTGAACATTTCAGAAGATCAAGGAAACATGCCCAGGTGCATAGACTTTTCTATTTTTAGGAGCAGTGACTGTGTGGAGCAACCCTATGATAGCAGGAAAGACATGCCAAGCAAAGATACTACGATCAGGAGACTAAAAGGTGATATTCATTAATTATTATTTGAATGCCAGATTCTAAAAGACTAAAACACTAGCATTCTACATGGCATTTTTCTAACTGTACGTAATTTGCATTATACTGGATTACTGCCAAGAGCTGTAATCAGGCTGAAGCTATAACCAGGAGCTTCATCACCCACTTTGCCACAAGGGGGTGTCAGATTTTAAATTTGTGGATCTTTGTATCCTAAATTCCATCCAAATCTGATGCAAAATATTTACAGTTAGTATAAAGAATTTTCAGTCCAGGATTTCCTTTCCCACCCTACCCTACCCTCCTACTAGCCAAGAATTCAGTTCTCGATCATTCAGCAATACCAAATTCCACTTTGTATTACCTTTTCTCTAGGGATATTATCTAAACTAGGCAACAACTGATTTAGATGGTAATTTGTGAAGTTAGGACTTCACAATAAGAAATGTCAATGTAGCTAATAATTAGGACATACTAATGAGAGAGAAAAAACCCACAACACTTCAACAAAGATAAAAGGTATGGTGAAACATATATATTTAATAAACAAACAAATAAATAACAGCAATAAGATAGAGGTTCTCAAAATTTTCAGTGCCATGACCCATTGAAATTTCAAGGAGGATTGACCTTTTTCATCACTTTTTAAATCACAAATTCATGAGTTTGCTCGAAATAATATAATTTAACTAAAACTGAAATCTTTGACAAATGCTGTGGCTTTGGAATGTAAAATTGAGGGAAAAATTCTTCCATATAAATAAGTCCTTTTGAGTTGGATGGTATATTGGGATATTAAATGTTAGAACATGTGTTCCCGGTTGCTTTATTTAAAAACAAACAAACAAATGAAAAACAACCTAAGACATAAGCTTGCTATATTTCTTTAGTGTGGATGCTAAAAGTATGAGTGGTTTGAAAACTATTTTCCCCTCATTTAAATCCCCCTCCACCTTTAATACTGCTGATATGGCACTTAGTTAGATAATCGATTGTTGAAGAATGTAGAATATGCTCTGATGCCAGGGTTGTGTTTTGGAGCAATTGATTTTATGCTTGTATGGGTCTTACATGGTTTAAACCACTGACAGTCTGTATGAAACCAGTGGTATATTGCAGAAATACTATATGTAAGTAAATAAATATGTACATACCTATTAAAGATTTTTTTTTAAAATCAAATTTATATGGCTGCCCATCTCCCAAGCAGTGACTCTGGGCAGTGTACACTAAATTAAAAAACAATACATATATAAAAACAATCATTATTAAAAATATTAAAAAGCAGAAGGCATAAGAGAGGATGAATGTTAACCACTGTAAAGCTTTACTAATTTGGGGATATCAGCTACACTCCTAAACTCACTGGCCTCATTTCTGCTTAGAACTTGGTTGAAGTAATACAGTGTAGTACCCAGAGTCCTACTGAACTAAATAGGAATATGTATACATAAAAATTGGGGAGAAAGTTTTATCAATAAATCACATTTGTGCACATCAAGTTCTATTAAAAAGTAATCAGTGGAAGTTGAAATATTCATTAGGAGCTTAAGTCCTAATGTTTTCTATATAACTGGATCTAAGCCAAAACTTGACATTTTTCCTGGTTTGCCTGGACAAGCTGGCTATCTGGAACATAGAACTATGTCAGGGCTCTGGCTTTGCCTGTGAATGCAAAGTCTGCTCCCTCTCAAGCAGACGCTGGACTTTCCTTTCCACGTTTCCTGGATAAGCCAGCTTCTCCAGGCAGAGGAGAAAGACTGTGAGGTCTTGGCTTGGCTCGAATAAGTAAGAAAATGTAAAAACTGGGTCTCATGAATGGACTAAAACAGCTAGATAACACCCCTGCTTTCCCTCCAATGTTCTTCATTTCAGAAACAAAATGGAATGTGAGAAGCATGTCCTTTATAGTATTAAACTTCTGAAAAATCAGTTTTTTGTTCACCTTTGCAAATAACTCAGAAATCTACAACAGATCCTGATCTATTTTCTTCTGCCCACTGCTGCATCCTGCTTGCAATATATTTTTCTATACAAATATGTGCTGCTTATTGAAAGACATCCATCTACTATTTGGTTCCCATGGCAACATCACCTGTACTTTGTCTAATAAGAGATGCTGCTTGGGCAGACCTGTTCAAGCTTTTCATAATCACCTTAAACCATCCCATTTTACAATCACAGTTAAGTGAAATGTGGTTCAGGTTGCAACTACAATGCATTTTATGGTGTTTTATGGTGCCCATTCTAACCACTTTTACTTGAGGAGCAAATCCCACTGCAATCAAATGTTTCATTGTACTATTATAAACTGAAGCACCCTAACCTTAATCCTGAAAGTCTAGATGAGCCTTTTTGTCTGATCCAAGGGATGGATTAAATTTAAGATTTAACTGCTTTAATTTACAATGCAGTTGAACTTTTCTGTGAATTATAAAGGTCATCTGCAAAAGTACTAGGAAGGAAGCAGTGCTTACACATAGCCATGAAAGGGGTTTTCTGCTGATGACAATCCACCACTTTTGGCAGGATTTATCCCTGTGCATACAAAACAGTGTTCAGCCCAAGTCACGTAATTCATCTGTAGAGTGTCAACGCTTGACCCAAGTTTTGTGTCCAAACTAGCACTGGCTTTTGTTTAGGAAAGAGTGACTCAGCGATCCCACTGTTTTTCATTTTACAGAGGTGTCAGGAATTTAACCAGTTAAAACTGTGAGGCCATTTCAGTTTGTGGGCTGACTCTAGCACTAAACTATTATACGCTCTGGGTCACATGGCATAACATTTCATCCAAGCAAGTCTATTAATTCTGGCAGCAGCAAGAGAAAGTTTCAGAGCTTCAGGAATCTGGCAGATGCACTGTCTTCTTAGGGCTTTGGGAAGCACAGTATTATTTGCAGACTCACGTAAGTTGCTGAAAGCCTTTTTTCTTTGCTCTGTGGCACTGAATAGAACAACACTTTTCCATTGTTCCAGAGTGGTAAGCTATGCACAGCTTCACTACAATAAACCTTATCTGGTTGTAAACCCACTCTGTCTCTCCTTCTTGCATTTTAGAACTGCTTTTTCAGTCATTCATTGCCATGCACTCTCTTTGTAAGGAACTCTGATGTATTATCTTTAGATATAACTGGAAATACTGCTTGAGTGGAAATTTTAGTTTGAAAATGTGTTTTTGAACTAAATAGTCCTAAGATCATCATCTCCATTAGCACCCAGGCTGTGTAAACCACTTCATCTACTGGTCTTAATACAGTCATGCAGAGGACAGAGTAGGATGGCAAGAAGAAAAAGGAGAGTCAGTGGAGTTAGTTAAAGTATTGGACTTGGACTGAAGAGAACCAGACTCAAGCCCATTACTTGCTCAGGGAGCTCGGGCAGGAGGGGGGGGGGATTTTGAGTCAGTCTCTCTCAGCCTAACCTATCTGACAGGGCTGTGGTTGTGGGAATGAAATTAGGCAACAACTCCTCTGATCTACTAGTAGATCTGTCAGCTGCTGTACTGCACATATTTCCATAAAACTGCTGATCTGCAAGAAGCACATACTGTATAATGAGTTATAGTGGTGGCTCACTACCACTTAGATCATGTGCTCTACATGCATATATTCCTGGGTTCAATTCTTGCTCTCTTCAGTTTTAAAGGATCAGACAGCTGGTGGTAAAGACTTGTTCCTGAGATTCTGAGAGCAAACAGTTATCAGAGCGGCTAACACTAGGCTACAAAAAGGAAGAATGAGCTTTGGTGATGTATAACACAGCTTATTATGTGCATGGAAACTAATTCCCATGAACTCTTCTCAAGTATTCTTACATGACCAAACTGTTCTGTCCTGACTAAAATATTGGCATATCTCAATGAACAACAAAGAACTATAAGTTCACATATGTGTTAGGATTAATTTCCCATTATCACTGCTTGATATTCATGCCTTGACCTCTTTCCTTTTCCAGGTTCCACCTTTCTCCCAAGAGTTTTGATGTTTGCAATGGATCATCCTAACACAACGCAGTCCATGCTTGCTTCTGAGAACTCTGGCTCTGTGGCTTCCCTGTCTGAGAAGAATGGCGGTAATGGAAATGAGTACTTTTATATCCTGATTGTGATGTCCTTCTATGGAATCTTTTTAATTGGAATCATGCTGGGCTACATGAACTCCAAGAGGAAAGAAAAGAAATCCAACTTGCTGCTGCTTTATAAAGATGAGCAGAGGGAATGGGGACAAGCTATGAAACCTCTGCCAACAGTCTCAGGACTGAGGTCCGTCCAGTTTCCCATGATGATCAGTATGCTGCAAGAGAGCATGGTGCCAGCTTTTTCCTGCACCCTGTGTTCTGTGGAGGGTAGCAGTGAATCTTCCTTGCCAGATGTTCACCTCACTATTGAAGAAGAAATTCCTACTGATGAACCAGGAGAGTCGGCTGCAACAGCCCTCCTCAATGACAGTAGCGAGGGCTCTTCAGAAAGCATCCATCAACATTCCTAGCACTTCCAAGCTCTGAAGACTCAGCGTCTTTTGAAAAACTAGAATCGGTTTTGCCTCCTGCTTTGGTCCATCCATCACCAGGATGGGCCATTTTGTTGTTGGAAGATGGAAAGAAAAGCAGTAAGCCCAAATATAATGTAAAATAGAATGGCTTGGTTATTTGAGTCAGAGGGGCTTTTTTTCTCCCCAGGAAACACCCTGGCCTTCCCTCAGCTTACTTTTGAATGTACAAATGTGGAAGTAGTGGTGAAATGTATGTGACTGTTTTATGAATAACCTGTGATTTGACAGCCAGCCACATGAATATTTTACCCTGTTAAACTGTTAAATGCCTCAACAAGACTTCCCTAGGCTAAAAGTGGCTAAACAGTAATAATGCAATGCAAAAAGCCAATCTTTGTGTCACTTAGTGGCTAAGCAGCAGCACACTTGAATGAATTCCTAACTTTCAGATACATATAGTTGTATAGAAGAAGTAAGTTCATACAGCTATCTGAGCAACAACTGCTTCTGAAGTGTTTATACCATTTGTGGTATTTATACTATTAGAGACAGTGATCACAACTTATAGGGCCTTTCAGGCTTCTTTCATTTTTAATATAACTGGGAAGGGGAGATACTAGTGAAATGGCATGAAACAACAGCACTTGTGGCTTCCCAGTCTATAAAAACAAACACAATCACTGAAAAACATTTTAAATTAATTATTTGTTTACCCCAGTGGAATGGCTGTGGAAGTATCCATTCTCATCCATTCCCTAATGTAGATTTCTAGATCAGTAAGTCATTGTACAAAACTGATAGTTTGGTTCTGTTTATCAGCTCAACATTTCTCTTTATTCTGAATGGGTCCTGAATCATGAAATGAGCATGGCCTATAATTCTCAATTCAGATATATTCTACTAGAGGCATGCCTGGTATGACCACTCAGATGCTCTTGGTTAGCAGCTGTCATCATTCCAGCTCTTCATTGATCCATAATGAGTATAAAACATTGATCATCAATATGTTATGTTTCTAGTTCTGGATTTCTGGTTCAATCAAAATGTATTCATTTTAGAAAGTATTCTAAACCATAGCTCAGCTATTTTTGATGACCATTTGCCACAGTATTTTACAAGTACTTGTATTATATTGGTTTAAATGTTATATAATGTTTAAAAGGTTATAACAATGATCCCTAAAATTCATTACTTCCATGATGCATTGCATTTAACATCAAGATTGGACTTACAATCATGAGAACAGAAACATTGCCAAAACTGTGAGTTTTCCAAGTTAAATAGCGCAGAAAGATATGCATTGCCATGGGATACAGTCTGTAAAAACAGAAAAGGGAATAGGCATATATGAGGCAAAAGTCCTACTTTTCACTTCTATTTTAAGGCCTTGGTTCTAATTTCAGTCTGAACAGAGCTAATCAACTGCCATTGATCAAAGAAAATGGTCACTTTGTCTGTCTGATGTCACCAGGATCATTATGTTATAGGAACCTTGTTTTGTTTGTTCATTGATGACTGGGTACAAATCTCATTATATACAATGGATATATTGCTATTAACTTTGCTGATTGTCCTGTGAGAACAAACTTGGGGTTACTATATTACAAGAAGAACTGTTTTCATTATTCATAGATGCCAAATTATTTTTGGCATTTTGCCTGGAATAACTTGAATTCTGAAATTGTATAATTCAAAATGATATATGGGTTGATATATTTTTCCATTGCTTTTTCTTCATTTATTTTGAAACAAACCTATTTGTGACTCTCTATCCTTTTCAGTTTGCTTCAAAAGACAGTTGTGTATATACTTTGATACCACACTGTATATATTTGAACTGTATTTAAATATGATTTTTTTCTCTCACTAACACTCATTTTTATTTAAATAAAAAGATAACTTTTTGTTTTTTTTTACGGGATGTTTATTCAATGAGTAAGGATTCTGTGAGCCACTTCCTGGTAATTTCCCATACTCCACACTGGAGTTATGGGAACAGGTTTGCTGTAAGTGGCAAAATCAACTGTCACTCTTCCAACAGATACCATCCACCCAGATAATCATAGGAACATTTCAGACTACTTTGTGCTTTAACTCTATAACAAGTGTACTGTCCAAAACAAAGAGCTTGTATGTCTGTATTGTTTGTTGTTTATTTGTTTGCTTTGACTATTGTGAATAGTAGGGCTACCATATCCAGGCTGCAGAAAACCAAATAAAGTGACAACAGAGAGTACAGAAGACTTTAAGCCTTCGCTACCATCTCAAAGTCATTTAGATTTTTGCAGCCCTAGTATATAGTAAATGTAAATGGTTGGTGTATTTTGCTAGTTTTTCATGAGCATTGCCATCATTCCCAATGGCCATAACAGGTCTTTTTAGAACCCATGAAACTATCAGCAATTCTCCAGCCCAATTGACCTGGCTTCTTTTGTTAAGGATCAGTTCCATGAGAGTAACCATATGTCCTCATGATTTGAACTCAAGCTGGAGTTGGCTTTACTTGCTACATCTTGCATATCAACCTGCTATTGAAAGGCAATATAATAGGCTGACTTTGTGCCTTCTGCTCAGTTGGTGATCCTTATAATGAACAAGGGTTCTGCAAACGAAGAAGGAGGTACATGTGGTTATTCTCCCCATCTCAAGACCAGTTATAGTGGGGGATGATATGTAGATCAGGTTTCCCAACCTGGAGTTCTCTATATGTATTGGATTATAACTCTGCACTTAAAACTGTCTAGGATAGATACTTACAATACAACACACTTGGAAGGCTACACTGGGGCAAGATGCTTTAAGCAGAAAAAAACTTAAATAGAAAACATGTGACATGGGTAAAGATGGAGTCACTGGACCTGCTAAGATACCTGGTGATTCAGTTTTTGGCTGTGGCAAAGATTTTC
The DNA here is from genome assembly GCF_035149785.1 of Candoia aspera. Classification (NCBI taxonomy): domain Eukaryota; kingdom Metazoa; phylum Chordata; class Lepidosauria; order Squamata; family Candoiidae; genus Candoia; species Candoia aspera. The sequence goes on along the minus strand of NC_086158.1, from coordinate 32,660,742 downwards.
TGGAAAGCCTGCAGTATGTTCTCCACATGGCTTACCTAGAGGGCAGGGGCATAGTATACTTCCATATAAGGACTCTACCAGTCTGAAAGCAGCTTTGCACCTCTGTGAACCCATAGTGCCAGCAGTGTTCAAAAGCTGAGCCAAGTGGTGGCCATCATAAATTTGAAACTGCAGTAAAGTCCTCTTTCTGTCTTTGAAATACTGTCTCTGGGGAACTCACAGGGAATGTGCTTCTCACTTGCAACCTCCCGCCATCTGGCTTTCAGGCCTTTCAGGAAACTCAGTTTGACCCATTTGCAGTTTCCTCTCATGAAAATCCCTGGGTTCTTTTTCTGCATATGGCCAGACAATGCATGTTGTATGAAAGAAGTATATGGATGTGGGTAAGGTGCAAGGTGCCTTTTCAGAGAGAGAGGTCAGTGAGAAGATTTTTATTGCTGTCTTGCAGCAGCTCAGGGTTTGGCAATTATTTTTCCTCTTTGTTCTCAGTGCTGTGAGGGTGGCAGAAGAGAAAATGCTCACGTATCGTCTTCAAACTGTTTTTGAGGCATCAAGGATTGGATGCAATAGTGGTGGGGAAGGGCTCTTACTTTTGAAATGGAGGCAAGAATGGCTCAGATAACCTTGAAAGGCCAAGCCGATATGGTGCTGCAGTCTGACAAGGCCAGCCTTTCTCTTAGGGCAAATTATAACAGCCAGTGAGTCTCGTGTTCTTATTAAATGCCTTTTGCTAAAAGATAACAGGCAGACAGCCAGCAGTCAGGCATCTGCAGACTTTCAGGATGGGAGAGAAGATATGACTAGTTAACCCCCAATTTGGAAATCTTCCAGCAGTGGGGGGAAGGGGTAAAGCTGACACTGAAAACCGGGACAGGGAGAGGCAGAATGTGGGTTGAGGGAAAAATGTGGTTGCCGCAATGTTGCCTGAAGAACAACAGTGATTTCTGACAGTTTCTGTTCTTCACAAAGTAGCAGTGGAAGGTCCATTGAGTGAAGAATTATAACATGATTAAAGGGATAGGAAAATAGATATGAGACTTCAGCATTTATGGGCTCACCCTAGGTTCTTATAACTGAATTTAATACAAAGCACACAGTGCTATATTGACAATGAATAGCTGATCATGAGGAAAAAATATCATTATACCAACAGACACAGATCCTTATTACACTCTTCTGATTACACCAAAGCAGGAGTGCCTCATCATTTCCTTGCTAAATTTTAAAATTTTATTTATTAATGCGCTTCCACTTGAGCATAGGAGAAATTACAATCTAGAAGTATTTTGGCTTTTATTATTGTGTATATTTTACGCATACACTATCACACAGAGAATAAGTGAACATAAAAAGTAAGAAAAATAATGGGAAAAAAATCTCTTACAAGACAATCATAAAAAGATGAGCAGCCACTGGAAGTTAAAATCCATTGTTTGGTAGAAAAAAGATGGCTAAAACTGGCCTACATTCCTTTTCCCAGGAAGCCAATTTGCAAATTTAACTTTGTTTTTAAAAAATGCTCCATGGTTGCTAGAGGAAACATAGGGAAGCACCATTAAAGGTCTTAGACCTCTCTTCCCACAAGACATGTCAATAACATTTTTCAAACTATTTGTGAATGCCTGGTGTTGCAGATGCACAAGAAATAAATGAAATGCCATGAGTTATACCTCAAGGAAAAAAAGGGAAGGACAATAGAATAAACCATGTAGTAGTTTGATAGTAATGTACTCAGAATTCTCTGTCACGTCTGAGTAATGAATAAATGACAGAATAAAAAACAGTTAATTAAATCAGTGTTTCTCAACCTTCGCAGCTTGAAGCTGTCTGGACTTCAACTCCCAGAATTCCCCAGCCAGCCTTGCTGGCTGGGAAATTCTGGGAGTTGAAGTCCACACAGCTTCAAGTTTCCGAGGTTAAGAAACATTGATTTAAAAAATTCCAAAATTATATAAGCTAATATGAGCCAATGGCATGAGGCCCACCTTAAATTTAACCAAAATTTAAAAGTCATATGAAATTCTGCTTTTGCTCTCTAGATGGTTGTGGAAAAGTACCATGTGCTACGAAGCTGATAGCAGCCTAGGTGTTCTGATCTGGGATGGCCATCAAATGACCCCACAAGAAGCCCCCTACCAAAGAAAGTCTTGCTCCAACTGATGCATAGGCTATTTTAAAATAAAAAGTAGTATTTCCTTTGAGCCTAGCAGCACCCAGCCAGACCCTAGGGAAGAATTAGGTAACTTACCACATGTGGCTGCATAAATTCCCAGGACCTGAATAGCCTGCCAACAAAATTCAATCGCAAAATAGCCAAATTTTATTGGCAAAGGTTCAGTCTGTTTCTGGCTTCTGTGAGTGGAAAACAGAACAGTTTACATCTAGGATACTTTACATCTTACATCTTAGTCTGTACCCAAAAACATGCTTAAAAAATTTACCCATGTCTTTATAGTGACGTCACAAGATGACAGGATGGCCTCCTGAGGTCCTCCATGAAGTCAGGAGGCTGAGCTGTGGCCAGCTTATAAGACACAGAGGCATTGTATAAGCTATCTCTCTCTTTCTCCTCTATCTCTCTTCCCTCTTTCCTCTCCTCTCCTCTCCTCCCTCCCTCCCTCTCTTTCTCTCTGTCTCTCTCTCTCTCCCACTCATGCCTTAGTGCTCCCATTATGCCTGTCAAATTTTGTTTGGGTTGTTGAAGAACACAGGTATAATGTTATTCCAGAAGACTGCTAAACCTGTGTATTTGGAAGAACCAAACTATCCCATTGTCCAAAGCAGAATGGTCTTGGAGCACAAAGCCCAGGAGGAGAGGACATGCTCACTCAAAGCCACAGTAGCTCATTCTACCTCCAAAGGCAGCATGGAAAAAGGCACTGAGTTATAGCAGAATGAACATCTAGTAAAACTGTGGCTTGCTGGCTGTTGAATGGGGAAAACAGCACTACACCACCAGAATAGCTAAAGCCAGCTTTAAGCTGCCTCAGGTATGGGCTGGGAACAAGATGAAGACAACTGCATAGGGACACAGCATTAAAAAGAGGTTGGCAGAGCAAGTTTGTGCAATGGTCAGGTGAAAATGGGGAAAAGCCATTAATGACCTTGTATAGTAAAGTGCAAGAATTTGATAGGTTACCCAAGAATTTCACTGGTATTTTTCCTCCTAGAGAAAACAAACAAACAAACAAACAAACAAACGTAAAAAGCCATTTCTTTTCCATCTGTTTGAATAACAGTGGTAAAAAAATGTAAAAGTTGTTTTCAACAGAATGTTTCTTCAACGATTTCCCTTCACTTTGATGTCTGGAGATTAGAAAATTAACCACATACTGCGACAATGAAAATAATAAGAAGCAGTAACAGTGCAGTTCAGCTTAATGTAATTCATCAGTTCCTGAAAACAAATTTAATAAAGGATATAAGCCAAAATGAATATACTATACTTTAACTTAGCCGATAAATCCACAGTATTTTTCAAGACATAAAATAGTTTCTTTCAGAAAAGAACAGAAAAATGTTCTTCTATAACATATATCCCATTTGATTGGAAGAGGAGGAGGAGGTAGAATAGGTTGGCATAAATGTTTGCATCTCGCCGGAATAAAAATAACAAACAAAACACACCAACACACCACTCCCCTTAGCTGAATATTTAATTGACAATGACAAGAAGCAAAGCTATTTCCTGGATGCTAAAGTAATTTCTTCCAAAATAATAGGAATTGTAAAAATAATGACAAACTTAGACTGAGCCCTCATCTGTTCTCAATAGTGAGGTAAATTTAAGCTTTGGAGTGCTGCCACATCAGACTATACATAATAACATGTGGAAAAGATGTTTTGGATCTGATGAAACACTTGCATTCAAATCTCAGAATTCTGTTTCCATAGTAGCCAACCAAATGCCTCAAGCCTGCAAGCTTTTCACAAGTAGGATGTATACATTAGAGTGCTTCTCTAGCTGAAAAGAAAGAAAAGAAAGAAAAGAAAGCTATATACTGAAAAGTAAGGAAGAAAATCATGTAAGAATAGTACTGCCAAGAAGAGCCTCAGATCATGAGAAATACCCATATCCCCATCCACAGTATAAAGTGATATAATCCAGGCCACTTCCAGAAAGTAGTACAGAGACAATCATGTATTGAGTTGACCTCCCCAGCAATGATATGGTGTTATTGCCAGGCACCTATTCACGTACTAGATTCAGGTTTCTTCCTATTGCAGTTCTGATGTTTCCATCAAACTGGGAACTTCTATTGCCAAGCAGGAAATATTGATGCAGAAATAGCAACCTTTTACTGATTGTGTTGAGCATTCCATGTAGCCATGAGGTAGGAGGACTTCTGGTTCAGCTTTCTTCCTAGCTCTCGTCCTCTCCAAATGGCTGGACATAAGGAGAGACCCAAATGTAAGAGTGTAAGCAGCTTGGAGCCTGCCACCATAATCTGATTGGCTGTTGGCTCTCAGTCAGTGGTACAGATTTGCAAACAAATGAACACATCAGTTTCATCAGTCAAGCCCTGCTTCATTTTAACTGTGAAATCAGAAAACTAGAGTAACAGACAATTTAACCATTGGAAGTACCCCAAACACGTTTATAACTGTAAATATATTAAACTTCTTTTTCCTTTCCTGCATTTTAACCTTAAAATAATTTAAATCCATAATATATAATTATATCTATTTTAAAACTTATAAGTAGTTGCGGTTTTTCTATCCCAAATGAAGCCAGAGCAGAGGAACATTTACTCTAGTCCCCATGCAATTTTCTTGATCTTCGGGGGAAAACACACAAGCTTTTGAATAGGAATTTCATTTGTTTGTGCCTTCAAGTCAGTCCTGACACCTCGCAACTGCCGGGCCAAGTCCTTGCAGTTTTCTTGGCAAGGTTTTTCAGAAGTGGTTTTCCATTGCCTGCTTCCTAGGACTGAGAGAGAGTGACTGGGCAAGGTCACCCAGCTGGCTTCGTAACTAAAGCGGGACCAGAACTCATGGTTTTAGCCTGATTTTTAACCACTACACCAAACTGGCTCTCTTTTGAATGGGAATCGACCTGAGGAAAAGTAAACCCCTGTTGATCCAATCTGCCCCTATTTTGTATTATTGTAATGGGTAGAATGAATCGACTCTACTTGTTATTCATTCTAAGACACATTATAATACTTTTATATAAATAAGCACCTCCTCTAGCCATGTTCTCTGCACCCCTTCTTCTCCCAATCTGTTGCCCTTGATACTATATGTTCTGGAACTTCAACTGGGAATTGCAGCCCCCACACATCTGGAAGATACCAGGTTGGAAAAAGCTGCTGTATTCCACTGGAATTCTTGGAAGCTCATCCTGCTGCACACTATTGAATTTTCACAAATCCTATACTCCACAAATGCTATACTGAAGTCAGATAGAATAGTTTCTTGGACAGAAATAAATCCTAGAATGACTTATGAAAGTATGCAGAACCCCACAGGGAACTCACATTTGCCTTAGCTTAGAAATATAATAAAATATAATGTTCTATTAATTGAGCTTAAGATAGTAATGACTCACTTGTCCCACTGATTTCAGAGGATCGTCCCTCAATATAACATTTAGATCTAACCCAATGTGTCTGCTTCAAAACCACCTAAATGTATTAGTTGAAAAAGATGGATAACTGGTGGCTCTGGTAGTTGAAAATACATTTATATATGTAATTGTGATTTTTTTTAGTTATGGTGTCTAACAACCCCACTTCTTTTCTACTGAGAAAATCATTTGAGCTTTTTTTTTTAGGACAACTGTTAACATAAAAATTTATAGCTGCTACATTTTGTTCAGTGTTTGTTTTGAGGATTTATTTTCTTCCTACCACTTCCCTTCCTACAATGATGTGCATTTTGATTAGGCATTTCTTCTCCATAAATTATTTTCATATTTAAAATAGAGGTTATACCTGCTTATTTCTCAGTAACCTAGCTCAAAGTTAGAGCAAGTTTGTCTTACTATGTACATATTTGTATGATAAAAGAATCATTTATCAGCTTGTAACTGACCACCACATGCATATAACTACTTGGTAAACTTTAAATGATGAGAATGACCTCACTAAATCTCTTCTGCAGCTAAAGAGAAATGCAGAGAAACTGACAAGTGCTAGACTAACCTCATTGCGTATGTGAAAAGATAATATAGATGACAAGCCTAACTAGTGGTTATAACATAAACAGTGCTTATTACCACATGGCAAATGCATAGTAATTCAAAGCTGTGCATAGCAAGAAGCCATTACAAATCTGGTAGCAGTTGTCAATATGTCTACATCTGTCTGTCAGTAATTGGCCAGCTGTGTTACATGATGTTGTGTAGCAACAAATGACCCAACTTGAGCTGCCTATGGAATCAAAGTCTTCAGCATAAATAAGGAAACCCAGAAGTGGGTATATTCAGTACCACTTCTTAGAATTATTCTGAGAAATTGTGTTAAAGGGAGAAAAATGTGCATCAGAGTTACAGAGATATGGCATCTGCTTAAAGAACCATCTGATTTTTAATTCTTTATTACTAGGGCTTGATAAATCTGTTAGTGGAGTTTCTCCTACCAAATGTATCAGCAAAAACTCTAAGGCTATAGTTATTCCTAGTATGGAGGGGAACTGTTGCATCTGAATGTCTTGTAGATGTTACAGATAAAGGGGGAATGAGGTGAAAAGCCAATTCCACTGCTATGAACATGGTGTGATAACCAGAAATTCAACCCAAGATTTATAAGAGTTAAGCTGCCAAAGGCCTCTGTCTGGATGGGCAAATCTTATTGTTTTGCTTTCTCCTGCATTAAATAAACAATCTTTTTATGCAGAACTGTTCAGGTTGCAATAAGTTCTAAATAAATGAACCAAAGCATATGTTCCCTGATTACAATTTTTATAACAGTATGAAATCTGCTAGAGATATATCTTTCTCCTCTCTACATGAATTTAATAGTCATAATAATATTATGGAAACAGATCTACAATTATGCAAAAGTAGGCTGAAAGTAGCTTTCCTTTCTCAATAGTTGTCGCTGCTATCTGAGATGCAAAAGATTTCTTGGTAACTGGAAGAACTAAATTCATCTTCCTAATGCCAATTTCTCACAGTAAGTTCCCCTCAGGATTTCTCTCATGCCTGAACCCCACGCCTACTCAAGCATCCAGAACTATAAACTAATTAAATCACAATTTTGCAGGCTGGGAAAGAAGGAACACATCATGTTATTTTTTAAAAAAAATGTTTGGTTAATATATAGATATTTTGATTAATATGGGTATCATGACAAATAGACTACCCTAGCTAAGGGATGGCAAGATTCCAGCTGTCTTGGATCTCTGTGTTACATACACCAAGAACCTCAAATCTGTAGAAAGATAGTGGAAATGTTTTGTCACTGAAGACATATGAAACTACTATGTTTTTTAAAGCTCAGGCATTGCTTCTGCCAAAGTATCCAGAACCCTGCAATATCAAGCCGTTTCCTTTCCCTTGCTAACATTATTGGCCAGTTGTCTCTACCATCATCTTTCTTCATCTGATATGTAATTGACAATCAGTGAATAGAGCTGGAAGCAAAGTCAAGAAAAGAGCTTGGATTGGCTGTGCACAAAATGGCTTTAATACAATAACCACCTTCTATGGGCCAATGTTTATTTGTAGTTGTATGGATTTTTGTGCTGACAGGATAAGGCCCAAGGTACCATACCCATATGTGTGTGATGGATAGATAATGGATATTGCAGGGCTGAATACATTGAAAACTTACCGTCTGCCTTCTGGAAAATTACACATTGTTTCCTTGAACTTTATCAGGGAGATTAATGGTTTTTGAAAGAACATTTAGGATTTAGATTGTCATCAAGACTCTCATAAAGCAAACATGTAAAAGTGTTCTGGAAACAAAGCATGGTCTTTCTGTGTTTCAGAAAATGAATGCCAAGTTGCATCTAGTGCTAAACAGCCCTCTCTTATTCCTATTAAAAAGGGACAGTTGAATCTATAGGATAATGTCAGGAATCATTGTAGACTCACTGGAAACAAGCTGGTTTTTTCTGATGTAAATTCCTTCTGCTTGGTCAGTGTCGCACTTCTATTTCACGTGAGCTGCTGCATGTGCTTCCTACGTCACTGGAGAGATACTGGCAGCAGATGGGAACATTTTTTTTAAAAGAAGCTCTTCCTTAAGATCAAATGTGAAGTGCAGCTTGGGGAATGATTAATTGGCATGGATACACAATATGGGTCATGATTACAAAAACCTACTCCATCTGTGCATGCTTGTATGCATGCATACTTTCTGGAAAATAATCCAGATGGGCTTCTTTCCAGGAGAAAAATGTCTTTGGAATTCTGCACACTTTCTTTTTAAGAAACAGGGTACAGGACTTTGCTCTGAAAGAACAGCTAATGTTAAAACCATGAAGGTTTGTATTATTTAGTTTTTAGGAGTTTATCAACTATAAGAAAAAGAATTATTGCCTCCATAACCTGATTGGAATCCATTTCCTTCTCAGTCCATAAAAAGAAAAGATCATAGCCATTTTGTTCACACACACACACAAGGCATTTTAGTATTTTGCACACTATGACAACTCTTCTCCAACCAGATGCTCTATTCATGGTAGCAGTAATAGTCCAGTGGAAATGGAAGGCACTTATTTAGAAAAGCTATTCTGCTTTTTTAGAACGGATCCTTATAATTCTGGCACAAGGGCAATTTTGAGCTTGTCATTCCTTTGACAGTCTATCCCTCACTAAGGGGTACTTAAGAACTAGTTAGAAAGACCAGATTTGCCCTTTCAAGCTCAGGTCACCACCAAATATCTGGGTAATGCCAATGGTGGTGAATTGCAAGTGGGAAAAAAAAATTAATTGGGATGAGATGTGGTACTCTTCTTTTGACCATCTCACCTCTTTCTCTAGAGCAATGTTTCTCAACCTTAGCAACTTTAAGATGTGTGGACCTCCAACTCCCAGAATTCCCCAGCCAGCATGTTGAAGTTGAAGTGGAGTTGAAGTCCATACAGTACATCTTAAAGTTGCTGAGGTTGAGAAACACTCCTCTAGAGGCCTATCTTTTCTGCAGCCCAGTGGCTTTTCCTCCCACTAGGCTTAGTTCAGTTCCTGGAAGCTGGTAAGAAGAAAAGCAGCCAACAAAAGGATATACTGTATACTGTATGTAAACAATAATTGGTAGAGGAATAATAGCATATTCCCTGCTTTGACTGGTTTCTCAATCTTCCTCACAGATGTTTTAATACACATGTGCCTATTAGTAACTATCCTCAAACTATCCTTTTGGTACCATTTCTCATGTACAATCTGATTTTAAAGTAAAATTTGTAAAGAAATATACAAGAATTGTGATCCTACCTTAACTAAATTTTATCAACAATGATTGCAATATAAAATTATGCAACATAAGAAATCAACACTTTTCATTTTATGTGAGGTGCCAGATTTACTTTAGTAAAATACTAAGGAACTGAAATACATCTCTGTTCAGATCAATGGTACTTAAAAATGTGGGAAATTGTATTGCTAAATAAATCAAGATTTAATATGTACTGTAGATGACTCATTTTACGTATTCTGATTAATCCACCAGCTTCTGACTTCTGATTTCATTCTCTCTCACTGGGGATGGAAAATATGGATGACAGAAGAATCCAAAGAGGCAAGGATAATCTCTATAGGGCTTAAAAGCCATAGCGTTTGATTTCTTACCTGTGCACTAAAACACATTCTCCACACAAATCTATTGGTGAAGTGATTCCCAGTGTGGAGATGCAGAAGGCTTTTCATTTTTGGATGAACAGTGCAAATTAGTCCATAAAATACTGGCAATACAGTATTCAAAACTTTTCTATGCTAGGCTGAGGAACCTGTGACCCTCCAGATATTAAGTAAAGGTAAAGATTTCCCTTGACGTAAAGTCCAGTCGTGTCCGACTCTAGGGGGCGGTGCTCATCTCCGTTTCAAAGCCTTGGAGCCGGCGTTGTCCATAGGACACTTCCGGGTCATGTGGCCAGCATGACTCACGGAACGCCGTTACCTTCCCGCCGAAGCGGTACCAATTAATCTACTCACATTTGCATGTTTTCGAACTGCTTGGTGTGCAGAAGCTGGGACGAGCAACGGGAGCTCACCCCGCCGCGCGGTTTCGAACCGCCGACCTTCCGATCGACAGCTCAGCGGTTTAACCCGCAGCGCCACCGCGTCTCCAGATATTACTGAACTACAAATTCCAACAGCCTTCCAGCTAGTTTTGTCAATGTAAAATAATTCTGGAAGTTGTAGTTCAAGAATAGACTGTTCATTCCATAATGGCTAAGGTAAGATGTAAGGTTTGAATTTTTGATTGCATGAAGAAATCCTTTTCTTCACTTCCCTAAGATATCATACCGCTATGAAAATACAGTATGCAGTCTTAACTCTGCTGGCTGCAGCTGTTGCATGATTCTGGCAGTGCTTCAACCATTTGATTTATTTCCACAAGATGGTGCAGTAGGGCTAATGATCTTTTCAGCACATAGCCTGAATTTAGGGAAGAATATAGTTTGAAAAATAAAAACTGAAAAAAGCATCTCTCCAGAATATTTTGCTCTGAAAACAAAACAGCAAAATATCTCATAGTTTGGATGCCCTTTCCCTGTAGGGACCTCCAACTATATATAATTAATGCATCAAAAAGATAGATAGAACCTAATTATTTTATATACTGATTTGACATATTTCTATTTCTATTTATATAAAGTGCGCTGAGTTAGCTTTATACATGATAACATGTATAACATATATAACATTAGAGGACTGGCAGATCAAACTCTGGCAGATAAAGCATCAGTGTCAAAAATGTCATATTTTAAAAAATAAGTCTGATACTAACTTTAACTTAGAAGCCATTGATGGATTATAATTCTGCACATAGACTTCTACTACATCTGAAGTTTGGGTTTCTCTTACTATCAGATCTTAAAACATCAAATTCTGTCTGACTGGCATAAAGTTAAGGATGATCTGTTTCAGATTAACTAGAAATTCTGATCAGTTCTTATTATTCAGACAGATGATTCCTATTAATTTGGTTGTCTTTATTCATCTCTGACTTGACTCTTTTAATAATTTTTAAACTGATATATGGTTATCATTATATGCTGTCCATCAAAGTAAATTAGTTGAGTCCATGTACCAGCCATGAAAAGAACTAGAAAGAGCTATTTAACAAACTATAAAAAATCAAGATGTTAGGATATTAATAAAAAAATATTCTGTTATTCAATAATATATTATACTATCTGGAACAAGTACAAAAGTGGGAATCAAAATAATCCAAGGCTTGACCATTTTCCTTATGAGAAAAGTCTAGAACATTGCCATATGTGGCATGAAGAAAGTGGACAGAGAGAAGTTTGTACCCTTCTCTGAAAACCCTAGCACTAGAGGTCATCAATGAAGTTAAGATTTTCTTTCCCCACACAGTATATATAATTGACCTGTGAAATTCATAACCACAAGATGTGATGATGAAGGTTATGAACTTGAATGGGTTTTAAAGTAATTGGATAAATTCATGGAAGATAAATCTTTCAATGACTATTAGTCTTGAAGAGTTAGTGTTGTCTCTGGGTTGGGGACAGCATGTCTCCAAAAATCACTTTCAGGGGAACAATGGTATAGGATAAGTATTTCTTCATGTCCCACTTGCAAATACCCCAGAAGCATTTTCTTGATCACTGTGAGAAACAAAATGTTGGACAAAAATGGGCCTTTGCCTGATCCAACAAAGCTATTCTTATGCTCTCATAGTTGTATGACAGCTGCTTCTAAACATAATCTTCTAAAGAAAGATCAGCATCTCAAAGGGCAACTTCCCAGAAGCCTTCAGAGAATTAGTTTGGGAGCATATGGATGTTACAGCTAGGTAGCATCTAGGCACTGACTTTTGTATATAATACTCTCTTTAAAAATTATTTAAAATATTCACATTATAGTAAGTCCAAAAGCAATTAATTGAAAATTATCTAAAACAATTATGAATGTGCAAACTGCAGATAAGCAGAACAAAATCTGAACAACTTAATTAGTCTCTATGTCTACTCTTTACAACAATATTACAAAAGAATATAAATGAGAAATAACATAACAATAAATCAGTAATAGAAAAAACAATTAAACCTTAAAGCCAAGATTAAAATCAAATCAGAGATGCAGTTAGAGGGAAATACCTACTTCTCCAGCTCCAAAGTTTCACAATGAAGATTTATAAGGTCCTTCTTTTTTTCTCAATTCTTTCCCATATATGTTAGTTCCAGTACTTACAGGACACTTGACATGTTCTCAACTATTTAGCAAGCTTAGGTCCTTCCACCATTTCTCAGCAGCAGTGGCACCTAGCTGACTTTGTCTCAGCTCAGAAGATAAGCAAGAACGTTCCTGGTTCTGCAGGCTAGTTAGGATACAAAAATATTGAGGAGAAAAACAACAGCAAATCACTTTCATATTGTTTCCAAGAAAAATATATGGATATATTAATGAATTCCCTAGATACTGAGTTCATCTTGGTGGAAACTTTACTTTTACTATGATCTATTTTGCTGTAATTACATATAATTATTATGAGTGGAAATGAGAATGAAAATTTCATAAAGTATCTATTCTAAACTGGGAGGTCAAATGGAGTGCTGGAGTGTTCTAGAGTGCTCTTCTATTAGTGCAGTTTTCATGTGGAGCAAACTGGCTGTGGAGCAGGATTATCTTATTCATTTTGAAATAAAATATACAGATGTGCTAATAAACAACTGGCCTACAGATTCTGCTCTGCAGAACCTTAGCAGGACACCTTTCCAATGTACAAATATCATTGCCCAGAAAAGTTAGTTATGCAACTATCATACCAATGTTGATTATTTAAAAAGATAACTATGTAAATATATACAAAGAAATAAATCCCACTGAGTTCAATGGCACTTTCGCCCAAGTTAATTTATGTCAGATTGCTGCTGTATAGTTAGTGATGCCTAATTTCCAGAATCTACCCGTGATCATTATCAGAAAATCTATTTGTGTAGGAGAGGGAAAAAAAGGGAAAATACCATGCAAAGGTCAACTTGTTCTGGCTCATTTTCCAGAAGACTGCTACAAGTTTACATTGCTCAACAGCTTGTAACGTAACTGGTCTAGCTAAAATCAGAAGGTACATAAACAGAAGCATGAATTAAACAGCTTCAATCTTCCAAAGGCAGAGACAGACTAAATATTTTGTATAAGAGGTTGTGAAGGAATCATTGTAATTTTCTTGGGGTAGTTAAGGTGACTAAACCCAACCTAATTATTGCTTCAACAGCTCCAGAAAGTCTGGCCAAGAATGGGGTTGCTGGGAGTTGTAGTTTAGCAACATTTGGCAGGCCTTAGGTTTCCCACTCAGAGCGATCCAGACTCTCAGCTCAGTCTAAAACACCACAGAAGTAGACACTTGAAACCGCAAATACATGTATATGTGCATGTGCATGTGTATATGTGTATTTCACATTTAATATACATGTTTAATATTTAAAAAAGGTTAGGCTTCCATCCTGCTTGAGTATGTTTCCTTTCTTGGCTCTGTTCTGAAAGATGACTATCATCCTTCAGCTGGAAAAATTATAGATTTCAATGCAGGAAAAATAAACAATTGATACAATTTTTCAATGTCAAAATATTGAAACCTTTATCTTAAGATACGGAAATGCTTTTATTATGTGGGACTTGCAGATGATTTGTCTCATGAATCTTTCTTACTCAGGCCAAAACCTTCTACTAATAACAAGCACAACATTTTATGAAAATCCCAGTTTTGTAGGACATTATATCACTAGGAGATGCTTGGAAATACTGCAAGTTAGCTGTAGCCCCTAAAAGGAATGTTTCCATGTGGCCCAGGATTTGTAGAGAAGCAACTTCAAGAGAAGTAAAAAGAAAGGGACCCATTTTCCCACCTCACCATCCTGAATACTTGCCTTGATTGTCTCTATAGCTTTAAAGACACAGACTGAATCAAGCTGAATCTTAAATGCTAAACTGAAATCAGGCTGCTTTACACCAGAAGTAAGGAACCAAGTGGTACTTTTTGAATTATAACTCCCAGCATCCCTCACTGTACGCTATCCTGGTTGAGGCTATTGGGAATTATAGCCTTGAGTGCTACTACTTTAACCTGATTTTGAGGCTGCACAAAGCACTTTATCATACAAAGTGACCTGGAACAAATAGCTGTTGTGAGGGAAAGCAAAAACTAGAACTCTTCCCTGTGTTCTATTGGTCACCTAGGCTTTGTAGCCCAGATACGTAAGCCTAAGGGAAGGAGAAGAATGGATTGGAAGTTATTAGTCTACTCCTAGTCACAGGAAACATTTCCTCAGTGGTTGTGTGTAAAGGAATGCATTCTGGTTAGACCAGGAGATGACCAGAGGAGAGTAGAATGGAATTCTTTATTTACAATACAACTATATACAGTTGGCGAATATCTCTTAAATAATGGTTCGGTTCAGTTCAAACCCAGCCTGGCAATGACAGAGTTTTTGGCAAGACAGCAATGCCATGTTCCACTGTAGGGCACAGCGAGGAGGCTGGACTGGACTCAACTAGGAAACGCAGTAAGGCTGCAAGGCAAGGCTCGACTGCTGGCTGTGGCATGGCGACTGGACAGACTCAATGGGAGACCGTGGCAAGGTGGCAAGGCAGGATTTGGCAGGAACTAGTGGCAAGGCGACTGGGCTAGTTTGACTGGAGTTCGCGGACAGGCAGCACAATGGGACTCAGTGGGAGATGGAGACAAGGCGACTGTCATGGTCACCGTTGCGACGTTCACTCCATCGTAACGGTTCGCATGCCAGAGTGTTGACGCGTGTTCCTGGCTGGGAGGGTGCTGCTGATAAACCTTGTATGGGGAGATGTCTGGGGCTGTGCCAGGAAGGAATGTGTTTGGGTTATCTCTTAAATGTCAAGGTCTTTTTGCCCGTCAATCAGCAGAGCTCGTTAGGAGCACCTGGGAATGTGGGATTGTTCTGTATGCAAGGGGGGGGGGTGTCATTGTTGGAACCGGAGCTATTTAGTTTGAGTTTAGGCGCGCTTTTCTCATTCTCAGCTTTCTCTCTGTTTGCACTCTATTCTAAATAAAACCAGACCTTAAACTTAGATTTGGAGTCTGAGCATTTTATTTGAGTAAGGCAATCGTTACAGCGACTGGACCAGCCTCGGCTGGAGAACGTGGCGAGACTGCAAGGCAAAACTCAGCTATGGATCACAACAAGGCAACAAGGTTGGGTTCGACTGGACTCCGTGGCAAGGTGGCAAGACTTGACTCAACTGGACTTCTTGGCAAGCAGCAAGATTCAGCTCAGCTGGGTGCAATGGCTGGGTGCAATGGCTTGACTCAACTGGGCTTTGTGACAAGATGGCAAGGCAGGACTCGACTGGATCTCATGGCGAGATGACAAGGCAAGGCTCGGCTGAGGCTTGTTGCAAGGTAGCAAGGCAAGGATTGGGAGGCTGGAAAGGCTCTGGTTCCGTAGCAGCTACAGGACAGGCCTCTGAGAATGGTTCTGGCTTTCCTTCTCCATGAGAACCTGTTAGCTCAGTAGAACGTTTGTCTCTGGCAGCTTGGTCCTTGCACTGGCTCCTTTATAAGCTGTTCCCTTCCCTCCATTTTTCCTCCAGAGCCAATCGAGTTTCCTTTTGCTTGGTGCACTTTTTGGCTCACCTTTCCCTTGTGCTGATTGGCAGCTTTGAATCCAGCTCCTGATTTCACTCAATCAGCTGCTCAAGACTTTCCCGCTCTGCTGAGTCACTCTTGGTTTTGATTTCCCCATTTTGCCTAGCATGAGTTTCAATTTCCCCTTCCTCAGCCTCAGAGTCAGACTCAACCCTTACAGAATGTAGGGCTAACCTTGAGAATAGGGAAGGAATGAGTGGGCCATTAAGGAATTCCAGGTATGGTTCTTTCTTGACCTGCCTTCCTTGAAGGACTGACACTCAGCAATCAAAATGCTTTGGGGGACAACTATTGTGAACAAATGGCATTTAATTCTGTTCAATCAAGAAGTTACAGGCATATAGTCTTAAGCCTCTTTCCCTCTGCCACAGGATTTAAATGAGCATGGAACAAAACTCTACCTAGCCTGCAATTTTTCAGCTTACTCACCAAAGGTCACCTTCCTCTATAAAGTTGGCAGTTGTAATAGAGTTAATCCACCAAAACTGAGAGAAATTAGAAACCTTTTAATGTGGTCCAAAAGCCGTGCTGATACAGTAACTTTGTACAATCTCTCCCTGCACTTATCAGTCTAATATTGGTGGGTTTGATGCCAACTAAGCCATCTAATTCTGAGTAGAGTTCCCCACACCACTTTTAAAAAACATCTTGTTTAAAGAAGCCTAGTTAGCTTCCAGCATCCCATATGAATTACTCTGAGACTGGATAACTCTGCAAAGATCTATTTAGCCTGCAAATTTCATCCATTTGATTAAAAAGAGGAAAGAGGCTTTTATATGTTAACCAAAAGGATGCAGAAAAATGCAGTTTTATGAGTCTTGCTTATTACTTGGTTCAGGTCAATAAAGCCAGCTTTTAATTTGTTATGGTTCAAACTGAGCTATTTTTTTGAAGTGCTAAATCAAAGCTAAACGATATATAAGAGTTGGTGCATTATCTCTGGTAGCTTCATTAATTTTCTTTCAAAAAATTGTAGTGACATCTGTAAAAACTAGCATACTTGTAATGGGATAATCTTTCAGGCTACAACTGACAAAATGGGTTGTAGTTTGCCAAGCTTTATGCTAGCTTGCTTTTCCACAGTGAACATAACAATGTTTCTGGTACAGCCTTCTACTATATAGATGTAAAGTACTAAGGTTCCCTAGAGATTGAGCTTCTGCCAATATTGCCTAAAATATTAAGGTTGGTTTTTTTCTAAAATGTCACTTTCTTAACTATATTTGGATTAAAATGAAAGCTGCTGCCAACTCGCCAATACAGTTTTCTGGGCAGAGCCAACACTGAATCTTCTCTTTGCAAGGCTTTGCTCTGCTGGCTTGTTTCTAATATAGTTACTGCTCTGTCTAGTCCTGTATAGCAACATACAGGTTTTATATCATTTTTTGGCATTGATCCATAACTTTAACAAGTCCAGGGCTGCATGCAGCCCTTCCCCAAAAGCATTCCCGCAGAGCTCCACAAACATTACCAACAAACGGCAGTGTTTCTAAGTGAAAAAATGGGAAATTATTACATGGTGAATACCTGTAGCTGTATTACCTGCATGTAAGATATTTAATTGTGATTATATTAAAATTAATTAAATCAACTTCGCTTTTGTCCTGTCTGTCCCTACTTCTTTATCCTATTTCCCCCTATATTTTGAAAGTATGGCCCCTCTAGGCCACTCAGGCCCCCAAAAGTTGTGTAGTCCTGCCATTTTAGGAGAATTTTCTCAGACCAGAGACCAGCACAGAATTACACTGAAGCACAAACTGCTTTATTGGCAGCACTGGAGGCAAAGACAGGCCTAAAGAAGGGAGGGGTTATAGTCCCTTTTTATAGATTTGTGCAGAAAATAAATGTGATTTGGTATGGAGTACACATGTATACAGGTACAACAGCAAGGTAATTGACTGGGTATAGACAACAGCAAGTATCATTGGATATAGCACATCATATACCTAGTGAGCTAAGTGAGGCCGTTAGAATATAGCTATGAGATAATGGGGCAGGACTACAAAGACAATGAGGTTTTGAAAGAACAACAGGCAGCATTCCATGAACATAATTCTTTCAAGGGGGTTCTTTTGCTTTCCCAGAATTCTGCTTGCCTCCCAGTATCTTTTCCTAGCTTATCAGCTTTCTTTGGTGTTCTAATATTTTATGACTGAGCGACAGTTCACTTTGCCTGGGAAAGTGTATTTGTGATGGGAGTAGTTGCCAACAGTACTTTGACATCATTTAGCTGAGCTAGTGCTTTGCTTTCCCTTGGAAGATGTATTCGGGTTAGGGTCTTTTAGCCCGAGCCTTCAATGTATACTGCAACTATGAGTTAAGTAGGAGATCTGCAGATCAAAAGAGCAGTAATCCTTATGCTGATAACACCAGCATGTTTATACTTATTGCATTTATTTGCAGCTGCACTTTGGAAAATACCCTCAAAAACATAAAATAAAAAACAACTGTTCAGCCATCTCTGCAATGCAGGAGAGAACACAGATAACCTCCAATATCCTACCTCTAAAGCCCTTCTTCATTTTGGTAATCAAAGATAAATGTGAAAAGGTACAGGATATTGCAAGAACACCTTAAGAATTTACAGATATTCTGTGGCCTAAAATTTTGATGGAACACCCAAAACATCATGAAAGAGCCATGCATAAATACTTAATATATTGAAGTAATAGGTGGAGAATAAATGTAGCAAATGCAGACACCGGTAATTGCCATTTACAACACAGTCGTTTGTGTGTCACAGTTGTGCATTATTATGTTGATTAACACATGTAGTATGATAAGAAATGTTAAGAACTACTATTAACCTCCCCCCCACACACTTATAAACTCCTGTTCAATTATTTCTTGCTGAAATATGCTGAAGGATTTCTTGGCAGGGATGAAGACAGCAAAGCTGGAAATAGTCTGAGATCAGATTCAGCCAAAAAGAAAACATTGTGCTGGTACCTTAACATTCAAGGCTGAGGAGCAGGCAGCAAAAAGTCCATTAACATGCAAGGATGGGAAAGGAGAAGTAGAGTTTAAATCCTGGAATTGATATAAATATGGCTAGATTCTTGGATGCTTTAGTAGCTGATATTTGTCATTATAAGAGCTTCTTTCACATCTGCAGTAAAAGCAATTTATGTATCTAAGCCTTGATTTTAAATCTTCATCACCCAAGCTCATGAATATGTTTGCCTGTTTATAGACTTATTGCTGCACCTAAGGTGAAGTTCTGAAAATACTGGAAGGCTTAGTGACAGAATATTCTGAAAAAATGCACCCTATTTTTTTTATGCTGACATTTCTGGTGTCACATTTGTGTCTATTCATTTAATACAATGTAAAATAATACAATATTACAATGGGATATTCTTGACAGATGATATACCGTATACCTTGTTGGGAGATAAGTGTATGAACTATGAACCTATCATTTTACACCAGAAGTATTCTGGTAGCATTCTTAGATCCTGTAATAGAATTGTCAGAATAGATTTGGGGGCAGAATTGGCATCTGGGTCAGCAGTGGGGTATCACTAGGTCACTGTATATTGTTACTGGTTAGTAGCTGATTAAGATATGGTGGCTGCCTGTACCATATGCTCTATACAGTATAGCATAGTAGTGTGCATGTGTATATACTACATGTTATCTATATATCATCCTGGTTTATCACCTAAGACCTGTGAAATATCAGTTCCTGCTATTTCAGGTTAAGTCCAGGTTCACTTCTAGACTACATTATGAAGCTACATTATGGATATAGAAGCCTCATCTTATATGGAAAACTGAATAAGAACATTATATATACAGTACTCACATGCTTCTTCTGTCCTGAATACGTCACAAAATTTTTTACTGTACTGTAATAATTTTTTTTTTTTACTTTGTACTGAGCCTCATAACACAGTATTAGACTCGTCTGGTAGAAATACATAAGAGATTTTACTCAGGCATTTCTGAAAGTAGAATATACATCCTGTAAAGTGAAAACAAATAAACAGATCAACAGGTCCAAACTAGTATCCTGAAATAAACTGTTCCAAGACAAACCTAGAAGACAAAGCAAGAACACATCACTTGTAGTCCCAGCTAAATTTTTTCAGAAGGAATACATCAGAAATAGAGGGGAGAGGGGAGACCCTTCGGAGGAAGAAATGGCAGGCCTGCAAAAAGCAGAGCTGACAACCACAGCAGAATGAAGAGCCGGCAAGTAGACTGGCTCTTTGAAACCTCTCCGGACAAGGGGAGGACTTGAGATCGCCCACAAGTGCTTCAGACAGCTGCTCCTCACAAGGAGACTGCAAGATAGTGGTCTCCAGTGAGTTTAGAGCTTGGAGAGATGAGGGAATAGCCATTTTCCTCAAACCGCAGTTGGCACCTTTGAAAGGACACAAAGTTTGCTTACTTCCTTTTCTAATCACTTGCAGAAATTGCTTGTTAACTGCTTTTCAGCTACTAGGAACCTTTGGATTGACAAATTTGACAGCAACAGGTGAGTTTCCTTCAATCCTTAGCAAAAGAAAGTTTTA
Organism: Candoia aspera; assembly: GCF_035149785.1. Taxonomy (NCBI): domain Eukaryota; kingdom Metazoa; phylum Chordata; class Lepidosauria; order Squamata; family Candoiidae; genus Candoia; species Candoia aspera. The sequence goes on along the minus strand of NC_086158.1, from coordinate 32,640,458 downwards.
ACTACAAGTTTAAGAACTTAAAAAAAAAATTGGGGAATAAACAGCAAAAGGGGATTAAAGCTTTGATTTTAGAAAGTTATAAATGGACTAGATAAATTTTAAATAAGATTTTGGAAATAATTATAAAGAATCCTTCCCACTGGAAAATGCTTTTGTTTTGAATTTTTTTTAAAAAAACATAAATGTTAAGATTTAAAAAATTGGACACTAGAGGGAAGTAAAAATTACAGTTAAAGAAGAACACATAAACTCGACTTACAATTACAGAATGAAGCAAAATAGTCTAACATTGGACATATTGAAGGATATTTTTGAAAAATGGACTCAGAAGTTAATAGTGTCAACAAAGACATCTGCCTCTATGGAGAGACTGTGTCTAAAAGATGTTTTGGAAGAGGAACAAGTTTTACCTGACAAGATCAAGACTAAGTTGAAAGTAGATTTACGAATGACAGGTTACAAAAATGACATGGAAAAAGATGTTATGCTGGATGTACAAAAGAAACCAGCTGATGTTTTAATAATTAAAAGGGTTTTGGTCTAGTGGTTAAGGTGCTGGGCTAGAAACCAGGAGACTGTGAATTCTAGTCCTGCCTTAGGCATGAAAGCTGATTGGGTGACCTTGGGCCAGTCTCTATCTCTCAGCCCAACTCACCTCACAGGGTTGTTGTGGGGAAAATAGGAAGAAGAAAGAGTACTAGGTATGCTCACCACCTTGAGTTATTTATAAAAATAATAAAGGCGGGATAAAAACAAACAAACAATAAGCCAAGAGATTGACCCGGATAATTTTCCTATATTGGATTTTCAAAAGAAGTCTGTTAAAAGTTTGAAGAATCTTGTGAGAAGGGACAAAGAAAAATGAAAAGAAATCAAGTTCTGTGACATTATTTGAATGGACTAAAGATTAAGACTGTTAGAAGCAAAAGGAAAGACATATAAAGTTGGTTTATTTGATCAAGGTTAAAATAGATACGTTGTTATTTCTGATAACACTTAATGGACCTTTGCTGACACCAGGGCTGAAATGATGAGGCTTTGTGGATTTGTTTATAGATAAGAGATGGGATATTGGAAGAAGAGATCATTTGTTGTAAATTAAGAGGAGGTGAAAAGTTACTAAAAGTGTTTATACTTATGCTGAAGGTGGGAAGTTACTTCTTCATATATTTCTTTTCTATTTCTTTTCTATATTCTTACTTTCCTTTCTTTTCTCTTTCTCTTTCTTTTCTGCACCTTGTATTCTTTCTTTTTATTCTACCTTTTTTAGTTTGCATTAGTTTTTACTGTTGTAATTATAATCTTTAATAAAATTACTATAAAAAAATGGAGGGGGGAGGCCATGTACACCTGCCAACATGCCAAGATAAAACAAAGCATGTGGTTTGCACACGTTTTCATTCTGTGTACAACATACACTTTTTAAAAACGTCTGTGTCTTAAATGCTAAAGACATAGACCCAACAAAACAAGACATAAGTAATTAGAGCAGATTTGCCACTGTAGGAACTAAAACAAGGAAATACTTCTAAGTAATAAATGAGAATTAACTGGTCTATGGCAGAATTTGTCATTTACAAATCTACCCAAGTTGTTAAAAATCTTCATTCCTTCCTTTCAGGTTTCTATATGTAGCGATGTTGCTGTGTGGCTTAGATCTGTAACTGGTGACCATTCATATGGTTGTGTTAATTTGTATATATTGATTTTGAATGCCATCTATATAGAGACTATTTCTAATATCCACACAGCCTACATACACTCTGGCTACAATTTGTCTTACTGTTCCTAAGGAACGTCTTGTTTTTTTTCCAACTATGCTGAAAATACTTTCACAAAAAACATTCTTGTGTGGGTTATATCACCCATATTTTGCAAAATAAGGAAGTGGCTTGAAGGTATAGTTACCCAGTATCTCCATCTGAACTCAGAACTCCCAAATTGGTGCAATAAATATATCCACTACCCCAATTAATTTCTTACTCAGACGAACTTAGTCTTCCTCTTAAGAGTGTGTGTGTCTGTGTGTTTAACTTTACCTCCATTTTCAATTGCATAAATTCAAAGATTGTTTGTTTCTACAAACAGGTCAGATTGCTTTCATTTGCTTAAGAGTTTAAGAGCTAGTGGTGCCTTCAGGGCAGTTAGGCAGTTTGATTTTTGCAAGAAAAATGCCTTATATGTAATAGGGAGATATGTAAATGTCTTGGTATACTTTGAAGTGGGGTAAAAAATTAAGAATGTGTAATTGGATTGATAATGAGGTTATTATGATTTCATTTCTCTTTAATGATTTGGATTAAGATTTACTGGACTTCTTTTAAGGTTTGTTTGATTTGCAAGATTTATAAGGTATCTATAAGGTATAATAAAAATTGCTTGGTTTTTAGGTTTAATAGGGTTAAGATTGTTGTAGTATTAATTATAAAAGCTTTTTATAATTTGATTTTTATTATAGTGGACAGAAATATATAGAATAGTGGTAGGAAGGAAATAATTAAATAAATGTCTTGGGGGGAGGAAAGTTGATATATATATATATATATACACATACATACATACACACACACACATACATACATATATAATATAAGGGGAAGGAGTAATTACATTAGTGATTTGTATATGTGCTGATGGAAGGATTTATAGAAATAATGTGATTTTGGTTTGATATAGAGTAAGGGATTGATTATGGAAATTGCTGTATATTCTTGTTGTTGAAAGTTGGAAGTCACTTCTTTATATAATCTTCAAAACTCTTTTTTCTTTTGTTTCACACTTTTTTTAGTGTTCTTTCGTTTTTCGTTTTTTTGTAGTTTTTATCTTTGTTTCAAACTTTATAAAATTCTTTATTAAAAAAAAGAAAATGGCAATCATGTGACCACAGGATGCTGTGACGGTCATAAGTGTGAGAACCGGTTATAAGTTCTTTTTTTCAACACTGTTGTAAGTCTGAACCATCACTAAACAAATGGTTGTTAAATGAAGCCTACCTGTATGTAAATCAACCAAGATCCTATTTGAAATCCAGTACTGAGATTGGAAGTTGGCAAGCGGGATACAAACAGCTGAACAGCCTTCCCCTCTAGAGGGCAAAGTTTGCAGAAGTAATGAACCTATTGGCTGGCTACTCAAATCAATGGCAAAAACCTATCATGATACTCCATCCTCCTTCCCCACCTTTGCCTTTATGCAGACAGAAAGGTACAACAAGATATTAAGACTTTGAAAAGTCATAAAGCACCAGAAAGTCCCTTAAATCTTCAAATTCACTTTGAATATCTCCAAAGAGATTAATCTACTTTAATTTAATATCTGGAAATTGATCTGAAGATTTAATTTGAATATTTAGTTCAAAGAGATGATTCAGTAGAGTCCATATCAAATTACCTTTCAAAGCCCTAATTAATACTATTCAAAAACAAATTTTACATCAATTCCCCATTTTTTGAACACATTTTTCCAACAAGTTTTTTTCATATGAAAATTTCACCCATAAATTTCTCAAATGTATATATTTTTGCATGCAATATTTACTAAGCTATACATGTTTGTATGCACCAAAAGAATCAGTTTATCTAGTGCTCAAACTTCTACAGTTACTGTGACATCAGCTTATGTGGGTCTAGCATGCTGATTGTGATTTTTTATTTAAAATTTTATTGGAAATAAAAGTGTGAAAATTTGAAGTATAATTCTCTACCTTTGGTAGGGCAACTATATAAAATATACTTTATATTTTGCATGGAATTCTTATAGACAAATCTGGAAAACATTTTCAAAAACTTAATGAACTATTATGTATATTTCTTCAATTCCTAAGATATTTTTGAAAAAGATTCAATTAAAAATGGGGGTTGGTTTCCCAAATCTTAAATTATACCATTAATTTTATGGTATTTTGGATACCTTTGCTTAGTAACAGTTTTCCTTCCTGGTCCCTTTTGAAATATTCATATATAGCACTTCTAGTTAACTGACCTATTTTATGTTCAAAATCTAATCAATTAGATATGTAACCTGTCATTATCACATGAATTTGAAAAATGGAATTTTAATTCTTTTTCACATGCCAGATTGTTGCTATGGGGTAATCGAGACTTTAAGATTGATTTAAAAACCTGTTATATGCAAGATTTTGACAATGCTGGGATTTTTACTTTAGATCAATGCTAGATGATAGTGATGAGTTTTCATCATACTTTATGTTAAATATCATTTGTCCATTGCCACCCACTGGCAGCTTTTAAAACTACAACTTTTACTGCCGTAGCAATTTAGGCTGGTGCATTTTCAGCTTCCAAGACACATAATTTATTAGTAGTGATCAATAAATCCTGTGAAGCAAATCCCCACAGTTAACCTTTATATATAGTGGTTATCAATACTTCAGTCTGATATGTAAATTTTAATTGGATATCCCCATTTTGTCTAAACAACAGAAAACTGACCTAACAAGAGTTTTAAAAATTTCAAGATGTTAGATTATGACTTATTCAACAAAAAGTATTTTGGATCTACTGGAGACCATTACATTTGTATAGAAAAGGAATGAGTAAATCGGCATGTTGTTGGAAATGCAAAGAGAACAACACTGCGTTAAAATATTCCTATTCCTAAAAAAATAGGAAATATTCCTATTTCCTAGAAAGAAGTAGTTACCTGTATTTGGTTTTGAGACGAGATTTAGTATTTTCAGATGCCCATATTCTCTTGAACCACATACCTATTATATGGAAAGGGATCTGGACAAGAAAAATATATTCTCTGCCTTTCTTTATTGTTAAAAGACTTGTTGTTTATTTGTTTAGTCCCTTCCGACTCTTCGTGACTTCATGGACCAGCCCACGCCAGAGCTTCCTGTCAGTCGTGAATCCATCACCTCTAGAATATAATCTATCCTTCTTGCCCTTGGTCGGCCCCTCTTCCTTTTGCCCTCCACTCTCCCTAGCATCAGCATCTTCTCCAGGGTGTCCTGTCTTCTCGTTATGTGGCCAAAGTATTTCAGTTTTGCCTTTAATATCATTCCCTCAAGTGAGCAGTCTGGCTTGATTTCCTGGAAGATGGACTGGTTTGATCTTCTTACAGTCCAAGGCACTCTCAGAATTTTCCTCCAACACCACAGTTCAAAAGCATCGATCTTCCTTCGCTCAGCCTTCCTTATGGTCCAGCTCTCACAGCCATATGTTACTACAGGGAACACCATTGCTTTAACTATGTGGACCTTTGTTGTCAGTGTGATGTCTCTGCTCTTAACCATTTTATCGAGATTGGTCATTGCTCTTCTCCCAAGGATTACGCGTCTTCTGATTTCCTGACTGCAGTCAGCATCTGCAGTAATCTTTGCACCTAGAAATACAAAGTCTTTCACTGCTTCTACATTTTCTTCCTCTATTTGCCAGTTATCAATCAAGCTGGTTGCCATAATCTTGGTTTTTTTGAGGTTTAGCTGCAAGCCAGCTTTTGCACTTTCTTCTTTCACCTTCATCATAAGGCTCCTCAGTTCCTCTTCGCTTTCAGCCATCAAAGTGGTATCATCTGCATAGCTGAGATTGTTAATGTTTCTTCCAGTGATTTTAACTCCAGCCTTGGATTCCTCAAGCCCAGTTTGTCGCATGATGTGTTTTGCGTACAAGTTGAATAGGTAGGGTGAGAGTATACAGCCCTGCCGTACTCCTTTCCCAATCTTAAACCAGTCCATTGTTCCATGGTCTGTTCTTACTGTTGCTACTTGGTCGTTATACAGATTCTTCAGGAGGCATACAAGATGACTTGGTATCCCCATACCATTGAGAACTTGCCACAATTTGTTATGGTCCACACAGTCAAAGGGACGCGGTGGCGCTGCGGGTTAAACCACTGAGCTGTCGATCGGAAGGTCGGCGGTTCGAAACCGCGCGGCGGGGTGAGCTCCCGTTGCTCGTCCCAGCTTCTGCACACCAAGCAGTTCGAAAACATGCAAATGTGAGTAGATTAATTGGTACCGCTTCGGCGGGAAGGTAACGGCGTTCCGTGAGTCATGCTGGCCACATGACCCGGAAGTGTCCTATGGACAACGCCGGCTCCAAGGCTTTGAAACGGAGATGAGCACTGCCCCCTAGAGTCGGACACGACTGGACTTTACGTCAAGGGAAACCTTTACCTTTACCTTACACAGTCAAAGGCTTTAGAATAGTCAATAAAACAGAAAGATATGTTTTTCTGAAACTCCCTGGCTTTTTCCATTATCCAGTGGATATTGGCAATTTGGTCCCTAGTTCCTCTGCCTTTTCTAAACCCAGCTTGTACATCTGGCAATTCTTGCTCCATGAATTGCTGAAGTCTACCATGCAGGATCTTGAGCATTACCTTACTGGCATGTGAAATGAGTGCCACTGTTTGATAATTTGAACGTTCTTTAGTGTGTCACTGTTTTGGTATGGGGATATAAGTTGATCTTTTCCAATCTGATGGCCATTCTTGTGCTTTCCAAATTTGCTGGCATATAGCATGCATTACCTTGACAGCATCACCTTGCAAGATTTTGAACAGTTCAGCTGGGATGTCGTCATCTCCTGCTGCCTTGTTATTAGCAATGCTTCTTAAGGGCCATTCAACCTCACTCTTCAGGACGTCTGGCTCTAGCTCACTGACCACACCATCAAAGCTATCCCCGATATTATTATCCTTCCTATACAGATCTTCCATATATTCTTGCCACCTTTTCTTGATCTCTTCTTCTTCTGTTAGGTCCTTGCCATCTTTGTTTTTGATCATACCCAGTTTTGCCTGGAATTTACCTCCAATGTTTCTAATTTTCTGGAAGAGGTCTCTTGTCCTTCCTATTCTATTGTCTTCTTCCACTTCCGCGCATTGCTTGTTTAAAAATAATTCGTTATCTCTTCTGGCTAACCTCTGGAATTTTGCATTTAATTGGGCATATCTCCCCCTATCAGTGTTGCCTTTTACTTTCCTTCTTTCTTGGGCTACTTCTAGTGTCTCAGCAGACAGCCATTTTGCCTTCTTGGTTTTCTCTTTCTTTGGGATGTATTTTGTTGCCGCCTCCTGGACAATGTTGCGAACTTCTGTCCATAGTTCTTCTGGGACCCTATCTACTAAGTCCAGTCCCTTAAATCTATTCTTCACCTCCACTGCATATTCCTTAGGAATATTAGTGAGCTCATATCTAGCTGATCTGTGAGTGTTCTATTGGCAGATGCTGGGAAAGCCTTTAGCCCAAGAGAGGTCAAAAAAGTCACACACCAAGCATTTCTATAAAAATAATTTATTTACAGAAAGCAAAAGCAAAACATTTAAAGGACTTAGCTCCCTTTGGAGCAAGCCTTGCTTGCTACATATTGACAGAGAGAAAAAAAAAAAGAGGAAGTGAGAAACAAGTCCGGGCAGCTCCTCCCCTCCCCCCAGGCTATTTGCATGAAGCACGTGAGAGGAGACAATCTAATACAACCCCTTCACCTGGCCAAAATGATTTGATACAATAGCAGTCTTAATCTATTAGTAGGAAAACCTCAACACTCCCCTTTTTACACTACAGATTAAGATGCATAACCAATCTTCTTTTATATTTTTGGATTTTGCCATCAGCATCCCTTTTCAGTTTGAAAACCCACCTACAACCCAGACAGCGTTCATTGGGAGGTAGATTTACCAGTTTCCATGTTTTATTTTCTTTCAAGGATGCTAATTCCTGTTGCATGGCAGAATGCCAATTTTGTGCAATCTCTGGTGGTAAAGCATTCACTTGTTCTAAAGACTCAGGTTCTGTGAATATGTGAAAAGCCTTTACTGTTTCAGCCTGAAAACATGATGGAGGAACGCCTTTATTACTCCTCTGAGATCTGCGAGGTAATACAGGGCTTAAATTTTGACTCCTATCACTTTCCTGAGAAGCATCTATCTCATCAGACAGATCTTCAGTTTGCTTTTCTGGTTTAATGTCCTCATCAGGCAAAAGATCACCATCAGCAAGTCCTTGCTGTTCTCTTGTGGTGGTCAGTTCAACTGGAGAGCTAGAATTTAATCTCCCCCAGTTTTGTTCAGCAAAAGAAGCGCTTTTGCTAATTATTAATTTCTCTCCCATTATGAACCTGTAGCTCCTCTGGCTTTGTTCATAGCCAACAAAGATGGCTTTCTTTGTTGTGGGGCCTCCTTTCCTTCTCTGCTGTTTTGGAATGTGAACCCATGCAGTGCTACCAAACACTCTAAGATGGCTTACCTTTGGTTTCACACCATAAAACAAATGGAATGGAGTGTCCTGAATCATAGAGTTATACAACCTGTTCTGAACATAAGTGGCAGTCAATATTGCCTCTCCCCAGAACTTAAAACATAATCGTGAATCTTTTAACATGCATTCCATCGCATTTTGCAAGGTTCTGCCCTTTCTTTCAGCAACACCATTTTGCTGAGGGGTGTACGGGTTAGAAAGAATTTGTTCTATCCCCTTTTCACTAGGAACCTTCTGAATTTGTGAGAAAGGTATTCTCCTCCTCTATCACATTGGAGTGCAGATACAGGCCTAGGGAATTTTCTATTTGCCCATGTCACAAAACTTTTAAATTTCTCAAATGCCTCATCTTTATGTTTTAAGATGTAGATAAATGTGTATCTTGAGAAATCATCAATGATGGTCATTGCATACCTTGCTTGTCCAAGACTTGGAGCAAAAGGACCAATAATGTCAGAGTGTACAATTTCCAAAGGTCTAGTTATAACTGTCACTGTGCTTACTCACAGGAGCTTTTAGTGTTTTGCATTCTTTGCAAACTACACAGTCTAAGTATTTATCACAGGGTTTTATCTTTAGGTCAGCACACAGCTGTGGCATTTGTGCTATATACTTGAAATTAGCATGACCAAATCTCCTGTGCATCAGGTGTACACATTGGTCATGATATGGTGTGTTGCCAACTGCAGCCTTGCAGCTTGGCTTCCTTGCATTTTGCACAATGTACAAGGAGTCTTTTAACATACCAGTAGCACACAATTTCCCATTTTTTCGTATCTCACAACCATTTTTCTTAAATGTTATGATATACCCTGTTGCAGCCAATTGTGCCACAGATAAAAGGTTTGATTGTAAATTTGGCACATACAACACACCTTTTATAGTTTCTCCTAAGCAGGATAAATACAAGTCACCTTGTCCCATAATTTTGGTCACAGACCCATCAGCCAAAGATACACTTTGTCTTTCAGTTTTAGACAGTGACACAAAAGAGCTTTTACAATTACATAAATGACAACTGGCCCCAGAATCTAACACCCATACATCAGAATTACCCTTCTCAGCAACCTGTGCAATCTGGGTTGTCTGAAGAGCTTTCTTCTGTGTTGCCCTTGTGTTCTTCTGCTCTGTCTTTCTACTCTTGGGTCTCATGGCACAGTCTCTTTGCAAATGTCCAGCTGAACCACAAGTGAAGCATCGCTGGCTTGCTAGCGCTGTGGCCTCAGGTTCCTTTCCCTTCTTTTCCCTCATTTTCTGGTCTTGCAGCTTTCCAGAAGAGATGGGGGGGGGGATCTTTCCTCTCTCTTCTCCCATTCAGCGAGTAAGCGCTGTGTAACATACGATGGGGTGAGGTCTGCTTCAGGCATAGCCTCCAGGGTACAAATCAGCGTGTCCCATGTTGCATTCAGTGAGGACAGGAGGATATAGGATTTTGTGAGAGGTGTAAATTCCATTCCTCTCTCCTGCAACTTAACAAACAGCTGCTGAATAAAATGCAGGTGCTCAGGAAGGCTATCTCCTTCTGCAAGGTAGGCTCTGTACAGCTTTTTCGTCAGAGTAACTTTACTCCCTGCTGTTGCCTTTACATATAAGTCTCTCAAAGCATCCCAAAGTTGCTTTGCAGACTGCATGCCTCACACGTGGACTAGCTGATTGTCCTCAACTCCCAGGATAATGGTGGCTCTAGCCCACTCATCCTGTCTCAGCCATTCAGCACTGGGATTTTGGGGGTTTTGCTCACCAATTGGCAGCCAAAGATTCTCTCTGCGAAGATACATCTCCATCTTCAGGGCCCAATTCAAATAGTTGGTCTCTGATAGGCGCTCCAGAGGCATCGCTGAGGGCTGGGAGGTAGCCATGGCTTCTTCCTTCTTTTGCAAGTCACCTCAGCTGGCTTCTTTGTCCTGTAAACCGGCAGTTGCTGGAAAATCTCCAGGTGGCTCCAAAGAAAATCTTCACAGGTCTTTGCTACCTGCCTTTAAATTGTGCATGAGGTGTGGAGTTGATCTCTCTTTTCTCTCTGGGTTTTACTGGATTGCTCATTTACTGGGCACATAACCTGTTGGCAGATGCTGGGAAAGCCTTTAGCCCAAGAGAGGTCAAAAAAGTCACACACCAAGCATTTCTATAAAAATAATTTATTTACAGAAAGCAAAAGCAAAACATTTAAAGGACTTAGCTCCCTTTGGAGCAAGCCTTGCTTGCTACATATCGACAGAGAGAAAAAAAAAAAGAGGAAGTGAGAAACAAGTCCGGGCAGCTCCTCCCCTCCCCCCAGGCTATTTGCATGAAGCACGTGAGAGGAGACAATCTAATACAACCCCTTCACCTGGCCAAAATGATTTGATACAATAGCAGTCTTAATCTATTAGTAGGAAAACCTCAACATGTTCCCTAATCTCTTTAGTCTGATCCTAAATTGTGCAATAAGAAGTTCATGATCTGAACTACAGTCAGCTCCAGGTCTTCTTTTTACCGACTGTATAGATGTCTGCCACCTTTGGCTGCAAAGGATGTAGTCAATCTGATTTCGGTGTTGTCCATCTGGTGAAGTCCATGTATAAAGCTGTCTCTTAGGTTGTTGGAAGAGAGTGTTTGTTATGCAGAGTGAATTGTCTTGGCAAAATTCTATCAGCCTATGTCCTGCTTCGTTTTCTTCTCCCAGGCCATGCTTACCTGTAATTCCAGGTGTCATTTGACTGCCCACCTTAGCATTCCAGTCTCCTGTGATGAAAACAACCTCTCTTTTAGGTGTGTTGTCCAGTAGGTGCTGCAGATCCTCATAGAACTGCTCTACTTCAGCTTCTTCAGCATCTGTGGTTGGGGCATATATTTGGATCACTGTGATGTTAGATGGCTGGCCCTGAATTCGAATTGAGATCATTCTATCATTTTTTGGATTGTATTCAAGCACTGCTTTAGCCACTTTACTATTAATTATGAAGGCTGCTCCATTTCTTCTGTGGTCCTCTTGTCCACAGTAGTAGATCTGGTGGTCATCTGATGTGAAGTGGCCCATTCCAGTCCATTTCAGTTCACTGACGCCCAAAATGTCTATCTTTAATCTTGACATCTCACCAATAACCACATCCAATTTGCCCTGGCTCATAGATCTTACATTGCAGGTTCCAATGGTGTGTTGATCTTTAGAACATCGGATTCGCCATTCACCACCAGCACCGTCGGCTGCTAGCCGTCCTTTCGGCTTTGAGCTAGCTGTGTCATCACATCTGGGGCTAGTTGAACTCATCCTCTCTTCCACTCCAGTAGCATTTTGACCATCTTCTGACCTGGGAGTCTCATCTTCCGATGGTATAGCGACATATCTCTGGTTGTACTGATCCATTTAGTTTTCACGGCAAGAATACTGGGGTGGGTTGCCATTACTTTTCCCAGGGATCACATTTAGTCTGACCTCTCTGTCATGACCTTTCTGTCTTGGGTGGCCCTTCATGGTTTATCTCATGGCATCATTGAGGTGCTCAAGCTCCAGCACCACGACAAGGTAACCATCCTTTGCTGAAGTGTTAAAAGACTAGTCCTTCAATATTGGGAAGATAAATTTATGGCCCCAATTACTCAGTGGATTGGAGACCTGATGTTACTTGCAAATTACAAATGAGATGTTTACCAATATAGATTATATATGGACAATTACAATGAAATGTGGTAACCCTTTACTGAAACTGTTTTTGTAAAATTTCATATACAGATATACATGTATGAAAAGCATATGTTTGTGTGTATTCTTTTACCGTTGTTTACTTTTATTTTTATTTTTTTGAAAAATCAACTTTTCATATTAGTTAAATTAGGATGATTCATATTAAAAGAAATTGTTCCCCAATTGCAGGGGGTGGTGGGGTAGAGCTAGCTGAGAAATATATATTAATTCCTGAATAAACAGCTGTAATTTCTGCTGCCATCATAGTTTATAAAACCCTGCTCTTAAAATGTCCACATCACATTGCTAAAACTATATGTTGTCCCAGTATATTCTTATAATAGTAATATGTAAAGTTTTTGATATTTTCTGCATGTTATTTATTTCTAACATTTTCTGTATGCATTATGAGACGAATTCTTGCCAAAACAAAAATAAACTTTTGTTGTATTGCACATGTGTTCATACAGATAATTGGAATCCTAGATTATGCGAAATTTCATTGATTACAGTTATTTGCAAGAATACAAAAAGTCTGACAGATTTATTATGAGAATAAATATATTCCAATAGAAAAGCGTATGTGTAGCTCAGGGCTGAACTGTGGAGTCCTTGGTACTCTCTGAGCTTGGTTGTTTGCTTGCAGATGTTTCATTACCCAACTGGGTAACATCATTAATGCTAGTGAAAGTGGGGCTTGCTCCCTGTTTATATACAGTAGCTTGCCCGACATGTGTTGGTAGAGGTGTGATTTTTGTCCTTGGCAGTTCCTTCATTAGAACTTGACCAGAAAACAATACCCTAATCAAACAACCAAGCTCAGAGAATGCCAAGGATTCTACAACAGATATATTTCTCCAATCTTTTTGCTGAAGACAGAACAACCTATGCCACTATGAACAACCTGTTCTGGGATTCTCATTTTTCTGAGCACAGTCCACAACTTGACACAATCAAAGGCCTTTCTATAATTGATGAAGCACATTGTGACTTCTTTTTGGTTTTCTTCGGCCTTCTCAATTATCCAGTGTGCATCAACAATAATGTCCCTTGCCTTTTCTTTCTTGAACATCTGGCATCTCTTTTTCTATGCAGGGTTCTAATTGGCATTGGGTGTCCTGAGCATGATTTTGCTAGCATGTGAACTTAAGGATACTGTACAATAGTTTTCACACTCTGTTAAGTCTTCTTTTTGGTGGTATTGGAATGTAGATTGACCTCTTCCAATTGGTTGGCCACTGTGTTGTTCTCCAGATTTGCTGGCATAGCTTGGTTAGAACTTTGACTGATTCTTCTTCTGTTGCTTGCCATATTTCAGTGGGTATTCCATCAGTTTCTATAGCCTTCTATAGTTTCTATGTTATATGACAACATCAGCAACTAGATATCCCAAAGGCTTTAATCTAGCCATATCATAAACACCATTAGTACTCCAAAAGATTCTCAGCTCTTCCTCAGTAGCATGTTTTGTGCCACCCAACCTGAAGGGGCCATCATCTGGCATATATCATCAATCATTTTGTATTTTCTATCCATGTGGTTTTCTTGGTAAAAATACAGGAGTGGTTTACCACTGCCTTCTCCCATGCAGTATGAATTGATGCTTTTGCCATTGTCACTAAAGTGATCATCTGCCTCCACCATCTTCCTATATCACATACTATACATGTATGTGCATAGTGAAGTTCTGATGAAATAAATAATGGAGACTGGAGGAATGCTACATTTTAGTAACATTAGATTTTATTGTAAACCACCCAGAGTCTCTTTTTCAGGAGAGATGGGTGGTGATAGAAATTTGAAAAATAAATAAATAAATAAATACATTTCATGCAGATTCTCAGTTGTTTTGAAAATGCTTTAAATTGCAGCAAGGAGTTTACAAATGTTTTTAGAAATTTCACTGCAGGAAAGATGGAAAGGAACATCAGGAAAATAATGTACTTCTACTTTCACTATGGGAATGTAAATGTATTTAAATTAGAAATGAAGTTTTGCCTGATATGCTGAGATAACTCTCCTGATGGAAACTGTTGAAATTGGAAGATGCAAATGTGATTGTAAATAAGGCTAGTATAGATACAACAATGTTAGCAGAATGTGGCAATCCTAAAGATATTAGATGTGCCGGTATAAGATTAAATAATATGAGAGGGAAGAAGAAAAAAGAACAATTAGAGCACTCTACAAAAATTATTTCATGTTGCATCTAGTTGTCAGCCACTCCTACTGATACTAAACCATAACAGGTTTTGCTGTCATTCGGCAAAGAGTGCGGAGGGCTTCTAAGTGTCTATGATCCGTCCACACCTCAAAAGGAAATTTAGCACTCTCCAGTAGGTGTTGCCAAGTCTCTAGAGCTGCCTTAACAGCAAAAGCTTCCTTTTCCCAAACATGTCAGTGTCGCTCTGCCTCAGAGAATTTCTTGGACAAATAAGCACAGGGTTGCAATTTATTTTCAGGGTCCTTTTGTAACAAAATAGCCTCAATGGAGGTGTCAGACACATCCACTTGCACCACAAAGGGGCGATCGGGATCTGGGTGCTGCAAGATAGGCTCAGCTGTAAAAAGCAGTTCTCTCGAATGCAGCCTGGCAATTGTCAGTCCAGTGCAGCACAGCCCCGGGATTTTTAACTTTTCGGGTTTCACCTTGCCCCTTTGTTCTTAATAAGTCAGTCAGAGGCAGTGCTATCTCCATGAACCCTGGAATGAACTGTTTGTAGAAATTGCTGAACCCCAGAAAACTTTGTAATTGCCTTCTAGTACGAGGTCATTCCCAGCCAAAATTGCTTGTACAGAGACTCTATAGCCAAGGTAATCAAGCTGTGTTTTATGGAATTCACATTTAGACAGTTTTGCACAGAGCTTTGCCTCCCTAAGCTTGCTCAGGACCTGCCTCAGAAGGCGTTCATGCTCTTCCTCAGTTTTGGTGTAAATCAAAACATCATCCAAGTAGACCAACACCCCTTTAAACAGATGGTCATGTAGTACTTCATTGATTAATTGCATGAACAATTAATCCCCCGCTAGCCCAAAAGGAGGACTTTGTATTGGAATGACCCCAATGGGCAATTAAAAGCAGCTTTCCACTCATCCCCTTCCTTTATACGAATACGAAAGTACGCCTCTCGCAGATCTAATTTGGAAAAGATTTTTCCTTTGGATAGGTGAGCCAACATGTCTTTCATGAGAGGGAGAGGGTATTTGTTCATGATGGAAACCCCATTTAACCCTCGGTAGTCCGTGCAAAGTCTCAACGTGCCATCTTTTTTTCCCCTGAATAATACCGGTGCCCCCACCGGGGAGTTGGCAGGCTCAATGAAGCCACATGCCAAATTCTTATCAATAAAGTCCCTCAGAGCATCCAACTCCTTTTGGGTCATGGGGTAAATTTTTGGCTTGGGCAATTGTGCATCTGGGACCAATTCAATGGCACAGTCAGTCTCCTGGTGAGGGGGTAACTGATCTGCCTCCATCTCCCCAAATACGTCTGCAAACTCACAATATTGATGAGGCAGCTCCTCCAGCCCTGGCAGTATGGGAAGTGCCTGGCCAACCCCCACCTTGCAAACTCTGGCTCATGTGGCCACTACTTCTGTGTGGCCATTGTAAAATCCATCTTTGAAAGTCACAGTCCTGTGCTCCCAATTGATATAAGGATTTTGATGTTTCAGCCAGGGCATGCCCAATATTACCAAAGGGCTTCCTGCTGGGGCTACCACAAACTTTAAAGTCTCTAGGTGGCTGACCACTTGCATTGTCACAGCCCCAGTGAAATAAGTGGCTGGACACCCCCCCCCCCAGCTTCTGAGCCATCCAGCTAGGTGAATATTAATGGGTGTTTTAGAGGGAATCTTGGAAGGTCCAATGCTGTGACTAGATCGGGATGAATCAAACACCTGAAACATCCAGAGTCAACCAAAGCCCAAACTTTGGGAGATTTCGTTTGGGATGCTAATTTCACTTTCAACATCAAAGTGGGGCAATCATCACTCACCATGGAGTCCTCGCACCCATCATCCTCCGCCTGCTCACTGGTGCTCTTCACAGCAGGTGGCTGGAGTTTCCTGCCGGTTCCTTTATTTCACCCTCTGACTCCCCTGAGAAATACACCAAATCCTCAGTCTCTATTGCTCCCTTCACTGCTGTCATTTTAGGTGTGGTTGGTGGTGACTTGGCTGGCAGTTTCCCCTGCTTGGACTTAGCTCTTCCCCTCGGGCATTCAACTGCACAGTGCCCCTCCTTCCCACAATGAAGAGACTGACCCCTGGTGTAGCGGCATTCCCTCTCTTCATCCCAAGGCTTGGGGCTCCATTTAATAGCTGTAGCCTCACTCCTGGGGCCTCTGGCAGTCAGGTGATCTCTCTCGGGTTTACCAGTTTGTAAAAAAGTATATCTGGCATTCTCAGCCTTCCCAGCCAAGCAAATCCAATTGTATAGCGAGGTGGGGTCATCTCTACCCAATGCCCACCTCAGAATGTCTCTGTGAAGGCCCTCTTTAAAGTATTCAATCAGGGTTGACTCTGACCAATCAGTGATTTTGCCAGCTAGTGCCTTAAATTCTAACACATAATCAGCCACCGACATCTGTCCTTGGGAGAGCTCCTTTAAAGCCTTCTTGGCCTGCTCCTTAGCCAGCGGGTCCTCAAAGTGCAGCTTCAGTGCCCATAGGAAATCATCAAAGCTATCTAGAGCAGGGGAGTCAGCATCATGTAGTTGGACATACCAGTCTGCTGCTCTACCCTTGAGCTTGGTGGCAATTGCGTTAATTTTGGATTCCTCTGTGGGGAAGCATGCACCAAATTCTTTCATATAACTCTTGGCATTGGTCAGAAAGAATGACAGCTTCACTGGGTCTCCATTAAATTTTACTGAAAAGTCTCTCACTTCTCCCCTGGCTGGACCCAGTCCTGCAGCCACCTGGGGGCTGTCACTCCAAGTGACGGAAGGTCTGGCCCTGCATGGAGGGGATAAGAAGGCCGGGCTCTGCATGGCGGGCACCCACCCCTGGTAGGCTTCTGTCCCCGATAAGCTGCCAGCCTTGGGAGAGGTATGGGAGAAGGCTGCTGATGGGTATCCTCCCCTTGTCTCCCCTGGCTCTCCATCGACATGGACAGGTTCTTTAACAAACACTCCAGGGATTCCATTTTTGCTTCTAGCACTCACAGCCTCTGAGGGTTGGTGAGTCCCCTCTCACCTGCCCTCATGGTGTCCCATCCATCAACAGCGTGGTGGATTCCTTCTCTGGTGTCAGTGGGAATCGGTACTTCCAGGATGTCCCTGAAGTCCCCGGCTGCGGGTCATCCACCTCATCAAAGACAATTAGCTCGCTAATTGACTCCACGGGTGCTGGTCCTCCTCTCAACACCCCACTGCTCTCTGACTCCCCTGAGTCCGATTCTTTATCAAAGACTCTTTTGGAGGGTTCAGGGAAGCAGACGGCTCCGAGGAACTGTCTTGCCTTCCGCTCCTGGTTGCAGGTTCAGGAGCTGAGTTGGTGGACTCCTCGGGTCCTTCGGCACTCATTTGCAATTCAGCCATCGTTAGCTATGATCCCTCACAAGAAGTGGTTCTTGGTAGGAGCTAACAGTTTTAGATGATTCTCAGCTTTATGTAATGATTGCCTATTCAAAATCACCATCAGACTCACACAGGGCTTTCATGGATATCTGATTTAATAATGAATAGTATGCAGGATCACAAGCAAAGCTGAGAATAGTAAAAGTGTGGGATGTCTCCCAATAAAACCCCAAGCAACTCCCAATCCCTCCCCCCAAAGTCAGTACAATTCCATGCCCTGCAGGTGCCCCTAACAGTTCCTGCCGGTCTGCAGGAAACGTCCTTGACAAGGCGAGATAACCCAAACATGCAATTCCTCATTCTTCACTCCTCGCATCTCAGCCTGGTACAAGGAACAGGAGCAGCCTCCTCCTGTACAGCAACTCGTGTCAGCCCCATGGCATGGGAACCCATTACAATGTTTTCCAGGAACATTGGAACAGTAACCATGACAGAAACAGGCATTAACACTTGTAGGCTTTTTTGGACATCCTTCTCCTGGGCTTTGAGGTTTTAGTCTGAATCATGTTTAAGAAGGTATGCACCATATTCATTTGGCTGTTGTTTGCTAGCAGTGTTATGATATTGCAAATGGCTTTTGCTTTGTGTGGGCCATTTTCTTTTTCTAGAGGTGGAGTTTGAATTCAAATGCCACATTAGTTTTATTTTGGCATACATTCTGAAAGACTAAGCTATATGCCTGATTAAAAAAAAAATCAATTAAAAGTGGCAGCCTATTTCTAAAGGGGTCAAAACCAGTGACCAAGCTAATTTTTCTTGGTCTGTCATCCAAGCCATACCCTTGGGGGCACAGGTTACACTGGTACATTTGCATTAGCAGTGCTATTCTGCAGTAACACTATGAATGGCCCTATGACTGTTTTTAGGCAGCACCAGGGAAGAAGCTTGTGTTCTTCAAAGACTGCAGGAAACATTAAAAGCTTTTAAAATGATAAAAGAGAAGAAATGAATTACTTAGCTATCTCATAGATGTTAGAATCCTATCACTATCCCATATCTGATTTGGCATAAAAATGGTGCAGACTTACTTAGCCAGCTCATCCTTATTGCTATGCTGTAAGATTAATCATAATTATACTTTTGGATTTTACCAAATCATGCTTGCTTTATAGTAGATGAAAAAGAATAGAACATAGATTTTTGAAAGCCAAGGTGATAATTAAAAATCCTTGAAGTCCTTTTGTGTAAACTTGAATATTTATGTTATCTGTTTTTTATGATTATGCCTAGTTACAATTATGATCATAGCACAACTAGCATGACTCATGATTTTTCCTCTAACTTTTGTAATACTGTTTAAAGCAGCTTCTTGCCAGACATGAGAGAGTTATAGAGTTTTTGCTTTTCCTAATTAGAGATGTATCTAATAGTCAAAGTTCAGATTATAGCACCTCTAAAAGTAATTACCTTTTGATTCATGGTCCTTAAGAATTACCTTTTCTTTCCTCTATATTTAGAGGATATAATTAATGGAGTAAAGTCCAGTGGGTTTGTAAATTAGGGTATAAGGCAGAAAGGGAAGGACGAGGCAAAATAGCTAAGAGTATAACAGATGGAAACTGAGAGGAGTTTACCAAAGGTAAGCAGTAATTATAAAATATGGTTGCAAACATACCGATCATCATAGCTTTCCTGTCTGCAGCAAACAAAAAGGATGGACAGCTTTGAGAGTCTTAGTTGGCAACATTTCAGCCAGCCAACCATGGAAAGAGAGACTGTTGGGCTCACCAGTGAAGAAAATGCCCAGTTGATTGACTGTAGGGGAGATCAAAGCTTGAAGAACCAAAGGGAAACATGGGCAGAATCAGACAGGGCTAGATGGAGGAGATCCCACCCAGATGGTAAGATCAAACAAGGTGTACAGAATCTGAGAATGAAAAAACTGCTACAGATATTAGCAGACCCAGCTCTTGCTTTTGGAGCATTTTACAAATGAAGTGGGGAAATTTAATCTGTGTATTAAATTCTGGGCCCTTCAAAAGCAATATGTCTTTAAGATGGCTGAATCTTCGGGAGTGGAGAGCTCCAAAGCAGTTTGCGGAGTGAGCAACTCAGTGCATGGACATGTATGAGTGTAGTAAAGAGAGAAATGAATTGCTAGTGCTCAGCAAATCTTCTCTGTTGAACAAACTGGATTATCCCGCTGCATTCAGTACTAAAATTTTGTTCGAAGTTCTTCTTATACCTGTGTGGTACTATCTAGCCATTTATATATATGTATGGTTGTTTCCTATTCACAATATAGGTTTGTTCTTATTGGATTTTCCAAGAATGGGGAGGGAATGTACCCATTTAGTATCCTTCCCTGGGTGAAGGCCCAGCAGCAAGCTTTGTTTGGAGTTAATTGCAATGTAGTTAGGGAGACCATTTAGGGATCTCAAATAGAAACCAGCTTCTCTGCTCATCTCGGACTCCTTTCTACTCATGCATATCTTGGAGGTTGCATCATCTCCTTGCATATATGAACCTTTTTGACACTGCAATAAATAGTGAGAACAAGAGAGAGGAAAGGGCTTTTCTATCCTCTTGTATTTTTTAATAAATCAAGCTTTTACTTTAAATACAATGAATATCTGTTAGGATTCATAGATAGTGGAGCTAGACCACTATATTCTCTTGGTTTTGAGCATTCTGTTTGTAACTGATGTCCTACTACTTAATTATTCAGTATTTTGTCAGCATTCTGTTAATGTTCAGGACATAGCCTCAAACAAGGGCTCCTGCTGAACAGCCAATAGGTATTTTCAGTACCTGCACAAGAAGTTGCCTCAGCATCCATATGGGAAAGAGACAGATTTGTGATTCTTTAAATTAGAGGGGCTTAATCTGAGGCCTAGGGTGAGGTGCAGCCCCCAGATTTTGGCTGTAGTTCTAAGAATCTTCCTGAACTTCTCACTGGAATGTAATTTTTAATGCGATAGAAGTGAAAATTATTAAATGCATGGCAAATAATGCCAACTGTAATTAATGTTGTGAAGAAGTGCTCCAGGGATGGTCCTGCCCTGAAATAGGCTTATTTTGTCTGGAAACTCTCAAACTGTTTTCAGTTCAGAGGATTTATTTTTGGAAACCACTGGATAGCTCCTGGAATGGCAGGGTCTGGGAGGATGTCCCATCATGGTCTAGAGAGAAAAGAAATATTCTGGAGTTCTCAGGAACATTTAGTTCCCAATCATCAAATGTTACACTTCCCTAAATGAATGTATCTTTTTGTTGGTCCTTGTCCACTTCTTTATCCTGGCTCTGCCTTATTCTTGAGAGTAGGTTGTTTTATAGCTGAAGCAAACTCCTCTGACTACAGTTCTGTGCTGTTTAAACACTGGCCATGGAAAACTGACTGCTTGGAAGTGGAACATTAGGGGAAACATGAAGACATGCAAGTGTATTCCATAAACTCTGATTATTACAAAATCTATCTCTATCATCTTAAATAGAAGGAACCAATTTGGGGAAGGGTATTCTAGAGGGATAATGCTCCTTATTTCATCAGATGGACAGATAGCAAACAACAGGCCTGTCTAAAAATATTTGGGATGAGCAACTTTGACTTTTTTTCCCCTTGTAGTCAGCAGCAGTAGCAACAACAGACAGAGACCATCTTCAGTAATAAGTGCTCAATTCTTCATCATCTGACAAATGTGCAAATTATTATTTGTACAAAGAAGCTTTCAGGATGAGGTCTGACACAAAGGGATGTGTCAGCTAGACAATTTAATCATGTTCATATTAAAAACATCAATGCATTAACCATGATATCTGCAAAACAAGGTGATGGAAGGCACCAATCTGGTGCTCTTTGGACAATGAGTCTCTTTCAACAAAATTGAATTGTCCTAAGTATGTTTACTTGTTACTGAAGTCTGCTGGATTGGTGCCATCAGCATACAACACCAATCTAGTGGTCTTCCATAATGAGCAAGCATACTTTTGCACCTGCCCAATTGCCCACTTCTAGCTCTTTTAAGTGGCGTGGTTAACCTAAGCAGGAAATTACTAAGGCAATAAAATGTACTGTTATAGTGTAAGAAGCCAGAGTTTGTAACTGGTTTATGGATCTGACTATTGGTAATAACTCACACTAGTTTACTTCCTTGTAAGCAGAACACCAAGATTTTGAATAATGCTAGCTTAATATTCTGTACTTATGTATTTGTGGGTATTTAATCATAAGATCTAGTATACTTCTATATAACATTGTTTCCACCCCACAGTGAGTCTCTCACAAACAGCCTAAGAGAACAATCTTTTTTACTTTCAGATTGAGGAGCCCTGTGACAATCTGTTGGGCTATGAAATGGGACTGCAGATGGAGAAACCCTAATTATCCCTTGGTACTCTATTTGGAAAAGAAAACTCTTTGTTAAGATTGAATCTGTATGAAAGCTTCCTATCAGGCAGAACATTCAAAATGTTCAAACTACTGTGATAATGGCAATGATAGAAGATGAAAGGATTTATTATGGTAAGGGAAAAATCTTCATAAAGGTTAACATAGACTCATCTATACAGCACAATGATCAGGGGATGATGCGTTTCCCCAGTGCCACCTCAAGGCTATAAGGCCTCCCAAGGCCAGATAGACTGATGGCACCACCTCCCACAAGTGCAAAGATTTGCAATTTTAGAATGATTCAGAAGGAGGGTCGGGATTGGCTCCCTAAGCTTTGGCATCCTAGGCCAGCCTTCAGCCTAAAGCCAGCCTTCTTGTGTCTCCAGATAATAACTTTAAAGAGTTGGCCTAGGGCCCGTGATGCTTTATGAGTTGTATACACTGAAATGGGAGTTAATCCTCTCTTACCCAGATGATATCATTCAGTCTTGCTAGCACTGGTGTTAAAGCCAAAGATGATCACATCTTCATATAATTAGGCTCATGGAGGGAACATGGCCTCTGAAATTGCTCATTTTGTCTCTAGTGTGTTTTATCTCTGGAAGTTCAGCATATCACTATTTTAATACTCTATTTATTTTTGAACTTCAGCAAAGGATCATTACCTTCTCATGGTACTGGAGCTCGAGTACCTCAATGATGCCATGAGCTAAACCGTGAAGGGCCACCCAAGACAGAAAGGTCATGACAGAGAGGTCAGACTAAATGCGATCCCTGGGGAAGGTAATGGCATCCTACCCCAGTATTCTTGATGTGAAAACTAAATGGGTCAGTACAACCAGAGGTATGTCGGTATACCATCGGAAGATGAGACCCCCAGGTTGGAAGATGGTCAAAATGCTACTGGAGAGGAACAGAGGATGAGTTCAACTAGCCCCAGATGTGATGACACAGCTAGCTCAAAGCCGAAAGGACGGCTAGCAGCCGACGGTGCTGGTGGTGAACGGCAAATCCGATGTTCTAAGGATCAACACACCATTGGAACCTGGAATGTAAGATCTATGAGCCAGGGCAAATTGGATGTGGTTATTGGTGAGATGTCAAGATTAAAGATAGACATTTTGGGCGTCAGTGAACTGAAATGGACTGGAATGGGCCACTTCACATCAGATGACCACCAGATCTACTACTGTGGACAAGAGGACCACAGAAGAAATGGAGCAGCCTTCATAATTAATAGTAAAGTGGCTAAAGCAGTGCTTGGATACATCCAAAAAATGATAGAATGATCTCAATTCGAATTCAGGGCAAGCCATCTAACATCACAGTGATCCAAATATATGCCCCAACCACAGATGCTGAAGAAGCTGAAGTAGAGCAGTTCTATGAGGATCTGCAGCACCTACTGGACAATAAACCTAAAAGAGAGGTTGTTTTCATCACAGGAGACTGGAATGCTAAGGTGGGCAGTCAAATGACACCTGGAATTACAGGTAAGCATGGCCTGGGAGAAGAAAACGAAGCAGGACATAGGCTGATAGAATTTTGCCAAGACAACTCACTCTGCATAACAAACACTCTCTTCCAACAACCTAAGAGATGGCTTTATACATGGACTTCACCAGATGGACAACACCGAAATCAGATTGACTACATCTTTTGCAGCCAAAGGTGGCAGACATCTATACAGTCGGTAAAAACAAGGCCTGGAGCTGACTGTAGTTCAGATCACGAACTTCTTATTGCACAATTTAGGATCAGACTAAAGAGATTAAGGAACACCCACAGATCAGTTAGATATGAGCTCACTAATATTCCTAATGAATACACAGTGGAGGTGAAGAATAGATTTAAGGGACTGGACTTAGTAGATAGGGCCCTGGAAGAACTATGGACAGAAGTTCACAACCTTGTCCAGGAGGCGGCAACAAAATATATCCCAAAGAAAGAGAAAACCAAAAGGCAAAATGGCTGTCTGCTGAGACACTAGAAGTAGCCCAAGAAAGAAGAAAAGTAAAAGGTAACACTGATAGGGGGAGATATGCCCAATTAAATGCAAAATTCCAGAGGTTAGCCAGAAGAGATAACGAATTATTTTTAAACAAGCAATGTGCGGAATTGGAAGAAGACAATAGAACAGGAAGGACAAGAGACCTCTTCCAGAAAATTAGAAACATTGGAGGTAAATTCCAGGCAAAAATGGGTATGATCAAAAACAAAGATGGCAAGGATCTAACAGAAGAAAAAGAGATCAAGAAAAGGTGGCAAGAATATATGGAAGATCTGTATAGGAAGAATAATCATATAGGGGTTAGCTTTGACAGTGTGGTCAGTGAGCTAGAGCCAGACGTCCTGAAGAGTGAGGTTGAATGGCCCTTAAGAAGCATTGCTAATAACAAGGCAGCAGGAGTTGACGGTATCCCAGCTGAACTGTTCAAAATCTTGCAAGATGATGCTGTCAAGGTGATGCATGGTATATGCCAGCAAATTTGGAAAACACAAGAATGGCCATCAGATTGGAAAAAAACTTATATCCCCATACCAAGAAAAGGGAAACACTACAGAATGTTCAAACTATCGAACAATGGCACTCATTTCACATGCCAGTAAGGTAATGCTCAAGATCTGAAAGGTAGACTTCAGCAATTCATGGAGCAAGAATTGCCAGATGTACAAGCTGAGTTTAGAAAAGGCAGAGGAACTAGGGACCAAATTGCCAATATCCGCTGGATAATGTAAAAAGCCAGGGAGTTTCAGAAAAACATCTATTTCTGTTTTATTGACTATTCTAAAGCCTTTGGCTGTGTGGACCATCACAAATTGTGGCAAGTTCTTAGCGGTATGGGGATACCAAGTCATCTTGTCTACCTCCTGAAGAATCTGTGTAACGACCAAGTAGCAACGGTAAGAACAGACCACGGAACAATGGACTGGTTTAAGATTGGGAAAGGAATACGGCAGGGTTGTATACTCTCACCCTACCTATTCAGCTTGTACCCAGAACACATCATGCGATGTGCTGGGCTTGAGGAATCCAAGGCTGGAGTTAAAATTGCTGGAAGAAACATTAACCATCTCAGATATGCAGATGATACCACTTTGATGGCTGAAAGTGAAGAGGAACTGAGGAGCTTTATGATGAAGGTGAAAGAAGAAAGTGCAAAAGCTGGCTTGCAGCTAAACCTCAAAAAAAAACAAAAAACCCAAGATTATGGCAACCAGCTTGATTGATAACTGGCAAATAGAGGGAGAAAATGTAGAAGCAGTGAAAGACTTTGTATTTGTAGATGCGAAGATTACTGCAGATGCTGACTGCAGTCAGGAAATCAGAAGACGTTTAATCCTTGGGACAAGAGCAATGACAAAACTCAATAAAATAGTCAAGAGCAGAGACATCACACTGACAACAAAGGTCCACATAGTTAAAGCAATGGTATTCCCCATAGTAACATATTGCTGCAAGAGCTGGACCATAAGGAAGGCTGAGCAAAGGAAGATAGATGCTTTGAACTGTGGTGTTGGAGGAAAATACTGAAAGTGCCTTGGACTGCAAGAAGATCAAACCAGTCCATCCTCCAGGAAATCAAGCCAGACTGCTCACTTGAGGGAATGATATTAAAGGCAAAACTGAAATACTTTGGCCACATAATGAGAAGACAGGACACCCTGGAGAAGATGCTGATGCTAGGGAGAGTGGAGGGCAAAAGGAAGAGGGGCAAACAAAGGGCAAGGTGGATGGATGATATTCTAGAGGGGACGGACTCGTCCCTGGGGGAGCTGGGGGTGTTGACGACCAACAGGAAGCTCTGGCATGGGCTGGTCCATGAAGTCACGAAGTGACTGAATGAATAAACAACAAAATTTATTTTTAAAATGATAAAGGGAATCGGTGTTGGGAGCAAAGCAATGTTTTGTGAGTGGAATGCACATATAAATGATCTCATTAACATTTCATCATTAATATTTCAACCATTTACTTACTTTCTCTTGGTAACAAAATATTTATATTTGGAAATGATATATATATATAGAAAGTTAATTGTTTATACTAATAGCTTAAACTTAAGGACAGTTGGCTATTTCTGTCTAGGGCCTGCTGATGCATACACTGTGAAGTGTATGTTTTGTAGGATATTTTCAAATTAGTAAATCATTTGGTCTTTCCAAACATTATTACAAGTGGAAGTCAAACTATGTGACCATGTGACCAGCCTCCAGCAGTTTCTAATAATAGAGATGATACATTTTCTAACATCAGAATGGTAATATTTTGGGTGGAGGATGGAGTATATTTTATATACTATTATATAGAAAAATGGCTTGCCTGGATTCATTCATTCATTCATTCATTCATTCATTCATTCATTCATTCTACATTATATTCAGGCAAAATTGTCAAGTCTACTCCTATTACTGACAATATCCCAAGGTAATATTTAACAGACTATATTATTTATGTAACTGAACCTCACTATTTAAGGCTTCCATTACAAGGGAACAAGAAAGAAAAATCCTTTTCCATTGGAATTATATCTAATTGAAAGCCATTTTTTTTCTTCTAGGCTTTTATCTAAGGCCAGTTACAACATAATATGTCACTAAAGTACCATGGATCCATTTAAAACTAGTGATTGCACATATGTATACTCAAAAAGCAGCTCTTAATTCTCCCCATCTGAGAGTTTGCTCAGGTTTCCTCATATCATTTACCGCATGGCAAAAATTTAGACTAAAACTGTTTAGGCTGCTGCTGCAGCAGCTCTAAAGTATGACAGTCCTTATAGATACAGGATCAAAATTGTGGTATAGAGGGAATGTGGATGAGTCCATGAGTCAGAATATCATCAGAATGGAATTTCCTACAGTATGCAATCTTTTGCTATCTGTTTAGTCTGCCTGTGCAATGAAATGCAGATTTAGAGTAACTGTTTCACACTCTTTCAGTATTAGTTGTGCTTCCTTTTGAGGAAGCATGAGCCAAATTACTCTACGTGCTTCCCTTCAACCAATAGTCTGAATTCCCACTGTGTTAATAATCATGTTCTGACATCCACCATTCCAAATATGTCTAATGTTCACCGCATTTCTGCTTATAACCTTCTTCATAAAATCTTTTTCTTTCTTGCTCCACAAGATATTTTCTCTATAACTTTTGTAAGACAGACAGACAGACAGACAGTAGCATCATTAGGTCAGGAAATGAATGGCTGTATAATTTATCTGTTATTTCCAAATGTCAAAGAATTGTGCTTAACTCTCTTCATGTCTATCATTAGTTTGGGATTTTCCATTCTTTTACAATCATCAAGTTCAGGATGTTTTATAAACTGGAGTCTATTTTTTTTGCACAAGTTGATGTATCATTTCCATTTTTATTGCTTTAATTTTTTAAACTTGGAGAATAATGCATGGCTAAACTGTATAAACAGTATGTCTCCTGAAAATGTTGGTTTGACCCTGTTAAATATGTTCATTAAAATGTATTACTGTCTTAAAAGTTATTAGATTTATTAAAATGCATTTAGCATGAGGAAATTAGTCAAAGAATGTTGGGAAAGCTTGAAGGCTTTCACCTGGTAGAAGACTCTTGGAGTAAAAATTTCCATTACAGCAATCTGTTCCTGTGCAGAGTTAATAATCATTTTTAAATTCACATATTCCTGAATCAAGAATATGCAATCAGATTCTTGGCCAAAAGACTAATCTGATAGAGTTTTTAAAGGTTAATAAAAGAACTCCAAGCAGCTAACAGCAATCTTGCAGGGTAGAAGCGTGAACCAAAAAAGAGAACTTGCACGTCAAGCTTAATTACGTTCAGAAATAAATTCAGCCTTCACACTGTAGTTAGATGAAGAAACTTACTTTTATTCAGCAGATCTGGATACAGGTAGGTTCATAGTAGAAAGCACTTAATCATCACTGATTCTTTGTAGACATTTTCTATGTGGAATAGAAAGTCTGCGTGCAAGCGAGAGGGGGAGGGCTGCATTCCTGCAGCACGTCCTGCT
Source organism: Candoia aspera (assembly GCF_035149785.1). NCBI lineage: Eukaryota > Metazoa > Chordata > Lepidosauria > Squamata > Candoiidae > Candoia > Candoia aspera. Next base: position 32,612,649 of record NC_086158.1, on the reverse strand, counting down.
TGTAGGTCTGATAGAAATATAATGGAGATTGTTAATCCCCAAGCCCAAGAAGGAGGAGGAAGTGGAAATCAGGTGACCCATGTGACATCTCACAAGCACAGTAGAGATGTGTTTGCTAGAGAGGCCCCCTTATGCTTATGAGACAATGCTGAGTTGACCCCTGATAATTCCAACATAATCTTCAGTGTGGAAAATCAGGAGTGTTGATGCATTTTGTGGATGTGTACATATTTTACTGTATGGAAAGATTGCATAAAAAGAACCACCTGGAAGTTTCAATTGGTCCAGAATACAGCAGCATGGGTAGTTATGGGCATGTCTCATTATGATCATTTAATACCACTACACCCCAAGCTGCACTGGCTCCCAATAGGCTTCTGGGCATGATTCAAGGGGCTGGTTATTACCTGTAAAACCCTACATGGCATAGGGCTGGGTCACTTGAGGGACCACTTCTCCCAAGGACATCTGCCTACCCCAAATTCTTCCCCAGGGAAGGCATGCTCCAAGTTCCTTCTTTTAAAACTTGTTATCTTATGGGACCCAGGAAGCATGCTCTTTCTGTGGTTGCCCCTGCTCTATGGAATGATCTCCCCTGCCTCCAGTATATATAGGCCCCAACTCTTCTCACCTTTAGGAAAGCTGCTAATACCTGGCTTTTCCCCCAGGCATTCAGGGCCAGTTGAATTGGAGTCCCTTTGTGATTTTTTGTTATGTGCTTGGTTGCCTTTTTATATTTTATATTTGGTATTTATCTATTGTATTGTTTATTGTTATGTGGTTTTTAAAAATTGTTTGTTGGTTTTTATGCTGTATGCCACCCAGAGTCATATTGGTTGAGTTGGGCAGCCTTATAAATCTTATAAATAATTAGATATTTATCATGTATTTTATTTATGTTATGTTTCATTATGGACATTCACCTAACAGCCATGAAAAGAAGATAAACCATATAGTTAGCAAACACACAAGAAAAGAGTTGTATGATGTCTTAGAAGTGTATAGCTGATATTTTGGAAAGCATTTTTTTTTTCATTTGGGGTTTAGAATAGGGGGCTTCAGCAAAGTTGAGTTCCCATCTGTACAATCTCCCTGTGACCCACTTCTCCTGTTTTCTCAGCCCAATGCAACTCTCACCACCACATATTTTTAGGGGGAACATTTGATCTTATAGATACAGGTTTAAAAAAGTAAACCATAGATGGCTTTAATGAAAAAAAAGGATGGGGAATTTCCCATGTATGAAGATTGTTGCACAGCATTAATTCTAAAGGATAAGCTCACTTCTATACTTAATATTTGTGAAGTTCTGGATCAACATCATGATCCAGTTGTTCCACACTATCAAGATGCAGCCCCAGAAACACTGACTCTTTGCACATTTGATTATGTTGGCCAGCAAGAAAAGTATGAGTAGAAATAAGAGGAAGGGACTCATCCTTTACTCTCCTTGTCTCCATTGTGCTCTTTCTGACTGGAGGATTCTTGGGCTCTGCCCCTCAGCCTGCATTCTACAGGCAGAGTACTTTCTTCTCCTTTTCCCCAATATGAGACAGAATGTACATGCTTTCTATCACAGAACATCACTTTTCTCATATAGTGCTCTTTCCCATAGAGTTCCAACTGCCTCACAGCTATACTATTCTTTCTAACTGAGGAGAATAACAACTTTATGGTTTTCCATCTTGTCAGTTGTTCTGATTTTTCCAAAATTCAACAAAGAAATTACAGTATGACCTACAGACTGTGGATACTGAGTGGATACTGTGTTATACACTTTCCTATTAATTAGCAGGGGGGAATGTTCTTGGTATTTAGAGATTAGCAGTGATAAAAACAATTGTGGATCAGTTAAAATGCTTCTGCTGGTTTGGAGAATGAAAAGGGTGGTAGTGTATTAATATCATAGGTTCCAGTTTAGTAAAAAAACACTTCTGAATAAGCATCTTTAGTATACATGCAAGAGATGAATAAGCTTTGCTAACATGTATGCAGAAAAATCTGTAAAGAATCCTCTCTCTGTATCATGATATAGTGTATACATTGAATGAAAGATAAGCCACCTCAAGATAATGACAAATATAGGTAGTCCTTTGGTTATGACGGCAATTGGGACCAGGTGTCATGTTCACTGTTTCAATGTGCCTGGTACATCGTAACACTTCACATGTTATTTGCTAATTGAGTGTTTGATTTTCAGGGAAGGGAGGCTTCCATAGCCCGGGCTGTTATCTCTGGGTCGAGGGAATGGAATGTGTTTGGGTTTTCTCAACTGCTCAAGGTTGCTTTCCCAGGAATGGTGAAGACAGTTACTGGCACCTGGGTGTGTGTGTGTGTGTGGTTAGAACGGCTGGGTGGGGGGAGGTCTTACGTTTGGAGCTGAGGGTTCTTAATTTGTATTTGGTGCGCTTTTGCTCATTCTCAGCTTTCTCTGTAGTTGCATACTAATCCTTCAATAAATCAGATTTCATAAAATTCACTTGTGAGTCTGGTTCAATTAGGTTAGGCAACCATTACATAAAGCTGAGAATCCTTAGATCTTACCGCTAACATCTATCCAGAGCAATCTGTGAAGAACTAAAGTTAGTGATGACTGAGCCTACTCCTTACTCAGGGGAAAGCGAGTATTTGGATGCTGGGGAACCGGATTCCATGGCCAAGAGAAGTGGAAAAGCACCCACTCCGGAGTCGGAGGACTTATCAGGGGTTTCGAGTCCCAGTCCTGCGAATGGGAAGGCTGTGAAATCCAAAGTGGTTAAGAAAGCCGAGGAAGTGCCGACTGAACAGGTGATGTGGGATGAGGAGCAGGGAGCCCTACCAGGCACGTCAAAAACGTCTTGGAAGCTGAGGTACCCGTTGTCCCCAAATGTAATCAGGGCCGGTGAGAGAGGGTCGGAGGGCTCTGAAACCCCTGTGAGAGCACAAGGGTGGGAAGCCAGGTTACAATACCTAGAAGAAATGATGCTGAAAATATCGTTGGCTTTGTGGGACCCAGTCAGAGAGAGAAGGGAGCACCATTCCCGACAGTCGTCCCCCTCTCCTCCCCCTTCCCCGGGGGTGAGGATGAAAGATTGGAGAAGGCATCAGGCGGGTTCACCATTGGGCAGTCCCAGACGGTCGTCCCCATCGCCCCCGCGGCATGCAGAGGACCGAGGGAGAAGAGCGGAAAGAGGGGAGAGGAGACATCCAAAGGTCAGGATTTCAGATTCCACCCCCCCTGACGAAAGATCGATGGGGTCTAAGAGGAAGGCTGGGCAGAAAGAGGAAGAAGAGCCCGCTGGGTGCCAGATATTGGGAGTTTACGGTCAAGTTTGATGGGGACCCCACGAAGTTGTCATTTTTCCTGACAAATGCTAAAAGCTATATGGAGGAGTTTGGGACACTGTTCCCCTCTGAGAGGGCTAAGATAAATGCTGTGGCCACCAAGCTGGAAGGCAGGGCAGCTGATTGGTTTGTACAGTTAACCGAAATGGAGGCCCTGGAATTGAACGAGTTCGAGGAGTTCTTGTGGGTGCTCAAATTGCATTTTGCTGACCCGTTGGCAAAGGAGAAAGCCAAGGTGGCCCTGAGGGAGTTGATCCAGGGATCAGGGTCTGTTGCAGACTACGCCTTAGAGTTCCAAGCTTTAGCTGCAAAGGTGGACGATTGATCGCAAACGACTCTGATAGAGATGTTCAAGGATGGTCTGCGACCCGAGTTGTTGAGGTGGTCGTTGGGGAGAGCAGATCCCACCACCCTATATGACTGGATACAGCTGGCAGGGAATGTGGAGCAAGCCCATGCGAAGTTTGCTCAAAGTAAGAGGGGTCCCAAGCAAATGGCCATGATGAGAGCTGCCAAGCCCATGGGCACTGCAGCCCGTGCAGGGCGAACGGTGTGGCAGGAGGAGAGGGAGAGCCACTACGCGAAAGGGCAGTGCCTCCGATGTGGGAAGGAGGGCCACCGAGCGGCGGCATGCCCGAAAGGGAAACCTGAGGAGCGCCAGGGGAGATCGTCGGGAAAATCACCCTCCTTCCCCAGGAAGATGAAGGCGGCTGTAGCTGAGGGCGAAGAGGAAGGAGTCCCATATTTTGGAGAGGAGGGGGAGCCCGAATTGCTCCAGCCAGCGGGAAACACCAGCCACCTGCTCTAAAGGGCGCCGCTGGGCAGGTGGAAGAGGGAGGATGCGACTACCCCTCGGTGAGTGGAAACTTTCCTACGTTGTCAGTGAAAGTTAAGTTGGGCTCCCGAACAAGAACTGCCGAAGCATGGGCATTGGTCGACTCGGGGTGTTCCCGATGCTTGATGCACCCGGAAGTGGTGGATGCGCTGGAATTACCCACGTTCCCCCTAAAACACCCTATGATTTTTACCCAGTTGGATGGTTCTACGGCAGGGGGGAAGCCAGTCACCCATTTTACGGGCATGGTGGCATTGCAGATGGGTAGCCACCGGGAAGGGCTGCCGTTTGTCGTGGCGCCTGTGGGAGGGCCATTGGTCATTCTGGGGATGCCCTGGTTGGTCCAACAAAACCCACACATAAACTGGGTGCACCGGACTTTGACATTTGAGGATGGGTTCTATCAAATCCCTATAGAAGAAGACGCTCCACAGGAGGCCATGGGGGGGGTGGCGGCGGCGACCCCGCATCTCGCTGCCGCCCCCCTGGAGGGCCTGCCAGAGTAATACCAGAGTTTTGCAAATGTGTTTGGAGAAAAGGAGGTGGACCAATTCCCTCCTCACCGGAGAACTGACTGTGCAATAGAGTTGGTCCCTAATGCGCAGCTGCCCAAACCTAAAATCTATGCCATGACGCAAAAGGAGCTGGCAGCGTTGCGTGAGTTTGTGGACAAAAATCTAGCTAGGGGTTTTATTGAGCCAGCTAATTCGCCGGTTGGCGCCCCTGCCTTGTTCCGGGCAAAGAAGGATGGGACTCTGAGACTCTGCATGGATTACCGCGGGCTCAATGTGGTCTCGATCCTAAACAAATACCCTCTGCCCCTCTTAAAAGACATGCTAGCACATCTGTCTAAAGGGAAAATTTTCTCTAAACTGGACTTGAGGGAGGCATATTTCTGTATCCGTATACGGGAAGGGGATGAATGGAAGACTGCTTTCAATTGCCCTCTGGGTTCCTTCCAGTACAAGGTTTTGCCGTTTGGGTTGGCAGGGGCACCTGGGGTGTTTATGCAGCTAATCAATGAGGTGTTACATGATCATTTGTTCAAGGGAGTTTTGGTGTATTTGGATGATGTGCTGATTTACACTGAAACAATGGAAGAACATGAGCGTTTGGTGAAACAGGTGCTTAGCAAACTAAGAAAGGCAGAGTTGTATGCTAAGCTCTCCAAATGTGAATTTCATAAGACACAACTTGACTATTTGGGGTACAGAATTTCAGATTCAGGGGTTGAAATGGACCCCGCCAAAGTGCAAGCCATTTTGGACTGGGAGCGCCCGCACACGCGCAGGCAGCTCCAAAGTTTCCTTGGGTTTTGTAACTATTATCGCCCGTTCATCCAGGTGTTTGCTGAGATTGCATTGCCTCTAACCGATTTATTGAAAACCAAGGGGCGGGGCGACACACAGAGGGTGAAAAACCCGGGGGGCGTGCTCAATTGGATGCCTCAATGCCAATCGGCGTTTGACAAGCTTAAGAGATTGTTCATTGCTGAACCTATTCTGCAACATCCTGATCCCGATAAACCCTTTGTGGTTCAGGTGGATGCTTTTGATTTTTCCATTGGGGCTCTTTTGATGCAAGCCGATGCTGCTGGTTGCCTCAAGCCTTGTGCGTACTTGTCCCGAAAGTTTTCTGAGACAGAAAGACGGTGGCATGTCTGGGAGAAAGAGGCTTTTGCAGTGAAAGCGGCTTTAGACACTTGGCGCCACCTTTTAGAGGGGGCTAAATGTCCGTTTAAAGTGTGGACTGACCATAAGAATTTAGAAGCCCTTAGCACGCCTCGCAAGCTCAGCCCTAAGCAGGTTCATTGGGCTCAGTTCTTTAGCCATTTTGATTTCCAGTTAAAGTTCATCCCAGGGAAGAAAAACATCCTGGCCGATGCATTTTCCCGCTTGCCTCAGGATTCAGCCCAGGCACCTGACATCGTGGGGACGCTTTGGACAGAGCCCCAATTGGGAATACAAGCTGTCACACGCAGCCAGACCCGTGGGCAGTTGCCCTCAGCGTCAGTTTCACCGGCTGCTAGAGCGCCGGCTGTTCCTTCCCAATTGCAACAAAAGTTTCTCTCAGAGCTGAAATCTGACACCTGGCTGCAAGCGAATAGAGACAATGTTACTTTTGACAAAGGCTTCGCTTGGAGGCAAAATCGCCTCTATGTGCCTGACAGTTTGCGAAAGGAAATCTTAAGGGGATCTCATGATGATAAGCGGGCAGGTCATTTTGGATTTGTAAAGACCCTACACCTGGTCCGCAGGCAATTTTGGTGGCCCTCCTTAAGACGTGATGTCAAGGACTATGTTGCTTCTTGTCCAGTTTGTGCCATGTCAAAACGGAAGGGGGTAAGCCTCAGGGCTTGCTGCAATCTGTCGCCAGTCCCTGCCGCCCTTGGAAGGAGGTCTCCATGGATTTTATCATTGATTTGCCTCCAGGCCAGAGAAAGACTGTGATTTGGGTGGTGAAAGATTTCTCTAAGCAAGCCCATTTCATTCCATGTGCCTCCATTCTGTCTGCACAACAATTAGCCCGCCTTTTCCTAATCCACATCTACAGAATCCACGGGAGCCCCTCCCGTTTGGTCACGGATCGCGGGACACAGTTTACTTCTCAGTTCTGGAGGGCATTTTTAAAACTGGTAGGCACTAAACAAGCCTTATCCACTGCGTGGCATCCTGAGACTGACGGAGACACGGAGGCTCTCAATGCCACCCTGGAGCAGTTTCTCCGCTCATTTGTGAACTACCAACAGGACAATTGGGTAGACCTCCTCCCCTTTGCTGAAGTGGCATACAAAAACTCCGTTCATCAGAGCACAGGACGCACACCTTTCAGTACTGTGTTCGGGCAGGGCTTTGTGCCCATTCCTGACCTCCCTCAACCCACCGTTCCACCTTCATCTCCTTCGAATTGGGCTGCACACTTGGCAGATTCCTGGCCAGTGATTCAACAAGCATTGACTGACGCCCACTCGGCTTATAAGCTCCATGCTGATAAAAAGCGTGCACCTCAGCCTCCTTTTAAGGTGGGGGATAAGGTCTACCTGTCTACCAAATACATCAAATCTTCTCAACCTTCCAAGAAGTTAGCACCTAAGTTTGTTGGTCCCTTTCCTATTGTGGGTGTTGTGAACCCTGTCACATTTAGGTTAGACCTGCCACACAATCTTAGGCGTTTACATCCTGTTTTTCATTGCAGCTTGCTCAAACCCATTACCCACTCCGATTGCTGGCACCCACAGCCCACTCCTCCTGCGCCAATCTTGATTGACGGGCAGCAGCACTTTGAGGTGAAAGAGATCCTGGATTCTCGCCGGCTTCATGGAACACTGCAGTACCTCATCCGATGGAAGCATTTTTCCCACCCTGAGTGGGTGGCTGCTCGCGATGTCCGTTCTCCCCTTTTAGTTACACGCTTTCATGCTGCTTATCCTTTGAAACCTGCGCCTTAATATTCTTTGGGGGGGCGGTATGTCATGTTCACTGTTTCAATGTGCCTGGTACATAGTAACACTTCACATGTCATTTGCTAATTGAGTGTTTGATTTGCAGGGAAGGGAGGCTTCCATAGCCCGGGCTGTTATCTCTGGGTCGAGGGAATGGAATGTGTTTGGGTTTTCTCAACTGCTCAAGGTTGCTTTCCCAGGAATGGTGAAGACAGTTACTGGCACCTGGGGGGTGGTGGTGGTTAGAATGGCTGGGTGGGGGGAGATCTTATGTTTGGAGCCGAGGGTTCTTAATTTGTATTTGGCGTGCTTTTGCTCATTCTCAGCTTTCTCTGTAGTTGCATACTAATCCTTCAATAAATCAGATTTCATAAAATTCACTTGTGAGTCTGGTTCAATTAGGTTAGGCGACCATTACACCAGGATTGCTGTCACTGATGCAGTCCTAAAGCATGATGTCACATGACTGCATCACTTAATGATGGCCATCCTTGCCATCCCCATTGCTGTTGTAACTACAGGACATGCAGGTTTTTAAGTGGGAAGAGGCAGGAGTCCCAGGTAAGGAGTGCAGGGATGCCATGGGGGTAGGGGTGGGGGACACTGATACATTAGTTACTGATTGGTCATACCCAGGTTGCTGTTTCATATTTCTACCAAATTTGAGGTTCCGCAATCCTACTGAATTAACTTCTTCAGGATTTTTGGGCTACATAAGGAAAGTTTGCTGTTATTTGTGATATCCATGAACAAAGCAACTTTCACTCATTTAAAATACTGAACCCACCAACATCCCTACTATTTTGAGAAGCCAAGAAGAAAGTCTCTATGGGTGCTTACCTTCAGTTTGAAAGTCTGGGGTACAGGTCATAGAGCAAGAGGCAGTGATGGCATTTTTCAATAATAGCACTGTGGATTAAGTTAGGAGGCTTGCATGTTTAATGCCTGGCAGCTCTTTCATCAATAATTCTGTGTAATGAAGTGATATAAAATTCATTTGCAGTGAGACTTTCCCCCCCTTGCCCTTGCTGTTTCTCTCACACATACTTGAGCTATTGCCCTTAATGGAGCACGAAAGAACAGTGAATTCATTTGGTGAATTGATATTGATTTTATGAAATAACTAGTGCTATTTATCAAAAGACACTGTGCAGCTATTCCATCTTTCCCTTCTTCTTTTCTTCCTTCTGTAGTAATAAAAGAGAAGAAGCAATGGGACACACAGAATTTGGATCAGCATAAATAAATTCTACAACTGAGGCAAGGTGATAATGATCATTGTCATCGTTTATTTCAGTAATTATTTTATTGCATTTATTTAAAGGTTTTCTTTACTTCTCTCATGTGGTTAATAATAGTAGCAGTAACAATATTACATTTTCTATATCACTTACTTTACAAAATATATATTTTGAAAGAATATAAGAAATAAATGGTACAGGTAAGAAAACCAGACACAGAAAAAGAAATATGGATGGATAAACTACGAATCTGAAATATCGAATAACTAATATTATAATGTACCAACAATAAAACATCTTATAGCAGTTCTAAGTATAATGTTTGAAGTAAATTTGATATTCTTCTTCCTTTGAAATTCCCACTGTTGCATCTCTGACTGTATTCATATTCTACGCTAGTTTCTAGGGGCATTTTTTTTAGAACTTCACAACTCAATCTGATAATATTATCTTCTTAAAAATAGGTATAGTGTTAGACTTATTGCAGGATGAAGCACAATTCCAAACTCAGGAGCACCTACAGAGAAGGCACAACTCCAAGTCATTATCACAAAACTACATACCATCTTCTTGCTTTTTCTGTCCTGGCATTTTCTATCTGAGGAGAGCTTGGTGGAAAGAAATTCAACAGGGTGTTCTCTTGTAGGAGTTGCATTTACATTTTGGAAAAAACAATAAGCAGTTGAAAAAACAATTTGATTTCCTCTCCTTGCATGGACCAAGGAGAATTTCATTATGTTTCTTAATCTGCAGTAGGATATAAAAATATAAAAATTCATACCATTGGAGTAGATGAAAATGTCCCTGCCAAAAATGTATGAAACAGAAAGCAGATGGACAACCGATTAACCAAATTTACCTTGAGGAACAAGATATGGTCTTTCTACCTGTGGAAATATCATAGAACTGACTTAAAAATAAAGCTCTTAATTGAGCAACTTGACCATTTAAATTCCTGTGAAATAAACAGTGCTTTCAGGAAAATTCAATAATTTCCTATTGTGGGTCTGAAGTGAATTATGGCAGCAGAACTAGATGGATGTTTTGACTAGCATAATTGTTATAGTACACCTTAAGGGCATGTCCAAACCTGGGGTTCTCCTATACAAGATGCTCAATGTGAGATCACTCTGTTTTATGGAATGTACAAAATGTCAGCATTCTCTCTTGCCATCATTTGATTTCTCTATGTTCCATCTGTTGTTGTTTTCCCATCAGCAAACAGAAATGTGACTTTCTCCAGCATAATGGAAGAGTTGAACAGCCTCCATAGGTAGAAAGGATTTTAATGCTTCTCTTCTATGGTTTTAAAAGTGTGAGAGGTTGATGTGGGCAGGGTCTCAAGGGGAAGGTGAATCCATCACAGTTCAGTACACCATGTCTCTGGGAGCTGTTTATGACCTCATTTATTGTTTTAATTGAATTGTTTAATTCCATTAAACAATAATGTGTTACATCCATTCCAGTGTTATATTCTCCTTCCCCTCCTCCAGCTATACCTTCACCGAGAAAATGGGGGGAGAGATATGTCGGCTGGACTGAGCAAATTCTCTTCCCCACATTTGCAGAGAGAAAAAATGGTAGCAAGGGGGCAGCTCTTGTTGCTATAGCAGTGCTGGGATGAGGAAGAAAGGAGATTGATGGATGATGTGCAGCAAGCAGGCCATCAATGATTTCATTGCCTGGTCTGACCAAGGTATTCACTGTGTTGTGTTGTTCTCTCCAGTTTTCTCCAATACAGGATAGGGAATCAACAGCAGTCACTGCATAATACAATATTATTGATTGATTATTATCTAACAACTGTCCCCCAATCTTTCTGATTATTATAATTACTTATATAACTAAAATCAGGCTGAAAAGTATTTTAAAAAGTCATTACTATCTTATAGTATTATGGCACTACAGTATATCATTAAAATATAAGAAAAATATTCTTTATAGTATAATAAGATAAGATACAATATCTCACTTTAATTTTAAAAAAATTAGCTGAAAATCTATTAGAAAACAAAAAAGTAGTCACTAAAAATGGATGAATGAATGCTACTACACTTTTAATGATTCCACTCATATACAGTATGTTCCATTGTGGGTATGGAATAGACTTGTATGTACATACTATTGCATACAATGAAATAAAGTGTATGAATGTTTATATATAAAAATGATATGGAAATATGCAAGAAGATTATAACTAAACAGCTTATGGCCAGGAAATAGCAACAGAACAAACCAGTAATTGGTTCCACAGTGGGAAGAGGAGGGGGGAGAAAAGAGGAGAGAACACGGTTGCCTAGTTACAAAGACCATTCTGGCTTCTATTCTCCTATCTTCAGTCCCTGCACATGGGAACAAATCTACCATTAATTCATCAACGTTACATAATTACAATCTTTTGATGACTTAAGCCTTTAAAGATAAAGAAAAAGAAGTTTATATCAATATTAACTATGATTTCTAAAATGTCAGTGTTGATCAGCATACATTTTTTTAAATTTTACATCCAAAGCTCAATGTGGCATTAATAAACAACTTCAAATACATCAAACTATTTGTTATACAATAAAGCTTAATACTTAATTGTTAGGTCTCCACTGTATTATTACAAAGACCATTCCAGCACCTATTCTTCTACCTTCACTCCTTGCACATGGAAAAAAAATCTACCATTAATTCATGAATGCTGCATAGTTACAACCTGCATGACATTCCTAATGATATTGAAAATCTTGTAATAAAAAGAAAATACATCTACCCATCTAAAATCAGCCTTAGGCTGATATAATGGTCATATCCTTGTCTCAGATAAAAAACTGTAATTGCAAGAGAGTTTCAATAGAACATTCTCAAAAATCTCACCAAATTAAATTCTCAATATTCATTTAATAAAAGCAGGTACATATCACTTTCCCTAAACTATGTCAACATGATTTGTAATCAGATCTGAAGCTGGATAATAAAACAATTAAGACAATTAATATAAACATAAAACATGGATGGGAGAAAAAGGGAAAAGAAAAATCTGTCTTTCATCTCCTAGATGAAAATGTGGGTCTTCAGAGGGCATGTAAACAATGTAATGGCAGGTGCCCCTTGAATTTCTGGGGACCAAAATACTCCAAAGAACAGGCATCACCACTGAGAAGGCCAAACTGGGAAGTGACAAGCTGACAATCTACAGTTCATGGCACCCACAATTGGATCTTCCTGGATGATCTTAATTCAGGTTTGTAACAGGGAAAACTGTCTATTGGTATCTTGGGTTCAAACTGTTTAGGGATCTATATTCAGTACATATGTAATTTGCACATAGCTGGGTACCCACTCAGCAATCTTGCAGACACATTCTGCACCAGTTGAATGTGCTACTGCTTATTGAATGTGCTACAGCTCCTGGTCAAATAGAAGGGTACATAAAGTGTTTTATACGTGGTAATGTTTTTTTTTAAGTACAATAAATAACTTTTAATGGCACATACATTTATAGACTTTCAACTATTATAACAAACCTACATGCTTAAAAAGATTAAACAAAGCTAACTTCAAAAAGAAATAAACAACAACTTCTGGTGGGGACCAATGGCAGATTGACCTGGTTTTTTTCCTGCTGTTTGTGGACTGACCTGTCAGAGCAGCATTTTTTCTTGGGCTCAGGCAGGCTTCCTTGGAGCCCAGAAGCATTCTCCGGATTAAGGAGAACCCCTGGAATCACCCCATGTGTTCTCTGGTTGGCTGGTCACAGGTGAAAGACTGCAAAATGGCATTTCACAATCAACTGGTAAGCAATCAGCTGGGAGGTGGGGCCATCCCTTCCCAAGCTGCTCTGAAGCCAAAATGGACCTTAAAGCTGCCCACCCCATTTCTATAGCACTAAGTTTTTTTTGTTTGAATTTTATCAAAGAGAGGCTTTCTACAACGGAAAGCCTTCTTCTACCAAAGAAATGCGGAATCTCTTGGTGACTCTCATTATTTTGGAAAATTATTGGTAATTTGGCTTTTTATATATAATTTGTTAAATTGAGATTTAACAAAAAAAAATGATTGCTTTTTTTATTAAAGTGATTTGAGGAATATAAAGCTTTCTCTTCTTCACTGAATCTGTGGATTGGAGTTCTGATCTATTTGCTTTGGGAATGCTGTTTGTTATTACTTTTTATTTTCCTGATTGGCCACACCGGAGATAAAAAGGCTGGAGAGTGTTCAGTTACAGCATTAATGACTTTACCTTCCTGAGGCACTAGAAGGCACCATAATTTCTTATGAAGAGAAATAGAGAAATCTGGAGGGAATTAATTTGATATTTAAAGATCTCCACAATGCTGTTATTCAAGTCTTGGAGCATTTCTCAGAATTTGTGGAGTCCAAATTGTCACAAGAATGAGGGAAACTGATAAGACTGAAAACTACCTTAAGAGTAAAGTGGTTTCTTCAAAGGAAGAGATGAAAATTGGTGACTTATGTTTAAATAGTCAAAGGAAAATTGAGTTGTCGAAAGTTGAAGATAGGAAGACTGTGTTGCCACCACAACGTGATCAAGAAAGAAAATTAAATTCTAGAGGCTGGAAGATTTTGGACAAATATTTGGGCTTTTTAAAGCAGGTTGTAGAATTTGAAATTGACAAAAAGAAAGCTCTGTACGTAATACTGAGATATGTAAATGCCTTGGTTTACTTTGAAGTGGGATAATTGTCAAAATGTGTTTATCAGGACAGTTTCTTAAAGGGTTGGATAAATGGTTATGCTGTTTTGAAAATTCCTACATTTTTTGTAAATGCTTAGGTTATTGTTTAAATGTGGTTATCAGGATGGTTTTTAAAGGGTTTAGATACATATTTATGCTGTTTGGAGAATTTTTATGTTTTTGGTTAATGTTAGTTTAGTTGGCAGACAGAAGCAAATTATAGTGAAGAAGGGTCGTGTTTGTTACTATATTAGGTTCCAAATTATGTTTGAGGGTTTTTATATGTTATTCTTTAATTGGGAGGGTAAACTTGTTTTAGAAGGGAATGTAATAATGAGAATCTAAATGCTTTAGAGAAATAATGTTTACTATAATATGAATTGGAGTAAGAGATTGATATTGATTTATGTATAACTTTGTTGTAGAAAGTTGGAAGTCACTTTGTAGTAGTTTGTTTTGTGTTTTTTCATACCTTTTTAGTTTTGTTTCTTTTTCTTTGTAGGCTTCTTTGTTTCAATCTTTTTTAGTTTTTATATATATATTGAAAATGTTTTAATAAAGTTTTCTAAAACAAGAAATAAACAACAAAAATACAAAAAAGAATATACAAAATGAATTATAATAAAAAGAAATAGAGAAATGTCAATTAGTGGTAGTCCTCAACTTATGACCACAATTGGGACTGGAATTTCCATTGCTAAGCAATTCAGTCATAAAGCGAGATGTCATGTGACCGCATCACTTAGCAATAGCAATCCTGGCAGTCTTGGTTGCCATTGTTAATCATTAATCCCGGGTCATTAAACAAGCACTGACCCCAATCCAAGCCATTCCAAGCTTGGTCCCTCCCAGCTCCAAGCCTCAGTAAAGTAAGAGACTGCCTCCAACTCTCCCTATCTGCCTATCTCCCCCCTGCCCTTTTGGCTGTCCTGCACCCTGCCTTGTGCGCCAAGCAGCCCCAGAACTGCACGGCTCTGGGGCTGCTTGCCACACCCTGGGAAACTGCAGCCACCCCACCCCAGGCCCAGCCTCAGTTGCCCTCACCCCCTGCACTCCAAGACCCCTGCCACCCTGCCGCCCAGTTCACCTTGAAATCTTCTTGCTCCCACTGATGATGAGGCGTGTCCAGCCTGGCTACTGAGTAAATGGGATTTTTGGTGTGGTGGTTCTGGTGGTTTTTCACTTTTTTTTTCCTGCAGCCAAATCTCAGCCCAGCCTGGCTCAGGAGCATGACACAAAGGGGCTTATCAAAGAGAATATCTGTAGCTCAGGGTTCAACTGTGGAGTCCTTAGTGCTAACTGAGCCTGGTTGTTTTCTTGCAGAAGTTTCATTGTTTTCTTGCAGATGTTTCTTGGAAATGTTTCAAAGGGACTTTTTGGTACACCGTAGCTTTGGGGCTGCTTTTGGCTTTTCCCCCCCTGCAACCGAAGTCCAGCCCAGCCTGGCCCAGCAGCCAGGTTGGTCATGCCTCATCAGTAGTAGGAGCAAGAAGATGGTGAAGGTCAGCTGTGGTGGCAGAGCGCAGGGGAGCATGGGGGCAAAAGGGCATAGATGGGGATAGATAGATGGGTGGTGGGAGTTGAAGTACCTCTTTGGTCAAAAGTGCTGGCAGGCTGCCAAGCACCCAAATTTTGATTACATGACTACGGGGGCATTGCAACAGCTGTAACTTCAGGCACGGGTTGTAAGTCCCTTCATTCAGCACTGCCGTAACTTCGAACAGTCACTGAACAAATCGTCGTAAGTTGAGGACTACTTGTATCTTACTTTGAGTGGCTTGAAGAAAAATTGGGAACTGAAAGAGATATTTTTGATTTTCACATTCTGCTCCCTCTCATTGATTTTGAAATATGCTTTTAAGTTGTTATAATACATTGGTTAGTTAGTGAACTGTTATATCAGTGTAATATGCTTGCTTTTTATTGTGTTGGCAGATTGTTTGGTAAAATATTAATATTACATCATTGAAATGTCCTGTATGGATCAATTGATTTATCAGTATTTTGATTATTTATTTTATTAATTTTGTTTACTTATTTAAAAATACTGTTTGATTTCAGAAAACAATTATAGCTATGTTTAAATAATGATTTTATAATATATGCAGCTGGTAGAAAAAGTATATGCTAACAAAGTGAGATAACATTACAATTAAGTAAAGAGAAGGAAAATAAGAAGAGGGGGGGAACTATGGGAAATTATTTTATTTACAAAATAGTCTGTGGAATATTTATCAGCTTGATGGAAAATCCTTCCATGTTCTTCTGTTGAAAAAGGTAGTTTGAATCTTGACAAATAACACATATCAACAATCCATTGCCATGAAAGCGGGCATGAATGTATCCTTGCAGTGTTCTATAATAACTCTTTGTAATGACATGGTTGGACTGCTTCATGATGTCTTCTCTATGTGGAAATCCTTCCTAACAAAGATGCTCTTGCCACCGTTGTCACCACCTATCTCATTTTCTCCTTGGAGATGGAACCTTCCAGGGAACTGGGGTATTAGTAAAAGTATCACTTTGAGTAAAGGAGGGTACACAATCCAGAAATCTACCTTTTTTTGTTGCTTTGAAAATATCAGGTAAAAAATGTTCTAGTTTATACAGTTAGCTATTGGTAGCTAACTGTGCATATTGCTCATGGATTCAAGATGGAAGAGGCATGAAGGGGTACAATGAATTTCGTAAGTTTTCCTGATCACTAGCCATCTGCCTTTATAACCTATATCTAAATAAAATCAGAAAACTTTTCAGATGTATCTTGATATTCTTAAGATTATAATCATAGTAGGTCTATAAGGCCTGTGCAAGCAGCACTGATTCACTCTTTAGAGGTGCCTTGTAGTGGATGAAAGGATTGATTCAATTTTGGGCTGTGCCTCAACTCAGTGAGATGAAGCACTCTGACTCAGTGCTGCAGTCCTGGTGTCAAAGTGATTGCTTTAACATGGCTCAGCTTACAGAAAGTTCCAGGCACTGTTATATTTTTCAAAACAGCCTTAAAGGGGTGCATCAATCATGGCATCAGTCAAAATAAGGCACTCTTTTGAGGCCTTGCAGAGCACATTTTAAAGAAGTCTAGAGCATCCAATAATGTCAACCAGTCAGGACTGGCATCTCAGCTGACCAATAGCTAATTGTCCTCAGAGCCTGCCAGTAAGTCCCACCCTTCAGAGTTTGAAATAAAAAAATTAACAGAAATGTTTTAATCTGTCCTCAATTAATGTCCAATAAAACAACTTATTAGGATTTCCCTCTTCTTGCTGCCCTACAGTCCTTTTAGATGCTTAGTGGTTTGCCAGGAAATCCTTTATGTATGATAGGTTTTTTGTAGAAAAGGTGGTGGTGGTGGTGGTGGTAAAGGAACATTAATTCTGAAAAAAAAAAAATCAAACTAAAGCTGTGTGGCTGGCATCCCCACAAACCAATGTTGCTTTCAAACTTTTTTCCAAGTGCAACTGTATATACTGATGTGATACATTTTAAAAAAACATTTATATAACTATGATTACATGTTATATCTTCAAAGTCTTTGGACTAGGGTAGGGGCAGGGGGAAGGAGGCTGTGAAGCAAGATGTTGTCTAAACAATCATACCTTATTCCAGGAACCTGAAACTGATGACAGCTGCTGCATCTACCACAAAATTATTAGTTTTAACCATAAAATTATTAATTTGAACTCAGGGTACCTAACTTGGGCTTGGGGTGTATCTGTTCACTTTCTGCTGTCTTCACACACATCACTCACTACGGGATTGACAATCTTCTGCCCTATTGGGGACTGTCTGCCCTCTAGGAAAAAATAACTTGATGATTTTCTACCTACTACTTGAAGAACATCAGTTTCTCACCCACTGGATTCATTGATGCCACTTAGGGACTGGTGGTGTTCTGTTCCCTGAATGGGACTGCCAGTTCCCAACTCTTAGAGTTATTATTTCAACTGAGGGACTAGTAATCTTCTGCCCACTGACTAAGGACTACCAGTTTCCTGCCTTCTGGGATTGCTTATTCAAACATATATACAGTAAATATATACGCACACTATATTCTGTCACTAGCCTGGGCATGCCACATACATGTCAGATTACATCCCTTCATGTTTGTGAATAAGATGTTTGCACATGCCTTAAGAATCGGACCAGGTTTCACGTTTCAGTTTCTTTACTTAAAGATTAATAAGTCACTATAAAATTGAGCATCTAAATTTTAGTAAGTGATTATAAAGTTCAGCATCCTATTCTAAGGGAAGGAAGAAAGGAAAGAGGGGAACAGGGCATGGGGAGATGTTTCTGAAGATGTTTCCATGGTAGAGTTCTTCCTTTCTGCATTCTAATATAAAGTTCACATCCTCAATTACAAAGACATTGATCTCTCAAAGGCAGGATCAGGTAGAGAATGGGTTGGAAAAAATGGTAACCAAAATGGGCATTTCATCCCTGGAGCTCAGGGCTCTTCTCCCTCTTTGTTCTATTGTGTGTCTTTCCTTTTAAAACCTTTTAAGGATTACAACCCCACAATTCAAATCTATGACCATTTGTTGTCTTCTTTCAGAACTCTGTGTCTCCATGTAAGCATATATCTGCTTGACTCTTTATAGTTTGCTACTAAATTCCTCTTTTTTTGGCATTTAATACCAAGTTATCTGCAAAATCTAAAGTAGGCATGTGGGGGGGGGGCAAATAATTAAGTCAAATGGTCCTTTGCACTTTTGCAAATTATATCAAAGCAAAGGAAGAACCAATGTTTCTGACGTAGCTTCTTTCATTGTGTATGCCACCATGAGGCCGGAGCATCATGGGAATTTCTTGCCATTAGGAAAAAAAAAAGTTAACAGTATTGGATATGGAAGCATAGCTGTAAGCTTTTTGATGTTAATAACAATGATGGTGACAGTAACATAGTGAATTTTGATGGTGAAAGTATTGTTTTCTTGTCTTGGAAAATGACAGAGCAGAAGGCAATTATCCTGAACTGAAAACAAGGGAACTTTGGAAACTGCCAGTCAGTAAAGCATTCTACTGGTAAATTAAAAGTATGCCTAGAAGAGCTCAAAGAAAAGTAGTTCTTTGTAGTATTATTGAGTTCAACAGAGTTGTTTGTTGATGTTTGGAGTACAAATTACTCATTTTGAATTTTTTACATATCTTATTGCTAGAAAAAAATTAACAAAACATTTCTCTCTCTCTCTCTCTCTCTCTCTCTCCTCCTTCCTCTCATATAACTGCTATTTGTGCACCCAGGCCCCCTGTAGACCATCGGAGGGACTCTTGGGTTTTGAAGAGGTAAATAGAAAGCAGATGCAAACCATTTCCTCTGCGCTGATATGACGTCTTACACTATATACCATTCTCTTGGACTTTTCCCAACAGTATGAACTGTTCTGGAAGACTGTCTAGAAGCATCACATGGGAACCAAAGTCTCTTTGACATTTATTGTTCACCCTCCTTGCCCACAACTTGATGGAAATGAAAAGCAAGTTGAATAAGGTAGAAAAGATTTATCAACAAAGTGTATTTTTTTTAACTGCACAGTGCAAGGATATTTACTTATTTACTTCTTTTTTAGAGGAAAACTTGTCACTGCTGTCTGTTCTTAAGATATTAGTGTACATGTGATTTCACACAAAGACCTCTGACTTGGGTGGTGATAATAAAGAATTTAAGACAAATAATAATGATAGTAATCAGCTGACCTAGTGGCACTTACTTTCTTAGGTCAGCTCCTCCCCCACCTTCATCTTTAATTAATATTGAACAGAGCCATATAAGAACTAGATCTTTGTTTCCTTTTAAGAATAAAACACATGGAAAAATATCCAGCACTAATTCAAGTTGACTGTTACATCTGAGGATTCCATATTCAAACAACCAGTACTTTAAATTGCTAACTGGTAATTTACTAATGTAGTGGAGAACTAGAAACAATATCCTTGGAAATAATATCAATCTACAGCTGTCTGTTTGCCTTACCATAATTTTTATATTCTACTATAGGTAGTCCTCACTTAATGACCATAATTGGGACTGGAATTTTGGTTGCTAAGTGATACAGTCATTAAGCGGATCCAACCCGATTTTATGACCTTTTTGGCAGTGGTTGTTAAGTGAATCACATGACTGTTAAGCAAACCATGCAGTTCCCCAGTGATTTTGCTTGCTGGAAGCCAGCTGGAAAGGTAAAAAATGGTGATCATGTGACAGCGGGACGCTGCAATGGTTGTGAATGTGAACTGGTTGCCAAGTGCCTGAATTGCGATCACATGACTGCAGGTACACTATAATGGTTATAGGTGTGAGAACTGATCGTAAGTTGTTTTTTTCAGCACTGTTGTAAGTCCGAACTATCTCTAAATGAATGGTCGTTAAACAAGGACTACCTGCATGATAAATGCTATGTAGCATTTTATGTGAAAATGAAATATTTTTCTTCTTTTTTTAAAAAAAAGACTTATTTGATTCTTTATAAAATAGCCTTTTCCAAACTGGCCAAGGTATCTTCAAGGAGGGAGCAAGGAGGAGCAAGTGATGAAAGATGTGTCACAACATTGTATTGCAATCTCTGCTTGCACCTGTGTGTGATTTTATGGTAAAAGTACAAAACAGCAGACATCAGGACATCATGACATATGTTTTCTCATTTTGGCATCTTCATGAATGGGTATCTTATGCAGCCTGGGCATCCTCCAGCTACATGGACTTCAGCGCTTAGAATTTCCCTGCTGAAACTCTGCTAGCCCTTCCCACTAGGTTGGGGAAGTTTAAGACAATATGTTGTGCTCATAGAAGAAATTATTAAACTGATTTCTATAAATAAAGATGGACTTTTCATAAACAACTCTTCATTCCTTTACAATGTATTTCTCAACACATAGAGGCACACACATGTAAACATATGCATTTCTTTTACCTTGCCTAGTTATCTCATATTATCTTAAACACAGTAGCTGTTACTGTTTAGATACACAGTGACAACTGTCCTGTGATTGACCCAAATATTTTAATTCACATTAGGAAGAGAGGCTACATAATAAGATAGCTCTTCCTATTTATTTTTTTGAGCAGTGAGAGAGATAACTCCCTGCTCTAACTCCAGCTATGTAATTACTACCCACTTTTGTCTTAACTAGTTGCTCAGTACCTGCTAGACCCTTAACAATGGAGCTAATCCTCACTAATATATACAAGGTGCTTGTATTAATATGTATTAGATGCCTAAAGTAATATATAGTTTAGGCATCTAATACACTAATATTAGATGCCTAAACTATATATAATATAATATAACATATATAGTTTAGGCATCTTCCTTGCTGATGCTTAAACTAAGCAACTCTGAGGTTGAGAGGGAAGAGAGAGATTGAAGGCTATAAAACCTGCCCAACAAAAGCAACCCCTTTGTGAGCAGATGCCATAGCTTTTCCTCCTTGCTACTACTTTGCCTCATCATGGCAGGTTGAGGTGAAATCTCTCTGATGCTGTAAAATCCACATTTATCAAAAGGTTTCTATTAATTATAATCATCCTGGCATCTTCCCCTGTGTACACCATGTTTGGTGTCCAACCCGAAAATGCTATAGGCAGCAGTAACAACAGTGTAACAAGACAACAAGGCTTGTCTACTCAGAAGTAAATCTCACTGGTTCTAATGGGCCTTACCTATGAGTGTGGATAGATGAACATACACACAAGAACCTAAACTAAGCCATGATTTAGTGACTAACTTTTCCCATTGATTTCAATGGATAAAAGACATAAATAACTGAGTTGGGATTGAACTCCATGGATTTACCAGTCCAGTTGTATAGTATGTGTTTTTCTGATTCACAGAAAAGATTATATTATTGACTTTAATCTTTCAGTGAATTTTAGAACTATTAAACATCACAAATCACTAGTTAATTTGATGGTGTTGGAGACTTCCATTACACTCAAGGCAGTTTATATCATATTCAGTTTGCTTAGTGTGTTTGTGTGTGTACATGTTTTGTTTTGTGCCCCCCACCCCCGCACTTGGAAGAAAAGAGCAAGAGTTCCACAGATTAGCTCTGCTGGAAATCACAGTGTGATATTTTTGAACAAAAAAGACAGCTAAATAGTTTTTTTTACTCACTCTCTGTGAAATCCCTCCATCGATATTTGGCTTAATCTCTTCATGAAATGTACTAAATAAAAAAACGAATTGACAATCTTCCCTCTGAAAACCTAGCAAACACTGGATTGGGTTCATTTCAGCCTCAGCTTTGCTTGCCCCTTCCCTGCTAAACTTGCTGAAAAACAAACCCCCTTCCCTGTCTAATTTGAAGAGATCTAGACTATCAAATGAAATCTTCCAGCCTGAAGAGAGACCGTCCAGTTCATCCATCTCATTAAATTGCACTTCGGAAGAAACCAGGCACACCCATGAGATGGGGAAAAATGTAAGGAAATGAGTGCAATCAATCACACAGGGCTCACTAAAGCAACGTTTCCACTCCCATTCCCAGTGGCTGTATCCCTGTGATACTGAGAATACTAGTTGAGCCTGCACAAAATTAGAATGATCCTAGAGGCATTAAGCAATGCAGTAGAAATGACCGTTATTGCAGCAAGGATTAGTTAAGTCCTTTTTATTCATGAACAATTAAATGTCTTATTGTACATAGTGGATTTGCAGCGAGACAGAAGAGTAGGGGGATTTAATTTGGGGGGCACTAGCCAATCTCCTGGCAACAGCTTTTCTGAGCCTCAACAATTAATTCCAGATGTATATGGTTTACTTAGCATAAAACTACTGATGTTAACCCTTTGTATTCAGTTATTGGGTTCTGAACCCTCACTGTTTTAAGTTCCTTGATCTTCAAGAGTAACTATTCTTACACCGGGATGTAACAGTCAACTCCCTCCCCCCCCAGTTAAATAAAATCTTTCCTTGTGAATGCAAGCAGAACTGCAGGATTGCCTGTTTCAGATCTGTTAAGAGAAAGGGTTAATATCCCTTCAGACATTTCATTGCTTGCAAAAAATGCTTTTTATCATGCAGTTGCCCTGTATATTCTTTCTGTAAACTTCATATATTTTCACACTTGTTTCCTCATTTTTCCTTTCCAAGAAATTTTGCTAAAAAGAAGGGGGAAAATAAAGGATTACCTACACAATGGTTTTGGACTGGTACCATAGTAAGCCCTCTTTCTAGGGTTTATTTCCTCATTTGGACAAGTAAAACGAATACAGATGGTGGAATGGCTCCTAGTATCAGCTGCATCTTCAGGATGATGTGAAGTTCTTTCTGTTGGACATATTCCTCTCTTTTCTTTTTCCTCTCTTTTCTTTTCTTTTAAACATACGTAGATTCTGAGAGTTCTTCTAGCTTATTTATGTTTGTCAGAATGCACTTTTATCAGTTACTCAACAGTGAAGGGATAACTGTGATACCCCCTCTCTCTTCAATATTATCATTATCATTATAAATACATATAATTATCATTTTAGCAGTTGTTGTATTTGGTTGTAGGATTCGTTTGTTTGTACTGTGCTTGTGTAGGTCACCTGGTGAAGCCATCAGGGCAGGATGCCATGAGGGGCTTATTCTTCCGTTAGCTTGTCATAGAGCCTGATGGTATTTTAGGGAGAAAGTGACTGGCCTAAGGTCACCCAACTGGTTTCTGCACCTAAAGGAGAACACAGTCTGTGTTTCCCCAGTCTTAGTCCAGCACCTTAAATACAACTCTCCCCCACCCTTTTTTTCCCCAACTAAGTTGGAAAAACTTTTCCATATAAGCTGAGGAGTTTTATACAACAGTGTCAGACTGGACTGATGTCTATGTCTCTAATTGGAAGAGACATAGTTGCAAGTCTCAATTCCTTTGCTTTCCAGTTTTATCTCTACTCATATAGAGAATTTCCCATCAGATTTATTGCTCAAGCAGAAACGTAATGCAAAACTCCACTTTTCTATTTTATTCTATTCTATAAGCCTCCCAAGTATCCCACTTTAAACCCTATTTTCATGCTTAAATATTATTGCGGAACATTTTGGGAAGAGTTAACTATTCCATAAAATTGCAAGTCAGAAGGGGACATTTAAGCCATCAAGTTAAAGCATGCCTGCTTAGCCTTCCCTTGAATGTGTCCAGTGAAGGGAGCCCATCACTGCTTGATGTAATTTCACTGTTGAACTCTGTTAGTGTTAGGAAGTTGTTTCTAATATTCTGTCAGAATCTGCCTTTCTGAAACTGAAATCCATTACACCATATCCTGCACTCTGGAACAAGAAAAATCAAATTATAACCTTCTTCAGAGTGACATCCTTTCAGGTATTTAAAGTGTCCTATTATATCCTTTGTTTTATTTCAAAGTTAGCTCAACCCAGATAAAATCATCTTCTTTGCCTTTTTCTGAACTTGTTCCATTTTCTTTGGATCTTTTTAAAAGTGTGATGTGCACTGTTGGATTTAGTATTCAGTGTGAGGTCTGACCAAAGCAGAATAAAGACAAACCATTAATTGTCATGATTTGGAAACTATACTGATTTATTTTACTTACTGGGATTTATAGGTCAATTCAGTCTACCAGAACTCTGAGTGGCTTACCTTCCTTTTTTACAGTAAAAGAGTTAAAATACAAAAATAATACAATAAAAAACAGAACTACAATTTTTAAAAGTTGCAAAAAAGGACTAAGAAAGAAGACCACCAGGAACAATGAACATCCAAGAACAATCCAGGGTTGGGGTTCTAACTTATATCAGATCTTTATTTTTGTTCTTGATGCCTACAATTGCGTTCACATTTTTTATAGCCATTTCATTCTCTAGGCTCATATTCAGTTTGTATTCAATTACTATTTCAAGTTCTTTTTAGAAGTACCATTAGTGAGCCAAGTATCCCTCATCCTTTATTTATACATTTTATTTTTGTTTCAAATTCATTCTGCTAATTTTAGCCACTTTCTCTAACCTATCAAGGTTGGTTTGAATGATCTTTTTTTCTCTAAAGTATTAGTTGTTCCACCCAATTTTATTCCATATGTAAATCTGATAAGTATTCTTTTGACCTATTCAATTAAGTCATCCATACATTTATTGAAGAGTAGAAGACTGAGGACCAGTCCATGTGGCATTCCACTCAAAACCTCTCTAATTTGATGAGGAGCCATCAATGAACACTGAGTATAATTTTCAACCCCATCACGTATCCACTTAATTGTCATGCCATCCAGCCTGTATTTAACCAGCCTGCTAATCAGCAAATCATGGGATACTTTATCAAATGCTTTGCTTTTATACATTTTATACTCCTGTTAACTGAGATCCTCTACAAGTATTGTCAAGTAAATTCATTTGAACAACTAAGCAGGAATAGATTTTTAACATATAGTGGAACTCTACCTCCTTTCTATTGCTTCTGTTTCTTTTGAACTGCTTCCTTTAATTGATATATTCCAGTCACTGGAGTCATCCCACCATGTCTCTGTTACATTTATATCTGATTGCCAATTAAATGACTGCAGTAGCTCCATAATCTATTAAGGAAGTTACCTGATTTTTTAAAAATAAGATTAGATTAGTTTGACAGCATTTGTTCTTGACAAATTCATGCTAACTTCTGGTAATTACTGTATCATTTTGAAGGTGCTCATAGATCAATCTGTTCCAGAATATTCCCATGCTTTGGTGTTAGACTGTCTGATTTGTACTTTGCTGGAACACCCTTTTCCACCCTTTTGAAGATATTCTAAGAACAACATCTGCTTTCCTCCAGTCCTCTGGCACTTCACATGTCTTTAGGATTGCTCAAAGGTAATGCATAAGGGTTCACCCAGACCAACAGCTACTTACGTCAGCACCATAGGATGTAATTCATCTGCTCTTAAATACTTACAGTAAACTTATCAAAATAAAGAAGTAATGACCATGTTTCTATCAGTTGAAATCCTGCTGTTTTCACTTTCCTGGTAGAACAGGAAAGCCATTTTTATTGGAAAACACTGAACCAAAATAGTGTTGCCTTTTCTTTGTTGTCCATTGGCATTTCCCACACTTTGAATATCTGGTATACTGATTCTTGCTTTTCCTTTTATTTTGAACTTACCTAAGAAATACATTTTTATTATATTTGAAATCCTTTGCCAAGCACAGTTCATTCTAGCTTTCATTTTCCTGACACCAATTCTATAGTTCCCAGCTATCTGTAGTCTTCCTTTTTGAATGACCCTCTTTCATATATCCTCCTCTTTCTTTTTTACAGATTTTCACTAAGCCTTTTCTATAATCAGCTGACTTTTCCTCCTGCCTTCCGTTTTTTTACCCTTAAAATAAAATACATGGGCACTTTCCCTCCATGTTTCTGCTATTTCTACTTCTTCAACACTTCTATACTGTTTAGAAACAAACAGGATAGCTGATCACCTTGTGTCTTCCTCCAAGACAAATCAGGACTTTTCTGGAAGGCTCTCCCAACAGGTGTCTAAATAATTAAAATCTCCTATTACCATGGCTTCATTGTCTATTTGAACGTTCTGAAGTTCATTTTTTGAAGGCATCATCCACATCTTCTCTTTGGTTGGGTAGAAGGAAATAAATTGTAAATTGTGACAGCTTACGTCACAAAAAATCTTAGCACATGGTTTCCCTATACAAGGTCAGCCATCTGCTGCCACCTGTCCAGCAGCAATAGCTAGATAGTTCAGATGTAGTTATAATCTTCCTGAAATAAAATAACCTAACTCACTGATGGAGAGACTCCAGCAAATTGGTAAAACATTCCTTCTAAGGAATCCTTCTAAGGATATTCAAAAGTCCTTAGGCAGAAGAGGCCTTGTTTGGAGTGATCCCCTGAGCAGGATACCAAGGAGATCTTTTGAAAACACTATGCTAAATGAGACATTATTAAAAATGTACTGCAGGAAGCAGAGGTCAATAGCCACATGTTGAGTTTTTTCCTTGTTCTTCTCATAATATTTTAACACTTAGCTCAGTCATTACTGTAACATTATCATGATAGTCATTTGCTCACACTTGGTGGTATATGATTGTTTTTGCTGGAGGCATAACTCAAGAATTCTCAGTAAGATGTAGCCAACAGGCTACTGATTATGAGGATGAGCAGAGTGAACCTGACTCATGATTGCTGTTTTCAGGAACATTCCCTCATTCTGTTCATGGTGTTGGAAAGAACTCAGTAGAATGTCTCATGGATTTCAGTGGGATGTGATTTTAAAGCTTCTCTGACTAACATTATAAATGTCCATGAAGGAACTTCCAGAAAGCCAAGAGTGAATGTTTAGAGATGTCTGATTAGACACATCAATATAGAAATCTGTGGGGATTCAGCTCAACACTGATCCTTCTGAGTCTTGCAGCAGATGTGTCAGACATAGGGAATAGGTGGGATGTTCAAATTCAATCAGAAAAGCAGTCCATAGCTATGACTCACTGCTTGGATCAGCCCTGAGTCACACTAAACCCTGCAGTGCCAGAGCTTCATAAATAAAAAGTAAAAAGAGAAAAAGAAAGGCAGGAAATGAAGAGCTTAACCGTCTTTGTTTCTTTGGCAATATAGAAAGGAAAACAAAAAGGATGGCATGATGTTTCATGCACATCAAATGAATCTTTGGTGCTTACTTTGACCAGTGTTAGCCTATGTATCATTGGTTCAGCACTTACTGTTTAGCAAATGACTTTATTTTGACTCCAAGTTCACCTTTCACAGACAGCATAATTTTCTGTGTGAGGCCCTGCTTCCTCTTCAGATTAGAAATACTGTAATGTGAGGCTATAATCTATTGGATTTCTATAATGAACTCTGGGGAATTTGTAGGTAGTGTTTCTAGATCATTGTTGTTTATTCGTTTAGTCGCTTCCGACTCTTCGTGACTTCATGGACCAGCCCACGCCAGAGCTTCCTGTCGGTCGTCAACACCCCCAGCTCCCCCAGGGACGAGTCCGTCACCTCTAGAATATCATCTATCCATCTTGCCCTTGGTCGGCCCCTCTTCCTTTTGCCCTCCACTCTCCCTGGCATCAGCATCTTCTCCAGGGTGTCCTGTCTTCTCATTATGTGGCCAAAGTATTTCAGTTTTGCCTTTAATATCATTCCCTCAAGTGAGCAGTCTGGCTTGATTTCCTGGAGGATGGACTGGTTTGATCTTCTTGCAGTCCAAGGCACTCTCAGAATTTTCCTCCAACACCACAGTTCAAAAGCATTGATCTTCCTTCGCTCAGCCTTCCTTATGGTCCAGCTCTCGCAGCCATATGTTACTACAGGGAACACCATTGCTTTAACTATGCGGGCCTTTGTTGTCAGTGTGATGTCTCTGCTCTTAACTATTTTATCGAGATTTGTCATTGCTCTTCTCCCAAGGATTAAGCGTCTTCTGATTTCCTGACTGCAGTCAGCATCTGCAGTAATCTTTGCACCTAGGAATACAAAGTCTTTCACTGCTTCTACATTTTCTCCCTCTATTTGCCAGTTATTGATCAAGCTGGTTGCCATAATCTTGGTTTTTTTGAGGTTTAGCTGCAAGCCAGCTTTTGCACTTTCTTCTTTCACCTTCATCATAAGGCTCCTCAGTTCCTCTTCACTTTCAGCCATCAAAGTGGTATCATCTGCATATCTGAGATTGTTAATGTTTCTTCCAGAGATTTTAACTCCAGCCTTGGATTCCTCAAGACCAGCTTGTCGCATGATGTCTAGATCATTAGATGACAGTAAATGTAGGAGTTCCTTAACAGTTTTGCCTAGCCGCCTGAATAATATAGCCTCCAAGTCTTCCATGATATTCCAAGATATCTTAATCTTAGATAAAGATTTTAGCCCATTTTTAAAAACAAGAACAATAGTCATAAAATAATATATTCACAAGCTGAGCTTAACATGACTCATTTAACCTGGTGATTAAATTAACCAATGTTCTGCATTCACACAATACATTGTACATTGTATGCATCACAAAACCTCAGCTTTAATTCTCTTGCAGCACATTTCAGATGAAACACCGTTGGGGAGCAGAGATTTGCTTTTGACTGGCCACATAATTCAACGAAGAGGAAGACATGTTGAAAATAGAGTCACTCCTCTATGCCAGTCTTCTCCATCCTGGATCCTTTCAGATGTGTTCAGAACAGTCTCCACAGATTTGTGTAGTGACCAGGTGAGGAAGGTTGCCCAGGGAGTCATGGAGGAGAAAGGGGCAAATGACAAAACATCTTTTGCGATCTTGTGACACAAACTCTATTTCTTACAGATTTGTTTTTGACATCAGAAATGTACGAAAGGGCAGAAATTGCACTGTGAATTCACAATATACATTTTGTCATTTTAGTATAATCATGGTTCAGGGAGGATTTCTATGGCAGGTTGCATTAGATTATTCCTTCGAATTTCATGTGAAGTTTTAGTACCACTTCTCTGCTGTGTATGTGTGTGTGTGTGCTTGTATAATAGAGGGATGGAGAGAATGAGAAATGGGTCAGTTTCCATTTCTATTTGGTTTAATATTATATGCACTGCTTTTGCTACTTAATGAACAACTATTTATATTCATCTTGGTTTAGTGGGAAACAACAAAGCTGGCATAATAGTAGATCAAGGTAATAGTAATAATTGCTTTGTAAAGCAAAGATATACAAGATTCACTGGCAGCACCCATAGGGCCAAACATCCCATTTCTTATCCCAAAAGTACATGTCAATGCTATGATATTTATTCATATGAAAAGATGAAAAGATCTCTTCATGGCTAACTCCAAAGGCCATTGTCACTTTAGTTTGAAACATAGCTGTGATTTGTATTTTAACTGATAATATCCAAATGGGATTTCCTGTTTTTGTGCAATAGACATTCATATCCTGAGATAAGTCCATGGAATTGTTAGTTCAAGTCAGTTCACAGGGATCCATGGGGAACAGTGTATGTGTGTGTGTGTGTAAAATGATGAAATACACACTGTGATGTCTTCACACATGCTTTTTAACTGTGTGGATTGTACCAGACTCCTAGGGGTTATATCATCTGTGCTTCTTATCAACTCTAATACTGAAATCTTGTATGAAAAAAGAAGATGGAGAACTTCATCATAGGAGGCCTTGAAATCATTTCATAGAATGCTGATGTTGCACATATTCCATTCATTATGGTTGTCCTAATAGGGCTTTGAACTAATTACATTTGATTTAATGACACTTGCACTGGACAGTTATGCTCAGTAATGATACCTGAACAGATTTCTATTGGAGTAAAGTACATGTTTTTGATGCATTTATTTGAACCAGAATAAGTAGCAGGGATTTGTCATTTTATTCTATGCTTCAAAAATGAATTGAACAACTGAACAACTTATAATCTCAAATCGCATCATAATATATGAATGGGCCAACTATGCACCTTAATTTCTTGTGTGTGTCATTTGGCTCACACTGTCTGCCTCTGCAGTCCAATTCAAAGATTTAAAACTTCTTTGTTCAGTCCTCCAAGGATTGCATGAACATTAGATATGCAATATACAGCTTGGCTCATGTAGATATTTCCATAGTGGACTCAAAAATGTAAACCTTTCTCCCCCCCTCTATTCTTTACTGTGCATGTTGGCTGGAAAATGGGATCCCGTTTTTCTGTTTCCCTTTTCTGACATGAATCACAATGCTGAGAAAAAGCAGTCTGCAAATAAAGTGCACAACAACTACTGCTAGTCTGAGTTGCAATTGTTCTGTTAATGTCTGCTCTCATTTAGTGCTTTTTAGTCAGCTAATATAAAATATAGACAAGACTTGTTTATGCATGAATAAAACCTGTGAACACTTGGCATGAAAATAATTCATCGATCAATCATATGTATCTTTCATATTAGGTTAATATGAATGCTTTCAGGCTAGCAAAATTTCCAGAAAGGTACTTTCTGAGAAATTAAATGACATTGGAAGTATTATAAACAAAAAGTGCTGTTCTTTTTTAGTGAATTTCACAATTGTTTGCTTCCTACTTAAATCATGCCACTGAATATGTGAGGCCTTCCAAAATTCATGAATATAACCTTACTAGTTAAAATTAATCTCCGTTAATTAATCAATAAAATTCATAACTCTGTTAATTAATCAAACTTCATAATTGCTAATTATTCAGATGTACTAAAAAAAACAATGGGGTATGTACATTTAGAATTGTAGTCTACATTGAATTAGGAATCAGACAGACTCTTGTTTAAAATTTTAATGATCCCTCCACTCACTAGGTGGCTTTGAGAAAGCCATGTTTTTCTGAACTTCTCCATCTCCAAGATATGGCTTATAGCTAGCAGACCTGGGGAAATTCCACTTCAAATGGTCTAACCCTGAAAGGGTTAAAATAAACCTAGCAAACCAGTCCATCCAGGTAATGGGTGAAGGTGATTGAAGCCTGAGAAAATCAGATGCCCAGGAGCCGATAAAGAGGGTGGGTTTCCTCAGGGGAAGTTAATCTTTGTCTTTTGGCTCTGCTGTTTTCTTTCAAAGCAGCTCTCTTCTTAATACACATGCATAGGATGAATCTGCTGTAATTCCTACAGAGTTCTAAGCATGGAAATCTGTTTCTCTGAATGGATTGCCATGATTGAATTGGAACAAAAGTATTGTGTTGCAAAGAATGTGCTCAGGATGGATCAATGCCAAATTACATTTAATTTGCTTATTAGTGGTGATCTGTGGAATAGATGCCAAACAAAGGTTGGCAAAGCGAAACTTTGCCAATCACACTGTCTGAAATTGGAAGCTAAAAAGTATGAAGCAATCTATGGACATTGTTTTAGGAAAATACTGAAGATGTGGCAGAGAACAAACAAACTGACTCTCTGGGACATATTAGCTATATTTCAGGGCCTCTCTAGATAGATTGGGGTATAGCATAGTGAGCAGTGGGTACTGTTGTGTACTATAACAATGGACTGCAGACTGCTTAATGTTCTGCCTCTGTTGCTTTGCTGATCAATGTATGTTCTGCTGGCAGATCTCAGGAGAAGCTGAAATTTCAGTGAGCTGCTGAGTTGAAGAGCTGCGAAAATATAAGAGCGCTGCCTTTTGATGGATGGGAATAAGCCTTGGGACCCTTTTAAAACTAGCAGTAAAATAGTGGGCAGCATCAGCCAAAATCTCACAAAGCATGTCTTCCTGCTGCACAACATTCTGATCTCCCTCTTCCATTTCTCTTTCTCTGTCTTATGCACAGAAACACAAACACATATCTTCTTCAGCATCCTTCATCACAAATATGAAACAGATGGTGGAATCTCATTATAAAAGACTCATCTTGCTTAGGATTCTTATACTATTACTTTTTAAAAAAAGGATCAAGATTAAATCTTTCATTTCTGATCAAATGAAAGTAATGTGCTTCTGGTACACATGATTAAACAGGCATACATCTTCAAAACTGTATGATAAATGGAGACCATACAGTGGTGCAGTGGTTAGGTTGTTGGATGGATTTAGAGAAACCCCGTTTAAAATTCATGCTTTACTGTATGAAATTTTGGAACTGTCCTATTTAATGTAACTACGCCCCCCACCCCCACCCCGCAATGTAACAAATAGAGAGATAGAGATAGATCCAGAGAAACAGTGCAGTGAAATGTCACCAGAACCTGAGGGCTTGTGGAAGAATAATGCAATTCCCATGGTGGAGGAATGGATTGTGAAAATGTCAGAATTTGCAGAAATGGCAAAACCAACCTGTTTGGTCAGAGAACAAACAACAAATTTTTTTTGAAAGACTGGAAGCCTTATATGGGCTTTTTGCTGAATGAAGATAAAAATGAATTTTTTGAATGAAAATAAAAATGAATTGATATTTATGGATTTGAAGACTAAGAAAGATGAAGACTAAATGAAGGAGTGAAGGGACTTGTAAATACTTAAGTGGGAGGAAGGATAATAAGAATGTAATTATCTGTTGAAAAGAAGGTCAGAAGTCATCTCTATGTTTCTTAACTTTTTTTTTTTTTCTTTTTCTCTTCTTGCACTTTTCTGTTTTTTTCTTTCCTTTTTTTGGCTTGGTTATTATTATATGAAAAAATTATACACACACACACACACACACACACACACATACATACATACATACATACATATAAAAGAACCAGAGGGCTTGCTTTAGGAAACAGGAAAATAAAAAATAATATGGGAAATATGTGACAGTCATGTGCCAAACAAGTTGGAAAGAAAACTGTCTAAAATGATTTCTAATTGCATTTTAAAATATGTTTTTGTTCGGGCTATAGTTATTTCCTCCTCCTGGTGAAATCACTCCTCCTAAGAGCAGACTCAGTGACCACGGGGAGGTAAGATGCTCTTCATTGCTATAAAAATCAGCATTTGAAAATGAGTATTTACTACAATAAAATCTCAGCAAAAATTTGGTGCTGAATACTGACATTGATTTTTTTAAAAAAAACTTGCTTTTCATTATGAGAATAAATCATGAATTTACAAATTACAAAAGTAATTGGTGAATTATATTGCTCGAATGTATCTGAATATTATATGAGGTGGGATAATCTTATCCAAAGAATGATTCCATTAACTAACCCACCAAGTTCAGCACAGCTTTAAAGCTGATCAGCTCAAACTCAACAAAGCTTGAAATGGGAAGTTATGGGTGATGCATTAATTGTCCATCATCATCATCATAATCCCAAATCAATCCACTGCTGACTGAAGGACTTTTCATTGAAGGCTTTAGACTATAATCTACCATGCCAGTCCAAGATAAATGTTTTTCAATTTCCCAAGGTAGTGCTGAGAGACAGTGTGAGATTATTTTTTATGCAATACCATAACTGGTGAAAACTAATCAGTACCTTAATCATTTGACCGCAAGGACATTAGGAATGTAGATTTAGCTGCTAGATAATTTTCTGAGTTGTTGGCTACTGCCATGACATCAGAGATGAAACATGTTTTTGTTGAGGTAGCCATTTTTGTAAACTGCCTAGAGAACAATAATAATAAGAATAAGGAATAAATAAGAAATTTTGAAATAAATCCTAATTTAATGGAACATTAAAATGATCAGACAGTGAGTTATTAGATGGATGTAATATATTGATATCTATCTACCTCTACATATCTCTATCTATCTTAACTTTCTTCAGGATTTGGCATTGAGCCCTGTTAATGCCCTCAATATTAATCTGGCAAATCCTGATACGAGG
This sequence comes from Candoia aspera, assembly GCF_035149785.1. Classification (NCBI taxonomy): domain Eukaryota; kingdom Metazoa; phylum Chordata; class Lepidosauria; order Squamata; family Candoiidae; genus Candoia; species Candoia aspera. The sequence continues at coordinate 32,578,959 of NC_086158.1, read as the reverse complement.
TCCAAGTTTTCTTGTCAATTGGCCATGAAAAGAGCCTTTGTTATTTCCTTGTAATATAGTGAAAGATGACAAAAATGGATGTGCTCTAGCCAGGAGATCCATAGGATTATCTGGCTGCCTCGTATATGATAGACCATTTACCCGCTCCCAAAAGTCTTAGGAGGCCCAGGGGACACCATGTGGAGGTGGTCTATCAATTGTCCCCCTGAAAGGCTGACAGGCAAATTGTTAAACACATAATACAAGAATGTAGGACTAGAGCCTATGATGGGAACTTTGCTGATTTCCTGATGGCAACTGATGCTGCAAAAGACTATATTTGTAATCTTAATGTTTGTTTTTAGTTATAATTGCCCTACGACCAATGTATATTTTCTATATGCCTTTTTATATTCCCAATTTTTAAAAATATATTTTTAATATGCATGATGTGCTGCCATACTGTCTGTCTGTCTGTCTGTCTGTCTGTCTGTCTGTCTGTCTGTCTATCTATCTATCTATCTATCTATCTATCTATCTATCTATCTATCTATCTATTTCATTCAATCGTGTATGATTCTTGGAGCCTGCTTGGACTAGTCCCTGCAGTTTTCTTGGCAAGGTTTTTCAGAACTAGTTTGCCATTGCTTGCTTCCTAGAGCTGAGAGAGAGTGACTGGTCCAAGATTACCCAACTGGCTTTGTGCCTAAGGTGGGACTAGAACTCATGGTCTCCCAGTTTCTAGTCTGATGCCTTTACTACTACACCAAACTGGCTGTCAGATAGATAGATAGATAGATAGATAGATAGATAGATAGATAGATAGATGATAGATAATTTTTATTAAGAATTTTTATTATAATAGTAAAATCTAATACAAACTAAACTTAAAGAAAGAGAAGAGAAAGAAGGAGTAAAAAGTGCAAGGAAAAAGAAAAAAAGAAGAAAAAACTAAGTATATAATAAAGAGAAAAGAAATATATAAAGAAGTGACTTCCAACCTTTATCACAACAAGTATAAACAAATTTAGTGACTCTTCACCTCCTCTAAGGTTATACAGAATTATCCCATATCCCATCTCTTATCTATAAACAAATCAATAAAATGTCATCTTTTCAGTCTTGTTGTCAGTGGAAGTCCATAAAGGGTTGCCAGAAGTAACAAGATATCTTGTTTTAACCTTGATCAAACAAACCGATGTCATAGTCCTTCCTTTTCCTTCTAACAGTCTTAATCTTTAGTTCATTCAAATATTGTCATAGGATTTGATTTCTCTCCATTTCTTCTTTGTCCCATTGCACAGAGTTCTTCAAGGCTTTAACAAGCCTCTTTTGTAAATCCAATAGAAAAAAATTGTCCAGGTCATTCTCTTGGTTTGTCACTGCATTTCCCTTTTAAATTTTAAAACATTGGCCATTTTCTTTTGAAGATCCAGTGAAACATCTTTTTCTAAGTCATTCTCTTGGCCTGTCAGTTGTAAATCTACTTTCGATATAATCTCTATCTTGTTGTTTAAAATTTGTTCTATATCTGTCATTTCTTCAATAACATATTTTGGACATAGATTTTTTGGACAGTCTATCCATAGAAGCAGACATAATTACTGACATTGTTGATATTGTAGCTACTATTTTCCGACTCCATTCTTCAAAAATCTCCTTCAATATTTTCATTGTGCATTATGCATTTTCATAACGTAAAACATTATATTTTGTAGGCTTGTACTTTTTTTCCTCTACCTAAAATCTTTATTCCCCTCTAGTGTCCAGTTTTTAAAATCATGAAATTACTTACCTTTGTTATGTCTTGCAAAAACCAAAACAGGATCTATTTCCCATGAGAAGCTGTTTGTCTTTATAATTAATTCCAAAATCTTATGGTAGTAGTTTCAATATTCCAAATTTATCTGGGCCCTTAGTCTGTTTATAACTTTCTAAGATCAAAATTATTTAGCTTTTTGCTGTTTATTTCAGATCATTTAAATTTTTAAGCTCATGATTAAAATTTTATTTCATTCAGGATTGAAGGCAAACTCACCTGGCATTTTCAAACTTGGTGTTCCAAAGGTCTCTAGTACCTTAGAAGTAGTTAATGAGCGATTTCCAAAAGTGATTAGCAAATGAGGTTAGCAAACTTAGTGTCCTTTAAAAGGCACCAACTGCGGTTGAGAGCGAGATGGCTATTCCTGTCACCTCCCAGCATCCAAACCCACAGGAGACCACTGTCCTGCAGTCTCCTCACAAGGAGCAGCTATCCAGAGCACATGTGGGCAATCTCCCATCCTCTCCTTGTCTACTCATCGGCTCTTCATTCTTCACTGTGGTTGTCGGCTCTGCTTTTGCAGAAACATATTCAGTCTGCCATTCCTCCTCTGGAAGCCTTAAAATAATATTGAATTAGAAGGTTTACTGTCCCATATGTACATGGCAGATTCATGTGGTTGTAGCCACGTTATGTGAAAAATTGTCTCACTTTTTAAGTTTGTTGTCAGAGTAGATATCCCCATTTTTATGGGCTGTTCTCTTTTTCAACAAACTTGGTACTTTACTGAGGGTAAGATCAAGTTTAAAATGAGGCTTTCTTTTATCTAAACAGAAAAATGTAAACCAGATTCTGCAGTATAGTCACATATTCTGGAATTCACTGCAGACAGATAAAATTAATTTGATAGGTGACTCACTTCTTTCCCTTGTTAGTTCACAATGATTCATGTGATCTGAGCAGATTTCTAACTCCCAGTAAGTGTAGGCTACTGAAAATATTGTCTGGCATATAACAGAACTTTGGAAAATGTCAGCTCTGATGTACCTGGCTCTTGATGATGAGCCCCAAGCATGCTAAGAATAATCAGTTCTGTTTTTTAAAGAGAAAATGAATATGCAAAGTATTCAGTATGCCATTTCCTAAGACAAGAAATGAATAAATTACTAGCAAAAAGCAATAAAGCCTAGTATCTGCTGCTATTCTTAAAGCAGTCAGTCAAAAACTCTGCCTAGTGATTTCTAATTTATTTGCTTTTAAGTAAAGAAATGCTTACGCTGAAAATAATGTGAGTTCATTATTTTTCCAACTCTAGATTAACTCTGAAGACATAGTTTATTTGATGAGTAGTTAACTCTGTATATTCTCAACTGCAGGTGGGCATTAATGCCCAACTATAACAAAATTACACACACACAAGCTTTATATATGACATACCTGGGGGTTTGAATCCATTGAAATTACAGGAAAATGTGTCATGACTGAATTGTCCTATCAATTTTAATGGGGCTAATTAAAAACTTCTTGAGATATTCAGATTCCATGCGTGGAGAAAGGATGTGAATGTGCCTTCTGATTCCTTCCTCTCTGTAACTGATCTCTCCATGAAGCTGGAAGAGGTGTGCAGATAAGTTGTAAACTTGCTTGATTAAACATAATGACATCTTATTGAAAATTTGTCCTTTTAACACAAGGAATTCTTGACCAGTCTGCAAGTTTTTCTGTCTCCTGTTTGTACTTTACAGAAATGCTTCTTGAGAGTTCTACTCATCATCCAGTTCAGGATCAGTACATTATAGGGATAACTCAAGTTCTTTATTTTTATTTATGTGTTCACTTGCAGTGGTGCAAACACCAGAGACAGCCTTTCCAACCTGATATCCTGCAGTTGTGTTAGATGACAACAATCATTGTCTCCAGCTAAGCATGACTGTTGGATAGGAGAGTGGGAGATGTAGAACAACAGTTGTGTCAAGCTAAAAAGGTTGGTATAGTCCAATTTTATAAAAATTGCTATCACAAATATCTTATCATTTTAATACAATGGTGAACCAGTTCAGAAATAAATGAACACATAAATAAAAATAAAAAGATATATTTTTATTATCTGCAGGGTAACATCTATTTAGTTCACAAGCACCAAAGCTATGGGTAATCACACAAACGTATAAGACATCTAGCTTTTAATTTAAAAATGCCTTAATGACCATCATGTACAGTTTTCAAAGCTGCATTAATTACTGCTTTCAATATCCATAAGAAACATTTATTGTAGTGAGGTTCCACATCCTTTAAAGAAAAGTTGTGAACTCTTTGTTTGATTATGCTAGCAGCCAGTGACCCATTTACATACTGTATTGAATTTGTCTAAAATATTTTGTCTGAAGCAAAATGACTTGTTAAGAAAATCCATATGACTCTTTATATTGCCTAAGGTGTTATTTTTCTGATAAATTAAATGAGAAACTGGATCTGTACTTGCATGCTGTTAAAAAAGTCTGAAAATTAGGAGTTAACAATAGAGCTCCAGAATTGGAGTCCAGCATTACATTACCAGAAGGCAACTATCTAGGCGAGGTGCAATCAGCAGAGCATTCAAGCCCCTATGCTACCAGTCAGAGAAGGCAAGTTGCTCAGTTACAACCATCAATCATTCTATTTGTCAGAAGGGCCTCTCAGGAGATTCACTTTGCATAGGAATTCCAGCACATTTTACTTCCTGGGAGCAAGATACTCCCATAATATTAAATAAATGGCTAGAAAGTTTTAAAATACTTTTTAAACGTATGTTTTAACAGGAGTAAATTGATAAATTATTTGCAGTCTGTAATTTATACTTAGAGACGTATAGGCTATGTGGCACATATTTTATTTCACTTCTGCAAAATTGCTAGTTTTCCTCTAGCACTAGCTATGCACAGTATGAAGGCATGAACCCAACCCCCATCAAAGAAATGAATTGAATCATTCCTCCCTTGGCCAGCTGACCAATGTCCATACACAACAGAAGAACATGATCAGTATTGAACTCATCAAAATCTAAGCTTCATTGGAATCCACTCACTGGTCCTGATGAAGCAAGCTTAGAACTGGAAGAATGTATGAAGTAATCCTTCTTAAAGCATTAGCATTTTAAACTTACTGGGTTATGTTTGGAAAGTGCATATAGACATGCCACTGAGGCCATAAGATCTTTCATGAATTCAGCATAGCTCTTACAAACTGAGTGGTGCATAAGGGAAAGCCAAAATGGAAACAACTGGAATGGAAGTGGTTGGTTTTATCTATGAGAATTTGGTGGGAAAGAGATCTTAAGATCTAACAGCTTAGCATCATAAACTGGTCATAGCAATTTCACATTCAATATATTTTTTCTGAACAGTCCCTCACTTGAACCTAGTGGCACCCATGTGATTTGAGCCTGGTGATATCTGGTAATGTATCACTGATTTATAATTGGCTATGAATTTTAATTAATTTTATGACATATATAATTTCTGCAGCAGCTGTCAATTTTACAGCTTATGGTTTCTTGCTTGCTGGCTATTCAACATTCTTTATTTTAGAATTAAATATTGTTACTAGCCCTTTCCAGGACGTCGGTTTGAAAAGAGCAGTTTTAACTGCTACTGGGACTTGTCTTGACTTTCATGACACCTTGAATGTTGGGAGCAGCTGAAATCATCATTTTCACTAGACTATGCAAGAAGGAAGAGAGATGCTTTTGAACTGTGGTGTTGCAGGAAAATTCTGAGAGTGCCTTGGACTGCAAGAAGATCCAACCAGTCCATCCTCCAGGAAATCAAGCCAGACTGCTCACTTGAGGGAATGATATTAAAGGCAAAACTGAAATACTTTGGCCACATAATGAGAAGACAGGACACCCTGGAGAAGATGCTGATGCTAGGGAGAGTGGAAGGCAAAAGGAAGAGGGGCAAACAAAGGGCAAGGTAGATGGATGATATTCTAGAGGTGATGGACTCATCCCTGGGGGAGCTGGGGGTGTTGACAACCAACAGGAAGCTCTGGCATGGGCTGGTCCATGAAGTCACGAAGAGTCGGAAGCGACTAAACGAATAAACAACAACATGCAAGAAAGGTATATCCCAACTTTGTTTTCATGGTCCCATCTTTCGAGATGATATGAAGGAACTAGGAGTGTTCCATTATGAGGAGAGAATTTCAGCATGATGGCTCAGGAGTTTTCATTTTTGCATAGTCCCTGAAACTCTCTAAGAAGAAGGCCTGTAAGCTACATCCAGCTAAAGGATATAAGCACATTTTTGAGATTTGTGAGGAATTTCACTCTTCTGATATGATGAACTGAGTTCTGTTCATCCCCCAGTGTGCATAGATGTCTTTGTTCTGTATCTACTTTGTGCATATGTGGTGATTCTGTTGGAAAATATAAGTATTAATAAAATAATAGTTATTTTATTTTATTTTATTTATTTTTTCACTCTCTTTTTTCCTTTTTTCTTTCTTTTCCTTTTTCCTTTTCCTTTACATAATTATTTACATTTATTTTTAGAACATTGAAAAATGCTGGTGATATCAATAATATTAATAGTTTTTGTTTCTTAATATAATGAATCTAGTTCTATACATTAATTAATGACATAATTTTAAATTGTATGATAATTGCAAATCTGTTGTTCATTTATCTGCTATTTTTCACCTAACTTCTTTTCTCTTTTACATAGCTATTTATTCTATTCTTTAAATGTTTTAGACAAATTATTTTTTTTAAAAAGGAAATGTAAGTATTTATTTTCCTTTCTGTACAATCTAATTATGATTATACAGAAAAGGAAAGAAATACTTATATCAGAATCAGAAAAAGCATCAGTAAAGGTAATTAATGTTATATGGACATATGTCTATCATTGATAAAATATAAAATTGGCAAATGTATCTTTCCATATTGATACTTCATTCTACTGGGGTTTCTGGCCACAACCATAATGTCATGTTCACCGTTCCAATGTTGCTGGTACATCGTAACGTTTCGCATGTCATTTGGCTGATGCGTGTTTCGTCTGGGAGGGGAGGAGGATTCCATCTCGTGGGATTGTTATATGTTAGCAGCTGGATTGGAATGTGTTTGGGTTATCTCATGTGTTCAAGGTTCCTTTCCCAGGACATCAGCAGAAACGGTTACCAGCACCTGGGGGGGGGGCAGGGAGTTTGCAACGGCAGGGTGAGGGGAGGGATTACGTTTGAGCCGAGGGTTTTTAGTTTGTATTTGGCGTGCTTTTACTCATTCTCAGCTTTCTCTGTATTTGCATACTATTCTTTAATAAATCAGATATCATTAAGTTCCTGCTTGTGAGTCTGAGTCTATTAGAGTAGGCAATCATTACACATAATGGATGGGCAGCCAATAGGAGTGCTTACAAAAAATAGGAAGAGAGCCCAGCACTAATCTATCTCCTCCCCTCCTTTCTTTAAAAGTGTATTTTTGATTTTAAAAAAACCTTCACAATAAATGTGCAAAGTTTACCGGAGTCTTAACATACCTATATTTGGATGCAATAGGAAGGCAGGCAGGCAGGCAGGCAGGCAGGCAGGCCATGGCTATGTGGATGTGTCCTTCTCCACAGATATTGGATTATACTTGTTATCATGAACACTATCTGCAAATGGAGGGTAATATTTCAGCAGCAGTGATCATATGGATGGGAATTATGAACAAGATCATCAAGTTGGGAAAGGCTGTGGTGTATCATGTTTGCCAATTGAGAATTGTAGCACATTTTCAGTCATAATTCTCCTGTTATGATATGGCAAGAAAGGTAGACCAGAAGAACATACTTCCAGAGTCTTTTTTAGTGGGTGGCCAAAATAAATAAATGGATGACACTTTAGCTGCTCCTTAATAATTACTAACCCAATAGTTTGAGAATGATCAATTTTAGCTTAGTTTAGATAAGAGGTGCTTTTTAGGGTAGTATTCCACAAACTTCCTTGGGACGCTGGATACAGAATGCTGGTACTGCAAATATAATAGATTTTGCTGATGGGATTATAGTTTGAATGCTCCTTACAGAACAGACATTATCTTCAGTCTCTGTACTTTCATATATGCTTTTGCAGGAAATCTTTGCATTTTTATACCTGGAATTACATACTTTGAAACAGCCGTGAGTGGAATTCTACCATGCTGTCCTTTGCATGTTATTGTGCTGAACAGTTGAGTAAGAAAGAAATTTCTCATCCTGAGCAAATTATCCATTCTTGCTAAGAACATCACAATACCATCTGCTGTTGTTCCGCTGTGCACTTATTGCTTTTACTTTTCCCTGACTTGACTTGTAAATAACCTACCCCCCTTATTTCCTAACCCTATTCCATTATGAAACTTTTAATGAAATCTCCTTTGGTGATTAAAAATGCCTCATATTAAGCATTTATATATGCCCCCAAGATAATACCAGGCAGATGCTGCCACTAGAGAAAACTGAGTTCATCCAGAAGCTCCCTCCATGCAGGAATCACATGAATGGGGTATCCTTTGATGACAATAACCACATGGTTGGCTTTGACCCAAGAAGCCTATTCATTGACTTGGATAAGAACTCCAATCTCATTAAAGAATCACTTGCTGAGATGGGCAGCTATAGAAATCTAAATAAATAAATAAATAAAGCAGCCTAGAAATAAACTATTGTGTAGGATTTACCTGTATATTCAGTACATTGCCAACAAATAAGACTTCTGGAAAAAGGATCAAAAGGACAATCTTCTTCCCATTAATAATATAATTACATCTGAATGCAGCTACTATAGAGATGATTGTGTGGCATATCCATCTTGAAACTTTTTCTGAAAAAAAAATATGGTTCTTTGATAGTGACAGAGAACTGATACACTGATGTCTAATTTGATACTTGCAAATTTTAACTTACAATTATAATTAATCATCACAGATGTCACTAGAGACAACTATATATAGACTTAAGATTACTTATTTATTATTTATAAAATTGTATACTGAAATATACTTCCACAGTATAATAAAATATTAAAAACCAGTATTAAACCACCACCACCACCACCACAGTTTAATATAGCTATTAAATAGCAGAGGAACAGGACCAAACCTTTTGACATCTCCACTGCCACATCCCCATGACCACTGACTGGAACCGCCCACTAAAGTAGAAATGGAACCATGGTAAGTAAGTACCCCCAACCCTTGTAGGCAATCCAGAAAGATACTTTCAAAAGTTGCTGAGATGTCAAGTAGGACCAATAGAGATGCATTCCTCTGTCAAGGTCCCTTCAAGTGTTATTCACCAGTGTGACCAATGTTATATGTGTCCCATAAACCTGGCTGGAAAAAGTAAACCTGGGCAAAGCTGAGTGGCTTTGTTGCAAAATCCTGTGCAAAATAATCACAGCAGCCAGGCAGGAGGGCTTCTTGTTCATCCTTCCCAAAAGGGGAATTCACTACTCATATTAGGTATGTTCATCGCCTTGAGTTATTTATCAAAATACCTTATATAAAACTTATATAAAAATAAAAGGCGGGGTAAAAATAAAATAAAATAAAATAAAATAATAATAAACAAGGACTTTAGGCAACAGTCCACTGATGCAATAAGGTAAGAGAAGAAGGTACACTTCACCTCCCTCAACACTGTGGTACTGGCTTGAATAGGCTTGTACCTATGCTTACTAAGATTCATTTTTGGACCTCCTCTACTGGCATCTTAGGCATTGTTTCTCAGATCCAGATGTCAAGACATGGAGATTGAAGTCCCCCAACATCATTATACATGGGGACTCTAAGATCAGATCAAGAAATCCAGAGTGGGATTCAGCTGGCAACAGGATGACTGGTACACTAGAAGGATACTCAGCTTGTCCCTACAATCTAACACGTAAACATTCATACCCCACCACCTCAGGTGTAGTACCCCATGGCACAAACAAACTTGTTGTTAAATTAAGCAGTTAAAACCAATCTTTTCCGTTAACACTCTTGCCAGAAGTGGACACCAAGGAATGGTGGTTTTATCAGTGTATTTATATTTATTTTTTTAATATTTTCATTGTATTTGTGTTTAATGTTATAATTGGAATGTTGTAACCTGCTGGGACTCTCGTTGGAATACAGCAACCTATAACTGCAGTAAATAAATAAATGAAATAAATATATTTGTCAATGGGATTGATGTTTACAAATCTTTAGTAATCAAGTAGAAAGAAATACAGTGAGAATGGCAGTGTTTGAGTCAGGCCAATTCCCAAGAGTGTTCATAGACATTCAGGTAATGGATCACTTTGGACTGAAATGGTAAAAGTTGTGATAGAGCTTATATGACACACACATAGCACCTGTTAGCTTCTCCTTAAACCACATCTGCCTTTTCTCAGGATTGTTAATAGCTCTAGAGGACAGCCATAAGATCTTAGGCAAGGATGAAGCTGTTTTAGGGAGTTGCTGGCAGGAACTACATGAGCATCCCTTGCACTTCACAAAAAGCTAGGGAAAACTTCAGAACTGGCTCTTTGTATCAAATTTTTAACTGAATTGTCATGATTGCCAAGAAAAAAAAAATGAAAATCCAAAGCTTAGATCAGAAGCAGGCAATTGCATATATAATCCAGGCAGAATACTGTTTTATGTTGTTAATACACATTAACTGCTTCTGCGTTTTATGCCGATGCCCTTGAAATAAGTTGTTATAGCAACAGGCTGAACTGTTATACAAGTTTAATTCTAAAGTGCAAGAGCTATAAATAATTAGCTATTTGGTACCACGCAAAATATTTTAAAAGCCAGTACAAAATCTCCATGTGTCAAGCTGGGAAATGATGGGCACAGAGATCATGTCCTTCCACAACTGAATCTTCAGGAGGTTAGCTTGGAAAGAAATGTCTTATATATAGATACAAAGTGGAAGATCTTTTATATTTCCATAGCCAAGGGACTCTGCTGGCTAATAAAAGTGCAATTATACATTTAATTGTTCAACACTGTCATTATTTATTGACATAATTGCTTCCTCTCTTCTTCTGAAAAGAAGAGTAATCACAGACATCACTCCATCCCAGTCAATAATCTCTGAATTTGTCTTGGACCAAGAAATTTGAAATCCAATCCCTCCCTGGGCTTTAAAACAAAGAAACTGTTAAAACAGCCCTAAAACTAAGACCATGTTTGTTATTTTTGCAACCAAACCACAGCCCTTTTGAAATCAATGTCTGTGTCTGCATTTGGAAGTGAACACATTTAAGAACAAAAAGTAATAATTCAAGTTCTATCATCCATAGTATATTTGCCCTCACTACATATTAGGGGTTGGAAGAAGGATTGGGAGAGTTAGAGCTTTTCTCCTGGTGATAGTGTGTGGAAAAATTTCCAAGGAAAGCTCAGCCTAATGAATCTCATTTGGGAAGGGAGCATTAAAAAGGAGAGAGAAATAATTAACAAATGATATTTCAAACCACTTCAGAGTGCCAGGAGTTCAATACAAAATTACTTCTAAAGTAAAATAGTGCAAAGGATAATGAAGAATGACTAAATTAATAATAGGCATTGGGTCAAATTGCAAAGATGCTTAAATAAAGAGCTCAAAATGGAAACCATAAGCTATACTGGAACAGGTGATTGATACTGCCTCATTCACCTCTCTTAATTGAGTATAACTTTTACTGTTATGGGACAGAAGATTAGACTTTTTATAGAATGTGGAACTGAAGGCACCAAACCATTTCTTTGCTGAAACTAAAAATATTTATAAAATATATATCCAAAATCCATACCTAGGTAATACCAAACTCTATTTTGTAATATCTTGTTTGATTAAAGTTTATTATCTGCTTTTGTAATTTGCTTGTTCCTTATAAAAAGATCACCCAGTTTACATTATTTGTATATTGTCTCCCATTGGCTAAACAGATACATTTGCAGCTTTAAAGCAGAGGTCAATTTTGAATTTGAAATCTGGGTTGCCCTGAGATTCCTTTGTGGACTCTCCCTAGTTCTTTTTCATGTAACTTTAAATGAGGACTAGTGTGATGGGATACCCCTCCACTCTCCATAGGGAGTGCTAGCAGATTAATTTCCCTCCAATCTTCCTTGGAAATCCAATAGAAAATTAGGAGCCTTCATTAGGAGTAGAGGATGTACATTTAATCCTATGCATGTGTAAATGGGAGCCCTCTTAAAGCATTGTGCAGGACTTTCTCTGATTGAGATCTACAACTGAGACCAAAAAAGGCTTATATACATTGAATAGAGTGAAAAGTTCTACTTGCTATCAGTCTAATTCAGGCAGTTACTGCATAATTGCCCTTTAAAAAATAAGCTTGGGGTTGTTGGGGAGGGAAGTATATATACAATCTAGTGCCCAGCTACCAGATTCAGGCTCATGGTTAGGACAAATTCTTGAACAGGACATTTACTTATTTATTTATATTTTGAATTTCGTCACTGCCCATCTCTTTTAGTAGGGCTAACTTTTTTTTTGTAGTCATGCAAAAAAGTACGATGCTTATTTGATTAAAAATTCATTTCATCAGTTTGCCAAAAGATGTATTTAGATAATACTTCACTGTAAGATTTTGTTCTTTAAATACTCCTTTTTATCAAGCTCATGTAATGGTGGATTTAATTTGTTGAGGAAGCTGCATCAGTTCTTCTATTTTCTGGGTTATCTTGAATCAGTTTTCCCTCATATCTATAAAAATTGAATCATTCCTAGTATATTCCTGTATCTCAGAATAAACATAGTTGTGCTTTCTTGGTGGTGGTGGTGGTGCTGTGATTATTAGCACTCACACTGTCTTTGTTTTGGTTCTATTGAACAACCAAGGTAGTATTTGGCATTTGTGATCCTGTCCCTCACTCCCTATAAACAGGTATGGCATTTTATTCTCAAACTCTAGAATAAAACCTAAATATAGTACAGCAATGTGAGGCAAGGACCAATAAGCTCATTGCTTTCCCTAATCCTTCAGTCTTATCCACTGTTTTTCAAGTTCTTGACTTCATTTCTACCCTTACTAGAATTAATGTATTGTGCAAGTACATTATTTGCCTCATATATTCAAGCCCCTTTCAAAGATCAAACTGTAAAAGATTGAACCAAGTGGCAAAGGATATGCCCAATGTTCCTGTCAGAGGAACCAATGAACTTGCTCTGATTAAAAAAGGGTTGTGTTATGTTTACAGGAAATAAATTTGGGGGCTCAGAGAATTAAGTGAACTGTGTGGTAGCTGTGCAGGCATATGCTCTGTTCTTCCTTGCTTCCCTAACCTTTTTCAAATGGTGAACTGTGCATTTTCACCTTGCTTAGATAACAGGCGCAGAGGGTGTGATCAGAGGAAAGATGGGAATTCTATGTATTTGGGACCAATTAAGATCCAAACTGCAGTAAGTCAGCTCTGTATGCTAACAGAAAAAAAACAACAGATAAATCCTCCCTAAAATGTCTGCTTTTCAAGCTGCTGTAATCTTGCTTCCCAACACATGGGCAGCACCTGAAGACAACCATTTGATTCTATGGAGGAAAAATGGGATATAAATGCAATCTTTAAAACAAACAGACAAACAAGTGGTGTTTGTCCCTTGTACTGATGTGAATGGGAGGAAACTGAATATGGAGAAACTCCCTGGGTAGATTGTAGCACAGCTGGGGTTTAGAACAGAATAAATATGTGCTAGTTGGACATTAGTCTCACAAGATGTGCTATCAAGACTAATTGTCCTTTCACATATTATAGGATTCTCATAAATGTTTAAAAGCTTAAAACGAGAAAGTTTCACAACCGTAAATCTCTCTAAATTGCAAACACAGCTGTATCCTTTGGGACAAATGAATAATTTCTCTAATAAATAATAACAGAGTCTGAGACAATAAGTTTTCAAACTATACTTAGTGTCAAAATAATTGTTAATTGGTTGTGATGATGCATAGCTCTTTATTCATTGCAAGATTTTCAAGATTTCCCCAGGGGAACCTAATAGAGAAGATAATACAAGGGGTTGCCATACTGTTCTTACCAGAAAAAGCTAGAGTGTTTGGGACTCATATTTTGGAAAAAAAGTGACTAAGGGAATACATAATCACAGTGTATAAAACAATGCATGACATGGAGAAGGGGCGCAGAAAGAACTTTTTCTCCCCCTTTCGATACATTAGAACCAGAAATCATCAAATGAAGCTGACTGGAAGGTGGTTTAAAACATACACTTCCCACACATATAATTAACCTGAGGGATTTATTACCACAAGATGGCTGGTAACTTGGATGACTATAAAAGCAGATTGGAAAAGTTCACAGTCAATCAAGTCCTAATACTTTTGGTTGGGAACAGTATGTGCATACTGTCTGAAGGACAGAAGGAGGGTGAGTGTCCATCTCCTGCTTGCAAACACCCCAGAGGAATCTAGCTGGCTGCTCTGAGGAACAATATGGGGAACAGTCATAGTCCAGCACTTGTTTCTCACGGTGTCTGTCAGTTGCCTCTGGGGATTACCTGTTCTCTCTGGAAGAGATTGCAGGTAAAGAAAAGAGTAATCTCTTTCCTTGCCAGATCTCCAGTCCCATGGATCAGCTGCTTTACAGGCTGGTTTTGAAGGAGCTCCCAAAATTTGTTGTGCCTTTGTTCTCCTTTCTGCCTACTGCTTACTGTGGGCTTGCCTAGGTCAAGTGGGAGCAGGGTTTGACTGCTCCCACATTGCCTATGCAAGCCTGATCAGCTTTTTAAAAATTCTCTGGCCTCCCTTAGGCTGCTTATAATTCATTGGGAGAATTAATTATCTCAGTTTGAGAACTATCTAACAGAGAACGATAAAGATGCTATAGCAGAATTTACAAAGACATTCAGCTTACACTGGAAACTGCAGTGAGTGGTGTTAAGATAATGCAACACAACTACCTTCATATGCAGGGAAGAACTGAGCAGATGTCAAAGTACCATATTCATTAACATGAATGTTCTGGCATACAGGTGGAACCTAATCACATGTATTTGATGAATACTTTATTTATAGTTAATGAACACTGAAGAATACTATCCAAGCAGAACTTGGTAGTCTATCATCTATTTATTGTCCTTTGAAATAAATCCAATCGTTTTCCTAACCCAGATGGATATTTACAATGCTGTTCCAAATCATTCTTACAGACTTTGCATGATCAGAAGTGCTGGAGTTGCTGGCATATTATGCCCCCAGTAAACATTCTCATGAGTAAGGTGCTGGCATTTCATTATTTCTAAGTATTAGTTGGTGTGTATATCTTTTTCAACATTTTTAATTCATAAAATGATCTAGATGATAATGGCCATCTTAGAAAACTCTGAAGCACAAGCATTTCAAACACCAGCTAACATGGACAAGTTAGAGAAATAGCATTTCTGATTAAAGGTTCTGATGACTTAGAGCTTTAAGCACTCTGTCATTCAGATAGCTTTCTTTAACTTCATTTTGCAAACCTTGTGTAATAAACTAGAGCCTTCCACAATGTCATTGTTTTCAATGTTATGCAGTTGGTGTGTAGAACTGAAGGTCTCTCGAGCATAATCTTATTTCTTGATTTCTCAGGCTTCATTTTCCTTAAAAACCAAAGTTAAATCAAACCAACCTTTAAAAATTGACAGCATTAATAGAAAAACAAGTCATGGATGATAAGGGAAGACAAATATCAAGGAACACAAGGTCAGACATTTTTGAATGTTTAAATAAGATAATACCTGTTAACCCAATCTTGGAAGAGGGAACTGTTCAAACAGTTTTTGGACTGAAATGTTAAAAATGATGTGACTGTTCACATTTAAACTGCAGTGAAGAGCACCAAGAGAAAGTACGATTTTAAGGCAATGAGAATGCATTAATCCAAAAATCTTCACCACATGTTAGAAAACCATACAAGCACTCTGTCATTCAGATAGCTTTCTGAATACACTCTGCTTTTAAATGGAAAACATATTTGTTTGTTGATAATTTAGCTGTTTAATTTAGATATTTAGATTCTGAGGAGACTTACACTAAGGTATACAAGAGTCAGAATATGACCCAGGATGTCTGTGAGTATTGAATATGTAGCATGATATGGAGTTTTATTAATAGATTATTTAAGTATATGATAAAACTTTGTGGGAACAATGACATAATCCAAGATCCCCTTTCTTATGTTGGTAAACCAGATGGGTTTAGGAAGTTCATTAGCAGGAAATGAGAACAATAACCTTACTTTCCCCAGCAACTGGTATTTCATTTTATTAAAATGAAATGAAAGCCCAGATATTTTAAAACATTTTTAAAAGGAATCTTTTTTGAATGTGTGAATATAATTAATGATAGAAGTAATACACATAACATCAATTCAATTTGTATGATATGTTTTTTTAAATATGAATAATTTGAAAGATGTATAGTATATGGAACTGATCTCATGTAAAATAAACATGTTATTAGTTGTGGATAGCCAACATTATCATATAAAAGCAATAATAGATGCCTGCAAATCAAGGCTGTTAGGGCAATTAATTTCTTTCTTGTTCTGCACTGGCCTTTTTTAAAAAAAAAATTATGGGTATCTTCTACAAATGTACTTCTTCTTCCCATAATTATAGCCTCTAATTTCAATGTACATTCCCATAAAACTATGAAAGCAAAAAAATAAATAAATCACAAAATGTTTTGAAAAGAATTCATTGCTTAGTTCTCATCCTTTGAATATAAAAGATCCCAATTCAATCCCAAGCATGTCTATTTTTTCTTTAAAGGAAGAACGGCCAGATGAAATGCTTGAAAATTGCTCCTGGTCAAGGTAAGACACAACTATGCTAAATATGTAAATATTTTCAACTGATATAAGGCAGATGTATATGTAGACGTTGACTTTAGTCTTGTTAAATTTGGAATCCTTGATATTTCATTACATACTTAGCTTCCAATTTTGCAACAGTTGAAGATAAAACTTCAAAGCTTCTAGATGAATTATAGGTATGTTGCATGAAAATCTTTAATATTCAAATCTTCCCTGATTCAATCCAAGGGAAATCCAAGTGGATCTAAGATAGAATCCTGGTTGAAACAATGGAAACCTTCTATCAATCAGTGTTGATGATATGGGACTTGATGGACCAATGGTTTGATTCAGTGGTTGCGGCTTATTGTATTACCAAATTCCTATTATTTATGAGCAGTGTGGATCAAGTGGCACCAGCTGGATAGAAGGCCTGGGTGTCTCCAATTTGAGAGCCCTGGACTTAATTCAACAACAAACAAACAACAAACAAAACCCTCACACTTTATTCTGGTCACTGACCAGAATAAAATAATGTAGAACTATAAGATAAACAGCACTAACTAAAATCTATACAAAAACTACAAATAAATATAAATGTTAGTAGTATTAAGACTTTATATAACTTAGCGTAATATTAGTAAATATACAAGATGCCTATTTGATGGATTAAGAATATTAAAAGATATTAAAATTTTACTCTATATTAAAATAGAGTTTGTAATAAAACAGATTAAAAAATAAAGGCTAAATATCTGGAGATAATAGACAATGACACAAATATGACCTTTATCTGATCTAATTAACAAATCAAGTATTAGTTACAGTCACTGTTCAGAACAGACATAAAATAACAGTGTAATAATGACAGTAATAATAACAATGTTAATTAAAAAGTGAAAAGTATTACGGTACTGTGGTAAAACATATCTACCCCTAACTAGTCTATAGCTTAACTAATTGTTCATGAGTTTTGCATGCTAATAATGCAAATTTAGTTGCAGTGTGTTATTTTATTGTTCTTGTCTAATAAAAGATATTAGACATAACATTCATCAGGACACCCATAGAATATCTTGAGTTCCACTAAAGCAGGGGTTTTCAGACTTTTTCAGGACATGGAAACTGTAAGTTTTTTAAAAAATTCCCAGAACCCCTGATCAAGAGGCAAACATCTAGTGATAGAAAATTGGCCTTTCCCCCCCTTTAATTTACCACAAAACCCTGTCAAGTTCTCACTGAACCATAGGTTGGATAGAATCCAGTTTGAAAAACTCTGCACTAAAGAGTTCCTAAGATTTCTGTAAAAGATACCATACAGCAGGGCATAACATCCATTCAGAGTCCAGGACAAATTTGTGGGAGTGGGGTCGCAGGCTTTGAGAGTGCATAACTTCAGTTTTTTTCCAAATTGATTTCTAGTGTTATACAGTATATGTATGTATTATGTCTGCATTTTACAGAAAAGGATATAGCTGTCCTACTGGAGTCAAATATATGAATACTACATCATTTGCATAAAGCAGAGATATTATTGGTCTATTGGCTGGTTTGGAACTGCATCAATCTCCATCAAGCTGCACCCTGCAAGCTTCTCCCATTACATCTTACACCATCTTATTATTTTTCCATTCTTTGAAATGATCAAATCTTCAAAGGGTGAATCAAGTGTACAATCTGTGAGTGCTGTTTGATCCAAGGAAACTTGAAATGAACATGAAATGTTAATGGAGAGATCATGGAAAATCTTATTAAGTCAGGCTTTTGGCTCTTGTGTTCCTTTCTAGAACTGAGATTAATCAGAAGTGAATAGTAGAAAGTACCTTTGTGAAAAAATGCAGAGGAAGAGAGGTTGCTAGGCTGATGGCCAGTAGGAAGCCCCCACTCCAGAAGGTTGTACATAATTGTTTACAGATAGGCAACACTGATTAGCGATATAGACAGGCTCATCTTCAAGGATCATAAGATCTGGTTGTATTTTGGAGCTAGATTCAAGAGTACTCTTGGACAGGGAATTTATAGCTTTCTGCTGATTGCTTGAACTCCATACAACAATTGGTAGCAGATTCTGTCTGATACATTTGGAAAGGATTTGACGGGGGAAGGCTGAGCTGTGATTATGATAGAGATTAAAGAAGACTTTAACTTGCCCAGTCTTGTAATGATATTGATCTACTCTAATTGGGGTAGAAAGCTAAGAGTGTAAAAAAAAATTTTTCCTCTATTCCTTTGAGATGATTTGTCTCTGCTGGGTTAGTGATGTGCTTTCTTTCTTTTGGCTTTATTGGTGATAATGAATTAGTTCAATTAAGGATGTTGTAATGCTATTTTATCTGGGGTGGCAATAAGTTCTGTTTGGGGTAAGTTCCATTTTGAATTTGTGGAAGAGAGCTTGAATCCTTAAAAACTCTGATTGTAAAGATATACCAGAAAAATGTTCTCCTTCTAAAGATTAAATATGAGATTGTAGTATGTTTGTCAAGAGTAGTCTTTTACCTCCGTTCCAACTTAGAAGCCAAAAGATTTCATTAAATGTAATTTTTGAAAAGATAGGTCTACCCTCCTATTCTTCCATTTTCCCTTATTAAAAGCATTTGTGGTTATTTGCAACAAAGCTTTTTTGGTTTGGAGGCAGTAGTAAACAGTCTGTTTAGAGTCATCAGGAGCTTTAAGAATAATCTGATCCTCTGGGCACAGGATAAGTTTATCATACAATTTTTATAGCATTAACATTAGCAGTCTGTGTTTCAAAGAGAGCTCTTTGCTGATTGTTATCTTTATGATTATTATTTGGTCTTCCAAGATATAGAGGGTCATTCCTAGGCTGATTTTGAAGTTGCATATTCTCAACTTTTTCTATGTAAGCTTCAGAGACTTAAGTTCATAAATTTTCTTATTATCTAGCTTCAGTTGCTGAAAGATTGAAATTGCCATCTGAACTCTAAGAAGAAACTGCCAGGCCACTAAGTCAAGTTCAGAATTAACAGCATTTTTTGCCTGAGACAGAAAAGGAAGGGAGATGCCAGCCAATATATCACCTTCTTCTAACTCCCCCATAGTGTCAACTTCACATTGCAACTTATCTCTGCCCATTGATATTCTTTGCAAGGAATTTAAATACCCATGTTTGGGGTATAGTAAGAAATTTTCTAGGAAGTCTTACTTTCTGTTTTGTTACTCAGTAATATATCATCAGTCTTCTGTTGTCTGAAGTTATCTTCTAGTAGCTAGAAAGTTGAACTTCTCCTGTGTTGCTTTTTGTAGCTTTACAAGCTTTGGAAGATTTGTTAGATTAATTGCCCACCTTCAGCAGTCAAAAGGAGGAGCTTCTTGAGTCAAGAAGCTGTCAAAAAGTAACAGAAACAGCAGGAAAGGGCAGGATTGAAGAGAGCTCAAGAAAGTTGATGCTGAATGATTGCGATCTTGCTCCTCCCACTTTGGACTCAGTTGCATTCCTATCATGCATTTCTAGGCAGACATACATGTGCTTGCTTTGTGCAGGAATAATTATTGCCAAATTAAATTAGAGTGAGCCAGCTAGGGGGCTTTTACTGTATATCTTCCAGAGCTTGATAAAATAACTTATTCCAAAGAAAGACCATTCTTTGTTTCATGAAACAAACTCAGAGAAGTGTACTGAAGCTCTAACATCAGAATGCCTAAAGGAAATAAGTTGAAAGCAGTGAGTGGAGGAGTCAGTTCCTACACAGTGTGATGCTTGTTTAAGTACCTGCTGGTTCAAATGGAGATGAAAGCTGCGTCAGATGTTTGCATTGCCATGCTGAGCTGCTCTTTGGCTAGTCTGCCATCTGATTTCTTTCCAGCCTTTTCTTTGCTCATAAGAAACCCTTTGTGCCTTGTGGCTTTGAAAATACAAAGCTCCCTCCTCCTGAAGTTTTCTTTAGACAAGCGAAACACCATTGAACTTCTTTTTGCATGCTCAGATCATATGCTTAATATGAGACTTTAATAAATCCCAATCTAGACTGTAGCCAATAAATAAAACAAACTTTCAGACTGAAAAATGTTGTCCAACTTTTGATTACTACAATGATGATCCTCTAAAATACTGTGCCCAATATATATGGAGGATACCAGATTGGAGAAGTTGGATCAAGACAAAAATATATTTGGGAACAGCTCACAAATAGTAGACATTTGAAAAATTATAAATGGATACATGGTCATCAAGCTAATTTTTATTTATGTTTTAAATGTATTATTAGAATTTTATCCCACCTTTATTTTTGGGCAACTCAAGGTGGTATACATACTTAATGGTTTCCAACAAAAATAACCCTGTGAAGTGGGTTGAGTTGAGAGAGAGTGACTGGCCCAGAGTCATCTAGCTGGCTTTCATCCATAAGGGAGGGCTAGAGCTCCTAATTTCCTGTTTTACAGCCCAGCATACAGGCTTCACTCTCAGGTAGGGACATGAATGCTTACAGCATTTCTCTGGAGTTTTCTCCATTTCTATGGAGAAAACCATCCATAGAGGACCATATCAAGAGGTCTGTGAATTCAGCATACATAAATAGCATTACCAGCAGAACTTCTATACAAATAACTTACAGTGTCAACTAAAAGTAAGAATTTGCCAGCATGCATTCAAAATTAGGTATAACCATAGGTGTCTCCAGGGGGAGCAAGGGAAGAAATAACAAAATGTGTATTGCGATATTGTGATGCAAGTTCTACTCCTTACATACTTACATGTGATGCTAATGATACAAGTAGGAAAAGCTGGAAGCTTTGTTGTAATGTCATGATGCAGGTTTTATACTAAAATATTCCATGTGTGCTGGTATAACTCTCCTATGTTTTTCCCAGTTATATGACTAAAAGTCCCATCTACTATTTTAGCATATACTTACCAACATGAATTTAGCATCACATATTTACCATCATGAATGGTCCTCATCCTCATTATAGAATCTTTTGGTTCAATCTGCTGTGGATAATTTTTAGATTGCTCCAGGGAAATAATGGCTACCTCCTGTTAAAATAAATTGCATATTCTCACTTGCTCAAACATCTCTTCCAACACAGATACAGCTTAATTATCTACATGATTCATTTTACATTTTTAGAAGGATTGCATGGTTCTTTTAAATCATACACTCACTGATTCTAGTCTTCATTGCAGTAACTCTGTTACAATTTGGAATCTTTGAAGATCTTTTTAAACAGGTGGGCACAACCAGTTTTGTGAGGGGCAGACTGTTCTTGACTCAAACTGGAATTTGATCGGGAATTCCCAGAATGATCTGGTGGAAAAGATTCTTCTCAGTCTCTTATCATACTAATTCCTGGAATCATACAATGAAGCTGGACATGGGCACAGTCAAAACAAAGAAAAGGAAGCTCTTCTTCCCAGTACATAGTTCCAGTTATGAAATTTGCCTCTGTAAGATGTAAGAATGGTGGTTGATTTGAAATTACTGTAGATATTAATGGCACAATGGATAGCTCATTATGAATTGGGTTCAAGCGATGGTGGAATTGAAGCTTGTCTTCAAGTGCACTTGTCATAATCTTGTTTTTATGAGTCTCCTGGTATCAGATTTTGGAATCACTTCTGATTGCTCCTGCAGAAAAGTCAGAGATGGTCAAGATCCTGATATTATATACATATTACATGACTATTTGAGCTTGGTAGATAATAACTTTATTGTGGTCATTAACCAGCACAAGGGAATTAGTATTCCAATATCCAGAACTAAATTGACAATATCAGGATAATTAGGAAAGGTACATACAAAGAACAGCTATATCTCAAGTTATCATTTGTGGCAATCAGCTGAGTTTCTTCCACAGTGAGTTCCATATCTGGGTACCACCTTCAAAAAGGCCTGCTTTGAGTCACCACATTGTGGATCAGACCCAGAGATGAGGATATTAATTGTGTGTGTTATTATCAATGATACTAATGCATCTGTTTAGTGGTTATTGACAAAGGATATGCTACTGTGGGGAAAGATGATTTAAAACTATTAACAGGAAGAATGAAATAAAGCAAAGGAGAAGAAAAAGGATGCACTGAGCTGCTCTTTGAGCATTTTCCATTACCTTCTCTGAGCTAATCTTTTACAAACAATCAAAGAGTTTGAATAGCTAATTATCATCTCTGTTCACATGTCCAAGCAAGAATATCTTGACAGTTGGTATTCTAACTGCTCTGAAAACAATTCAAAAACAATGCGCTCCTCCTTTTCCAATTTATTCATAGTAAAAACACAGCCTTTTTTCCATTAGTGACCAGAAGTGAATAGACCAGTTTTTCTGACTGGACGCCCATCAGAGGGGCACTTTTCTAGAAGGAGCTCCAATATACAGTTTGTCATGCTGTATATACCACTTATCATAAGCTCTTGATTTATTATTAGTATAATAAATACATTAAAATAAAAACAAATAAATAAAAATAATAAACTACTTTAAGGCTCATCTGGAAGACTTAAATTTATCTTCAATAATACTGTCCACTCAGCACCTACAAGTTGAACAAGTCAAAGAAATAATCATTGTTATTCATGCCTTGTGTAGCCATATTAATCCAGCATCCTGGAATATTAAAATGTCATCAATGGATATCTTGTAACCCCACCCCACCCTCCAGAAATTAGAATGACTGCAGATGGTGCAAGTCAGTACGAAATCTTGTTTTTATTTCTGAAGTCTAGACAGGGGAATTGGAGTTCTTAGTTTTAAAATACATGGTATAGCATGCTTCTAATAAGCATAATTGTTGTGTTAGGAAAAGCAGCCAAGGTTCTTTGGAATTATTCCCCAGAGTAAATGGCACTGGAAAGTGAGTTGAGGAAATAGGGAATGAGAAATAGAAATAGCTTTAATCACTGCTTTCTGCTATGCCAAGGAAAATTAGAGGGTTATTCTAGGTCGCCACCCACAGAAGAAGAGAAAGAAATTAAAGTTCATATTTAGAATAAAGGAATACATACTCCAGTGGAACTTGGGGGGACCGTGTGTTAAGCTAGCCTATAACACCATGGACAAATTTGCCAGTGACATGTAAATGCCAAAGGAAATTACAGCCATGGATGCTTTTGGAAGGCAATCCTTTTCATCATAAGCATTATCAGCTTCCTCCAGAAAGGAGGGAGGGGGGAGGAGGAGGAGGTACTGCTTTTGTGCTAATCAAAATGAGTTAGTACTTGGTATTTTCATATAGGGAATTTCTCTCTCTTCATTCAGTATACACAGGTGCCATAAAATATGGGGAAGCTATCAGGACCTGCACCTGTGCAATTACTCCACAAAGTATCAGATGCAAAATTCCAGAGGAGTTGCTTTTAATATATTGGGGGAGAGGGAGGTGCATATGTTAAAGATTGCTTGCCTAATCACAGTGTCTCAAAAAAATAACCAAAAGAGCAGAGACTATGCATGAAGTTTCCAGTGCAGAGGTACAGGGACGATGGGTTTTTTTATGCATTGGCCATCACTGCTCTGTTGATGCTATTTCAGTTTTTCATTCCTAGGACAGAGGTAGGCAGTTCTAGGGGTGGTTGGGCCGGGCTACATTTGAGGTCTCTGAAGACCCCAGGGGATGCAGGCTGAAAATCTGTGGCCACTTTTTAGCAGAAAGATTGCAATTCTTAGCAACATTCACACATCTTAAAATTGCCAAGGTTGAGAAACACTGCTCTAACCTGTCACTTGGGATATTTCTAAACACAAATCTAAGGCTCTTCGCAAATAGCCTGCCAGACATCCCAAAGGTTGGAGGACTTCAATGCTGGCTCAACATATATGGTGCCCCTAGGCCACATTGGCTGAAGGTGCCACCTCTTGCCAATGTGAAGATTTGCATTTTTTGAATTATTAATTTAACATCTGCTCTGCATGACATAACCTTGGCAATTACAGCTAGGACCATCTTCATGCCAGAGGAGAGTTACCGACTATGTATAGTCAATTCAGAATTGCTAAGCTTCAATGCAAAAATACTTAAAATCCTGTATCAACAATATGAAAAGTTGATTACTTAAAGGTAGATGAAATGTAAACATTTTTTTTTTTGGTGGCTTTTGTTAGTACCCCCTACACTTTGGCACCCTAGGCTAGTGCCTACTCAGCTTTATCCTAAAGCTGGCCCTGGAGCACCTCCATGCCTGTGACCTGTTACATGGGCAATCTGAAAGATGGAAAGCCCTCCATCCCAGACATCTGCTTTCACTCACCTGTTGGTTATTTTTGAGAGGGGAAATAAAGCCAGGAGACTCCACCAAGGTTTGCTTAATTTGTCCCACATTACAATTAAAAGGACAGCACCACTCACTGGCCTTGTGACTGAGGCAGAATAGGGTCTTACAGCAACACAATTTGCAGTAGCTTATTTCCTGTTGCATCAGAGGCTGGAGGATAGCCATTAATGCAGCCATGAGGAAAAGCCCTGTAGAAGGAGGCACCCCCCCCCTTTTTTATTGAGAATGACAATTTACTTTTTGCCTACACCTGACATAAGGGTCAATGTGGCCGGCCACAACTTGTATAGGCTGACTAAACCAGCAGAATGTTCTGCATCAAAGAAAACTCAAGAAAAATAGATGACTATGTTCCTGGGAATTTAACTATATCTCAATCTTATAAGAAACTTCCTAAGAGTGTTCTGAGAATAAAATAAGCAGTTCTGCTGTAGGTGGGTTCAATTATTGACATTTACAGAATGGAAGGAATAGTCTTAATGAGTCTTTGCATATCCAGATGTCTTTTATACCATATCAGTTGCTGTGATCTTTTATGCAAATGCATTAGCCTGAGTGTTACTGTTTTGTAATTAAATTGATAAATAACTTAAAGGGGTATAGTTGCTAACACTTTAGCTGGAGGTTAGTTCATTTGCCTTTCTCCTCTTTTAATTCTTTCTTTTAAAAGAGCATCTGGAATAAAAAGTCATCTCAATTTCTAGTTGGAATTTGACTAATGGAATTATTTTGGTGCTATTCCTATAGAAATAGTAACAAAGACATTGGTTCATTCAGTTATTCAGCAGCTGCACGGATTTAATTTCAGATGCACAGAAAGGAAAATGCTAGTAGGGTACAATGATCTTTCTTCCAGGAATGCTATAATACAAAAGAAATGGCCATGAATTTATTCATACAAAAGGTGAAGTTAAGTAGACATGTTGCTTATAATCTCTTAAATTATTGTCTAGATCAGCCTTCCTTTAAACTGGTGCCTTCCTGGTGTATAAGAACACAACCTACTTCATCCCCAGCCACCATTGGCACTGCCTTCTTGGGATGATGGTGTTTCCAATCCAAGAAGAGAGAAAGAAGGAAAGGCCCAGCTCAGTGATTTGGAACACTTTATTTAAAAATAAACTCCAAGTGTGACACTAGAATCCATGACTACATCAGTATACAGAGAATTAGATTTCTTGCATAGCAGAAATAGTTAAGTATTTCTGACTTCATTGGATACTTTCTCCCCACAGCTAATCTCTCTCTCTCTCTCATCTCTCATCTATCAATCATCTATCAATCATCTGTCATCTTTAGGTGTTTCTAGATCAGTAGGATGAATTGTATTTTTATGGGAAAATACTTATGAAGACTGGATTTTGAATTGTCAATATCATTTGTAGCTTCTTCTGTCATATACCATAATGTAGTCTACAATGGATTAATGTTAATTTATTTTATTTATTGGGGCTTGTCTAAGCTCCAATTGAGCAGGACTCTGAGATGCTTACATTAATGTTGGCTAAAGTTTAGGAAAGATTTTTCAGCTATTTCAAACGTTTGCCAGGATCTTATATGGAATGTTGATCAATGACAGGTTGTGCATGCATACTGTATATATCAACAGAAGAGCCCAGGTGTAGAAAGAACTGCTTTGCAATTGATAAGGAAACATGGTAACCACAAAGGGAAACATGGGTATTTTTCATAGTATGAAAACATTACAGAAACATGCTGCTTGTTATTCTAATGGGCTGACCCCATGATTACAGCCAGAAGAGATACAGAGGTATGGCAGCAGATATCTTCGAATCCTGTGCCTCTCAAGACATGAACTCTGTTCTCAATTAGTCATTACAGGCATAGAGTGACACAATATTAAACATTAAGTTCTTAAAGATTTTGTCTGAGAGATACAGCAAAGGACACCTGTGAACCTAAAGAGACATGTACATAATACTACACCTACCTAAGTAAATAACATGGTGATAAAATTGGTTCAACATGAATTCTTATTCCAATTCACTAGAAGAAAATGGTAGGGTGGTGTTACCTCAGCAAGCCAAATTTTACTAAAGGAATACTAGTTTAGCTGAGTATATGGTTGTTTCTTTTAAGGGGCAATAATTAGTTTTGTGATGAATGAAAGACTGAACTAAGTGGAGCTCAATCAGCCAGTTTCCATTTGTTTTGAGACAAATGTGCGTAATAACAAATGAATATATTTTTTATAACTTACATCTGTGCCTACTGTGAAAATGAGGAACTTAAAATTCTCCAGCAGCAGGAATAGCAATAGAGTCAATTTTGGAGACCTTCTTTGATAGTTTCCATTTTTCCCCTTTCTGGAGCTGCCTTAACAAATCAGTTTATCATAAGAAAAAATAGCTGTCTTACTGTATTAGACCCCATCCATTTCTCAAACCCTGCTTTTAGAGAAGGAAATAACCCTAACCCAATTCGGTCGCAAACAGTGCCCGTTCCATTAGTTCCCACTCCGAATTGTCCTTCCCCAAACTCATTTCATTTCCCCTGCTCCTGAAGGTTCACTTTTCCTCTTCCGGTCCGAAGTCCACTACAAACCACTTGCCAAACATATCTTTTGTGGATTCATCCCCTGGAAATCATTTCTTCATTTTTTTTCTTTTTAAGGGTTGTGCCTGAGTGATCTGCAGTGACTTTTCTACATACAAAGTTTCATGCAGCTCGTTGTATGGTTTCATAAATGCACAATTGTTTTCACTGCCTAGGGATGTAGGGAAAAAAGGTGGAATATTTCATAAAGCAAATAAACTCTTTAAAGCACAACAAATGCTGAAAGCCAAACTTCCTTAAGAGAGACAAATTGTATTTATCTTTTGATGTCTGCAGGCTAAACACTCCTACGCTGGGGAGCTATAAAATGTTTTTAATGTGCAGTGCTTTCATGGCTAAAATAACAATTAGATGCTAAATGGCAATCCCCCCAAAATGTCAAAGATGCAAGTGTTCATAGGCAGAACTTAATGTAGTGACTTTCTAAACCTTTCTGTTCCTTTTGCAGAGCAAACCCCATGCTCACAGAAAAGCTATGAAATTAAAGTTATTCCCCTTCTGAATTACAGTGCTTTGTTGATCAGAAAATGATGCTAACAATTATCGAGAGAAGCAATAATGGTGTCAAAGAATTGAAATAAATATTAACATATTTTAAGGTGGCATTTACAAGGAAATTGTTTTTGAATTATCTACTGTTTTCTTCCTGTCACACTGGCAATCTCTGATCCTACCCCATCAATAAACCTAAATGGTCAATGTGGAGGGTGTATGTTGTGATGTGGGGACACAAAAAAGAAGTAGTCAGTGTAACCCAAAAGAGACCCAGTCACGCACACGGTTTCACTACAGGCAGTGATTTGTGTCCTGGGAACACTTAAACCCAGTCTATTAACTACTTTTGCATACCAAGTTCCTCCAAGAAACAGACTTGGGGAACAAAGCTTAAGAACCAAGCATCTCCATTACAGACCACATTTCCAAAATGCAGATTCACTGCAGGTCTACCACTGCCTGCTTGAATAATGGGGAAAGGCTAGCAGTCTCACAAACCTTAGCTAGAGCTCTAGTGCTGCTAGGGCTCCCAGCATTCCAGGCCTTTCCTGGAAAGAGAGGGTAGGGATTCTGTATTGGTTATTTCTGACCCACTTAGTATGGTGAGCCTGAGAATCACCAATAATAACTTTACCTAGATTAGTGGTTGAATGGGGACATGGGGGAATGGGAAACCCCTCCTCCCAAAAAATAATTTTCCAGACTTGCTTACATTCCTGAGCAAAGTGTCAGCCACTACAGTCATATGAGTGATTGATTGTGTGCCATCAACTTGGTGTCGACTTTTAATGACCTCATACATAGATATTTTCCATGACAATCTGTCTCTAACCTGGTCTTTCAGGTCTTCCAGTGATACATCCATAACCACTGTAACTAAGTCCAACTACCTTGCTGCTGGTTCTCCTCCTCCTCCTCCTCCTCCTTTCCTTTCACCTTTCCCAGCATTAGAGCCTTCTCCAGAGAGCTACAGTAGGTCTTCACATAAGTCATAAGATAGCATGAATTAAATATTTTCAAATATTTCTTTTTAATAAAAACCTCATTCACCCACTTCTCTGAGTAAAAGACAGCATAGCCACATAAGAGATTTCTTTAGCCAATTCTTTAGCTTCCTTCCTGCCCAGGAACTAGTCTGGTTGAATTTTCCCATGTAGAATCCAGCACATGGACTGGACAAGAGAAACAAGTCTGGAAGCAGACTGAGAAGTTTAACCTGACCCCAAAAGATAATATTTTCTAAAGAAAAATCTGACCCATGTTCTGAATAAATTTGAAAATAACTAGCATCTCTGGCAGAGCACTACAGAACTTTTGTTTGAAGTAAAACAAGTTCAACAAGGAGTATACCTTCTAGTTCTGTGTCAATAAACTAGATAATATTGTGTCAAAATCTACCTTGCAATTCCTCTAAAGTTTTCTTCTCTTGCTTTTGTTTCCCTATCCAGTTTTCAGGTGGCAGTGTTTGGGGACTTAATCAATGGTTGGAAGTGCAGAAGACGCTACTGCTAGTACTGTTTTCTTTTATTCATCTTTTCATTACTATGATGCCTCCTTAACTGGGCACATTTTCCATTACACCTTTTGCAAAATGGGAAGAGTACCTTAATGATGTCTTTCCTTTTGACTGAAGTGTCAAAAGCCAGGAAAGTTAGAGTCTGCTAGAGAGATGATTGTGCAATAAAAGAGAGGACATTCACACACATCTTTTGATCACCTCATAACACAACAGATGCAAGAACACCATATTCTGTTCATGAGAGTTTTACCAGTATTCTTTTCTCCTTTTAAAGAAATGTTGTAATCTAAATGTCTTTCATTAATCTGAAAGGAATTAGTTGAAAATATATGGAAGAATTAAATGCAGGGCTTTAAAATCAATAGAAGGGTGTTCAGCTAGGACCAGAGGAACTGTATGACAAGGGTTCAAGCAACATGACTACCTAAGTTAGTGGGTGAGAAACAGATTGATGTAAAAAATTGTAGACAAATAGTTTTCTGATACAAAAACAGCTGTAGTCTTAACTTAATATGGTGAATAAACTAATATTAATACTCTCACCTCAATTATTTAATATGTAGCAACATGCTTCTTTTCCTAATTATTCTTTGTCATTCTTTTGCTTGATTTATATTTTTATTTACTCCTTATATTTATACTCCAGGAGTTCAAGGTAGTATGCACAATGCTTCCACCTTCATTTTTCCCCCATAGCAACCCTGTAAGGTAGGTTTACACTGAAAGTTAGTAACTGGCCCAAACTCATGGTGAACTTCTGTGTTTGAACTTGAACTTGAACTTGGTTTGCTCTGTGTGTGTGTGTGTGTGTGTGTGCGCACGCACACGTTCGAGTCGACTCCTGATGACTGCCTGGACAAGTCCCTGCAATTTTCAGTAGTGGATTGCCACTGCCTCCTTCCTAGGGCTGAGAGAGAGTAACTGGCCCAAGGTCACCCAATTAGCTTTGTGCCTAAGGCAGGACTAGATATATATCTATCTCTCAGAGAAGTGTAATGCTATCAACGTTCTGTGGTCTATGGTACATAAATGAGTAACTGTCCTAACAGCCAGGAACCACACTGAGACAAGGAACTGGTCTCTAATGTTTTATTGCTTGTACATAACAGGAATCCTAACAAACTGAAGAAGCGTGGGAAAAACCCAGACATATAAACCCCAAAGGGTTAAGGCGGTCCCGATCTGTGTCTCTTTGAATGGCTGCCCAATTCCTCAGTGCTACGCATGCGCTTAACAGTCTGGATGGGAGCCCCCTGCTCACCTCCCTTACTCATGACAGTAACTTCTTTTTATTTTAATTTTTATTTGTATATTTGATAAGACGTATTGAGCAAGGATTTCAGTAAGTGAGCTGATGACATCACCCGAGCAGTTCTGCTGATTTGTTTTTTGTTTTGTTTTGTTTCATTTTTACTATCTTTGGGGGTTGTGCATTTCAAGGTATGTTAAGTCTACGTGTAGTTTAACCCAACAGATTTCCTTTGTTTCCTATCAAAATCAATGGAAAATAGCATTTAGTGATTTATGGACAAATTTTGCCTGTGTGATGTTGGGGAGTGGCTCAGGGGAATGTTGAAAAGGACCCTGAGAGAATCATATAAACCATAGTTTATTGCTGATGGCTTATTTTCATTACAGGGAGCACAAAAAGGCACATGTGAGAATTTGGATCAGTGGGGACTTGAAATTTTAAGTAAAATACTCAAAACACAGATGATGATGATTTTAAGTCAATTTGCTCCAGAGCATGTGGCAAATTGAAAACCTGTATAAATACACATTTGAAATGTAAGTGGTATCATGTGGGATATGGTTTCCATGGACACAAACTAATGGCCTGATACTGACTCAGGGATTGTGTATGTTTAGCTTGGCTAATGTTTTACCAGCTTACATCAGCCTCTCAGAGAGGCTTTAAACTCCAAAACTCTAAAAGAAGTAAACCTCCACTAATGGGAATTGTACCTTCCTGAATAAAATTTCAGCTCTGTATTTAATTTTATTTGCATTTAGTTCTAACCAAACCCAATTCCTTTAGGGCATTTAACCAACCTTTCCATTTCTCATCTCTTCTAAATCCACTTTAAAGTTCACCTGAGACTGATTTAGGATGTTCCAATAATTTTCAGATCTATTCTGATATCAGGACAAACTGGGGATTGAAATTTCTATGGGTTAATGAGCCAAGAATCTTTAATCAGTGCTTGCCCTTTTTGGCCAATGGATGACCATAAAGGTTTGGCTCTTACCAGGGCTCAGTTACCTGCCTGCCTCATCCTATTCCCAAGCCTGCCTGAAAAAGACATCTCTCCACTTCACCAACATTAAAAAAGAATACCTTTGCTTTTTAATTTGTCAGTATGCTAACCATAATGGGAAACCTTCCAGATTACTGAAGGTGATGGCAGTTTTGCATCCGAGTTCTTTTATCTAATTAAGCTAGGTCATCAGAACTGGACAGCAGTGTGAGCAAATTCCTGTAAGAACTGCTATGCTCAAACCCCAAAGAAACTTCACTCATCTTCTTTGCAGAAATGAAAAGCTTTAATTTGGGATAGAATGCACAGTTCAAAGGAAAAGCTGCAACTGCTTGAATTTGGCGAGCAATTTCTAATTAACACACTCCTTTCTCAGTGATTTCATCTCCCCCCTCCCACATCTGGCTGAATCAGTCAGCTCGACCTTGGTTCCCGTAGCTCTGCTCCTCCTGGAATCCAACCCCTCCCGCTCGTCAGTCCAAACAATCTTGACAAGTGTTCAGCCATCTCACTCTGCCTGGTACTGACAGGAACCAGCAATCAAATGCACTGCGTTCACTTGATTGTGCAAGTCTGACAATTCCATGCCATTGAAGTGACTGTTTGGAAGGTGATATGCATTGCCTTAAAATGGATTTCCCACATTCATTAAAACAATAGGAATGTATTGGAACTTTGTGCAAACTTTGTCCTCCCTTCCTCTCCTCCATGAATATTATCTGATTACAGAGACTTAATCTTACAGCAAACCTGGAATTGAACCTTCAGTGGAACATTGTTAGCCCAGTCTTCCCATCCTGGCATTCTCCAGATATGTAGAAATTATTGTCCCAAATTCCCAGGTTTGATGGGAATTTTGTGAGCTATAGCCCCAAGGCATCTAGGGGATGCCAGGGTGGAGAAATGTTAGTCCTAATTGTTGTCCAACCTAACTGTTATGTTTCCAGACAGACTGTGTTTCCAAACAAAAACTACCATTCAAAATCAATAGTCTTCTGCAATTAATCAGGTAGTGAATATAACTTATTTCCATGCAATTTGGGGACATGAGGCACTGTCTTTTCTCTGTCCTTTATCTTACTGGACTATGGTTTCGACGTGGTACTTAACAGGCTGATGACCTCTTACAGTTTCCCCTCATAACAACTGCTCAGATTTCTGGAAACCACCACATAGGAGTATACAATATGTACTGAGTAGTGGTTTCCAGAAAGTCTGAACAGTTGTGATGAAAGAAGCTTCCTGGCTGAAAATTCATAATTTTTCTGTTACATTCAAAATACTCTGTCAGCTGTCTAGTGAAATGATAGTGTGTCATAATTTTCCAACCAGGTAATGCATTTTCCTAATTGCTTTAACCAAAGTTACTTGAGCAACAGCAGCTGGACTGGGGAAGAAGAAAAAGGGATTCAGAAGAACAAGAATAGTAGCAGGTTTGAACCCAGGAACTGGGAGATGGAGTGCTGCAATGGCAACCGCCAATGGGAAAATGGATTGCACACAAGCTCTTTAGAGTTGCAGCAATTCAAAGAAAAAGACTCTCTTTGCTGCAATTTGTTACTCATCCGAACTGAGTCAAAAATAAATAGCTCCCCATACTTTGCCCTTATTTTACACAGGCTAGTCCACTACAGTGTCTTACTTGTAGAGGCCAGTTAGAACAAACACACACAGAGACTCCTTCCCTCCCTCCCTCCCTCCCTTTATATGAAAAGCTGGAGATCAGGCAGTAAAAGTAACAAATTCAAAATTATATAAGGAATAGGTACCTATGCTCCTGTAGATGTTGCTGAACCATAACTCTTAGCAGACCTATCCACATACAAGATGTCAGGAATTGTAGTTCAGCAACATCTATAGCAATATAGGTTCCCAATCTATACTGTATGCATAAAAAGTTGCTTTTGAATTATGACAGAGGTAGGCAAACTGCAGCTCTCAGGCTAATTTTATGTGACCACTGACCTAAATTTAAAAACCCTCCTTCAAAATATCAGCTTAGACTCTTGTAAAAGCAATTTTCCTTTCCCTCAGCTCACAGAAATGGACAAAACAACAACAACAAAAAGAATAACATCAGAAAAAGATAGGGAAGGTTTTTTTAAAAAAAAAATTAAAACTCTTTGGATTCTAGCTCTGTTCACTGCTTGTTTTATTTCCATTCCCCTGTGGCCTGCAACAGATATTCCCCCAAGTCTTTCTGCCCCTCCTCTTCCTCCTCCTCCATTTTTTAAGATTTCCAATCTCTATATTTAGAGAAGGAATAGAGAGTGGCTGCTATGAGGTAGATGCCTTATATAGATGCCTCATACAATGAACCTTTGAAAAACACAGTACATCATTTGCCTTGGCAGCTTAAAATAATCAAACCTTGAAATGTGCATACATTCAGGTTGGTCACTGGATATTCCTAGACAGGAAGGCTTTAAGTGACTTGGGTTTCAGTCTGGCCCTGCCTGAAGAACAAGGCTTTCTTGAATGTTAATGTCTTTCTATACCTTTCAACTGTCTTTTAGTCTTGACTTGGTCTTTCTCTTCTGCCTATCTCCTTTTGTCCTTTCATTCTCACTGAGGGCACTTTCACAGTGCCATTGTTCCACAATTCCACAGTGCCATTCCATTAATCCAACATCACTGCACCATCATTTCTTCCAACAACTTCAGAACTCTGAGAACAAGGAACTAAGAATGTTATTTAACCACAGCTCCATCCCAAGTAGCCACAGTCCTGAAATAACAAAATCCTCTTACTTGCACTCAAAGCAAGAGGGAAATATTAAAAATTGCTTACATGCCTTCCCCCTTCCACTAAAAATAAATTCTCTCTGTGTAAATGTTCTATTCATCTTCATGCACAGAATACTTGAATGGAAGCCAAGCAAATGCAAGCAGTATCTGTAGAGGACAAATGAACAAAGCAGCTGCCCATATTTGAACTAGGGTAAGAAGATTTACAGCTGCTAGAACCAGATAAACTATGAGTTGAGTCAGTGCTGTTGAACTTTACATGGAGATTATCCTGAGATAACGTATAAGGAATTTTGTGTCTCAGCCAGTTCTAGATAAACTTTTCTTAATCTTCTATGTCCCTTCCTCACCAGAAAGATTTAATGTCTCCTTTAGGCTAGAACCTTAAATTGCTTCCCATTCTAAATGGACATATAAATGTGCAACAGTACAAGAATTAGCCTGCCTGTTCCTGTCAAGCTGATGTTTCTATCATAGTTTCTATCATAGTTTCTAATTTCTATCAAGTTTCTAGACCCTTTTTAGGTTCCATGTAAAAAACAATTTCTTAAAGTTCAGTCACTGGGTTCTAGCAATTGCTCCTGAAAAAATAAAGGAGAAATTTCAGTGGAATAGATTTCAGTGAAATAGATTTCATGCTGCTTTTGGATTTCTGATAGGAAACGAAGGATAATTGGTATAGTTCACTTACATTCTTGGTAATTTTTTTCTGAGAAAAGTCCTATTGATTGTGCTTATACTGTATAAAGACTTTTGATTCTGCAAACACAACATATTCTGAATGACTTTGGATGGTGGGTTAGTTATAGCAGCACTGAGTGCATTGTTGGAAGACCTGAAAGACCAAGTTATGGACAGATTGTCATGGAGAAAATCTATCGCTGTGGTTTCTAAGACTTGACACCAACTTGATGGTACATAATCAGTCAACTGGGCCACGTAATCTGCCTATTGAAGAATTTATATGCTTACAAGGAAGCAACAAGTAGAATGGAATATAGAAAAACTAAGTAATTCAGAATTGGGAAAGGAGTGTACTTAGAGATATACTATCATTGTGTTTGTTTAACTTATATGCAGGATAATCATGAGAAATGCTGGACTAGAAGAACTAAACATTAGAATTAAATTCTTGAGAGAAAGAATTATCAGCTTTAGATATCCTAATAATACCACTTTCATAGCTGGAAGTGAGGAAGACTTAAGGAAGTGTCCTCAGGCATATGACAGGTATATTAACAGGTTAATCTAGATGGGGAGTTTCCAGAGGGAGTTGAGGCATAATGGACAACCTCTGTGGACTGGATGCTATTTGTTTCTGGTCAGCATGCCATGAATTCACAAATCATGTGGATGGCAGTGGGGAGCATGGAGTCCTAAAGGGACAGCCATTGGTTTACTGACTTTTCAACTTCCAGGGATAGCCCTTCTTCTACCAGACTGGTTGGGAGATTTGGGATTTGAACTATGATTTCTGCTGCTGCTGTCTAGGCCACCCACTTACCACAGGTGCCTCAGCTTCATCAACATCATTCAAAGATTCCAGAGGTGGCATAAAATCATTAGGAGAAAGACATTGATTAATTGTCCTTTCTTTCAGTGGTTGCACAGAGCAGCCTGCCCACAAATGTGTAGGTATACTATTAAATAAATCACAGATTTGTTTAGATTGTACTCTTTGAATATCTTTAATGGACTGTGACATTTCTTGTAGTTTGCCAATATCCTTACTTAGGACATATCCTCCCTCCTCAGTGTTGGTAAGGTAATTGTTTTGTGATTCATTAACCTATTTCTTTTCCATCACAAGATAAGCTGTTTCTGGCTTTTCTCCTGGACTCTTCTGTTGATCCACACTTTATCTTCTCAAATTTGGTTTTGGGTTCCTCCATGTATTCAATATCTTCCTTATTTCTACTGCATGGGAGATAGCAACATTATCTTGAAAATCTGATGGGAAAGTTTTTGAACATGGCCAAATAATTAGGAATATGTTTGGATCTGCTTGGAATTTGACTTTGGGCAAAGGTAATTATTAGTCTTTGTGAAACCTTGTATTTGGCAACCAAAGCAAGGATTGTGGAGTCCTTGGTGCTCTCTGAGCCTTGTTGCTTTCTTGCAGACATTTCATTGCCAGACTAGGCAACATCTTCCGTGCAAAGAGGGAGTGGGCCTTGCTGTCAGTTTATATACTGTGGCTTGCCCTGCTTGTGTTGGTTGGGGTGTTGTTCTCTCCTTGGGAGTTCTTTGATTGGGCTGTTGTTTGCTGCTTGGTTGATTGCCTGAGTTAATAGTTCCTTGATTAGGGTGTATTGTGCTGTTTGATGGTTCATCTGGTGTTAATCCTAGTGTTGATTTTTGCATATCTGGGTGTTGATTGCTGGCAAGGGAGTGTACTGGTCTTTTGGCTTTTCTATTGTCTCTTTTGAATGGTGTGTAAATGTTGTTCACCTCTCTGTAGCTGTTGATGGATGCTTTGTCTGAGTGCCAGGCTTCCAGGAATTCTCTGGCATTTTTGGATTTAGCTTGGTTTAGGATGCTTACCGTTTCCCAGTTGAAACTATGGTTGAGTCTGTCCATGTGTTGTGAGATTAAGGAGTTCTCATCGTTTTTTCTGACTGCTAGTTGGTGTTCATGGATGCACTCTGCTAGTCTTCTGCCTGTCTGTCCTACATAGTGGCTGTTACAGTCTTTGCATTGCATGTTGTAAATAACTCCTGTTTTTTCTTCTTGGGCTATTGGGTCTTTTGGGTTGCTTAATATGTTTTGAAGAGTTTTAGTTGGCTTATGTGCTAGGGTGATGCCATGTGGTTGTAACCATCTGTTGGTGGTTTCTGAGATGTTTCTGATGTATGGCAGTGTTATCCTTTTGATAGTTTCTATTGGTTGGGTTGTAGTGGGTTGGGTGGTGAGGCACTTTTTGATAAAGTTGAGCAGGTATCCCTTTTGTTGGAAGATGCTGTCCAGATGTTCTTTTTCTTTTTTCTGGTGTTCTGGGTTGCTGCAGTGTGTAAGTGCTCATCTGAATAATGTTCTTACACAGCTTCTCTTGTGAGATTGGATTGTCACTTTGGTAGGCACTTGGTTGGTGTGGGTAGCTTTCCTGTAGACGTGTGTTTCTAACTTACCACCATTTCCTCTACTGATGAGGATGTCCAGGAATGGTAGTGAGTTGTTTAGTTGCTTTAAGGCTATTATATTTAGGTGAAGTCTTTTGTCATTTCTTAGAACCCATCCTTGCTTTCCCAGACATTATTTGTAAATAAAATAATAAAAATAAAATAAACTCCCATGGCTGCCCAGGAGAGAGATGTTTATCTCTTCTATCAGAGCACCTCAGGATATTGGCTCCTGCTGTGACACCAACTTCCTTAACCCTGATTTCATGGAGAAATTGTCAAGTTTTCTTGCCTATTGGAATTAGAATTATAACGTACAATGCTATTTCATCTTATGATGTTAATGTTTATAGATCATAAACAGATATGGGAACTGTGAAATGGAATACAAACATTTTAATTGCTTGAAGACCTGTTCTAGTACGTAACATGCTGATTGATGAGAACAAGCATATTAGGGAGGGGGGCAGCCTTCCTTCCGGAGTACAGTGTTGACTTTTAAGTCTCTTTTTTTCACTTGATGGTGTGATTTTCTGTTGCTAAGGTAGGTTTCTATGGCAAAGCCCTTCAGGTAAGTAAAGGTTGTAAAAGAGTAAATGTTCCAAGCAACCTTGGCAAACCAGTATTTTGCTCTTTCCATGAAAAACAGATTAGGGGGGAGACTGATTACTAGGAAAATGCTTTATAGTTTAAGATAAGACCTGTAAAGGCAATTCTTCTGTCAGATATATTTAAATTTCTGGTTAGGTTAAAGCATCAGTAAGTATTTTCTAGGCTATGCTGCCCTTCTTAAGCAGTCAGTCTGGCACAGATCTGCAGCTGGATTTCTTTCAAATTTCACAAGTCTCTTCTAATGATCACAAAAGATAATTTGATATTTTGGCCTCTTAGTTCAACTTCTTTTTAACTCTGTTAATTGCTTTACAAAATGTGTTGCCTGAAAAAATCTTGATTTTCATTATAACTCAGGTTTCCTGTGCAGTGGAGCTTTGCTTTAATCAATGGAAGTTGGGATTTACAAATCAAACCCTGGGTTTAATCCTGATTCACTCTGTCATAATTCCAATGAAAATATCCTGTCAAGCTGCCATTAGCTATATGTGGGGTGAGTGCACAAATTCAGTCAGGTCCACTGAAGAAAGGACTAATCCATAGACTACTCCATAGAGAGATAACAGGAATGTGAAGCCTGCTAAATGTTTTGAACTCCAATTCCCACAATTATTTGTATGCAGAGGACTGATGCAAGGTAAAGTTCAAACCATCTGGAGGGCTTCAAGTTGCTTACACTTGGACTAAGCCTTTAAGGCTGCTTTCTAGGTTGCAACTTGAGCTGTACGCATACAAGCCAGAGTCAGGAGGTGTGCATAGGAGATGGGTGAAAGTCAGATTAGGAAAAAAGAGGAACCAAAGGTCAAAGTGAGAAGCAGCTAAGTTTTAGTTCAAATACTTGGATGTTGTCCGTTGAGTTGCAAAGTTACCTGACCACCTTGAACCTAGTGGGTCATCTTATAGTTTTCAAG
The DNA here is from genome assembly GCF_035149785.1 of Candoia aspera. Classification (NCBI taxonomy): domain Eukaryota; kingdom Metazoa; phylum Chordata; class Lepidosauria; order Squamata; family Candoiidae; genus Candoia; species Candoia aspera. The sequence continues at coordinate 32,539,981 of NC_086158.1, read as the reverse complement.
TCTATGCCAATAGTTCCCATACAGGGGCAAATCTAACCTCCAGAGTGATGAAACAGATCACATAGCATCAGACCTTTAAGGAATGGTGCCAGAACACTGACACAGGCTGACACTGATAGCTCTGTACAGACTCTGTGCCTTAATGCTCTAGTATTCACTAGCTGTTCAGTCCTTGTACACCAGTTAACTCTGTGATGTAGATACTGTCATGGATTGATTCAGTCTGCATCAAAGGAAACAGACTGAAAGAGAAAACAAAGGTCTTCTTCTTCAATACTGTATGTATTCAATCTATGACTCAGTGGTTAAACAATGGAGTTATTTCTTTCTCAAAATCCATATGAATTCACTGTTGGTTCTCATGATACTTATGGTTATTGGTGAGTCTCCAGCCAGCTGTCAATGTTGCCTTCCTGCTAGTGTCATCATTACTTGATAATCTTTGAATTAAACAACTGCAGCTTGTGCTAATATGCTTGCAGTGGGATTGTGCCAAATGCCTGGGATCAGGAATGGTTAAACCTTTTCCTTTTATTTTCCATGCCTGTGCAGAACTGACTGTAGCAACAAAGATGGTTGAAAAGCATCATATTTACAAACAAAAGCTTCTCAGAACCAATAATGCCTATGCTACACACACACACACACACCCCAAGCTAAATGGTAAGAATTTTAGATTGATTTGATTCTGGACCTCAGTGCTGAAAGAATTTCTAAGATGATATTGCTTTTTAATTCCTAGGAACAAATTTCTTCCATATAGAATACCAGGCTCCTCCCAAGTAGAAACTGTAATCAGAAAAAAAGCAATATATCTTCTAGAAAACAATACTTGATGGATTGAACACAAGGTCTTTACGTGTTGTAACAGGATAAGTAATGGGGTTAGGTAACATTGAAAGAGGCTTGATCCCCTGGGATCATTTATACATCACAAATTTGAATAGTGGTAGTGAATTTGGTCAGAACATCCAATCACAGATACATTCACTAATATTTTCACATATTCTTTTTGTCCAATAAGTATTGAACACAAGATATTAAACAAGTAAAATACAAATAACTAACTTTATATGGGCCACTAAAAGACCAAGGATCAAATTTAAGATTTACAATATCCCAAAGAACAAGGTGAATTGACAGTACCATGTTTCAAATTGTATTATCAAACTCATTGTCTAACCTGAAGTATAAACTAGATTATATCACCTTATGGCAAGATTGTTTCTTCTGAAGGAGCAGGACTCCCAGATGGTTTGCACAAATTTATTTGGCTCAATACATAGAGAAACACACCATCTATAATAAATTATTCAATCTTAAGCAGCATCCTAAAAGTATGGGATAAATATAGAAAGAAAATTTAGCTCAGACCCATTACCTCTTGCTTCTGTATTAAATATTTATTTTCATCAAGATGAATGTGCAAAATGAAATATCAGTGGAGAGATAATAACCTGCACATACTATGAGACCTAATTAGTAACAAAACAAAGAGAAAATCCTTTAAGATTCTTTCTTTGGAATGGTCAGGAACACTTCACTGGTTTCAATATGTTCATCTTTATTTTAAAAAGAGAATCTCACACAAAATGTTGACCTAATATTTAAATTTGTTGTTTGAATACTATGCTGTTTTCAGGGATAATGAATCATGTTAATCCCAAAGCTTTACGTGCTGCCACTCAGAAGGAATGTATGGTTTAAAAGAATAGACAGAGAGACGTGCTGCTTAATTCGGATGACTAGAAGACTAGGAAAAAGAAGCATACATGTTGACTTTCACCTCTCTATTACTCTCAAACACATGTTTATTCATATGTGTAGAAGAACCATTTCATCACAGTATAAATATTTCAGCATGTTGCCCAGCACAGTCATACGTACAATCTTTCAGTTGATTGTACCTCAACTGTGGTAGGAGTACTCATCTTCATGCAGCACATACTTACACTCATTCCTCAAGGAGACTAACATTTTGTATAATGTGTAAAAGCTGTAAGTGCTACTGCCAGGATAAGTGTCTCCAAGATGATGCACATGCATTTCTAAATGTAAAAAAAAATTAAATACTTATTATTGTTGTTAATTTTATAACTCGCCTTTTATACAGGAACTCAAGGCAGTATACGTACTGCTCCCTCCCCCTGTTTTTCCCAATAACAAAAGCTCTGTGAGGTAGGTTGAGCTGAGACAGAGTGACTGACAACAAAGTCACCCAGGGATCTTCCAGGGCTGAAGGTAAACTAGAACCTGAGTCTCCTTGCTTCTAGTCCAGCACTTTAACCACAAGTTAGACGTAATACTTGAGAATCCATACATATTTCACACCACCACACCTGAAATAAAACCCAGAATCATTTTACAGTTTTATGTGACATTTGTGTTTGTGTAAAAAAGTCAAAGTTATCCTTTAGAAGTCCCAAACCAAGTGATCAATATAAGATAAAGAAACCATCATGGCTGCATGTTGTTGTTGTTGTTGTTGTTGTTCTGATTTAGATTTCACCTTTCCTCCAAAAGCTCAGGGCATCACCTAAAGCCACAAAATAGAAGTGAAGAGCATAGGCATTTTAATAAAATAAATAAGTAAAATAATCCTCCCTCCACCATGTTTATTCCCATGGCAACAACCTTGTAATACAACAACATAACCACGATACTACACTGGTTGTGGAATACACATTTTGTCACACAGAAGTGAGATTAAGCACCTCACTACACTTCGGATGCTTCTGGAATGAAAGTATATGATATGACTAAAGATTTTAAACTTACAAACATAATCAGGAATCTGCTTCAGAACCATATGTTTTTTGTGGAGTTCCAGGGAAGATGAAGTAGGTGGAGAAATCAGAGGAATGGCTTACCACAGGGTAGTGTATTGGCCCCAACCCTTTTCAATATTTACACCAATGATCAGCCACTTCCTGCAGGCACTAACAACTATGCTGATGATCGAGCGATGGCTGTACAGGGAAAAACATTTGAGGAGGTAGAACAATGCCGAACTGAAGCCCTGGAAGAGCTGGATCGATACTATCGTGATAACCAGCTAAGGCCAAACCCAGCAAAAACTCAGGTATGTTCCTTCCATCTTTGCAATAAGCAGGCTGCTAGGAAGCTGCAAATTACATGGAAAGGAGTGTTATTGGAACATTGCTACAACCCTAAATACTTAGGGGTTACTTTAGATAGGGCCCTAACATATAAACAGCACTGTATCAATACTAAAGTGAAGGGCAGTGGAAGAAATAACATTCTCAGAAAATCAGTGTTCTACTTGGGGTGCCAAACCAAAGTCCTTAAAAAAACAGCATTAGCCCTTTGCTACTCAGCAGGCAAATATGCCTGCCCAGTTTGGTATAAATCAGCACATGCTGGGAAAGTAGACATCGCTCTGAATGAAACTAGCAGAAGTATTACCGGATGTCTGAAACCTACCTCTCTAGATAAGATCTACCACCTAGCCGGCATTGCCCCGCCTGCTGTCCATAGAGAAGCAGCTGCATATAGACAGAGGCTTAAATCATTAATATCCAAACAGCACCCTCTGTATGGCCTACAACCAGCTCCTCGGAGATTAAAATCCAGGAAAAGTTTCCTTAGGTCAACGGAAGATTTTGATGAATTTAAAAGTAGTGTGGACCTATGGAAATCTACAAATGGGTGGAACCAGCAGAGGAGCTGGCACCTGGGTCTGGTGAAAATTGGGAAGTATGGAAATTGTTGAACAGACTGTGCACAGACATAACAAGATCCAGAGATACTCTGAACAAATGGGGCTATCTGGTGGCCTCCGCCCTTTGTGACTGTGGAGACATGCAGACAACAATAAGTATGTACACTTGTTCTTTGTGCCCTGATCAATGCATATTTGACGACCTCATGACAGCGTGACAGAACACAATTAATTTTGCCAGTTTCTGGGCAATCTGTTTAACTTCTATATATATTAACTTTTATATTTTATATTTTAAATTCTGTATTTTACAATATGCCTTATTTTAATTGTGATGCTTCTGACACGAATAAATAAATAAATACACTGGTTGTGTCTATGTGATGCAACTGTCTAAGACATCAGCATCTCCCATAGGCAAACTATGGCAGCAAAACTCTTTTTCTGTCCCCTTCCACTTTTTGATGTAGAGGGGAGGAGGTTTGGACAAAATGCAGTTCCTGAGCCAATATCAAGAAAGAGTTCTTTTCTCATTCTCATTTCCAGCAGAAAAAGTGATAAGACAAGACCTAAGAGAGAAAGCTTTTTAACTTCTATGGTAACAGTATATAGAACAGAAGGGGGAAAAAGAAACCCATTTAGGAATCATAAAAGTAAATTTATATCATACCAATCCTGTGCATGACTCTTCAGAAATGAGTTTCAATAACATAAGTATGTATAGAATTGAGTAAAGGGCTTTTACTCACTTGCATCAAACTGCAGCACAACCATGACCTGGTGAACTATTTCTTCTCAGGTGTTCATGATGAGGCCTTCATGGGGTCTCCAGCCTATATCTGAGAAAGTTTTAAGTTATCTTTAGCTCTTCTGGGGTTGAAGTACTATTTTCCTTTTTATCCCAACACAATTTTTTGCTGTGGATACAATCCGACACGCTTCACCAACTATTTTCACCAACCATTTTCAGATGACTGTTAGGTGGCAGGATCTGGTCAATTCTTACTGATCACTTTAGGTTGGTCCTTTGTCTCTAGGATCTGTTAAACATGTTCTTTCAGAAAGATCTCTAAACCTATATTTAGAAATAGCTTGACTTAATAGACCAGGGAGAAGGTAAGTTTTGAAGGATGTCTAGACAGGCAGGTTTAACAATCTGTCAAAAATGAGTAAAAAATGTGTCAAAAATGAGCACAAATGGGTCCAAAGCTAGCTCACCTAACAGGTGACAGTGATCGGGGAGAGACTTCATGATACAGCAGGAGTCTTTCTCCCACTGTACCATTCAACCCCTCCCTATTGCTTACAGCTGTTATTAGCCTTTCTTCTAAAAGAGCACTAAATATGTATTTAAAATATGTAATTCAATTTGAATAATAAATAAATAAATAAATAAATAAATAAAAGTAGTCTGACTAAAAAGTGACAGGTGTGGGACAGGTGTAGGACAGGAAGAATGTATGGTGCTGTGCAATGGAAATGCTCCCTCCATCTTCATCACACATCCCCCTCATAATGTTTCTCAGGTAAAACCTGGAACTCCAACCTAATCCCACTTTAAAGAGAATGATTGGTGGATGTTTTCCTGCCAGCTTGTGATGTTTGGGTGGAATGAAGAGAAACAAAACTGGGAATCTATCAATACTTTTTCCCAAACATGCCCTGCATTCAGCAAAAAAAAAAAAAAAAAATCAATCACTCTCTTAATTTTCTGCTGGCTCAATAGGTGGATACTACTTTAAATGATATGCCCTGTAGCATATGGCTATCAGAGCTGGGCTTCACAAATTGAGGTGAGTTTTCTTTTTGCTACCATCCAGTAGCCACCTGGGTTTTCATAGCCCAAACTGGTAGACTTGCTGACAGCTGAAAATAAAACAAGGTTGGATTGTTTTGGACTTTATAGGGCAACAGCATGTATCTTGAAAATTAGGGCTAGAACTTCTGTTGGTCTTCTGCTTCTGAAGCTTCTGAATACAAACCAAGAAGTCAAATAAAGCAACAGGTCCCCATACAATATTAACAGACAATAGCCGTATACTCTTCAATGAAACTAGTATTGGTTGCAACCCTGTACATACCTTCAAGAGTCCCATCAATGAAATGGAATTTCATTTCTTGTCTCCATGTCTAGAGTTACCATAGATGAAATAAAATTGTTCTTACAATGATATTGTTAACAGACTATCTGATTACTATCTAAATAATAATTGCAAGTTTACAGTATATATTAATGATTGGTATTATTATTCTCAAAGGTATCAGTTATTTTTCCTGTTGCCTGAAAGGCATTTATTAGGAAAAAATAATCTGCTCCTCTTGTTTGTTTTTCCTATGAAAACAAGACCTTCTGTACAAACTGTAAATCTCACTTTGCATTCACAGTTTGTGTGGGAGGGCAAATAGTCACAATATGCCAGAACATCAGAGTTCTCTTTAGAATGATTCTTTTCCTAATTATGTGAAGCCTCGTGATTTGAAATAATCAGGATGGAAAATCTGAAGTATGAAATATAACAAGCTATGTATATTTAAAATGCCTAGGGAACATATTTTGGCTAAAGGAAATAATGAACAGCAGTCATTGAAACTTGTCATGTACATTGTGGCTATTCAATTATTTCTCTGAATATGTAATTTAGGAGTATTTATACTTATTGACCTCTGGAGAGGTTAGATTCAATGTTTCAGTTAATGATCCTAGTCATGAATAAAAATGTACTTTGAATATTAGAATAGATAGGTTAGAGTGATAATTTGTCATGGGATTTTAACAGAACATCCTGTTTATGTGCTCTAGATGACTGGTTGGGATCACTAGTCTTTTGGGTTTTGATAGAGACCCCTTAGAGCCTCTCCATCTCCTGCCACCAAATTATAATTTTTAATATTTTAGAAATCATTAAATATCTTTGGAATAATCCTATCAATGAATTTCCGGTTTAATATAAACTGCATTTAAAAATAAACTAAACTGAGTTTTTATCCCAGTCTCATCCCATTTGTCTCAGCCTTGGCTACTTTTTGGAACACGGGCCTGGCATGCCATTAAAAGGCAAGGGAGTCGCACGGCCCATGGCAATAGCACCACTCCTGTTTTATGGGAAATACTACCTGTAACCTCAGAGTTTTAGGGATAGCCCCAAAATTTAATTGGGCCAGAAATACTAAAAAAAAAAAAAAAATAGAAACAGAGGAGGTTACACTGCCCTTCCAAGGTTGATTTAGAAGGGCACATCTATCCATCTTATCCCCCATCCAGTTGGGAAAACAAAAAGATTTAATTGGGCCAGAGTAGATGTCTGTTGATGCAGTCGTAGTGCAAATATAAAGAAAATGAGAGATGCCACCTGTTCTTGAGGTCCTGGCAGTTAGCTGCACTTTTTTAAAATGTGCTTCTGGAGCAATCTTTTGCTGTGGAAGAAGAAACTAAGGTGAAGAAGAGAGGTCATGAGGGTAGGATGGCAGAGAGAGAAAAAAATGCAGTGGAAAGTAAAAATGCTGAGCCCTGATCAGTGAGCTTCCAGTCCTTCTATTACAGTTGTATTTCATTTTTAATTCTTGGAGAACCAGTGCGAGTCTTCCCAAAGGCACTGCAGATGAAAAATCAATTGCCTTCATTCAGGAAAGACTACCAAACTAATCACTGAGGAGGAAGCACAAGATTCATCACTGAATACCATACAAGTGGTTTAGCTAATGCAAGGCAAACAACTTGAATCTAACCATGGCATGACAGTGCTGTGGCAAACTTTTCATTCAGCCATGTCCCCATGATCTCAACCTCAGTCATCCTTAGTTGTTCCAGTTTTAAAACAGTGTTTTCTGCTTAAGTGGATGGCAACCAGCAGCAATTTCAGAGTGAGGACAGTCGGCCCCATTTCCCAAGTAGTTTGGTGGTTGACCAGTTACAAAGCTGGATAAGTATCAGTTGTCACATTCACCATTCTTTTCTGGACAGGCTGAGCAAAGCACAGCTACTGGCTGTTTGGTACCCATAGTTCATCACAGTCCTGAACAGTGGACTAGGAAAGTGAGGGAGCTATATAGTACAGTGATTCAGCATGCTACACCCCAGAGCAAGACAGCCACTGAACAGCTTCTGTGTTGGAGTACTGTCTGTCTGGAAATATTGCTTACCTAGACAGCCTTCTCCCCCACTCATCAGTTGTTTAGTGGCTTGTTGCTTTATGTATGGTTTAGGGCTCTTTCAAAACAGCATTAAAGCCCATGTGAAAACAACCTCCCCATAGCTGATGCATGGGTGGATGAGGCTTTTATGGGCACCACACACCCACCTCACCCTTCAGAATTTGATAGCTTGCTTTGAGTGCAGGACAACTGATCTGCAGGGTAGGGAAGCTGCACAATTAAGTAGTCTCTCCTACTTTATAATGTATCCCCAAACCAACCTGTGGATCAACTAGAAGTTCCAGTAAAGCAGGAGAAACTGCTTTAACATCCACTATCCTGTCCCATGGATCAGAAATCTCAGTACAAGGTTCTGACAGAAGGCTAAATCTGTGGGTCTACCCATCTGTCAAAATCATCCATCAATCATAGCAGGGTTGTGCTTGACAGATGGTTTTCTGCCAGCTGGGAAGATAAAGAAGGGCAAGGGAAGCAAAGCCAGAGGATTTAACTAATGGCTTTGTTTAATATGCCCTGTACACTCTAAATCCAGACATCACCATCCAGCAGAAAGCTAGAACAGAAGCTAAAGAAGCTGGAATAGGATTAGCAGTAGGGACAGCAAATTTTATGCCAGTTTAATTTTCTGTGGCTCAAGGATGGATGGAGAAGACCAAGCTAAGAGGTTATACCAGCTTTGATCTAAGACCCACTGTGGATAGAATTAATGTGAGCCTGTGTATTGCAACTGGGAAGAATTTGCATTTCCTTGGGCTGCTTGTGTGTTTGAGGGGTGGGGTTGCTTTTTTTTCTATTCCATGTAATAAAGTGGGGTTTTTTTTAGCTTTAGTGGTAATTTTTATCAATTTTCTCACTTTCCTATCTAAAAATGGCAAAAAAAAATCACACTGCTATTTTTGGGCATGAAAGCAATTAGCGGTTTATGGCAGTGAGGTTGGAAGTCATTCTGGGGCTGCAGAAAAATGTTGCTTGCACCAGCTTTGGAGTGTCATCTGCTCATTTAAGAACATAGGGCACAAGCATTTAATTAGTGCCATATCCACAACTGTACAAACAATATTTATAATGGTATCCATGCCAGGAATAGTTGACATATACAAATGATCCTATATAACAGAATTTGTGATATTTATATTAAGTTCTCTCTTGTTGAAATGAGAACAAAACTCAACAACAATGTTTTCTGAGAATGTGGACAACATCCCTGTTTTGTATTCAAAGTAAGTGATAAGGATTTGACTTCTAATGGACTATGTGCATATCCTGATGCATTGCATTGCAATTTGAACAAGTTTCCTCTATAGATAGATATTTGCTTGCACCTATTATGCTTAAATCATATTTTTTTCTGAGAGTGGTGTCAAATTCCATACGTCCTCTTTGTCACATCTATGTCATACATTTGTACATATTACTGAGTGTAGACAGCATGCTTGAAAAATAGAATCTTATTTTGTGGTTCAATCAGGATCCTAAAACAAGCCTCAGAGATTAGGTTGTTCATTTTCAAAGAACTGCTATGTAGAGAGTGGCTAACTAGAGATCAGGGGCCCACTGGGGCAGCCTTTCCTAACTGACATTCTTATTTGTGTTGGGCTACAACTCCTACCACCCTTAATCAGCATGGCTCCCTGGAGGACACCAGATTGGAGAAGGCAGGTTAGAGATGTTGGCAGATTGCTAGGAAAGCCTTTGGCCCAGGAGAGATCAGAAAAGTCACACACCAGGCATTTCTATAAAAATAATTTTATTTACAGAAAGCAAAACATATTTAAAAGCTTCTGCATTCTTTCAGGCTCTCAGTGAGAACAGCTTGACTCTCTACATGCCTACACAGAAGGGAAACAGAAACTAAAACAAGACCAGGCAAGTTCTTTCTCCCCGGGTGCAAAAAATTAACATTCGAAAAGGGGACAATTGAATTCAACCTCTTCACTGGGCCAAAATGATTAGTTACCATAGTAACCTTAATCTGTAGTAGAAAACATTAACACTCCCCTTTTTATACTACAGAATAAGATGCAAACTAATTTTCTTTGACAACTCTGTCTTTCCATTCACATTATTTTAACATTATCTCCCCTTTGGTTTAACAGAAAGCTACCATCCTTCTTCCTGTGTATTTCTAAACCTAGGTTATTTGTTATAGTTCCAAGGCTTTTAAATGTGAAATGGCTTTTCATGCAGGCTTCAAAATCAAGCCTTTGTTTTTCTGTTGGTGTGAACAGCAGCAAATCATCAACATAAATGCACAGATACATACAGCCTTGTTTGTCTTTCTTCATATATACACATGGATCTGCTTTTCCTTTTTCAAAACCAAAATTCTGCAGTTTTTCATCTAATTTTTGGTTCCAGGATCTAGCAGCTTGTTTTAACCCATAGATTGACTTCTGCAGTTCACAGACTAGATTCTCCCCTTTTTCATAGCCAGGGGGTTGCTGCATGTATAATTTGTGGTCTAAATCACCATAGAGAAATGCAGTTTGAATGTCATAGTGGTGAACTGACATTCCTTTGAGTGCAGCAATTTTTAACAGTAATCTAATTGATTCACCTTTAGTAACTGGTGCAAAAGTCTTGTCAAAGTCTAAATCTTTCCTTTGAGTGAACCCTTTTGCAACTAACCTTGCTTTATATTTTTGGATTTTGCCATCAGCATCCCTTTTCAGTTTGAAAACCCACCTGCAACCTAGATAGCGTTCATTGGGAGGTAGATTTACCAGTTTCCATGTTTTATTTTCTTTCAAGGATGCTAATTCCTGTTGCATGGCAGAATGCCAATTTTGTGCAATCTCAGGTGGTAAAGGATTCACTTGTTCTAAAGACTCAGGTTCTGTGAATATGTGAAAAGCCTTTACTGTTTCAGCCTGAAAACGTGATGGAGGAACGCCTTTATTACTCCTCTGAGATCTGCGAGGTAATACAGGGCTTAAATTTTGACTCCTATCACTTTCCTGAGAAGCATCTGTCTCATCAGACAGATCTTCAGTTTGCTTTTCTGGTTTAATGTCCTCATCAGGTAAAAGATCACCATCAGCAAGTCCTTGCTGTTCTCTTGTGGTGGTCAGATCAACTGGAGAGCTAGAGTTTAATCTCCCCCAGTTTTGTTCAGCAAAAGAAGCGTTTTTGCTGATTTTCAATTTCTCTCCCACTATGAACCTGTAGCTCCTCTGACTTTGTTCATAGCCAACAAAAATGGCTTTCTTTGTTGTGGGGCCTCCTTTCCTTCTCTGTTGTTTTGGAATATGAACCCAAGCAGTGCTACCAAACACTCTAAGATGGGAGTGTTTGGGGAGAGGCCATATCTACTGCCTGTTATGTACAAAACAGATTGTATAACTCTGTGATTCAGGACACTCCATTCCATTTGTTTTATGGTGTGAAACTGCTCTACTTCAGCTTCTTCAGCATCTGTGGTTGGGGCGTATATTTGGATCACTGTGATGTTAGATGGCTTGCCCTGAATTCAAATTGAGATCATTCTATCATTTTTTGGATTGTATCCAAGCACTGCTTTAGCCACTTTACTATTCATTATGAAGGCTACTCCATTTCATCTGTGGTCCTCTTGTCCACAGTAGTAGATCTGGTGGTCATTTGATGTGAAGTGGCCCATTCCAGTCCATTTCAGTTCACTGACGCCCAAAATGTCTATCTTTAATCTTGACATCTAACCAATAACCACATCCAATTTGCCCTGGCTCATAGATCTTACATTCCAGGTTCCAATGGTGTGTTGATCCTTAGAACATCGGATTCGCCGTTCCCCACCAGCACCGTTGGCCGCTAGCCGTCCTTTCAGCTTTGAGCTAGCTGTGTCATCACATCTGGAGCTAGTTGAACTCATCTTCTGTTCCTCCCCAGTAGCATTTTGACCATCTTCTGACCTGGGAGTCTCATCTTCCGATGGTATACCGACATATCTCTGGTTGTACTGATCCATTTAGTTTTCACGGCAAGAATACTGGGGTGGGTTGCCATTACCTTCCCCAGGGATCACATTTAGTCTGTCCTCTCTGTCATGACTTTCCCATCTTGGGTGGCCCTTCACGGCATCATTGAGGTGCTCAAGCTCCAGCACCACAACAAGGTAACGATCCTTTGCTGAAGAACGCTAAAATAATTTACAGTAAAATATGTAGCAAACAGATTATGTTTATCTGCAGGCCTACAGAAGATATTATACTGGCTCAGATAATGGGCTGTGATAATTGGTCTCAAACACTTTCAAAATTCATTGTATTTTAAAACATTTTCTGAGAGACATGCAACAAAATTCTACACATGTCTATCTGCATCTGAGCAAGGATTGCAGTCTAATATAATTAATATTCAGTTTTGAATAACTTGATATATGAGTAAATATTACTTCCTGAGATTCTACTTTGGGAATTCAGTTATGTGGTAGTTTAGTAAAATCTGGAATTTAACTAAGATATTTTTCTTTTAGGACACTGGGGATATGCAGACATGGATTTTGAGAATTGCTACTGCTTTTTCAATTGCTCAAGAAAATTTCTCTTTCTATTTCCCACTGCCATCCAGATAGCCGATAACAAACCAGACGTGCAAAAAGGTCTTCTGACGGGTTATGTTGCTGTAATAACATAGTGATTCATAGTAGACTAGATTGGAAAGGGATTTTCCCATGCCCTATGCATAAAAGTATTGGTTTGGAAGTCAGAAAATGTCCTTCCTATGGCTCTTCTACATTGCAAATGTAGAATTTATATTTATATAGAATATTGTTTAAAAGGATTTTTTTAAGGAACATTAAAGACATTTAATCAGACACATTCATAGCTCATCTATTATCTACATATGAATTATTTAACCCACTAAATTTTAAAGTCAGATCTAAAAATCATGAGCAGAATTGCATTTTGCAGCATCACCTCCAACTGAGAAAACAAAGTAGACTATAAATTGCACTGTGGTATGCTTGTCATATGTATAGAATTGGTTAAGATATCATGTTGATCCTCCATACAATGGCTCTTTTGCACATCTGTTCCACAAACCATTTTCAAGCAATGGTTTCCCTGAGTGAATGAGCAATCACAAACATGAAACCACAGAGCTAGAGTTTTCATGCCACTTCATACCATATGCATTCTTCAGTGGTATCAGCCATATGCAGATAATAGTAATCAAATATATAGAAGATCAAGACTCAAGAATCTGATTTTATCTGTACAGTAGTGAAATATATGACAATCAACTGAAGTATGTGCATCAGAGAATCAAATTATAGAATAATATTGAAAAGGTAAGCTTATTTTGTCACCAATTCACAGTCAATAGGAAAAATCTCCATTGGATGTTTTGCAGAAGAAAAAAGATGAGTAAGTGAAGGGGTGAGAGAGCTCATTCACTGAAGCATGCTATCTTCTCTTTCTTCTCTTGAAGTTAAACCTACAGGTAGTCCTCAACTTACAATCACAATTAGGACTTGAATTTCCATCACTAAGAGAGGCAGTCATTAGGTGAGTCATGCCTGATTTTACGACCTTTTTTATCACAGATGTTAAATGATTCACATGGTCTTTAAGCAAATCCAGCTTCCTTGATTGACTTTGCTTGTCAGACACTGGCTGGGAAGGTCACAAATAGAAATCACATGACCCCAGGATGCTGCAATCATTGTAAATACATGCAAGTTGCCAAGTGCCTGAATTCTGATCACATGACCGCAGGGATGCTGAGACGGTTGTAAGTGTGAGGACCAGTCATAAGTCACTTTTTGCAGTGCTGTCATAACTTTGAACAAATGCTAAACAAATAATTGTCAGTCAGAGACTACCTGTATTCTGATTTCAGTTAGGTCTTCAGATGCAAGGAGAGCCACTTGGGTGTAGTGGTTAAGGCATCGGACTAGAAAGTGGGAGATAATGAGTTCTAGTTCTGCCTTAGGCACAGAGCCAACTGGGTGACCTTGGACCAGTCACTTTCTCTCAGCCTTAGGAAGGAGGCAATGGCAAACCACTTCTGAAAAATCTTGCCAAGAAAACTGCAGGGACTAGTCTGGGCAGTCACCAGGAGTCAAAAACTGACTTGAGGTCATGCACACACATACACACTTCAGATGCAAGAGCAGAGTGTTTAAGAATACAACCTTTACACTCACTAGTAAATCCCACAAGGTTTATATCTCTTACTTTCAGGTAACTTTGCATACAATCCCAATGAGCGGGGGAGGGAGTATTCACACAGGCAAGATGGTAGTCATCAAATCACCAACTGAAACCTTACACCTCTGCATGTGCATGCAACTTTGATGAACATTCAAAAAAGGTGGTGTTTCTATAGCAATGCCACAACTCCCATTTTACCTGTTTTAGCACCACCTGCAGACATTTCTCTCTCTGTCTCTTGTCCCAGATCAATGCTACATGGCATATTGGCAGTAAGGGTTCTCCAACAATTTCAGTCTTGGGTGAGTGCTTCAGCATCCTTCCATGTGATATGCAGTGCCTTCAGGTCTTGTGTCAGTGTTCTTCACCATGTTATTCGAGAGTGTCCTTGTTGTTGTTTAGCCTCAGGCTGTCTGTGTGTCCAACTCATTGCCACTTTACAGATCCAGTTGTTCTCCATGCAAAAGATGTGACCAGCCAGTTGAAGTCTTCTATGTGTGACGATGTTATGAAGTTTATACAAGCCACTCCTTTGGAGCACTCCTTTGGACATTGCTGTAGAAGCAAATTAAGTCTAGGCTGGCCTGTTTAGTTGGAAATATGCACAGTACCACAGCTTGGACTATAAATCTTGTCTGGACCTGGGGACTTTATCTGGTCCATCTGGAGTGCTGTTTAGGGTGATTTTAGGATGATGGGCAACCTATCTGTTTTATAGAAGACTGAACTTGCCAACAGCAGAAGGAGACAAGCGTGCACAGAAGGTACTGTATGTCAGAGTGCTAGAAAGCATTTGTCCCGAGAGACCAGAAAAATTACACACCAGGCATTTCTATAAAAATAAATTTATTTACAGAAAGCACAAAAACATATTTTACAAGCTGTGCATTCACAAGCGCTCAGAGAGGACTGAGCTGAGAGGCTGCAAAAGCGAAACTAAATAAGCCCAGGCAAACTGCCCTCCCCCAGGCAATGCAGCTATTAACACCCAAACTGAGGACAATTAAGTTCAACCTCTTCATCCTGCCGATACTTAAGAAAGTACTCAATTACCATGGTAACCTAGTGGCTTGGTCCGGGCAAAAAACAAAGAAATGCCAACACTGTACATGTGGTACAAGAACTGGGTCAGTAGCTGCTGATGTAAACATGAGTCCACTTCATAAGCTGTCCAGTTGGACTTTGTTGTGGGGACATTTTGTTTCATCTGGATTGCTTTGGAAGCTCATTTGGAGGATCATGTTTCCCAGTTGCTTAATCCTTTTATTGTCTGGAATGAGGACTTAACCTGGGACAGTATGGTTGCTGAACAACATCAACATTGATCCTGCAGAAGAGTTTTAAGACAACCCCAGATTTGGATTTGGATAAAGGGCAGAGTTAGTTTTCAGGTCTCCCAGTTTTATTAGGCCCTCCCTGTTTTGGTGAGTCCAGGGCCAGGCGAGCAATTGCGAAGGAACCCAGGAATGCAGTGTGTGTAGTATGGGTGGCAGTCTAGTGAGAGGGTGCCTCAGGAGTTAATTTAAGTCCAAGTCACTTGGATGAGTATTTCTGTATTGGGTAGTTGAGAATCCACTCCTTTATAATGCCTACACAAAACTGCTGGAGGAGATAATCCACTGCCATGGGGTTTGGTATCATCAATAGGCTAATGATACCCAGTTGTGCATCTAGGACCTTGCTGAACAGGTAATATGGTGAAACTGCTGATCCCATGCCTGCAGATTCTCAGGGTCTAGATGGAAAGAAACAGACTCTGACTAAATCCCTCCAAAGAAAAATGGCTTTCAGTTTGTGGGCCTGACAGTTCCAGAGACATTCTATCTCTGACTCTGAATGGGGTGATATTCCTCTACTCAGAATTGTTCTGCAGTCTTGGAGTTCTCATAGACTCACAGCTCCTGTGGCAGCTGTGGATAAGAGGGCTTTTGCACAGGTGCATCTTATGTGCCAATTGTGTCCATCCCTGGACTGAAAACCCTGCTCACAGGTTCTTATGCCCTAGTCATCTCTTGTTTGGACTACTCTAACATGGTCTACATGAAGCTGCCCTTGAAGAACTTTTGGAAGCTGTGGCTAGCATGGAATGATGGGTATGTCTTAATATATTTGGATGACCCCACTGTTTCATGAGCTGCATTGGCTGCCAGCTGGCTTCTGGGTGTGATTCAAGATGCTGGTTGTCACTGTTAAGGCCCTATATTGCTCTGGGCCTCATTATCTGAGGGACTGCCTTCTCCTGCATTTATCTGCCTGTCCAACCAGATCAAATAAGATCACCTCCTTCAGGTCCCATCTCTGCAGGATTGTTAACTGACAGGGCCTCAAAAGTGAGTGATTTCAGCAGCCCCCACTTTTTTGAACTCCCTGCTGGCAGAGATTTGACCAACTTAGTTTCTTTTGGGCTTTAGAAAAAAAAGAGAGAGCATCTACCTGTTCCATTTTGCACAAGATAATGGAGTTTCCAAGGATATGGTGTTTGAATGTTTTATGTTTACCTTTCTTACATTTTTATTTTTATATGTATTGAGGATTGGGATATTTTAGAATTTGGCATTGTGAGCTGCTTACAGTCTTTGGGAATGGCTGGCATGCAAACAGACAGACAGACAAACGAATGAATGAATAAATAAATGTATACCATAAAGAGAAGTTTATGTGGTGGATGACCCCAGTCAACATTTCAGGCTTTGAAAGTAAGCATTTTTAGGCCAAATGTGGGAGACCAGCTGAAATGTCATACCTAATACATCAAAAGTGGAACAGGACTTGTAATTTGGAGCAGCTCACCCTTACACATTCATTGTATAATGTCTTATCATAAATGTTTATCAAGTAGCTTGTTATTTAAGTACTTTTTTAACTTGATGAAATGAACTGCATCATGGTGTGATGGAAGGATGATTAAGCTCATTGATTATGCAATAATTCCCAGTAAAATTCTCTCTTTCATGCTGGTAATTTGCAATGGAAGAAAAGTTCACATTGGTACCGAGGTGACCTTTATTTCCATTTTGAAAAGCAGGTGTGGGGTCTCTGATTTTTGCCTAAGACTATAGAGAAGAAGGAAGTTTAAAGACTCTCCTCCCACATCATGGTTCAGATTCATACTCACCACTCCCTTGCTAATTATTTAGTTAAAAAAAAAACAACCCACAGCTGTATACTGCCAATTTAATGATAAATGTAGCGTTTAATCCTCGGGAGAAATACTAAGCTACATTAGGAATAATTATGGGACTATACTGAATATTTAAAGGGTTAACTTAAAGGGTTTAATTTAAAAGGTTAAACTTAAATATTTAAACTTAGCCCTACCACTGCAATATTTTTAAAAAATATTTTAAAAAACCCAAAACATTTTCATAAAGCAGAGAAGACTAATTATTTTCCCCTGGAAATTCTATATCCTATAAACTCAATTATAAACCACTTTGATGAAACTCAGATTCATTTATCCATGTCTGGCTTTATAGAGCCATAGTAAATAATTACAAAAACTAGGCCTATTAGCTTTGGCTCATATGTTATACAGCCAGGGATATTTTTAAAATTGGGTTTAGAGTGGGAAAGAATAAGGCTACCTTGTCTAGGCTGCAAACAGACAACCACAAAATGACAGAAAAGAGATACAAAGCACTCTGTCCAGAGTTTTACAGTCTAGGTCTTAATTTTTTGCATATCCCAAGAAGAAAAATTCACCTATTTAATGGAGTTTTCCAAGTCAAAATATTCACAACATTTGTTCATTATTTTATTTTTATTTGTTCTCTTGAATAGAAGAATGTTAGACAATCTCATCTCTGTGTAATAATTGGAACAGCTTAGTGATACCATATAGGATATTTTGTTTTGTTCTGCACTTGCTATTTTATTGGGGGAATGAGTTGAAATACAATTCCCTAAAAAAATATAATTGTCCTTGAAATATTTTCCTTGAAACAATCAAAACTTAAGTAATATTGTTTCATTCATTCTTCTCCAACAGTGGGCAGTTCTGGTATTTTCATGTAAATATCTGGAGCCAGGTTGAAAAATTGTAGGAAATGATAATTAATCCTCATTTAATTACTAAGAGACAGGGAAGCTACATAATGGAGATATAAGGTCAGACCCAGTATATGCATCCCTAGAGCTCTACCACTCTGTCCTCCCATTATCTGGAATATAGTAGAACTGAAGTAGCCCTTATATCAACAATAGCTCTTGTATCATTATACCATAATCGATTTCCTACCTCTTTGATGTACAAAGTAGTTTAAAAACATTTTTTTAAGTTTGCTTATTCCCAGTCAGAAAATAGACACAGGGTACCATTAATTATATACTTTAATGGTATTACATACAATTTTAGAGGTGATCAGAGGATTTCAATTTACAACCAATTGGATACAACAGTAGTGTCTCCTAAAGAGAACCTGTGATTCCTGCTTTGGCACTAAACACTGTTGAAGAGTTTCAGCTAATTTCAGAGCATGAAGGTTTGAAAGCAAAAGAAAGGGGTTAGAGAAAACAAATGGGAAGTTATGTCTTCTTAAGAAGTTATGACAGAAATTCAGAATTATAACAAAGTTCCTATTTTACAATAAAGAATATATTTTAAATCACCTGTAAACTATATGATTACAGCATAACAGTAGATAATAAACATTTATGTAACTCTTGCAGTCTGGGATTAAACATCAAAATCCGTAAGAATATTTTATCATGGGATTCATGAAGTTCCAGGTTAATTAGTCTAGAAGGTTTGCTATAGTCAGAGCAGATGCCATCCATCAGGTTCATAGCAATGAGAACTTCAGCTGTTCTTTGCCAGAAGACTACAAAAACAGGAGTACTATTCCAATGTATACTGGAGACACTTTGTTCATTACCCAAGCTAGGAATCATAATGAGATGAGATAAATGCTCATGCAGTTTAACTTAAATTTAATCACATTTTATATTATTTGGGTTTAGTTTTAAGTTTCTCAATATGTTTCTATTTTAGGTTAGATATTAGATGGGCTGGATAACCATGTAAATAGATGGCTTTAATCAGGCACTGTATGCTGCATTTTCTCTGACTGCTATAACATGACTGTCCATGCTACCTTTACAAATTGCAGTAGGTAACCAAGATCAGAGATATATTTTATTTTAGCCTTTTTAACCCTCCTCCTTAAAGTGTCATAATCATATGGAAGAGTTTAACTCACACTACCCATTACATGAGAAATCTATGCTTGAATTGCTAAGCATGTTTTGTTTTGTTGAAGTACAGCTACATGAGGGAGAGGGAAAGGACTAAGATAGCATTAAGTCCTTCCTCTCCCACCCACTTCCACTAGGCACATTATCAGGAAGCAAATCAGACAGCAAGTAAGCTTGGAAAAAAATATAGGTGGAAAAGTTTAAAGTAATTCAGCAACTTCTAGAAAGCCAAAAACAGCCAAGACAACTCTAAGCATTTCTCTTGTCATTAGCCATGCTGGCTGGGGATTCTAAGGGATATCTGGAACATCTGGAATGTCCTAGATTTGGGTTAAAATATCCCTTCCCCGACCCCAGTTCTTCTCTTCCCAAAATGAGATTACTGTTTTTCTAAAAAAAAAAAGAAACAGCCCAGCAGCAGTATAATCATCTACATACAAACCTGTTATGCCTTAGCAATGCTAGAATGACCTAAACACAAAGACATCCATTTTTAAAGAGGACAGACACCTTTGCATCAGGCAAAACTCCTCTTGAGTTCAACCATGCAAGGTTCTTGGGGCCATTATACAAATTGTTTGCCATTCCTTTTTCCAGAAAGTTTTTTTTATACCAGTCTAAACAACAGTTCCCTGGTGGTCCTTTATTTAAATACTCCCCAGGGCTGACTCTGCTAAGTTTCTGAGATTAACCAATGCTGGTTAGGTGTTGATACCTGCTGGGGCAGTTTGTTTCTAACAATGCTAAAACAGTGGTTTGCTGAAGCCAGATCCAAAACAGGAAGCTGGAAGAGATACTGCTGAACTACAAAACTCTGAAGTTTTGTGATAAGAGATTTAATCAGAAAACTTGCTAATAATAGGTTGAGAGGTTATTTCAATGAAAAACCCTGTTTATATGAATGATAGTTAAAAATTTGTGTATGCTTGTTTATAGTATAGACTGAAATACTATTTGTTTTCTTGCTGAAATTAACCTAGAAATTCCTTAAAACTGTCCTCATTATCACTGCATATTGGCTAATTCCAGTACAATCAATATGAATATCACAACTGGAATATGTTTTCAATACACTGATGAATTGAAATATATCTTCATTGATCAATAATAAATAGAAGCCAGGTTTTTAAAAGGGCTGCATCTAAGAGATCACTTATATATTTTTTGCTGAATGGATAATGAAGTTAATACATTAAAGCTATATACAAGGGCTCTTTGATGCAACATGATCACTTACGTCACAGAGGAACAACCAGGGAATGCTGTAGTTCTGACTTTGTTGCTTTCACCATGCTACCATAGGAACCTGTTGCTTTAAAGCAGAATCAAAGAAAACAGCTAAAAGGGAAAAGATACTATGCTAATGATTTCTCTGATCACTACAAAGTGACAGGCTACTGTGACACAGTCATCTCAGGAATGAATCCAGTGTTAATGTATGATGGAGGCAACAATTGGAAAGAAAGTCAGGTAATTGCTGGCAAAAAGAGAAACTGCTTTTGATTTAAATGTGTTATTGTCACTCAAGACCAAATGTATGATACAAAGATTTATATTCCATCATTCTCTACATTTACTGTATGATACCAGAAAGAACACATGGAATCTGTAACAAAACACTGCAGGTTGTACTAGCCCCTTTCTAGGAGTCTGTCTCAATGCCAAATATCACCTTGGCATTTGACTCCAGAATTCCCATTCTGCCTGGGAAAATAAAAAAATAGGTACTAGCCAAGAACAATAGAAATCATGCTAGCCTTATTCAGGTGTCTGGCAGATCTATACATAAAAGGACCATGTTTCAGCCATGATCTTCCCATTATACTGATCTTCCCATTTTGATAAGAATTGTAGAGAAACTGGAAGTGAAACCCTGAATGCATCCGTTTTGGCAGTCTATCATGTATAGCATTTGGAAAGTGCTTTCAGTTAAATACTGACCTAAGTGTCACTTCAGATCTTTCCCATCAATACAGGGAGGCTGATGATGGAGGGAATGGAGCCTGAGCAATTGTGCTTATCTCCATTCTGAGAGTAAACCTACCATAAACAGTGCTGGTATACAGTATATCAACTGGCCTTCCTCCTCAAAGTTCTCTAGATGTGTTGAACTGCCACACCCATCATGCCCAATAAGAATACTGCCAGAGAATTGTGGAACTTGAAGTTAACAAAAGGGAAACAAATGGAGAAAGGCTGGCAGAGAATATGGGCTATATTTAAGTCACATACTAGAATTGTCATCTTATACTTTTTGCTTGCATAAAATACCTTGCCCTCAACAAACTAGGGGAAGCCAAAGGAGGTATGGATGAAGTAATAGACATGCATGTCCTTAACTCAATTTTATGAACTTCACCCATAAACTATGCAAAAATAAATGTGTTCACTGGGCATGTCACTTTATTATGCAATAGTGCATGGTGGCTTACTGAATTCCCTATTAAAGACTAGATGGTTCGTTTTTCAGTGCCAGTAAAGAATTGACGGCATTTGAATATAAGTATTCCAACTATAAAATAAATAAATAAATAAATAAAACCTCTCCAAAATAGACTGAAACTCCATCAAATATACCATCTTAATTTCCAATCTCTCCAGGACAGTCAACAAGCAAAGAGTGAAGAATATCCTTTGCTGCACCAGTTACTACTAGTTGATATGTTGCCTCATAATTATTAACTTATCCTTCCCCAGTTTGTCTAATCCCCTTTTAAATAATCTAAGTTAATGATTATTGCACATTTTGCAGTAGCAAATTCCAGAAATGAATGACCTTTTGGATGGTGAACAATGAAACTTAAACCAGCCATGACTAACTTGATTTTACTAGGATAAAAGAATGAAAAATTTAATTTTGTTTTAACTCAATGTATTATTTATAATTATTCAAGGATTTCAGTTTTATTTATAGCCTTCCACTGTCTTCCCCTGATACAAATGTATACATATTAGTTTTAGAGCTTGTATTTTATTCCATGAAATATACTTATAACCTTAAGTTAATGGAAACTGAAAGTGAGTCTTAAAGAGATGAATTATGGGTTGCTCCTTCTCTTCTTCAGTTAGTTACTCTCAGATAAAAGTGTTTCTGCTGACTACTGATAATTTATAACGCATAGTGTTCTGTTGCGTTCGTGACCTGATTTTGAAAAGGTGTATTTGGTGACATCATTGAATGGTGTGGTTACTTGCTATCATTGGAAAAGCTAGAGTTGTTATTATTCTTCAAAGCACTGAGATTATTTCACCTTTGGTAAGTTAACTTTGAAAATAAGCAGTTAGTCACTCAAAACAAAACACAGTCTATTGTCCAGAAATAATATTTATTCATTGACCTTAAAACACAGAATAGAAAAAGCTTTGTAAATAAAACTATATATATATATATATTTATATGTATATGAATGCTTTATTTTTTATTTGGTACTCCACAAAATACACTACAGACAATAACAAAATATTTCAATTCATTTAAAAAACCTCTGTTTTGGTGGTCAATCTGCTTTTATCAAGACCTCTCAAGATTTACCATTTGACAGTTTTCATTTTATTTCATAAAATTGTTTCTTAAAAAAATTGAAGCAATTTGTTATTTGACCAAAATTTTGAACATTTAAAGATACTCATAAACAACAGAACAGCTCAGAGGAGTTTATACAGACTGTTCAGTGCCAAATCATCCATCACTATGACCATTTGAGACACAAAACCAAACCACTTTTGCACCTGAAGGAATCATCTGGGCACAATCATTTTCACAAGCAGTATAGAGCATTTGCTGGGAGCTCACAGATCTCACCTGTGGAAGTCCCTGCAATCACTAATGTTCAAAACCACATGCAGAGACTACAGGAGCATCTATAGCTGAGGTCCATGAGCGTCTCTTTCATACAAGTAATATTACTCATGAAAAAGGGGGTGCCAGAATTCTTGTGGGCAAAAAGCAGCTAAGTAAAATGCCTGAACATGCCTCAAATTCTTAAAGAAAACTAAATCACAACTGAATTGGGGTAGAACTTAATCCAATGAGGAGAAATAATATTTAAACAACTACATATTTTCCATTGCCCTTTTGGTAATGTGTTCTCTCCCCTTTTCAGACTTCTCCTGGTTTAGATATTCCAGAACTTTTGCTAGCATATCTTCATCCATATATGGTCTGTTCTGTGTGTCATCATTCTCCTTAGCCATTGGCAGCCTTTTGCTGAGTAAAGTGAATTGATCTGATTCATGAGTTCCTATTTGGTCTAGATGGTCATCCTCAGATGAAACTGCAAGTGGAATTTCTTTGTTCTGACCTGTATTGATAACTTCAGGATACTTTGACAACATCTTGGCTAAATAATCTGACAACTCTTCTTCCTTTCCATTCAGTGATTCTTGTTCCATTTGCCTTTCTAAACGGTTAAGCTGAGCCACTTTGGAAAGTATATTTTGATTAGATCTTGCAGGCAGGTACCATTTTGGCAAACCATTTTCTTGATTTATTTGATATCCAGGATAAGGGTTTTTTTGATTAGCAACATTTTCTATCCCTAAAAGATTGATAATGTCTTCAACACTGAGGTCTTCTGGCAGATTATCTGGCACAAAGTTAAGTCTTTGCTTTTGATAACCATGTAAGTTCATCTTATTTTTGAATAGGTCTGACTTTTCTAAATTAATTTCAGGGATTTCATCAATATCTTCAGTCAGTTCAGGTTCTTGTTCCTTTTCATTCTGATGTTTATCTTCAGATTTCAACATTTCAATTAAATCCTCAGGTGGGATCTGTAAATTTCTTGAGATTTCTATCAACTGATAGACTGCCTGAGGATCAAGCTGTTTTTCAAAATATTTGGCTGCCCTTTTGTCTTCATTTTGGTTGATCCCTAACTTGTCACCTGCTGGTCTGTTCATCATCTTTTTCAAATAATAATCCATCAGCTGTGAAACATCTTCCAGGACTTGATTTTTATTCTCTTTTTTCATGTAATTGTCCAGGGCACCTGCTCTCTTTATTTCATCATTAATCTCTTCGTTTTTCTCAATTTGTTCTTTACTATCTCTTACTTCTTCTTGAGTCTGACTTTCCACTTTTTCCTCTATTGGATTCCAGTCCTCTCCTCCAACCACATCTTCATAGGCAATGTTATTTCCTTTAAAAGCATCATCTTCCTCATCAGCATATAGCTTCTGTTCCCCATTAAACCTTTCTTTGTTTAGATTATGTGGCCCCATAATCTTCCCCAGCTCCTGAAATACAGATTCTAAAGTGGCAAGACTTTGGGGTGTATACTGTTCTTCCACTATTTCATTTGTTCTTTTATAAGGACTATCTCTTGAATTTTCTTCAAAGTATGTATGTGGCATGTTAGAATGTTTATGTGTTGTAGCAAGCCAAGTACGATCATCATAATCATCCATCATTCCATCTAGAAAGATATTGTCTGAACTCAGGGGACTGAGTTTATTTTCTTTTGAGACAACTTTTGATTCTTTCTCTCTTTGTCTTAGAGCTTCCAACATTGCCTTAACCCACTGTGAATCATCTTCTGGGAAGGACTGTCTTAGGCTGTCAGGTAAATAGTGTTGGTCTTTGCTTTCTTTTGACTGTAGAACAAATGGGGGACTTTGATAGGAGTTATAATCTGGGCTTGTTTCTATATTTCTTGTTTGTTTTCTTAGGTTTTCTATGTATTCCAGAGCTTTGATCATATCTGGGCTTGGAAGCTTTTGCAGATTTTTCATTAGATAGTCTGCATCGTTTTGAATGTTTTGAAAATTTTGCAACGAAGCAGCATTGGCATAAAAGATTAGCACAAAAAGTTGGGCAAGAGGCAAAACTATTCCAAGCCAGGAAGTTTTATCAGCCATATTTGAAATGTTTCCTTAAAATAAAGAAAAAATGAGAATTAACACAGAGAAGTACATTTTGAATATCCTCTATGGTCAGGTATGCACAGCAATAACAGTTCCAGACTAAATTCTTATAAAATACTTTCAAGTTGAATTCCATTTATTTATTTATTTATTTGTGGTCATTGACCAGAAAAATGAAGTTGAATTAACCATAGTCTGTACAAATTAGTTACAGCTAATTATGTTCTCATAGAAATTGTTCCCTGTAAGTTTGTTTGTTTTTTCCCTGTTGTTTAGTGAAAAAGCCTTAGATACTTGAATAAATAATAATGAATCACATCTTTTTAAATTATAATTTATGTGGGACAGCTTTTTTTTATTTAACAATAATATTGATTTCCTGGACAGAAACCTAAATTCCCTATATTATGCATTTCTTTTATGGACTTAACACTTCTGAGACTTTGGACAGAGCATTCTCAGAATCTAGAATTAATTACCAAAAATGGTTCTGTGGCCACCAAGGTATCTTTGAACACTTGCCTTGATGCTCGCCAGGCTTTCTGAGCCATCTGATCTTTTACATTTTTAAAAAAAACATTTAACTGAAAAAAAGAAGCTGACATTTTGCAAAATTTAGGGTCAACCAATACCATCATTTTTATTTCCAAGAATTCCTCTGGACACCAATGGGTTCCATAAACTTGATGTGTGGCTGTATTCCAGTGTTTTATTTGAGAGTATATTTACCAGCCTAGAAAAGAGACAAAGTAAGTCAGGGTAGTAAGACATACCCTGAGGTTAGGGGACCTGAAGGATATGGCAGGTAAGATTCTGGTAAACTTGTTATTTCTAACTGATTAGGTTCTTCCTCGGCATTTTTTTTTTTAATGAACAAGCCTCATCCCCTCCAGCAGCCATTTTGTGTGAGTTTTCACAGCAAGCTGTCAAAATTCCAAATGTGCCCACTAGTCCAAAAAGGTTCCAATCAATCAATAAGTTTATTGTTGTGATCACAAGTTGTGGCAACAAAACATAGCATGAAAGAATAAATTTAATCACAACACAACAATAAAGTAAAAAAAAAAAGTATCTGGCTTCTCTTGGTAATTACTCACTCCTCTCTGCCAACACAATGCCTCATCATGACCAAACTCTGCAAATAATAAAATAATAAGCTAAGGCTTATTTAATAAAATAGAGTTATATAGATTGGGACAGTTTATAAGTACTGTTAGTAAATAAATACAATGAATAAAATAAATGGGAATAAATATTTTATGGAAAATAAATCTCTATCTCTAAATATTTATAACATACTCCCAAGTGCAAAATTAAAGCAATCTTGATAACTCAAGTCAGCTTTTTTCCCTTGACAAAGAATATAGATTTTAATTGCTAGCCTGGGTTATGTTTTTATAATGTTTAGTTGTGCCTGAAAATTGCAGCTGGATTTATCTAGTGCTTAATGACCTGAGAACAAGGTAAATGCCTAATGAAAATATAAATTAAGTCCATAAAATGTTATATAAATTAAAAATATAAAAAATAAAGATAAGAAATATCGTCATATGTTGGTTTTCCTATCTACAGTTTAACTGAACATCTCAGTCTCTTGATTTAGTCATTCCAAAACCTTGCACCCAGGAAATAGAACCTTAGGGTAAAAAATAAGCAGACCTCAAAAAAAATTATAGAACTAGGTTTCTGAGATAACTTAAGGATTAGTTTGAAGTTTTGCAATATATTTCATTAATTGTATGGTTTTTAAAATTT
The DNA here is from genome assembly GCF_035149785.1 of Candoia aspera. NCBI lineage: Eukaryota > Metazoa > Chordata > Lepidosauria > Squamata > Candoiidae > Candoia > Candoia aspera. The sequence continues at coordinate 32,513,197 of NC_086158.1, read as the reverse complement.
AATTGTTCAAGAAGATTCAGAAAGGGAGATTAGCAAATACCAGCCAGCTTGAGAGGCTAAATGGTCATCATTTTAAAAATGTGCTTCCCTAATTTTTCATCAGGTATATCCTTTTACTAAAGAAATGTTTTTTTGTCTCAAATGCATCTAAGGAAGCCTAGAATTAAAGGGATGGGGCAATACTGAATAGGACTTCCTAAAATCTATTGGCTTGAGTAAACCTTTTGCTAGGCTGTGGCCACCCTCATTTGTAAATGAGATTTTCATATTATGATTGTGTTAGTAGTAGGAATTGTTTTAAAAAATTATGTTTACAAAAAGAGTAGTACACAGCCCACCCTGGATTTAACCATTCCAATCATAACATGATTGATCAGACATATTTATTTATTCATAGTTACTATATAAATATCATTTCTATAATATTTGGTTGTACATGGGAGCAAGTAGTGAGCAGTATAGTGCATTGAACATTTTATAAAAACTTACTGTTTTTTATAGAAAAGGAATCTCCCCTCCTCTTTCATACACACTCAATATACACACATGACTGTCTTCAAAAAACCGTGTATTTGGGTTATTGGGTTAAAGGGACAAAATTCCTGTTTACTTAAATCTGGCTGAAACAAATTCTGAAAATTTTGAGAAAAACTACAATAAGCAGACCAGAGGAAAATCAAAACCAGAGTGGAGATAAAATTATCTTTGCCTGATTCAACTTTTTTCAGTCCATTCATTTTTCCACTCCTTCTCACACTCTGTAAAATATCCTGTTGATGTAGTAGTGGTTCATGAGGTGGAGGAAAAATGCAGTAATGCTAGTTTATCTTATTCTGTTCTGAGTAAACACACATGCACACAGAAGGTTTATTATGCCACTCAAGCAAAAGTTGACTTTGTTTTGCAGCACAGTATGACATAATTTTACATATTGAGGTAATTAAAGTAGAATTACATAATTGCTTTAATTTCCTTCAACAATGACCCAAATGAAAATTTAGATCAATAAATATGCTACTTAATAATCTGATAATTCTCAAGGCTCTTTTCAACATCATTTCAAAATAGGAGGAAGGATTCTTCTTTAAGAATGTCCTTAAAAGAAAGAGGATAGTTTTTCTTACATTACAAAAAAAGATTGCAGACCCAGTGCTTGAATGGTTTAGTCAAATACCTTTATGTACTAATTCTAAGGAAATAGCTTTTATGTACTATTCAAGGAAAATCTGTGTAAAAAATGAAAATGAACAGCAGATAAAGAAAGATAAACCATGGATTATTATATGGAATCCAATTTTAGTGCTAGTTAAACACACAGAAATCAGTGAGATTTAATTTATAACCTTAAGTCCTACTGATTTTAGTGGACTTACTCTGGATTTCACCTATAGTTGACTGGAATATTACCTAGTTAATAGCACCATTTTAAGATTGTTGTATTGATTGGTAGTTGTTTTTTGTTTGCTTCTAGATATTTCAAATAGGCACTCATTCGTATCCTGCACTCTGTAATCACTCTGAGCTACAATTATGCTTAGTTATGAAGATTTATTGTAAGATAAAATAATCTTAAGTTCCAGATATGAACAAAGGACAAAATGCATTGAAATTTAAAATTTTTTAAAAAGTAGTTTTCTTTTGTGTCCTATTTTATGCTTCAGTTGCCATCTTTTTATGCTAAAAATGCCATTTTTTAGTTAAATGGGTAAATACAAAAAGAAAATATTTAAAGGCTTTCCCCCCCATGGTGGTTGCATTATTTTCTACTTCACTACATCTTATGAAAGCACAATGAATTCAAATTCAATTCCAATATCTCCATATAATTGCTTATTAGAAAACCCTTTAGTTTCCTTTAATACTATATAGAAATAAATAATGTACCTGAATGAAATGGTAAAACTCTTAATATATTCAATGGACTGAGGGTTTTAGCTCTTAATATATTCAGTGGAATTTGATTCTTTATAAAAATATTCAGTAGGACTTTTCCTTAGAGTTATGCAGAGATCCACTGTATTTTATCCATAATGCATAAATTTATCCATAAATCTATAAATTTTACTTTAATCCAAATTAGAATATTAGAAATTCCATCTTATATGGAATAACAAAGTGTTAGTAGCATTATGTTTAAAATTATAGTGACTTATTTCTGAGATTCAGTTGCACTGACAATCACTAAAAAAAATGAAGCTTTATAAATACACATGTTTATAAACTACTAAAAATCCTGAAAAATTGCTTGCTGTTTAATGGTTTTGAATAGTGCTCGTGTAGAATTACCAACACTCTCCTTGTCCTGGTTTCTTGTTATTTTTGATATCTATGGTTAGGTCTGAAGGATATATTTAACATCTATTTAAAATCCTGTTTCTGTGCTGCTAAGTGAAGTGCATCAGGTTTCAATTTCAAACGTTTCCTGACTAGGTAATTTGCTGCTTCTAGCTTATTCTTTGTTAGGAAGCTGCCTGCAGAGAAAATATGCATTCACTCTTCCATCTGATTTGTTAATTAAAAAAGAAAGTATATATCCTTACCTGTGTCTGAGGCAACCTAAAGCATGATATTGGTTATATCCATCCGCTCCTAGTTTATGGACTGTTTTCAGCACCAGGACAGCTCCCTCCGCTTATAGCGTACATCACCTGACTCTCTACTGACAGACTGACGTCACCCCAATTGGTTGGGGGAAAAACAAAAACAAAAAAGCGACTTTCCTTTTGAGAAAGAACGTTACAAAGAAACGTAGTTTGGCTTCATTATTTCAAGGGAGGGAGAAAGAGGTTTCCTTTGTATGTTTACGCCACCTGCCTTCCTCTAGGGAAAACTGCATTCTTCGTTGCAATTAGGGAGCCTCTGAGAGCCTTTAAAAAAATGATGACACTGATCAGGTAGGTAGCAGTTTATATATTTCCCTGTTGCCTATTCCTTGACAGGGACGGGCAGCAAGTACTGTAGCTCTGGTTCTTCTGAGAGAACAGAGGAATTTACAGGATACTGGCAAAAATTCCTGATTCCCAAATACTTAGAAACTGCTGTATTAGAAGGATCTCCACTCCCACTCTGTAGATTTTAAATGATGCAGCTGAAATTATGAAAGCTTGAGAATAATCAGGAGGGTTTTTTTAAAAGTAACAGAACTGTGATATATGATCACATTTAGCACTGAATATAAATTATTAGATTTTTAAAAATTATAAACCTATCTTTTGCACCAGACTCCAGATATTGAATCTCAAGGCTTTAGTAAAAACAAATAGATTCCATAAACCTCCAAATCCCTGCAGGATAGGGATGTAATTATCATTGCTGCTTTCTATTACATTCATCTGTCTAGACATATATGTATATTTTAAGATTTATTTTGGAGGAGTTGCTCTTAAAATCTGTAATGAAATTATAATGAAACACACACAAAGACATACAAACATGAAGGAGAAAATGAACCTAATTATTTTTCACAATGTAATTATAATGATATGTCTGCTCACATCATTGCAATAAACTATAAATCTTAGGCTTCCATCTGTAGCAGCTCTAATTTTATTGGGGGAAGTTTATGTGGAAAAAGCCAAACATAAATGTAGTCTTGCATGAAGACCTCTAATTCAGGAATCTGTCTTTTATTTTCCAGTAGATATTCATCACAGGGATTAGCCACCTTAAAATAGCAATAATACTGGAATACTATTCTTGGTCATCAGAGTAGCAACTTTTAGCTTTTCAGTACAATTTTTATAATCCCTGCTCAGTCATTCCATGGCCAGGTTTATTAATTTTCTGGTCTGAAATGTCTAGAGGTGTCAATTGCTCATCCCTGCTCTAGATGAAAAGTGATCATCTAAATGTGGTTTATAAGGAAGAAAGTGAAGATTTATCTTCTCTCATTCCTGAGTGCAGAACATGGAGTTGTGTATTTAAGTTAAGAGAAGGCAAATTCTGATTGAATATTAGGAAAAACTTCAAAACATAAGAGAAGTTTGACAGTGGAACCTGTTGCCCAGAAAGGTACACTTCTACTCAAGTCAATATTTGTTCCATGTGGAATTAACTGCAGATTGTTTCTTTAGAATTCAGCTGATACACAAAACTATTTCCTTGTATGATACCAGTTCTCAACAGACTATATATTTCTTTTTGGATATTGTTATGATTGGTATGAATTTTAGATTTGAACAGCTAATTTCCACACTAACTGTCAAGGGATCCTGCATGAACAAAATAGAAGTAGAGCAATGAGAAAAGCATTCATATTTTCAAGGAAAAACCTTTTTAGTAGCAAGGCTGTATCTTTCAACATTATTTTTCCTGCCACTGAGGATGTAAATGTGGTCCAGTGATATGATGATTACATGGTGAGAATAGGAGAAACATTTGTGGTCCTTAGTTGTGTTTTTAGATGGGTTGAGATTTCAAAATAGCAATAGATACATTTTATCCAGCTTTATTTTTTTTGCTAAAACTCAGCCATTTTGCTGCTGAACTTTAATGGTATTGTTCTGGGGATGTCTCAGAGCTGCAAAATGGGATCTAGACTGAATAAATTACCCATTCTTGTTGTGGTGATTAGTTCTGGCCAGGAGACAACTGATGAGAGGAAACTTATTAATTTTATTTTGCTTGCATGTTTATATTTTTATTTAATGTTTTATATTTTTGAACTGATTCCATGGTTGAGAAAAACCAGAATCAACAGCCAACATGCTCTCTTCTCAATCACTGCCCCTTGCTCAATGCTTTATCTCCCTCCCCAATTATCTGGAGTGATGTTATGTTAGCCTGAGCTACTATACAAAACTTTAAGCAACAACTGGCCCATCACCCAGTGCAGAGGGATCCAGCATAGATGTCAAGTACTCACACCTTTCAGAACAAGTATTCAAAGTAATTTGCATCAAGTTAAGAGTGATACATAATGTTAATTTTTTTTTAAAAGATGAAGAATAATCAAAACAATGGAAAGCCAAAGCACATGATGGTAGGAAATTATTGGAACTGAAATCTAACACATCCACAGAGTACACAGTTGGGGAAAATGGTCTACACTGACTTTTAGATATTCTTCAGAGTTACAGACAAGTCTTTCCTTCTCAGAAGTGTCACGAGCTCAGGATTTATTTGGGGCACATGTGTTATACCTCTGAGCTATGATCTTTCTTCTTTTAAAAAAGATTTTTAAAATGGACTGAAAAAGTGAATGTCCTAAACTATTGAGATTTTTAACTGAACACATTTAAATGCAGTTGCCACACTGGCTGATTCATTTGCATATTATTGTCAGTTGCAAACAATTGATGGCCTAAGTAAAAGAGGCACTAGCATACCAAACATGAATATCTTCAGTATATCAAAGCAGAGCCTCACTGGAGAAGGGCTTTCCATGCACTAGGTCAGCTACTTCAACATGAAATCAACATATACTATCATGGTGCTGTTCTTTTTTAAAATTAGGAAGTATTTTTAAACATGTCACTTTTCCCACCTTTAATCTAGTTTGGAAGAATTATTTTGCAAGATGATGGCAAAATAAGTTCCCTACGTTCACATACAAAACTATTAGTACCTACTGTGGATGTCTGCTTTGAACAAATTTTATATATCTCCCAAAGAATATCAAGAGTCTTCTGACTGGATCAAGGAATTGTGATTTCAGTGGCAGCTTTGAGTCAGACATCAGATAGCAGTATTTGAGTCTCTCTCTCTCTCACGCTCTCTCTCTCTCTCTCTCTCTCTGTGTGTGTGTGTGTGTGATATGTGTGTGTATGAAGTAAAACAATGAGAAAGTCTGAGTCATAGTGTAGAGAGGATGTCAGGAATAAAGTAAGGCAGCAAATGTGAATGAATGGAGATGACTTTGTGCTGACATTTCATCAGATCAAAATAACATTTATTTTTAGTTCTTCAGAGTGGAAAAGAAATTCCCTTATAATGTTAGATTGACATATGTAATTATATAACTATACATATACGCACATACACATGTGTGCACATATTTAATTTGCCATTTAATCACTTATAAAATCTTAGGGGACATTTGAGAAGTACTTGTGAATAAGCAGAAAGAGCTATTTCCAAGAGTTATTAAAATTTGGACTTTTCTGACTCTGTTTGAGCTGCACCTCCATGAGGCAACTGGGGCTTTATGAACAAAAACAATCCAAAAAGCACTGGACCAGCAAGAAGTGGGGTAATGGGAGGGAATGAAAACTAGCTGTGCACACCCATCTCCCAGATTGGCATCATTGCCATTTTAGTCAATGGAGCTTTCTGAATATAATCCCAACAGGATTAGTAGGAGAACCCATATGTATATAGTGGTCAAGCATGGCTATGTGGATACTAGAGTTGAATAAAAATTACTGATTAATAGTCTGATATGAATTCTCATTCAATCTATATACTGTACATCAGATCTAACTCAAATTAAACTAGGTTGCCTAAGTCATCCCATTCCTCAGCCAAATAGTGTCCAATCAATTGATTCGAAGGTGGACAGTCATGACCAGCTAAGCAGCTGTTCCTTTTCTCCACTCATCCTACTAGATGCTTTTGGCCAGACACAATGGGATCCCTTATTAATGGTGGAATATGTTACGGACATGTGTAGCATAGCATTTTACTTATTACTTTATTACAGAGATTTACGATTCATTTAAAACATTTAATTCTTTTAATTTTACATAAAACAACATTATTGCATTCCACCATAAGACAAAGCTGCTCAGAGAAGTGATTATTTTTTTAACATAGATACAGCTTGGGAAGGAATTCCCTTCCAAAGGGAGTCCTCATTAATATCCTTTTAGAAGATGTTGAAGACCTTCTCCTATTTTAAAACAAGGGGGCATTTAGATTATTATATGCTCTCTTTGTTCTATCTTTGACATTAAACTATTTTAAATATTAAAATTGTTGCTGCATTTTAACATTTTTTGCTGCTCTTTTAGTAGTTTTATTTTACATTGTAAAAGAGATTTTTAGCCTAATTTGCTTTCATTTACCATCTTGAATTGTTCAGGCGAAAGACAGAATAGAAATTCCATGAGTGAATGAATGAGAACATGGGTAGATGCAAAGGTGAAGATAATGTTCTTGCCCCTTGTTCTTCAGTAGGGATTTTTGTTGTTTAGAATTATGTTAAAGACTAGAATAAAAATGGTTCTATTGCTCCCGATTGATACACAGCCAATTGGCAGATACATCTACCCAGAGAGTAAATTAAATAAATACATACCAGGAAAAGCAACAAACAATTCTATGTGCATAGTGATTTGGAGAATGAAATACAGGAATCAACACTAGTAGAGTAGAGTAGATGGATGACTGGACCTGACAAGAAGCCTTGAGGAAATATAATGTAGACTATGTGCTCAATAGTCTTGGTTGACAGAAATAATATGCCAACTATGGACTGTCTTTTTTAAAATTTATTTCTCATTCATCTATTTATATTTATTGAGACTACTTACAATACTTAATCTGAATATCACAGTAGTTCTGTGATTCTGCACAGAAGTGAATGCTTACAAATAGCTTCAAAATCAGTTGTCTGAAACAGAGTGCTAAGAATGCACTATATTTGTTCAATTACTTTTAGATGCATAAGATGTTTCAGATTAATATAAAACATCTCTCCTGCTAGGATGTTTTTGTCTTTTTTATTTATTTAGAGAAAACTTCATCAATTCATAACCTTCAATGCTATGATATTCATTAAAATTTGCAGTGACAGAATGACAGATAGTTTCAAGTCTGCCCTCTGCGCTTCTATCAGATATCACAAATCAATCTGATTTATAGACTTGCGAAGCAACCAATCAAGTCATGGAGAATTGAAATCAGTATACGGTTGGGTCCACTTTCCTGCTTCTGCTTGATTTATACACACCTGATCTTCTTCTCAGAAGCAAAAACATTCTTTGCATAGCACTAGATTGTATGGTCCAACAACTTAAGAGATGGCTTTATACATGGACTTCACCAGATGGACAACACCGAAATCAGATTGACTACATCCTTTGCAGCCAAAGGTGGCAGACATCTATACAGTCGGTAAAAACAAGACCTGGAGCTGACTGTAGTTCAGATCACCAACTTCTTATTGAACAATTTAGGATCAGACTAAAGAGATTAGGGAAGACCCACCTATCAGCTAGATATGAGCTCACTAATATTCCTAAGGAATGTGCAGTGGAGGTGAAGAATAGATTTAAGGGACTGGACTTAGTAGATAGGGTCCTGGAAGAACTATGGACAGACGTTTGCAACATTGTCCAAGAGGCAGCAAAAAATACATCCCAAAGAAAGAGAAAACCAAGAAGGCAAAATGGCTGTCTGCTGAGACACTAGAAGTAGCCCAAGAAAGAAGGAAAGCAAAAGGCAACAGTGATAGGGGGAGATATGCCCAATTAAATGCAGAATTCTAGAGGTTAGCCAGAAGAGACAAGGAATTATTTTTAAACAAGCAATGTGCAGAAGTGGAAGAAGACAATAGAATAGGAAGGACAAGAGACCTCTTCCAGAAAATTAGAAACATTGGAGATAAATTCCATGCCAAAATGGGTATGATCAAAAACAAAGATGGCAAGGACCTAACAGAAGAAGAAGAGATCAAGAAAAGGTGGCAAGAATATACAGAAGACCTGTATAGCAAGGATAACAATATCGGGGATAGCTTTGACGGTGTGGTCAGTGAGCTAGAGCCAGACATCTTGAAGAGTGAGGTTGAATGGCCCTTAAGAAGCATTGCTAATAACAAGGCAGCAGGAGATGACGGTATCCCAGCTGAACTGTTCAAAATCTTGCAAGGTGATGCTGTCAAGGTAATGCATGCTATATGCCAGCAAATTTGGAAAACACAAGAATGGCCATCAGATTGGAAAAAATCAACTTATATCCCCATACCAAAAAAGGGAAACACTGAAGAATGTTCAAACTATCGAACAGTGGCACTCATTTCACATGCCAGTAAGGTAATGCTCAAGATCCTGCAAGGTAGACTTCAGCAATTCATGGAGCAAGAATTGCCAGATGTACAAGCTGAGTTTAGAAAAGGCAGAGGAACTAGGGACCAAATTGCCAATATCCACTGGATAATGGAAAAAGCCAGGGAGTTTCAGAAAAATGTCTCTTTCTGTTTTATTGACTATTCTAAAGCCTTTGACTGTGTGAACCATAACAAATTGTGGCAAGTTCTTAGTGGTATGGGGATACCAAGTCATCTTGTCTGCCTCCTGAGGAATCTGTTGACGACCAAGTAGCAACAGTAAGAAGAGACCATGGAACAATGGACTGGTTTAAGATTGGGAAAGGAGTATGGCAGGGTTGTACACTCTCATCCTACCTATTCAATTTGTATGCAGAACACATCATACAACATGCTGGGCTTGAGGAATCCAAGGCTGGAGTTAAAATTGCTAGAAGAAACATTAACAATCTCAGATATGCAGATGATACCACTCTGATGGCTGAAAGTGAAGAGGAACTGAGGAGCCTTATGATGAAGGTGAAAGAAGAAACTGCAAAAGCTGGCTTGCAGCTAAACCTCAAAAAAAAACAAGATTATGGCAACCAGCTTGATTGATAACTGGCAAATAGAAGGAGAAAATGTAGAGGCAGTGAAAGACTTTGTATTTCTAGGTGCAAAGATTACTGCAGATGCTGACTGCAGTCAGGAAATCAGAAGACGCTTAATCCTTGGGAGAAGAGCAATGACAAATCTCAATAAAATAGTTAAGAGCAGAGACATCACACTGACAACAAAGGTATGCATAGTTAAAGCAATGGTATTCCCAGTAGTAACATATGTCTGCAAGAGCTGGACCATAAGGAAGGCTGAGAGAAGGAAGATAGAAGCTTTGGAACTGTGGTGTTGGAGATAAAATCTGAGAGTGCCTTGGACTGCAAGAAGATCAAACCAATCCATACTCCAGGAAGTAAAGCCAGACTGCTCACTTGAGGGAATGATATTAAAGGCAAAACTGAAATACTTTGGCCACATAATGAGAAGACAGGACACCCTGAGAAGATGCTGATGCTAGGGAGAGTGGAAGGCAAAAGGAAGAGGGGCCGACCAAGGGCAAGATGGATGGATGATATTCTAGAGGTGATGGACTCGTCCCTGGGGGAGCTGGGGGTGTTGATGACCGACAGGAAGCTCTGGCATGGGCTGGTCCATGAAGTCACGAAGAGTCGGAAGTGACTGAATGAAAGCCTGAGTTTATGCACTGCAATGCCTTGTTTGGCACTGAGTGGTAGGCAACAGTATTGCAGCCGAAACTCTCCCCACCACCTGAGTTTGATCCCAGCAGGAGCTGGATTCTTGGGTAGCTGGCTCAGGTCAACTCAGCCTTTCCTCCTTCCGAGGTCGATAAAATGAGTACCCAGCTTGCTGGGGAAGGTGACGAGTTGGGAAGGCAATGGCAAACCACCCCGCTCTATAGTCTGTCAAGAAAACATTGTGAAAGTGGCACCCCCCAAAGGGTCAGACATGACTCAGTGCTTGCACAGGGGACCTTTCACCTTTACCTTTCACAGGCAGGCCCTATTCAGAAAATTAGAAGACTGACACATTGGCAGGGTAGAAACAGCAGGTAGAATCTCAACCTTTCCTCTTCACTTTCTATTTGACAAGAATTTTGGAACAGGTCCAAGCAACTGCTGCTTAAATAGCAGGCTGGCATCTGCAGAATTGAATGGTGCCCCTTTTCTACAAATTCCCTGCACTTATATATCATAGAAAAGTATTTGTGTTTTTATCATTACACATGTAAGGTACCTCAAGAACACTGCCAGTTATAGTAGGAAATAAATAGCCTAGAACAGTAATTTTCCCTGGGTAACCTAATGTGAGGGGTTCTTCATATTTTGGGACCTCTTGATATTTTTGGGATGGAAAAGCTATAGATTTGATTGAGAAGCTGGTCAACTGGCTGAGCTGGTCAACCAGCTGAAGGAAGAGGCCTATGGGAAATCTATGTAGCTGAGGTACATGGTGACAGTGACAGTTAAGACTTTTTTTATCTGTGGACATGTTTCAATTGTTTGCTTTTCCATGAATATTAATAAAATCAAATAATTATTAATAAAATACTGTAATTTGATGTGAATCAAATAATACATTAATTCCATAAGTTCCTATATCCACCAAGGGAAGCCATACCTTAATGAAGCTACTCTTTTAGCACAAACATTTTCCTAGATTCAAGAAGACAGCTCCCCTGAGAAAGCTAAGTAGGAATCTTTCCAATCCTTTTGTTTGTTGTTGTTTATTCGTTTAGTCGCTTCCGACTCTTCGTGACTTCATGGACCAGCCCACGCCAGAGCTTCCTGTCGGTCGTCAACACCCCCAGCTCCCCCAGGGACGAGTCCGTCACCTCTAGAATATAATCCTTTTGTAAGATACTTTAAACAAAGCTTGGCACTGGTTTCCAGCTATCATGCAATTGAACTCACTGGGATGAATCTTCTTGTGTCCTGTAAAGAAGGTTTGTTGAAAAACTAGAAATCCATCTTCTTAAAGGGGTGCAGTACATTTCAAAAGTAAGTACATAATTAAATGGACCAATTCTTTCTTCCCTTGCAAAATGCCCCAAAACAATAGTTGTGTCTGCAAAAGTCGCTTGTAGCCATAGATGTCCAATATAAACCATGATGGTGTGAAAATGTCAAAACAGGTGTCCTGATGTTATGATGTGTGTCTTACCTTTTGTACTTGCATTCCAACATCAGGTACAAGTATATCTCCCTTCATCTATTGTTTGTATCTTGGTTTTTTATGATATTTATTAATGCAGTGTTTATAGGCATGAAAGCTGGCTGGGTGACCTTGGGCCAGTCACTCTCTCTCAGCCCAATCCACCACAGAGGGTTGTTGTGGGGAAACTAGGAGGAGGAAGGAGTATTCGGTATGTTTGCTGCCTTGAGTTATTTATAAAAATAATAAAGGCAGGATTAAATAAATAAATATTTTAATCTGTTGTTTTTATATTGGCTGTTTTATCTGATTGTTGTATGCTGCCCAGAGTCACTTTTGATGAGATGGGCGGCTATATAAATTTGCTAAACAAATAAATATGCATAATATGGTTTGTGCTGTGACACTGAAATTCACATTGTTAGTCCCTTCTGTGGACACCTAGGCTTGTAGCAGTTTTTCTCACTCTTCACTTTCTGCTGCTTATGTGATATTTCCTCCTGGACTGGATATTCTCTATCCAAGCCATCTTCTCCTTCTGGCTCTTCAGGTCTTGATCCTACCCCAGCCAGTTCACTGGGTAATTTCCCCATTGATAAAACTGCCAGACTCCCTTTCCTCCATTGGCTGAGTATTGCTAACCAACTCTTCTTACTCCTTTGTACACAAATTCATTCTGAAATCTTTCAACTTACAGATACATGGGGAATGTAGATGAAGGTCCTAGTACTTGCAGCAGAGGGGACATGAAATAATGAAATGATGGACCAAAACAGTTATAAATACAATAAATACAATAAAAGTAAGAATGTAATGGAATCAAGATGGGCGAGAGTTCTTTATTGGACTGTGAATATAGTAGGTCCATCAGAAGTCACACCAGGGTGCTAGCCATCCTCAAGTATAGCTATTCCCCCTTCCATTCCAAGCCTGTTGGCAAAACCAGGTCTTTAATCTTTTTTGAAAGTCCAGGACAGAGGTGGCCTGTCTCACCTCTGGGGGAAGGAAGTTCCAAATGGCAGGAGCTACTGCAGAGAAGGCATGCTTCAAAGACCCCAAAAAGCAGCCGCAAGGGCCCTGTCCACTTCCTCAGGTGCAACAGGATCAAACTCCCTCCAGATAACCATGAAAGACTTAGCCCATGGCCTCCACTGGTGCTGCCATAAAGCCGGAGTCCAATATACAGCGAATGTGAGTAACTTTACCCACTAGAAGTGCAGCATATTCCTCAGAGCGACTCTGTAGGTAAAACCCAGTATTACTCCCTCCAAGGAGGGATCAGGTCACCCAAAATAGGGTGACAGGGAGACAGTCTGCATATGCAATAAGAGCAGAGAAATAACTCAGTTTTGCTGCCTTTACTGCCACAAAGTAGGCTCTAATAGCGGCTCTACTTGATTGTCTTCACTCCCACCTTCTCCCAGTGGTGCTCTAGGCATCTCTTAGCCCTCTTAAGCTTCCTCAGCTTTTCGTATACCACGGGGAGCTATGGCAGCCATGGGCACAGAGAGGCCACTCAAGTGCAATCCAATCCATATCATGGTTGCTCTCTCATTCCATGCAGCCACCAAGGCTTCAGTCGGACCATGCAGCAGACTTCCCGGAACAACCCCAAGCTCCCTCTGAAACCCAACCGGGTCTATCAGTTGCCTGGCATGGGCCAATCTAAGGCCAAGCCTCCCTGTGGAGGGGGGTAGTGCTAGAGAATTGGAGGCTCACCAGGAAGTGATCTGACCATGACACGGGAGAAACCAGGATCTCCCCCAATTCCAAAACATGCTGCCACTGCTCTGACAGAAAAACCAGGTCAGGCAAATGACCACCATTATGTATCAGGCCCTGGATGACTTGGGACAGGACCATGGCTGTCATGGTGGCCGTGAACTCCCAAGCTACCTCAGACCCGTGCCCAGAGATGACAAGTTGAAGTCCCCCAAGACCATAAGCCTGGGGAACTCCACTGCAAACCCAGCCATGGAGTCAAGAAGCTCAGGCAGGGAGGTTGCTACGCAGCAGGGAAGCTGGTACAATAGCAACAGTCCAAACTGATCCCTAGTGCCCAACTTAATAAACAGGGTCTTGCACCCAGCAATCCGAGGAGCAGCACCCCTGGATGCCTCCGAAGTATCTTGGATGACCATCGCCACCCCACCGCCCCTACCCTGGGGTCTCAGCTGGTGCCACACCTGGAAACCAGCTGGGCACATCTAAGAAAGGGGGACTCCCCCTTTCTCTCCCAGTCAGGTCTCCGTAATACATGCCAGGTCAGCTTTCTCATCCATAATCAGATCATGGATAAGGGTGGCCTTATTACATAATGACCTGGCATTCAACAGCAGCAGCTGACAACCCAGGGCCTTTAATATCAATTTATATATTTGTTAAGCATAGAACATATTCCCTTCCTATAATAGCAGTGAAGATGCGCAGAATAAGAGAAGGAAATTTTCCTCCTCCTTTTGTTCTACCTCTACTCCTAGAGATGCCTAGGCTTAGTGGACCTAATTCTGCAAATAGAAGTCTCTCTGGCTGGTCTCTACATAATTCAACTTCTGGAAAAAGCTTAGGAGAACAGCCTCAGCCTCTCTTCAGGACTTGCGAAAAATGGTCTCAGAATATATGTAGCATCTTACGAGAAGAAAGAGATTTCACATATTGAATCACAGGGTCTCTCAGACTCAATCCCTCTTGCTGTATTTATTTATTTATATGCACACACACATACATACATACAGTACATACACACACACACACACACACAAACACATATATTAGCTAATCCTTAACTGGAGAGCCAGTTTGGTGTAGTGGCTAAGGCAGCAGGCTAGAAACTGGGAAGCTGAGTTCTAGTCCCACTTGAGATACGAAGCCAGCTGGGTGACCTTGGTCCAGTCCCTGTCTTTCAGCCCTGGGAAGGAGACAATGGCAAACCACTTCTGAAAATCTTGCCAGGGAAACTGCAGGGACTTGTCCAAGCAGTCGCCAGGAGTCAACACTGACTCAAATGTACCAAAAAAAAAACAACAACCCTTAACTTGGATGGCTATTACTAAGAGGAGTTATAGTCCATTGCATCTGAAAGGCACCAATTTGGTAAAGCTTGGTTTAAATTGTCCTGTAGTGTGAAGAATTTAGCCTCACACAAGGGTTCAAAAAATGCAGCCCAGATGGCTGCATATAACCTGCTGCAGCATCCTTTCTACAGCCCCTTCCCAAACAGGTATGGCCTGTTAGAAAGCATTTGGCCTCAGACTGTTAGAAAGCATTTGGCCTGAGAGATCAGAAAAATCACACACCAGGCATTTCTATAAAAATAAATTTATTTACAGAAAGCACAAAAACATATTTTACAAGCTGTGCATTCACATGTGCTCAGAGAGGCTGAGAGGCTGCAAAAGCAAAACTAAACAAGCCCAGGCAAGCTGCCCTCCCCCAGGCAATGCAGCTATTAACACCCAAACTGAGGACAATTAAGTTCGACCTCTTCACCCTGCCGATACTTAAGAAAGTACTCAATTACCATGGTAACCTAGTGGCTTGGTCCATGCAAAAAAGAAAAAAGAAATGCCAACATGGCCAACAATTTCAACCCCTTCATGTGTTTTTTTGGCATTTTAAATGCCTTAAGCCTTTTGGAAGTATGATACCCATTTCACCCCTTAAAATCCCTTACCTTTCCCTTCCCAAGAGTCCTAACCCTGCTTATTTGTCCTGTGACACCCCACAAATCAAGGTTTGATTCAACCTCTGCTCCCCCATCTACACCAACTGAAAACAACCATAAAAATAGGAGAAAAATACCACAGCACTGTGCCTCCCACTCCCAATTTCTGCAGATAGATGGCCAGAAGGATACCATGATCAATGGCATTGAAAGCTGTCGAAAGATTCAAGAACCACTACTATCCCAGTTCTGCCATTGATCATCAACCAGTGTGATGAATGCTGTCTCTGTATCATGTCCCCACTTGAAAGCAACTGTAAAGGGTCGAGATAATGTTTCAAATAGAGCCTCTGAAGCTACAGACCAACCACCTTGTCAACAACCTTACCTAAAAGAGTTGGAGACTGGATAAAAATAGTCCAGTACTGTTGGATCCAGCAATGGCTTCTTGCACATACCTGGGTATGCATGCCTAAGAAAACAGCATGTTTTAAACTCATGTATTAAACAGTATGTTTTAAACTCATTGCTCCCGCTTTGGATTTGGGGCATCATGTTCTTATACAATTGATTAGCAGCATGGAGTCAGTATAGGTGGACATCTGCCACACTTATTCCAGAGTCCTTCAGCCACTCTTATCCTTCATGTATAAAGGAATTCTGGCCTTGGAGATGACAGAGAGAGAAGTGAGTGATAGGGCCCAAGATTGGAAGTGCTGGAGATCTGCCCCTCTAAATAAGAAAAATTCCTGAGCTGATCTCTTTATCCAAAACATCTGTGTACTTAGCCCTGACTCTGATATTGGGGAAATAGTTTTCTTTTACACTTACTACTGATACTAAGTATGAATATTGCCAGAGAGAATGGCAGTCATGAGCCAGTGATATGAAATTAAAGAATGTCTCATTTCATTCCAACTCTGTTTAATTAGTAAGACAAACAGCATGTCATCCAATGTGGAATCTATTCTCAACTTAAATTGTTTTCCAATTTGAATGAAAATGAATTGCCAGGTACAACTGTTTTGTTATTCAGTCAATGATCTCTGCAGAAGGTCAGAGGAAGCTTTAGGTAGGAAAAGGGCACACAGTGGAATATAGTCATTTCAGTTTAATGGAAGCTCCTGAGGGATTCAGTGAAGAATGAGGTAAGAGGGTAATACTTGGAGCAGGGGAGACATAATTTTTTTCCACCTGTTTTGGTAAGGCTACCAGGTTGTAATCCAGAGAACCCAACTGTATATGCAAAGAGCAGAAAATGGTGCTCTTATATTACCTGCCCTGCAGCCCATGTGCTGAAGCAGTGAACCTTAAGTTTGCCCACAGCATTTGGGAAGGAAGAGGAAAGGGCAAAGAAAGAGAAAAATGCAGTGATAGAAACCTGTTCTGCTGCCCACGCTATGGTTAGTTGTTCTGTTACATTCTATTCTGCCTGTCACTTCTCTCTCCAGAAAATCAAGAAAATGGAATTATGATACCCAGATATCTCTACACAGACACCTCTGTTCTGCAAACTGCATTGGCTACCAGTGAGATTCCTGATGTAATTCAAGGTGTTGGCTGTTTCATTAAAGCCCTACTTGGCTTAGGACCTTGTTACCTATGGGACCATTTTTCTCCTGAGTTTTCTGCCCAACCACTAAGATCTGAAAGAGCTGGCACACTCCAGATTCCACTCTAAAGCACTGTCATCTTGTGGGCACTCTGTGAGAGGTTCTGCCTCGGTAACTACACCTCATCTGTAGAACAGTGTTCTCCTGAGGTATGTTGGCCCTGACCCTGTTGGGCTTTCATAAAAGTTGGCTTTTCCTGCAGGCCCTGGGGTATGGTGAATGTTCTACTCTCTAGTTTATTTCTGGTTGTTATATATTATATTACTCTCCCCAATGTGGTATGTGTTATTGTCTGGTTTTTCTTATTTTCATTACTTCTATATTTGTAGAGGTAATATAAGCCAACTAGAATTACTTTGCTGATTGAAGCAGCATACAAATTGATTTATTGATACTATTTTTAAAAGTTGCTTATTTTCATATCAGTGTAACACAACCAAACTCCATTTAATTTCTATAGATACAAGAATAGCAGTAAGTTTAACGTATGAAAATTGCACATGCCCAATTATTCCTTCTTTTTAAAGATCAGGGTCTATGAACAGTTTTGTGGGGAAGGGGGAGGAATATATCTATCAAGAATGAGCAAGCAGTTATCAAGTATAAAATATAGTATCCTAAGACAGGGAGAGCGGTCATTTATCTGCCTCCCTCCTGAGGGGAAGCTTCCCCACATGTACATGAAAAGACTGGAAGGATCTTCATTATTGCTTGGTACATTTATATACAACATTGATCATTGCTTTTATCCAGCCCTAATATTATAGTCTTCTTCTGGAAGTTGGGGGAAGGACTTCATTCTGTACTGGAAAGGTCTTAGGACCTTTTCTAAACCTCTAATTTATTTAATAAACCATAATTAAATGGCTTACTACAGTATGTTTGAATCAGCAGATTTGGTCTTGAAGATACTATTCTTGGAAACTCTGCTAAAGTTCACATTGCTTGTACCAATACATGCTGTAGGAATCTGACTGTTCAATTCACAAACCCTGTAATTCTTTTCCTGTCATTTCTGAACTGTCATGAATGACAGCAAATAGCATATAATCCCCTATAATCTCATTGCCAGAAAGTATTTACTCTCCCTGTAAAGCTTCATAGCCCTTTCCCAGTGAGATGAGGTCAATACCCTGTTTTGAGCATTTATATCCCAGGAAAAAGCTGCTTTCAGCCAAAAGCGTTTTCAGTCTGCCAACTGCCAAGTATTGAAGACTGTCCTTTTATGATACTGTCAGTTTTCACAATTGTTTGCTCTTACTTAGACAAAAGCTGAGGAAGAAACACTGCTGTGCAGGCTTTTTTGTCACGAGAATAAAAAGACTGTCTTCTGTCTCGGGCCTGATTAAGCTTGGCTACTAATGAGGATACAGTAATCAAAACTGGCAGACTCACTGCATTCAAATTGGATGGCCATTTCTTGGGATGGCCTGAATACATTCTTTTTCCAGAAACACACCATGCACACACAAGCGTGCAAACACACACAGATGCATATATGAAACTGCATGCATCTTAATCTCTCATTTTGTAAAGTGATGAGAGTCTGATTGAATACATCTTAAAAAAAGGTTAAATCATTTTTTAAAATATTGCTTATATTGTGCATTTCTCTGCCTGTCTATCTATCTTTTATCTCTATCATCTATCTATCTATATCTATCTATCTACAAACTAACACCCAGATCAGAACTAAATTAGGAAAGGGAATAAGCAAATGCAGAATTGTCCTCTCCATATGTATTAGACTACAACTTCAACTCCTACTGTGCTGATTATAAATTATGGAAACAGTAATCCAGCACAACTAGGAAGCACCAACTTGAGGAAATCTAAACTAATAGGTAGTAACTATCATGGAGAGACCTGAGAATAATTTTTCTTCTAAAAGAAATCAGGAATGATGCTCACTGAATTTGTACAGGAAGTATGTTTCAGAGATATAGCACTACCATTGATAAGGCCCTATCTCCTTCATCACTCACCTCACTTTTAAAGCTGGAGAAATTGGAATGATGGCCCTGAATGATTTTGGTGGATAAACAAATTTGAACAGGTTTTGAAACAGACTACCTTTAGATATCTAAAACTGTCCAGTATTTTGAAGACTATTTGTAAATAATATATGAGTTGGCCCAGAAGCAAAAAACTAATAGATGCAAGTCAGTCAAGATCAGTGTAATGTGATTAGTGTAGCAATTACCTGCTAATAAGCACACTGGCACATTTCTCAAATTTAGCTCAATCACATACTACAGCTTTCCCAACATTGTGTGTTCCAGATGTATAGCCAAATGCATCTGGAGGGTGCCAAGTCTGAGAATTCTGCACTGAAATCAGATATTGATATTAGAAGATTATGAACTACCATTGCAAACTTATCATTACTTAAAAGTTGATCTAACTATAGCTGATGAACTACAGGTTTAATTAGGTCCTCCACAGGGAGCTCAAGTTATTGATGTTTCTTCCTAAAACTAGGTTCAACTTCTTCCAATTCAGCTTCCCTTAATATATATTCAGCATATAGATTGAATAAATAAGAGGAGAGTATACCAACCTAGAGTCAGTCCGTTTCACCATGTTCTGTCCATACTGTGGCTTCCTGATCTGTATACAGGTTTTTCATGAGGACAATTAGTTTTTTCTAAGCACAATCCACACTTTGACATATTCAACACTATCAAAGGCCTTTCTCTAATCAGTGAAGCACATACTACTTTACTTTTGATATTCTTTGGCTTTCTCAATTATCCAAGGTGTGTCAGTAATAATTTCTTGTGTTCCTCAGCCTTTTCTAAAGTCAGCTTGAGCATCTGGCATCTCCTTTTTCATATTGGGTCTAATCTTCACTGGATGGTCCTAAGAATTATTTTGCTAGCATGTGAAATTAAGAATTTTGTACAATAGTTTGCACATTCCATTAAGTCTCCATTTTTTAGTATTTGAACATACATTGAATTCATCCAGTCTTATTCAGTCTAAATAAATGAATATAAATATATCATGTTCATCTATCTAGTATAACTGTTATGAGTTAAGTGGAAAATGCTCATACCAGCAAGAGTGATGTAGAAGTAATAAGGGTTATGCAACCTTAGCACAGATGAGATGAGATGCCTGGCATATACAACTTGAGCAATCTTAAACTACTATACACCTTCAGGTGCAGGAAGGTGCAGAATGGCAGAGATAAAGCATATTTATAAGGCTATGAAAAAATATGATAATAGGTGAAAGAACTTGGGGTAGAACTTGAAAGAGGCTTTGAGATGCTTGAGGTCTCATAGGCTAGATGAACTGGCTTAGTAGGTAGGATAAGGTTTGCAGGCAAGAGTTTCCATGTCTGCCAGTGTTGATGATTGGCATCTGGGACTAGAGGCAAATTACTTGCATGTGCTATTCAGTCCCGAATAACTGTGCCCCAACTTTTTTTTTTTTCAGCAACAAAGCCAAACAAAAGCCCAGTTAATAGTTCAGCTTACACAAAACACTGAGATGCCTGGAAAAGAACAATAAAATACAGCTGCTTGCTGCTCCTACTTGGATTAGTAACATCACTGAGAATTCTCTTTTCAGATGACCTTTCCATGTTACAAGTAAATTAAAGATCTGTGGCTCCAGCTAGAGAGGGGTGTTTGTGGAATATTAAGAAATGGATGGTTGTATATTATTGTGCTTCTGATATTCAGTGAAGTTTTGTCAGACATTTGCAATATGGTTTAAGTATCCCTTTTTTGCATGATTAAAAGAAGGAAAAATCTCTGCAGCATTTATAAAATAATGGAACATATGCTGGTTTTGTTTTTTGCATAGAAAGGAATATAGCCAAACTGTTTGTGTCAGGAAAGCCTCAAAGAAACAGAAGGGTTGCCTTGAGTGCTCGTCTGATTATTTGTTTTGAACAGAAATTGAAACTAGAAAGCAAGTGGGACTATTTTCAGAATTAATTCAACTCCATTTGCCTCTTTGTTTTGTTTTTTAAGTGTAAAAACACTCTTCCCACTTCTAGTCATCTGTACTGTCTGACTGTCTGACGCCTGCTAGATGGTAGCTAAGATGATGGAAGTTATAACCCAACCTATCTGGAGATTTGTAGGAAACTGATGTGGTCTTCTGATGGCCTGTCCTGAAACTTTCCTTGTCACAAGATTATGTTACTCTCGATATTTTTACTGGTTTCCTCAGTTCTGAAACTTTACACATGCTTGAAGTTGAAATGCTCACATTTATTTATTTGTTTGTTTGTTTGTTTGTTTGTCCAATTTGTCCCCGCCCATCTCCTCCCTTCAGGGGACTCTGAGCAGTTTACAGTAATCAATTAAAACAACAATCATACAATGAATAAAATATACAATATAAAATTACAGTAATAAATAATATAAATAGGAGTAAAAAATAAAAAGTCCAAGTGGCAAAATTATTATATACTGTGTAGACTAAAAAATTATATATAGACTATACATTCCAGTGTATAGTCTATAAAATACTTTTCAGCTGCTACTGTTCAGTTGAAACCCTTCAGTTTCACCTCCAAGAATTCCCAGCCCATATGCTCAAAGACTGGGAATACTGGAAGTTGAAATCCAATACATCTAGGGAACATCATTTTGGAAGAGCTTGCTTAATCCATATAAGGATTTTGCATCAATTTGAAAACAACTACATATGTCTCTGATCCCACAATATCAGAAGTGTTAGACAGCTGAGCTGACTTGTTTCTGGCTCAGATTCAGTGCAGTTGAAACCATGCCCAAATTAGTATGGGGTTTGTGTTTTGTACTTCATTTTTTTGGATTGCTTCTGAAGTGTGGAAATTGTGAGAGTGTGTTAGTGGTGAGAGATGTGGAAGACAGTGACTGAAGGAGTGGTAGCTGAAGTGATGGGGGATGAGGCTGAATGCAGTAGAAGGGTATTTGAAGAGGGAAAACAGAAAAAAATGAGGGATATACAGTATAACTGCTAGCAAGTTGACAAGAATTAGTGAAACAACAGAAGAAAGAACAAGAGAAAGTTTGGACTGACTGATTGCTGAGTAAGGCTCTTGTGCCAGATTGTTTTTCAGGTGGCATGACAATAGAATTTGCCACAATTTGTTGTGGTCCACATAGTCAAAGGCTTTAGAATAGTCAATAAAACAGAAATAGATGTTTTTCTGAAACTCCCTGGCTTTTTCCATTATCCAGCGGATATTGGCAATTTGGTCCCTAGTTCCTCTGCCTTTTCTAAACCCAGCTTGTACATCTGGCAATTCTCGCTCCATGAATTGCTGAAGTCTACCTTGCAGGATCTTGAGCATTACCTTACTGGCATGTGAAATGAGTGCCACTGTTCGATAGTTTGCACATTCTTTAGTGTTCCCCTTTTTTGGTGTGGGGATATAAGTTGATTTTTTCCAATCTGATGGCCATTCTTGTGTTTTCCAAATTTGCTGGCATATAGCATGCATTACCTTGACAGCATCACCTTGCAAGATTTTGAACACTTCAGCTGGGATGCTGTCGTCTCCTGCTGCCTTGTTATTAGCAATGCTTCTTAAGGCCCATTCAACCTCACTCTTCAGGATGTCTGGCTCTAGCTCACTGACCACACTGTCAAAGCTATCCCTGATACTGTTATCCTTCCTATACAGGTCTTCTGTATATTCTTGCCACCTTTTATTGATCTCTTCTTCTTCTGTTGGGTCCTTGCCATCATTGTTTTTGATCATGCCCTTTTTCGCCTGGAATTTACCTCCAATGTTTCTAATTTTCTGGAAGAGGTCTCTTGTCCTTCCTATACTATTGTCTTCTTCCACTTCTGCGCATTGCTTGTTTAAAAATAATTCCTCATCTCTTCTGGCTAACCTCTGGAATTTTGCATTTAATTGGGCATATCTCCCCCTATCACTGTTGCCTTTTGCTTTCCTTCTTTCTTGGGCTACTTCTAGTGTCTCAGCAGACAGCCATTTTGCCTTCTTGGTTTTCTCTTTCTTTGGGATGTATTTTGTTGCCGCCTCCTGGATAATGTTGCGAACTTCTGTCCAGAGTTCTTCCGGGACCCTATCTACTAAGTCCAGTCCCTTAAATCTATTCTTCACCTCCACTGCATATTCCTTAGGAATATTAGTGAGCTCATATCTAGCTGATCTGTGGGTCTTCCCTAATCTCTTTAGTCTGATCCTAAATTGTGCAATAAGAAGTTCGTGATCTGAACTACAGTCAGCTCCAGGTCTTGTTTTTACCGACTGTATAGATGTCCGCCACCTTTGGCTGCAAAGGATGTAGTCAATCTGATTTTGGTGTTGTCCATCTGGTGAAGTCCATGTATAAAGCCGTCTCTTAGGTTTTTGGAAGAGAGTGTTTGTTATGCAGAGTGAGTTGTCTTGGCAAAATTCTATCAGCCTATGTCCTGCTTCATTTTGTTCTCCAAGGCCATGCTTACCTGTAATTCCAGGTGTCATTTGACTGCCCACCTTAGCATTCCAGTCTCCTGTGATGAAAATAACATCTCTTTTAGGCGTGTTGTCCAGTAGGTGCTGCAGATCCTCATAGAACTGCTCTACTTCAGCTTCTTCAGCATCTGTGGTTGGGGCGTATATTTGGATCACTGTGATGCTAGATGGCTTGCCCTGAATTCGAATTGAGATCATTCTATCGTTTTTTGGATTGTATCCAAACACTGCTTTAGCCACTTTACTATTAATTATGAAGGCTACTCCATTTCTTCTGTGGTCCTGTTGTCCACAGTAGTAGATCTGGTGGTCATTTGATGTGAAGTGGCCCATTCCAGTCCATTTCAGTTCACTGACGCCCAAAATGTCTATCTTTAATCTTGACATCTCACCAATAACCACATCCAATTTGCCCTGGCTCATAGATCTTACATTCCAGGTTCCAATGGTGTGTTGATCCTTAGAACATCGGATTCGCTGTTCACCACCAGCACCATCAGCCGCTAGCCGTCCTTTCGGCTTTGAGCTAGCTGCGTCATCATGTCTGGGGCTAGTTGAACTCATCCTCTGTTCCTCCCCAGTAGCATTTTGACCATCTTCTGACCTGGGGGTCTCATCTTCCGATTGTATATCAACATATCTCTGGTTGTACTGATCCATTTAGTTTTCACGGCAAGAATACTGGGGTGGGTTGCCATTACCTTCCCCAGGGATCGCATTTAGTCTGACCTCTCTGTCATGACCTTCCCATCTTGGGTGGCCCTTCATGGTTTAGCTCATGGCATCATTGAGGTGCTCAAGCTCCAGCACCACGACAAGGTAATGATCCTTTGCTGAAGTTGGGTTAATGTAGCCTATCTCAGTAAAAGTAGTTTCGGCCTTCCTGTGGAGTGTATTTCCTGATCTGGTCTACCTAGTACAGCTGACAGTAATGGTGCAGAGGCTATCTGGAGGTTCTAGAAGAAGCCCTACATAAAACAGCAGAATGGAAGAAGAGGAACAAGGATCCACAGGACTGGACTGGAGGCAAGCAGCAGATGGGAGACACTGAAGACCAAGTGTGCCACAACTGTGATGGGAGGATGGTTTCTGAAAAAGAGGAGAGTGGGAATGAGGAGTGGATTTTTCCATGGAGTGTGAGATGAAGAAGAAAGAAGAAGACCTACCCAGAGGTGAGAGTTTAAGGGGTGGGATGCTTATCCAAGGATGAGAAAATGAGATTGAGGTGCACTAATATGTGAAGCTGGGGAGTGGATTGATGGCTTTTGAGGGTCATGTTTATGTTAGTTGGTGAGTAAATATATTGGAGAGGGTGAGAAGAATCATACTCCAGGTTGTTTGAAGGTCTTTTATGATAAACAGAGCATGTTTTTAATAAACATCACATTTATTTAAGCCTCAGAGAATGTCTGTGTGATCCCCTAAATTGAGTACACTAACAAGCTTAGAAACAAGAAACAGATGGAAGCCCACCAGATAATTATAAAAATAAAAACTAAATGTTCTGAGAAACAAATAGAGGTAAATTACTGTCAAACTCATTGGGAATACAATGCATATATTATCCTGCATGGCATTTGCTGTAGTGTTCTTGGAGAACAGCAACTTGAAGAAAATCAGAAAGCAACATACGAAGTTTATTACCTTGAGACTTCATCTGGAGTTCTAAGTGAATTACTTATCAACTTGTGTTAGTTTGGACCATCTGTTGAGAATGTAATATTGACGAGCTTCTTGAATATATTTAGCTGCTTTGAAATATTTCTATTCCTTTTAAATAGCACGACATTGGAACATTTATTCTTAACACGTAGGAGCTAGCGTAATAGAAATGCATATAATAAACCTACATAAGGATGAGTTAGCTTATGTGACATCATCATTCTATTTTTAATTAGTTAAGTTGGCAAGCTTTGCTGACATACAGTGAAGTTACCTAAAACTTGTCTAGTTTTATCTTATTGCATGATGACTGTTGCTCTACCTTGGCTGATTCACTTCCTTCTTTAGAAGGAAGACCTAACTTTCCATGCATTAGTGAAATACAGTTTACTCACATTCTTTGTTCATTATAAATAAAATATTGTTTTATTTTATATAAATCGTGTTTATAAATTTTTCTTTGTTTATTATAAATTAATAATAATAATGTTGTTCTTTCAAAGAGGTCTATGAAACATTCTCCTCTTCCTCTCCCTGAATTTTTTTTTCTGATTTGTGAAAACATTCCAGTGTTTATAAGCCTTCCTTAGGGTGAAATTTCACACCTTAAAAATCAAGATTCCTACAGAAAAGACAAAATGACTCTTTGTATAGCTTTGGGCACGTGAGAACTTCTTTTCCTCTGTCCTTTCCTCTCTGTCAACTTCAAATCATATTGGTCTATCTTAAAGGGTCTTTGTGAAGATGAATAACAAAAACAAGAACTGCTTCATATATCAAGAATGTCATAGAAGTCATAAATATTAGTTTTTATCATTATAAGCAAATTTATTTCTTAAAACACTGTAAAGATATCAAAAACTGGTTTCTAAGTTTTATTTCTCCTATTCGTCCCTTCCATAAAAAAATCATAAAAGCTGCATCTGAAGAGATCAAAAGCATGGAAGTAGTATGAGAGTCTTGTACCCTTTGTTAGTAATAATGCAGAAATGGGAAATTCAGCAGATGCAATACTTGCTGAAATCTCTTCTTCAGCACAGCTCTTAAAAGTACAAGGCATCTTGTAAAAGTACGATACTTGTCATCTTGGCATTTGATTCTTGTTGATTCCATGAGCAGATCACATCAGAAAGCTCTGTGCATCTGGAGTAGAATAATATATGGATCATCAGCTCTATCATATATGTAATGCATATGCAAATGGAAAAGGCAATATAGAGCTTCCAATATTTGTTTCTATTCTAGAATTTTCTCTAATTATATTATCATTCCAGCTCTTCCACCAGAAAGAGAGATGGAAATAACAATACACAGCTTTAAATTATCAGTATTTTTCATACTCTGATAACTATTTGCAGGACACCATGATCTTGCTACCTCATCAAGTCAACATCATCTCTTGAATGTCAACTAAGCTATAAGATAATATTATAATTTCCAAATTGTTGGAGTACATATGTATATATACATACATATATGTACCAGGGCCTGAAGGAGGAACTAGAAAGGATGTGGAAAGTGAAGGCCAAAGTGGTCCCAGTGGTGGAAGGGGCGCTTGGGGCTGTGACTCCCAAGCTGGGACAGTGGCTCCAACAGATCCCAGGAGCAACATCAGAGCTTTCTGTCCAGAAGAGTGCAGTGCTAGGAACAGCTAAGATACTGTGCAGAACCCTCAAACTCCCAGGCCTCTGGTAGAGAACCCAAGGTTGAGGAAGACACATACCACCCATAGGGGTCAGAAGGGATAAACTGTGTGTGTGTGTGTGTGTGTGTGTGTGTATACAGTATATACAGTATATATACACACACACACACACACAGAGTACACATACTGTATATATTTCCCTGATTGCCTCAGAGGTATGCTACAATTGAAAATTTCTTCCAGTGATTTTGTTGTTGTTGTTGTTAAGGAACCAATGAAGGAGCTATTTTCAAAGAATCATTGGTCATTCATAGCTTTCCGAAATTTGATATGGATGGCCAAAAGAGAGGTTCTTCTAAGGGACTAATCAACCTACCTTATTTGTCTGCTTGGATGAAAACATGCAGTATGTAAGGCTGCAATACTTAACTAAGTTTTAATGAACTCAGTCTTACCTTTTAGTACATGTGTGTAGGAATTTATTACACATGATCATATTTTGGGGGAATTGATTACTTGAATGGTAAATGGTAGGGTGACTAACCCTACTTTGGATCAGATTTCTAGGAGATTTCTATTTGCCCAGCTCATTTTTACTGCAGATGTTTGTGTTCCCTGAAAAACTATTTGTCTTGATGGTTTACAGCAGAGTTTCTCAAGCTCAGCAACTTTAAGATGTGTGGACTTCAACTCCCAGAATGCTGGCTGGGGAATTCTGGGAGTTGAAGTCCACACATCTTAAAATTGCTGAGGTTGAGAAACACTGGTTTAGAGGATCCTCCAACATGATTTGGAATGTGGTACAGGAGTTGCAGTTGTAAGAGGAATCAATTGTGCTTACATGGGCAGTAGTATCTCCTCCCCCATTTAAACAGACATGTCTTTTAGTTCATTTAGGGAGGTTATTTCTTGCTGCCGCCGCCACCCCCGGCTAATCTTCAGATCCAATTTCCCATCTATGATATGATAATGTAACCTAGCATTGGCTTTGTTCACTGCATATTACCTTGGTAAAATAATGGAAGGGCGGAAAGTAATCAAGTAAATGCTTTCATTTGATAAATACTGTGGGACAGAATTAAAATGACAGAGGAGAACAGTGCAAACTGAACAGTGTGCCTCCAGAAGGCTAGATATGATATTTGTATAATGAAGGATGAGGAGATCTACTGGTCAGAACTATCACTGTAATTCTTAAAGCAGCTTTACTACTTCACAACAGCTATTATAAATGACTGCACCTTGGGGGAGGGTGTGGGTTCTATGGCCCCCAAAGTCACATTTAATATGGTTGAATATTTTATACTCTTTAAATCAAAAGTGTCAGTTTATGAGGCACCTGTGGAAAAGCAATGTAGAAATTGCCTGGCAACAGCAATCTCTGAGGGTAAAGTGACTTAGCACTGCTAGGATGTTTTTTGCTTTTTGCCTTGTGCAGTGTGTTATCCAAAGCTGAACTGAAATGGACACCGACCTAAGCAATTGAACATATATTTGCTTGCTTGCTTATTACCTTTATTTTCTGCCTTTCCTCCAGGAGCTCAAGGTGGAGTATGCAGCATTTCTTCCTTCAATTTCCCCCCACAACAGCAAGCAAGGTAGGCTGGGCTAAGAGTGGGTGAGTGGTCCAAAGTAATGCAGTGAGCTTCCATGGCTGAGGGCTCACTTGAGATTAGTTCTGGCCAGTCCTAGTCCAGAAATATGCCACAATATTGCCTTATGGGCTTGTTGCTCCATCACTTGCTTCAAGCTGGGAAAACCTGCAAAAGCTAGGATCTGTTTTTTGCTCTTATTTCTAAGGAAGTATTCATAAAGCTAGGAGTCCTTGGTGCTCTCTGAGCTTGGTTGTTTGCCTGCAGATGTTTCATTACCCAGCTAGGTAACATCATCAGTGCCAGGCATGATGTTACCTAGCTGGGTAATGAAACATCTGCTAGCAAACAACCAAGCTCAGAGAGCACCAAGGACTCCACAGTTCAACCTTGAGCTACATATATTCTCTTTGTAATGATTGCCTATTCAAAATCACCATCAGACTCACACAGGGCTTTCATGGATATCTGATTTAATAATGAATAGTATGCAGGATCACAAGCAAAGCTGAGCATAGTAAAAGTGCGGGATGTCTCCCAATAAAACCCCAAACAACTCCTAGTCCCTCCCCCCAAAGTCTGTACAATTCCATGCCCTGTAGGTGCCCCTAACAGTACCTGCCGGTCTGCGGGAAATGTCCTTGACCAGGCAAGATAACCCAAGCATGCATTCTTCACTCCTCACATCACAGCCTGGTACAAGGAACAGGAGCAGCCCCCTCCCATACAGCAACTCGTGTCAACCCCATGGCATGGGAACCCATTACAATGTTTTTCAGGAACATTGGAACAGTAACCATGACACTCTTATGAAGCTTGGATTTTGGATTGTTGCTAGTGATCTGAAACCTTTGAAAGAAATGAGGCTTTCTTTACTTTTTCTTCCTCTGTCCACTTTTAAAATGAAACCCTCAGGATCTTCCCCAAATTAGAATGTAGTCCTCATTCAGGTGAAAGAGATTCACCTGCATTGCTAAGGTCTTCTGCTCTTCTATCCCAGTCTTCGGGGTGCTTTCATTCTTCAGAATTTATGTTAAAAGCAGAGGGAGTTTGTGTTGTTGACTTTTTCTGTTAATGCATCTTTCCAACCTACTGCAGACTCCTTGGCTGCTCATACTTCCTATTATGAAAAAATCCACAAGAGAAATTAACTCTTAGGAATTAATGAAAAAGTGGGGAGCACAACTCAGAATCTGCATTAAGACTAAGAAGAACCCCCGTCACACATACAGTCACACAGATTCTTCTCCAATGTCTTTAAAAGAGATTTGCTTTCTATCAAATTGAATGAGAATAGTGAGGGAAATGTAAGAGGAGTGTTAGTTAACTCAGAAAGCCTTTATGTAGAATTCTCATTCTAGTGAAACTAGAAATAGTTATGATTAGGTATCAAGTACCAGCATGAGGTTTAATGTTGGCATAAAACTACTACTATAAACTTTAAAATACTTACTTCCCTGAGAAACAGGAGCAAAGATGTGTTTATTCCTCTCATCCACCCAACTGCATTTCTTCCCCTAGATTAGTAAACATCAGTCTTGAGCTAGTGCCTAAATATGAAAGCAGACGTGCAGTAGTCTCAACTACCTTTTTTTGAGGTGGTCACAGATAAGAGTAGCTCATCTGCATCATGCAACTGAAGATGAAATAAAGAGCAGAAAAATATATTGAAATAACCACAGTGAAGGAACAAGTTCATTCCCCTGTGGCTGTGAAGTTCTGACTCAATCTCACTGAAGGAAATGAGTCATTTAAGTTTGAGTGCTTCAAAATGCATTTATCCACTTAGTTTAAAAGCCTAAGTAACAGGATTCCATTTTGATTGCATTTTTAAATAATGAAATTTAGCTTAAAAAAAGATGAAACTTACTGTAAATTGGTGCTATGTAGCTGTTTTAGACACTACCTCTTTTTGGTCAAGGGAGACTCCTCTAGAGATGGACTGGTTCTAATGAAATTTAGGGGTCTATTGGCTTTTGGGGGAAGGTGGGAAATGAATAAAGAGGGTATCCAAAGAGATCAAAAAATAGATGGGAGCAATTCTAAGAAAACTACCAACAAGAATGGAGAGAAAAAAAATTAAGTAATAGTCATTGGCTGTGTTCACAGGACAGGTGAACCCATTACTGGGGTAAAAAGGTACCCATTTAGTCATGTCCGACACTAGGGGGGGGTGCCAATCTCCGTTTCATGGCCAAAGAGCCAGCATTATCCGAAGACACTCTGCGGTCACGTGGCCAGCATGACAGTCACAGAACGCTGTTACCTTCCCGCTGAAGAGGTACCTATTTATCTACTCACATTTGCATGCTTTTGAATTGCTAGGTTGGCAAGAGCTGGGGTCAGTGCAGGAGCTCACTCCATCACGTGGCGCTCAGGTCTCAAACCACCGAACTTGCAACTTTCCGGTCGACAAGCCGGGCATCTTAACCGCTGATATCTTAACCCCCTATTATTGGGGTACCCTAAGATGCAGCGCTGGCATCTTAAGCCCCTATTAATGAGGTACCCATGATTTATTCAATTAATCCAATTTCCTGAGTTTCCTCAACACACTGAACCATAAACTTGCCATGCAGGCTAGGTTTTCAAAATGAGGGTAAAATGTAGTTGGCTAGTGTGTAGTACAGCATGTCTTCTAAACTGTCTTGATCTTCTAACATAACCCACTCAGAAAGTGAATCCTATAAGTCTCAAGTATTAAGACATACAGGGAGATAGAGAATCTGCACAGCCACAGAACTCATCTAATCAAGCTCTAGAAAGCTTTTTAACTGAAACAGGCTATATCATATACAAAAGCATTTAATGCAGGGTTAGTTTTAAAAAATCTAAATAGCATAAGATGGGGGATTTATCAATCTTCCGGTGTTTTTGATCTTCATGAGCTTCAGATTACATAGCCGTTTTTTCAACATGATGGTAGCTGCAGTCCAACAACGTCAGGAGGACCATGGGGTCTTTGTCTCTGCCTTTGCCCCCAAAGTATCTCAAGATCTCTTTAGTTCAGATGGAGTAAAAAGCAATTCAAAGATTCTTTTCTCCTCTCTTGGTTTAATGTAAGCTGGAGCAGTAAGGTTATACTTAATGAGAGTCAAAATGAGACCTAGAGACATTAATTTTACACTGAACCTTGAGAAAGCTGCATAACTCCCACACACTTTTGTGGCCCAGTCCTTCTTACCCCTTCTCAGGGAAAGGAGAAAAGACCATAGTTAATGTCATAGTACAATACAAACACAAATAAGACCCTCTGTGTTTGTTCCCTATTTCTAAAGGGCCAGAGATGAATTTGGACTAGTGATGGGTAGAAATAATGAAGCCTCTATGCTGTGCCCCACGTATCTGTCACGAGAGGGTAATGCTCCAGGCTGTGCTCTTCAGAGACTGTTATTAACTTAGATCATTCAAAATGTGGGTGATTCCACCTGGGCTCCTTGTGCCAGTTCATAATCAGCCCTGAATCCTTGCATAATCATAACATCTTCAGTGTACAAGACATGAGCCTTGCTGCATCCATTTTTCAGAAACTGGAGGGAAGCTGGTCTATTCTTTTGCAATGCTGCAGTTCCTCAGCACTTCTAGGTGATTTAAAGGGAACTCTTACTTCACCCTACCTGCCTCTGAGCATCCTGCTCCTGCTACTTGTGAGTAGGCATTGTTTAGAATGTATCTCCCACCACCACAGCTGATACTTATGGTTAGAGAAACGCATCCACAAAATTTAAACCCTCTCAAGCAGCAAGATGCTTTTAAATGCAAGAGAAAAGGCAATTTTGCAGTCAGGAGGCTTTTCCTCATAACCACCATTCTTACCTGTTTATTTGGCAAATAACCAGAGAAATGCACACAAACCTCACTGATTTCAGTAAAAAGATTAAACATTTATTTAAACTCCCTGACACTGATATTATTAGGACATAAATGCTAATTAGTGACCATACAATATATTCAAAGTTAGTAAATGGAATGAATTGAACTTTTGATGACTACTTTTAATAATAAGGCTCTTAAGGATTAACAT
Organism: Candoia aspera; assembly: GCF_035149785.1. Classification (NCBI taxonomy): domain Eukaryota; kingdom Metazoa; phylum Chordata; class Lepidosauria; order Squamata; family Candoiidae; genus Candoia; species Candoia aspera. The sequence continues at coordinate 32,480,866 of NC_086158.1, read as the reverse complement.
TTTATTCCAAAATTTAGTGTCACGGTAATTATGTAACCTGCATAAATAATATATATAAACTCAGTTGAATTGGATATATGTTAGTTATTTGTTCTGTATAATTTAATTTTCCTTTCTTACCAAGATTGACATAGACTTATCATACTCTGAAGCCCCATCTATGACCTCTGGAGATTTTGCTGAACTGCTCTATTTCTTTAAAATTCTTCAGGGACTGTTCCTACATTTGATGCTTTCCAAATGTTTTTGGACTTCAGTTTCCATTGATGATGATGTCTTGGGTTTATGGGATGAAAGCCAGCATATCCGGGAGGGTTCAGGTGAGAAAGGCTAGGGCATTGGGCCTAATCTTGCTAGAGGAAAGTTATCAAATGATTTTTCTAACTAAGTTATATAATGTTCTGTCACGACATTTGTCATTTGTGTCTTCCTGGACTTTATTTATAATAGTGCAAAGGCAATGTTCTTGGTAATTTCTCTTTCCATATTCAGGTTTGCACCTACATAAAATGAGATCTTATAATGAAAATAGAAACTTAATTGTTTTTTTTCACCCAAGCTTTCCCCTTGAGCTTTCGGCAAGGTTTTCATGAATGACTAACAGAGCAGATGCTGCAAACAAAACTGGGAGCCTGTGTTTGCTGCCGTATTAAGGGCAGTGACTCATTTTGGCATGACGTCAAAGCTCTGAAAAGAAGGGAGAATTTGAAAGAAAACATCATGGTCCAAGAACCTCAACATCTGCTACAGCATGAACAGAAGTTTGGCCAAGTGCTAACTTTCAACTGGTTAGAAAATTGGTGATGGAAAACTCCAGTCACATCTTGGTTGCTAAGACATCATGATGTGAAGACATGAGTGACTCTCTTATTTTTCTCTCACTTTTAATGTATGAAGAGAGAACCCAGGTGAGATAGTTATTATTTTAATATCACTTGAATCTCATTGTTTGAGCTCAGAACCAATTTAAACATGATGTTAATGATGATAGATTAAAATGGCTGTCTGTATAATGTTTACATCTAATCCTTCACCACTAACTAAAAAGCAACTTGGGGGCATTTAAATGTTATTCATAAATGCCTACAAAGCGCTTCATAGTGGTTGACATCCTGATGCAACATGAAGCTGATTATTTTTAGTCTTCTCAGTTTAATTACAGTTTGGCAACGTTTCAGGGTAACATATCATTCTAAAACAATTTTTCACTTGAGCATCATTGAAAGTAGAGTTCTGTAAGCCACCCAGAGTCATCATGTGTGAGTTGGGCGGCCTTATAAACCTGTTTAATTAATAAATAAATAATAAAAGTATAGATGTCCATGTTCCTTTAAGACGCTGGCAAGCAAAATATTTAAAATTGTGAGATTCTGTGTAATATAATGCAGTTAGATAACTAGAGGGCTTGCCTGTGATGCAACTACCTTTTAAAATTCCTAAGCATGCATAACAGAGTAGAATTTCATGAAATTAATACCATGCTTCTAGCTTTTCAGTCTTAATGTTTGGCTACTGGATGGCTGTAAACTGAAGACTGTCTCAAGTTGAGTTCAGCTAATGGTTGTTGTTGTTGTTTATTCATTCAGTTGCTTCCAACTCTTCGTGACTTCATGGACCAGCCCATGCCAGAGCTTCCTGTCGGTCGTCAACACCCCCAGCTCCCCCAGGGACGAGTCCATCACCTCTAGAATATCATCCATCCACCTTGCCTTTGGTCAGCCCCTCTTCCTTTTGCCTTTCACTCTCCCTAGCATCAGCATCTTCTCCAGGGTGTCCTGTCTTCTCATTATGTGGCCAAAGTATTTCAGTTTTGCCTTTAATATCATTCCCTCAAGTGAGCAGTCTGGCTTGGTTTCCTGGAGGATGGACTGGTTTGATCTTCTTGCAGTCCAAGGCACTCTCAGAATTTTCCTCCAACACCACAGTTCAAAAGCATCGATCTTCCTTCTCTCAGCCTTCCTTATGGTCCAGCTCTCGCAGCCATATGTTACTATGGGGAATACCATTGCTTTAACTATGTGGACATTTGTTGTCAGTGTGATGTCTCTGCTCTTGACTATTTTATTGAGTTTTGTCATTGCTCTTCTCCCAAGGATTAATCGTCTTCTGATTTCCTGACTGCAGTCAGCATCTGCAGTAATCTTCACACCTAGAAATACAAAGTCTTTCACTGCTTCTACATTTTCTCTCTCTATTTGACAGTTATCAATCAAGCTGGTTGCCATAATCTTGGTTTTTTTGAGGTTTAGCTGCAAGCCAGCTTTTGCACTTTCTTCTTTCACCTTCATCATAAGGCTCCTCAGTTCCTCTTCGCTTTCAGCCATCAAAGTGGTATCATCTGCATATCTGAGATGGTTAATGTTTCTTCCAGCAATTTTAACTCCAGCCTTGGATTCCTCAAGCCCAGCATGTCACATGATGTGTTCTGTGTACAAGTTGAATAGGTAGGGTGAGAGTATACAGCTCTGCCGTACTCCTTTCCCAATCTTAAACCAGTTCATTGTTCCGTGGTCTGTTCTTACTGTTGCTACTTGGTCGTTATTCAGATTCCTCAGGAGGCAGACAAGATGACTTGGTATCCCCATACCACTAAGAACTTGCCACAATTTGTTATGGTCCACACAGTCAAAGGCTTTAGAATAGTCAATAAAACAGAAATAGATGTTTTTCTGAAACTCCCTGGCTTTTTCCATTATCCAGCGGATATTGGCAATTTGGTCCCTAGTTCCTCTGCCTTTTCTAAACCCAGCTTGTACATCTAGCAATTCTCGCTCCATGAATTGCTGAAGTCTACCTTGCAGGATCTTGAGCATTACCTTACTGGCATGTGAAATGAGTGCCACTGTTCGATAGTTTGAACATTCTGTAGTGTTTCCCTTTTTTGGTATGGGGATGTAAGTTGATTTTTTCCAATCTGATGGCCATTCTTGTGTTTTCCAAATTTGCTGGCATATAGCATGCATCAGCTAATGGTGAAAACAGTAATTACACTCTTGAAACTTGCTTTACTATTTTATCCAGCAGCTTTTCTATCAACATCCAGTACAGTTCTGTAGTGCACAATATAAGGTTAAAGGAAAAGTAAGCATTTTTTTTCTCAAGATATGCAATGAGTTCTTAGGAATTGATTAGACAAAATACAGCATAGAAGATCTTTCTTGCCAATCATTTTGATCTTCTTTTTTGGAGTAGAACAAAGATAGAAATATACTACTTTACAGTATTGATTCTTTCAGCGAGATAATTATGCAACAACATCCAGCCTATGCATATAAAGACAGCTTCAGCTTCCCCCTCCTTTTGGGCTTCTGCCTTCATAGGACTGTTGTAGATTATTTTACAGCCCAACTGCTTTATAGTTCAGAGTTTAACTCTCTGCCATAGTATTTCTTCAACTAAAATGACAGTGTTCCTGTTTCTTCTCTGTTGCAATATCATCTTAAAATGTAGTTGCCAGTAAATTTGCCATTAATTAAGGCAACTAACTTAATTGGCAACCTCTGAAGGCCAACACACACTCTTTTTTTGTAACTTTGGATCATCTTTTCCCTCTGAACATCTGCACCAAGTAGACAGGTCCCACACTGCATCATTCTCCCTGCATAGCTGAGTCTTCACTGATTTTGAATCACCCTGGAAATTGAGGGTGTCAGACACTCTGAAACTCATTTCATCATTGCCTGCTGGCTATTTTACTACTACTCTCTGTCCAAATCCAACACTACTAACTTCCAGCAGCTGCTTAGCCTATTTCAACTTCTCCTCCCCATGAGAGACTTTGTGTATGTGTGAAAATCTTACCAGTGTGTTTATTTTTCCTCCAGCTCTTTTCCAGGCCACAGGTTATCACCATAAATATACCAGGGAGATTATATGACAGATGACTGTGTTTGCCATCTCCATTGTGTCAAAGGGGAACTTTGCACAGACTGGAACATAGGAATCTTTCTTTACCAGTTCAGATTTCCCCCATTTAACACAGTACAATCTTCTTTGAAATACTAGCCTAGAGCTTAGTTCTGTGATTCTCAACCAATGATAAACAGAGAGACCTTAGGTATGATGGAACTCATCTCTCCAAATTTGTGCATGGAAGAGAGATACAGGAAAGCAGAGAAGAAGGTAGAGCAACCAGTCTCCTGTTGAATGTATTAAAGGTGTTTAGTTGAATGTGGCTAGAGCAACTTTGCAACAGACAGAAGGAACAGGGACACTTTCCTGCTAAAGCTGCTGGGAAAGACACCTCATCCCTGCTGCCTCCTTTTGAGGTATACTAGAGGGAAGTGTGTAGTGGAGAGACAGCAGGATTTCAGACTGGCTAGTGATATAGCCAGTAGATATACAGAGACATTCTGCTGACTGTGATCTGGGTAGTTGTTAGATTAGGGCTATTACAGAGATTTTCTTTTGGCCAAGAGATACACATTTCATTCCATTATATTCTATTCCATTATATATTCCATTATATTACTCCAATGTGGAGAAAAATTTGATTCTCTTTTGACTGAAATTCTGGTTAGTGAAATGCAGCCACAAGTTTCTCACCAGTGATTGAATTATCATATCTGCTGTGGTGAGGAAATTATTTCTTATCTTTGTGTTATACAGCAGCAAAAGTTTTATCAGCACAATTTTTGCAGATTTTGATGTATTTAAAACTTACCATAATGGATAAAGTAAAAATACATGTAAACATATATGTCCTTCTTGGAAAAAGTGGCCTTTTTGCTTTTATCTTGGTAGAACTCAGGTTCTTTGACATACTGATTGGTGGGGCTTAAGGAAAAAAAGCTGAACTAGTCATCTTTCCCATCCCATCTCTTGCTGACTTTTAACTTAAAGATTGAAACTCGTACTGTACCTCTAAGCCAGTGTTTCTCAACCTCAACAACTTTAATAGATGTGGACTTCAGCTCCCAGAGTTCTGGGAAGTTGAAGTCCATACGTATTAAAGTTGCTGAGGTTGAGAAACTCTGCTTTAAGCTACAGTCCAATACTATCCCCAAAAATTCTAAAAAGAACCATACTGGGTATGCTGGTTGGCCACATTTTTTGGCAGCTGAATGTTAAGAAAAGGACGGTTGCAGGCAGTAAGTGCCATATGAGAAACTAAGGAAATCAAAAGTATATGTTCCATTTTAAAAAGCCCTTTAAACAGAACAGAACAGAACTACTACTACTACTACCAGAAGAATAAAAGGAAAAAATATAGAAAGCAATACAACAAGAATAGACTCCTCATACATGTATATAGGTGTATGAAATTCTATACAACCATTTTAATACAAGACAATGAAGTGTTATTTTAATCATCCATACAAATCTTCATCTCTAAGCAACTTTTTCATAAGTCACAAGTAACATCAGGGCTTCAATCTACTGAATAATTGAGACCATAAATTTACCTTTCCAGTGTTGAAGGACTATTCTTTTAAGGGTATACAATATATTTCCATTGTCCAGCCAATTTCCATGTAATAGTTATGTAATTCAAAAGATTATGGATGTAAAAAAATATATCAAGCTTTCTCTCAAAAGAAGAAGGAGATGACCTTGGAGAAGAAATGAGGTGGCAGTAGTTAGCAAAACTTGAATGAAGCCTCAGAAAAGAAGGTGTTAGAGAGAAACTTAAAGTGACCCTGCCTTGACTGTCTGATATAAGGAGGAGGAAATGGAAAATGCTGTAGGACTTTCAAGTTGCTGTTAGAAGAGCCAATATTAACAGAGTTGAGTTCCAGTATATCTTGTGGAGTCGGTTTTCTGACCTCAAATGGCTGACAGTAGAGGAACATGCTTCTGGAAAATGTTCATCTTCATATAGCTCCAGTCATAATCTCAGCCTGATAAACTCCATTCTCTATCTTTACCATATCATCCGCTATTGTGCCTGCTTTGGCATTAGGATCCTAATTCATTAACCTATAGTGTTCTGTGAAGATTGAAATGGGGAAATCTGGTTTAGGGACTCCTTCCAAACCAGGATATGAAACAATAAGGATGTGATGAAATTGCAATAGTATGTATAACTTTCAACCAGAACCTAGTTGTGAATACTTTGGGCTTTGGTCTCAATTCCTGTAAACCTTAGGGTAAAACTGGCAGAATAGATTACTCTTCTCCAACCTTGGCTCTTTCAGATGCATTTAACTTGACTAACTGTAGTCAAGCATTGGGTTAAAGAAGATTGAAATATGTAATATAGTTGCTACGGAAAAACATACCGAAGTAAATTGGGCATGTGTGTGATTCTGTGTATGCTGAAATAAAACAACTAAATTCAGCCTATGATATTCAGTGATATGAAATTACACACACTCACATACTCTATTCAAACTTCATTTTTATTCTTTGCAAAATAAGTAGGCTGCAGTTCCCTCAGGCAGTACTTCACCTCTTGCCTTTCTTTCTCACCAAGATGCAATGCAACTTTATTCTGCAACCTGTAGACTATAGGTAGTGAGTGAACTATAAAGATAAGTATTCCTTATTTCTCAGGTTGCTGCAAGTGTTTTGCTAGAAGCAAAATTTACTACTACATCTTGTATCTTCACAGGAACAGCCCAAATAGCTGCTGATGGATGAGAAAAGGCAACACATAAAAGTGCTTCTGAAAATCAAAGGCATCACTCCTTCTACTGTTCTCCACACAGAGTTAAAATGGTAAACAGATAAATTCAGAGGAAAAAAAACTGTTTAAAATTGCATGAAGTCAGAGACAGAGCACAGTAGACTTGCTGGCTTCCCCTTCAGGCTTCTTGTAAGATTTGTTATAAAGCCTGTTTGGAAGAAAACTTAGATCAATACTGTATCAGAAACTTAGTTAATCAGTAGTTTTGAATGTTATTTATAGTTTGAAAAAAATGTAGGCAAAGATTCAAAGAAGGCATGCACTACGAGAAACCCAAGATTCCTACTTGAATTGGCTGCCTCATTTAGTCCTTCTTCAGGTTGTTGTTTTTTTTAATCATGAAATGGAAAGAGAAGTTCAAATGGACCAGAGGTTGGCAAAGTCATTGCTGAAGATTCAACACAGGGAGAAAAACATGCAAAGATAGTGGAGAAGACAGAACTAACACCAATGTGGCCAGGCCATCTTGTGGCTCAAACTGAAAGACTGGCAGGAAAGATTTAATAAAGCAAGATTTGAGTTGACTGCCTTTGGGCTCTGGGCCAGAATCTGGACAGTACTGTATTTTAGAGAGCATTTATGAGTCATACAACCTAGATTGGTAGCTGGTTGAAAAATACAGGAAGTAAAGGTTGAGATCTTTAGACACATGGAAAAAATAGTTTCCAATGTTATGGATATTGGGAGCTCTCCTAATGCTGAAACCTTCTTGCCGTATAAAGGTCAAGAGAAATGCCTCTTTAGAACCCTCTGCTTAAAATTCTGTTTAAATAGTATCTACTAACTTTTGCTACTGATACTGTTGTCTTTAAAACAGTCCATTTAATGTTGATGGCTATAAGAAGCTATCTTATACCAGAGCAAACTTTTCAACAGGCTTTTACAGATGTTCAGGCAGATGACTTTCCCAATACTTTTTTTTTTAACTTTTTAACTAGGGACTTGATTTGAAGCCTTCTGCATTGCAAAACATTTATTCTAACATAAGGTTCCCTTCTGCCTTTTGAGTGTTAAATCTGGTTAAGGTTTGTTTGTTTGTTTATGTTCAGCCTCATATTTTACATGGCAGATCAAAATTCTTTTCAAAGCTCCAATTATGTATAGATCACATGAAGTTTCATGTAAATTTTTTATAAAATGGTTGTTATGACTTTATTCCCAGAACAAATTCTATTGCTACCATGCAGACTTTAGATTTGGCTATAACTCTTCACTCTCTGGTCCAAGCATATTTAAGTTTAGATGCTCAGAGTAGCTAGAGAGTAGGGGTCATCTACTCAGTTCATGAATTTCAACACAAGAAACACGTTCAGGTAGAAGGATTCAGAAAAGCTGCTGAACACGTGCTCTAGGTGAAAGCTCTTCCAGGCAGCACCAGGAAAAGAGAATTGAACTGAAAGGGGGTTGGTGGGAATTCTCATGCCCTGCAAATTATACATTCTGTGTTTCAAATAAAATGCTGTGTAGATGACAAAGAGTAGGAAACATGATACTGGCAGACAGTTTGGCTGCTGTATTGTGAGATGATTCTTTTAAGGAAAGCTGTTCTCCTGCCCATGTGGGGACTAATTGGCTGCCTTCCCAACGATGAGAGGGTAGAACTGATGCCTGGCCATAGCTGGCAAGAGGTCAGCACTGCAGCTTCGGTAGAGAACAGGTAAGGACCCTTCTGGCTTATTTATGCTTTCAAACTAAGATTTTGATCATGGCCCCCTTGACATTTGAATCCAATGAATCAGCCCAGCTAAAAAGGCAGAACAGCCTGATTCACTTCAGGCAATTAGCAAGCATGTTGCTCTCATGGAGATGCATACACTGGGAAGCTTTGGCATTTAGAGGTATTGTTCCAAGCAAAACAAATCAAACCAAGCCCAGTGTGTTTCTGTCCTTTTCTATGTTACCTTATTATTTGATTTATCCTGCCTTTCTTTTTTGTCAACTCAAGGCAGTGTACTGTACATGCCCAATGCTCCCACTTCCTATTTTCCCCACTGCAACAAGCCTGTGAGATAGGTTGAGCTCAGAGAAAGTGACTGGCCCAAAATAAAACTCTGTCACTCAAGTAATAGAGTGTACATACTGCAGTAAGCCAAGGTTTGATTAACCAAGCTACTGAATAAGTTACAATTGTCTGGATTCACAAAGCATGCAAAGTTATACACCATGTTTTCTAACCACAATGGCTATATTCACATAACATGATATTCCCAAACCAAATTACATTAGGATATTAGTGGATAACTGGTGACAAGAGACACATGTCATAATTTTGGAGAGGACAAGGGTCATACTGTGTAGGATGATGATGCAGAGTAGAAAGGGGCAATTTTCCCCCCTGGGTTTTGCAGTAAATTTGGCGCAAGGATTCTATTTTTTTTGAAAACAATATTATGCTATTTAAAAACCTATGCTGCACTCTTCATGTATTTCCCACCTCAAAATGTCAGGAAATAATACACAGATTTTTGACGGGGTTAGAAGGCATTTCAGAAAGTGGTAAGAGGGCATGTGTGGCTCTGGGGTCTCAGGTTGTTCCCCACTGGCTTAGTGTGTGACCCAGGCTTGTCTGAAAGGCATTTTCACCTCTCCACCCATCAATTCTCTTATTTATCTGCCCTTGGTGGGTCTGGCATCCCATTTGCTCTTGTTCTAAGAGCCTTTTTCCTTTTTTCTGATGGTTGCCAATCGTTCTTTGACACTGGCATTCCTCTCCACAAGGAAGACAGCCAGGAAAGGGACAGATTATCCTTGTAGAACTCTGAACCAATTACTTGCAAAGGGCTTTGTAAATTAGATTTAGGACCATATAAGGCCACTTGTCAACTCTTGACCTAGGAACTCAAAATAATATACATTGTGTTTCATAGTATGTATATCCTCTTGACAATCCTGTGAGATGGATCATGACTGAATGGAAATTTGAGCTTGGGTCTCTTCAGCACTAATCTGAAACTGAAAACTACCATGGAGGATGCAAACATTGTTATGCAAAAAAGACATTCCACAAGGTATAGAAATCCTAATGCATCTAATGCTTTGAGAGATACTAATTTATTTGGAGATTTCAGCACTAACTTCTTAGCATCATTGCTACACCATTACTAAGCTCTTCTCTTTTGCTGAATGACTAAATGGAAAGAAAACAAGAGCATACTCTCTGATGCAGCATTCCCCAAGCTGCATTTCACCTTCCCTAGTTATTAACCAGTATGGCCAAGGAGGTGGAATTATGGGAACTGAAATTTAGGAAAAGCCACTATTCAGAGGCATCCGCAGGATCTGAAGCTTTCACCATAACGGTAAAAGCAGCGCCACCTACAAAAAGGGCTTGGGTGCATTGTGATGGTGTGATGCTGCTTTTGTCTTTCCCCCACCCCATCCCCCAAAGTCCTTCCTGCAGAGCTTTCTGGCACCATTCTGCTCCCAATATATTTAGCAGCAGAACTCAGCAGAATTGGTCTGTTAGGATCTGTGCTTTTTTTTTCTTTTCTTGCAAGCTTGTTTGTTCGCAGAATGATTGTCTCTAGCCCAATTCTTCTCATGCAAATAATGATAAATACAGTAGTAAGTCATTGCTGTATATTTGCTATATGTAACTTGCAGCTGACTGACAATTGTTGCTGAGTGTGTTGTTGTTGTTTTTCAAAGTAGTGCCTGCTTGTCACTAGTCTGATAATGAAGATGGTATGATTTTATATACTGCCACAATAAATGTTAGGCACTTAAGATATTTTTTAGAGTATTCCAGATTTGTAATGTCAGCACTACATTTTAATATTGTATAAAGAATTACACAGGACACAGAATGACAGCTTAAGCTGAATGACAAATACATGTCAGGAAAACACAACACAGCAGCAAAAACAGTTTTGTCAGTGGAAAGGTTCAGGTCTCCCATTCACTGGGAGGTTCAAGCAGAGGCAGAGAGCCATTTCTAGCAGATGTTTTAATTTCACTGACTGCACCCAGTAGTGAGTTGGACTCAGTGCTTAAAATAATACCTTCCAGCTCTCGGATTTTATCATTCCAACTATTCACTGAAATAAGGAATGAAGCCCTAAGGTTTGTGGGTCTTTCTTCTTTAGAGAAACTACAAACCTATTCAAAGACTTTGAAACAAAGGGTATTATTTTTAATGATGGCCTTTCATTGTCTGCTGTTCTCATGGGAGCTTTTTCATATAATGAGGAGTTCCAGTGAATGACATGGATGAAGAGATGCCTATAATGATGCTCACAGAAAATGAGGAATGAGAATTTTTGTTTCAAAAAGTAAATTAGGAACGGAATCTTTAAAAAAAAATAAAACTGTCCATTTCACACTGAGACCAGACTTGGAATCTACAATTACTGCACCTCAGGACATTACTGTCCTGATCAGACTATGAGGTGGCCAGACAGATTTAATATTAAAAAAATACTCTTTATTAAATAACTATTTACAATAAATAAGTCCTTAGAATCAAGAAGTAAACTGGTTTCGATCAAGACCAACTGGGCAGCAACAAGGAAACCAGCAAGGTTGCGGGGGAGATGGTAGTAAAACGGTGGAGCAGGATTCTCTGACGGAGGCTGGAAGGCTGGGAGAAGCTAGGGTAGGTGGCACTACTGGAACTGGGATCGGATGACCACAAACTGGAACACCACTTGAACTAGGCTGGCACTGGAACGCTGGGCGAGGCTGAACAGAGCCCTCTGGCTAAGCCTTGGTTCTAACGACAGGACTGGACTGGACTCAGTGACTCAGGCTATACTGGATATTCAGAACTGGAGACTTGGAACAAGGCTGAGAACTCGAAGTAAGGCTAGACTCGGCTGGAGGCACTGGGCTGGGCTGAATACTCTGGACTAGAGACTCGGAGCAAGGCTGAGGACTTGGAGCAAGGCTGGACTTGGCTGAAGATTTCTGGCGAGGCTGGAAGCTAGGCACAAGACAAGACTGGACTGGAAGTTCTGGACTAGGCAAGGGACTCAAAACATGACAGGACTGAACCACAGGTTCTAGACGAGGTTACAAACCTGGTTCACAACAAAGTTGGTGTGAAACTCTGGAACAATGTTGTGCAATGTGGCAAGACTGGACTTCAAACTCCAAGGCAAGTCTGGAGATCGAAGGCACAATGAAGCTGTACTGGAGACCTTGGACAAGGCTGGGAGCTAGAAGCATGGCAAGGCTGAACTGGACACTTAAGGCAAGGCTGTGGACTTGAAACACAACAGGACTGGACTGGAGACTCTGGACATGGCTGGAAACTTGAAGCAAGACTGGAAGCATGCCTGGAACACGCACAGGGTGAACACAGAGGACCGAAACTGGATACGAGACTGAGGTTGCTGGGTCTGGCGAGGAGAAGATCCTCAGTGGCAGCGGAAGCAGGATCCAAGTCCTCTCTGATGGGAAACACACACTGATTCCTCTCCAGTAACAGACTCTGTTTCCGACACAGGTAAGGACTCTTCTGCGGGAGCTGTGAGCTTGAAGTATCGGTTGTCTCCAGCAGCTTGTTCTTCGCATGGCTACCTTTTATGCTGATCCTTTGCACGCCTATTCCCTTCTGCAGACAATTGGGCTGCCTTCTCCTTCATCTTCTTCTCCTTCTCCTTATTCCTGATTGGAGGATTCAAATCCTCCTCCAAAGACTGGCCAATCAGTGTCTGTGACTCTTCCTGCACTACTGACTCATCTCTGGGTTTCATTTTCCCAGTTTCAGTCCGGTAAGTTTCTATTTCCCTCTCTGACTCAAAAAGAGTTTTGTTTCCTGAGTCAGAGGCTGACTGGAATCTCACAATTACAAAGTTTGGAAAAAATGACATTGAAGAACTAGTTGCTGAAAAGAACCACCAAGGTGATTAAGAAGATAGAATAGTTCTCCTGTGAAAACGTTACATTATTTGAGGACTTCTAGTTAGAAAAACAAACAATAGATGGGAAGGATAAAAATACACAAGTATGTATAGTGTAAAGGCTATCAATATAATAATAAAAAAAATTCCCTTCTCACCCCTATGGGTGGTATGTGTCTTCCTCAACCTCGGATCCTCTACCAGAGGCCTGGGAGTTTGAGGGTTCTCCGCAGTATCTTAGCTGTTCCTAGCACTGCACTCTTCTGGACAGAGAGCTCTGATGTTGTTCCTGGGATCTGTTGGAGCCACTCTCCCAGCTTGGGAGTCACAGCCCCAAGTGCCCCTTCCACCACTGGGACCACTTTGGCCTTCACTTTCCACATCCTCTCTAGTTCCTCTTTCAGGCCCTGGTACTTCTCCAGCTTAGTAGTAGGTTGAGCTAATGAAATTGAGTGACATGAGATACAACATTAACCCTAAAAAGTACTTCATAAAATGCAGAGTTAAAACTCTGACATTTGTATCAAACTATCCAACTTTAACAAGGGGATTACTCAAATTCATGGAGCAAGCTATCAGTGACAATAGTCCAGGTAGCCATGCTTTATCTCCAGTACTAGAGGTAGAATATTTATTGAAAATTAACCGCTGAGAAACCCAACTGAAAGAATGCAATTACGGTCATGTTCTGCTTGTGAGTTTTTCATGGTTGGCACTTATGAAAACAGAATCCTGGACAAAATATATCTTCAAATTAATACAGCAGGATTTTAAAACAAACATATATATAATCAAATATATATTTGATACTGTTGTTATTGAGAAATAAGCCTGTGTATGTGAACCAAATGGAAAATGTGCAAAATATGATTAAATTTGTACCTATGCATAATTTTCAAAGAGCCAAAATGTGATACTTGAACTACATCTTTCCACCACCTTGTTATTAGAGCCATATAAATGATAACGTGGAAGGTTGCAGCAGAAAAGACCGGGAGGGCAATAATGTGCACTATCAGAGTGAAGAAAGCCAGCAAGGCCAACAGATGTGTGCTAGGAGGGATGGATAGACAACTATTTCTTCTTCTGACTAGTTCCGTATGTGTTCAGTTATCAGTTCAGTCTATCCCTTTTCTTTCATTAATCTGTTTCCTTTAAAAAAAAAAGCCTAGTACAAATGTTCATTCTTATACAAGTTTGTGTGTTGGAGGGGGAAGGGTATTTTATGTTTTTTATATATACACAAATATAGGTACATAAATATACCTTTTAAAAGACATTTTGCCTCAGAGCACACATTTCTAAAACAGAGAGTTTTGTGTGCCTCTTGGGGCATTTTTCTTAGCGGAGAACAGCCTCAGTGTGAAAAATCTCAGGAATAACTGCATTCTCATCCATGGTGTAGTTGAGTACATGCAGACCAAATCTGTTTGCTTTGATATGCTGACCGAATGAAATACTGCTACCAAGTGAAGCTATTCTCCAGTAGAACTTCTGCAGCCAAGCCCTGCAGTCTCCTGACCTTGTTATTATCCTTTTTGGCTATTGGTTTCTGTTCATCTGTCCTTTCCAGAAAAAAACAATTGAAGGACAGAGCAGAAATGCAGAAACCTCCACACACCTTGTTTTCTCCCTTTCTCTGGAAGAAACCCAGAATGGACCAGGAGTGAAAAAGCGGCAAACAAATGGCTACTGCTAATGTATCCTCAGGGCACCATCACTTAAATTATTTTGTCCAGGTCCTCCTACAAATTTGAAGTATCATTGTGACAAACACCTACTGTATATGTTGACATGACTCCAAAACACCTCCTCATAGATAAAATTCAAGAACCTTTTTGGCATGGAGGCTGCAGTGGGTGTGATGGTGTGAGATCATTGTAGTGGGCATAATCTGCACCACTTTTAATTGTTTGGGGGCTTTCACCAAGTAACACTGGTGCAAAGCTTTCACAGAAGATTTACACACATCTATTGCACTCTAACAACACAATGGGAAATCCACCTTTGGATCTAGCTATGTTTTTACTAAAAGCTGATAGTGACTTGATGACATGTAGTCATCATCAATCATCATCACAAGGGATTCCATGGAGGGCTGCAATGCTGAAGGCACCCAGTTTGTTTCTTAAAACCACCCAAAAAATCCATCCCCAAATACAAATGGGCTTGACCCCTGCTAGGGCTGTGGGAACTGCTTATGGAGTATTAGGTTTGTAGGTGGCTCAGATTACCTACCCACTCCTGGAATGTCTGGTAAGTTGAGAAGCCTGAATATATCAAAACTCTTTCTTTCTTTTCTTTTCACACAACAGTTCACCAAGTTATCAAATGAGAATTGGTCAGCCCCTTTATCATTCAACTGGAGAGTTGTTCAAAGGATGGAATCAGCTGCCAGGCAATTTTTTGCTTTATACCCTCAGACTCCCATGTTTTTCTTTTTCCAGACAAGTTCTTTATCATAACTAGAAAATTGACTGCTTTGAAAGGGAATTCTAGTAAACCTTTCTCACATCATGTGCATGACTGCATGGCTACATAAGTACTCCTTATATTCTCAAGATTTTTATAAAGTTTGTTGTGTTTTGTATTTTCTGGGCTTTCATCATCAGAAACTGAGAGAACTTGCTTTTCACTTTTCATTGACCAGGGCTGAAGGGAGAGGTTCTTGGCAAATACAGTACTTAGTATACCCCAGCTAGACAGATTACAGTGTTTGAGGAAATTCAACCTGACTGGTGGCTGTATTCCATGACAACTTTTTACCATGGAAATCCTTGGAAGAATGGCTCCTCTAATAAGATAAAATCTCCATACCTCCCAAATCCATAAAAGGCACTGATGCAGGAAATTGACTGATAACTCAAGGATGCCTCTAGCTATTGTACAACTGCATTCATATGTTTATAGATCTATAGCTGTAAGGATGAAATTCAGCCATTTCAATTTATTGCTTCACTGAAGAAGCTCAAAGCCCAGATAAAAAATTATCCAAACTAGGATATAATTGTTCGTTTTCAGCTTGTAGAAATACTGATTCAGGAATGCTTGACAAAGTTTATATTCAATCTTATACAAACTGATTCACCTCCAACCCAAAGGACTACACTGTACTGTATTAAATTATTTACAACCCAGTTAAATCTGGATTAGGCCACTAGCCATCAAAGCAAATTAAAAATTAGCAACTATCAACTCCACGCATGTTTTGCAAAAGTATTATTAATCTAGAAGAAATGACCACATAACATTTTTTTTCTTTTTATAAAATTATATTGAATCGATCAACAACTGGTCCAGAATCATAAATATATCCTTCAAAGGTTCTAGTATCAATTTCTTAGAATTAAAAAGCTGATAGTAAGAGTTGCCATAAAACTTTCAATCTAGACAGCCAAGAAAGATTATATTAAAATAAACTCATAGAAAGTATAATATACATGTCCTGCTATAAAGACAGCACTATGGCTGACCTTCATCTTGACAATTGCATAGATAATATACCACTTTTGGAACTTTAGGGAATGGTATCAGACAGAATCTGGCACCTAGGAGATGTTATACCGTGTTACATGGCCTCTTTTGCTGGTTCTGTAGCTTTGATTTAAAAGGCAGGCTTGCTCATATATTCTTCCATTGTCTGCAACAAAGAACAATCAAGAAAGTAACTCAGTTATCAGAAGTTACACATAGAATTCATAATATAAGAACAATCACCCTATGAAAAAACAGAACTGAAACTAATTTGCTAAGCTAAGAAAATTAAGAAAAATCACATTATAAGTAGACTCATTCTCCATTCACTAGCTTAGTTTTCTAGCTTAGACTAATTCTGAATGTTAAAATTATTTATTTTCACTACAAAAATAAAATAGTTTTGAAATCAAGGGGGCTTATGAATATGAAGCATTGTTATTTTGTTAATAAATCCATATTCTTTCAATCAAATGATTCTAGTAGTTTCATTCACCAATCTACAATCATGCAGCCTAGCAACTTAAGCTTTTCTTTAAACATTGAGAATCTCAAGATATCAGCTTGTTGCTGGATTAAAAATGGATCATCAGAGTACTTAGCATTTAGTCAACAAGATTTGTTTGTTCTCTTTTTAAAGGTTTGATCTGGGTTCATTTTAGATGTTTCTATTGAAGTCTTTAGTAATTTTCTACAATGGTAAAGTCATTCCCAATTCTGTTTTAAAATTCTAGCATTGCTTGTGCACAAACCAGTCTCAGTGGTGTGCTTATGTCCCATTGAGACCAATTTTACTATGCTATATATTCAGCTGAGTTGCTCAACAAATGAGACTTAAGGTTGTTTCACAAATTATACCTTGTTTTTCCATTACATAATAGGTACATGCTATCAGGGATAAATAGGATACAAAGTCCCCTATTTATCCCTGATATAAATTAATAGAAAGTATTAATTTATATAGCTGATACTAATTGTTATGATCATGTTGGACAGATTGGGAAAAATAGTCCTGATTCCTGACTCTTTTAAATCCCTCTTTAGTTAGTTCTGCCCATGAAAGCAAGTATTTGAATAGATTAGATATTTCAATGAGTAGGCTACGTACTTTAGTGTTTGAACTGACCCTTAGGCACACATAATATCTTATAGACTTGTGCTGTTTACGTCTGTGTGATCTGTTCTACAGTCAGCCTCTGGCCATATCTTTGCTGTTATAAGCGAGCTCTTCCACCCCTTTATACCAATGATATAGTGAATTTGATTTCTCTGTACTCCAACCAATGATGTCCATAGTGTACTAAACTTCAGGCCCTATATGCCAATCATAATATGATTTATTAATTAATTTTGTTTTTCAGAGAAAATATTATACTTAGGAACGTTCACAGGTCATGCATCAAGAGTAAGGGTTTAGAAGAAAATGGCAACCAATTCAAACATTTGATGTAATTTATATAATAAATTGTCTATGGGCTCTGTCTTTTGGTACACCCTGTATATCGGCATAATTTGGTTTGTTTGAAGACTGTGTTAGTGATAAAGAAATAATTGGTTTGGCAGAAATTGTTAAGTCATTCTCCTGCTTTATTTGGTTTCCTAGGCCATACAATTCAACTACATTTTCCTCCTTCATAGTTCCAACTTGGGCATTACAGGCTCCAATCTTGCTTGCATGTTTGGTTGATTTCAAACTGAACTTCAGCATAAGTTCAGCCTTCTCTTCTTCTGCACCAGTGGTGGAAATATAAACTTGAATAATTGTACATTAGAGGGTTGTCCATGAAGACTAATTGATATTATTCCATCACTGATTTCACTGTAGCCAAGTACTGTTCTTGCTATATCCTTCCTAACTATGAAAGCAACACCATTCCTTGTTTTTCATGTTCTAAGCAGTAAACAGCATGATATTTTGACTGAAAGTGTCCCATTCCAGTCCATCTCAATTCGTGGATGTCTAAGATGTCAATGTGTAGTTGATTCATTTCATCTTTCAATGTGCTGAACTTTCCCATATTCTTGCTTCTTTGGTTCCATGTTTTTAGTGTAATTCTTTTCTTGCAACTTTGGATTTTATTTTCCTGAATGGCAACATTAGCAACTAGAGGTTCTGTATGGTTTTCTTAGTAAAATACACAAGTTGTAGGAAAAGTTGCCTTTGCCATTGTCACTAAAGTGATCTTCAACCTTCAGCATCTTCCTGTATCATTGTTGTCCAATATGTATGTCTGCTTGCTTTAGTTGGGCTGCTGACCATGCCTTGGGTGACTGTGCTGGGATTATATATTCTAGGCATACACTGCCTGTATTCTTTGCTCATCCCTCCTAGGAACAGTCTCCTTTGCCACAAAGAGACAACACAGCAGGATGTTGGGGTGGGGGGGTAGATATTTACTCATTAATTTATTGTATATAGCTTTCTGAGCCACAGAAGGTAGCACCATCTAATCTACCTTGGCTAATTCCAAAAAAAGCTAAACAGGGTGGTTAGTGCTTGGATAGGAGATCACCAGGAAATCCCAGGACTATAAGCTGGAATGGAAAATAAAAAAATATCCTTGAAGGCAATGGCAAACCATTTGTCAATTTTTCTCCAAGAAAACTACATGAACTTCATAAAGTGACCAGGAACTGAACTTTTTATATAGTATTCTAACTTCTGGCATTCTCTGTTAACTTCTCTCCTATGTACTGGGTTTTTTGTATTCTTTATCTTGTTACAATATGATTGATGGCTTAAACAATAAATAGGACATTTTTTTAAAAAAAAGAGGGAAAGGGAGGGATTTGTTTTTGTTTTTCTTCTTCTCTCTTCTGCCTTACCTCTTGTAACATATCACCTTCTTCTATGGCTTTCACTGCCAATTTTTTGGATGTCTCTTGAATTTCCCCTCCCATTAGAAATTCATCAAGAATAAAATATGCCTTTTCAAAATTGAAAATAATATCCAGCTCACATACCTGTTAAGGATCATAGAAATAAATATTTAGAGTCAGTATTCTACTACTGAATGTGGTAATATACTCAGGAACATCAAAACCCTGCTCTGTGTATATAAGTACACTTCTAAGGCAGCCAGGGAACAAAGGAAATGCAAAATTAATGGATTCAAGCTGGGAAATAATTTACAGCTATGTGACATTTCAATGTCATTTCTTTCCTAAACTATTGAGAGACTGCAATCCTTTTCACACTTCTCTAGAAATATCTACATTCAGTGGAGCTTTATAAGACGTACGTAAAGGACTATGATTTTTGCCTTTCTATAGACATGCTGACCTTTCTTCAAATTCACTCATGGGTGCTACATTACACTGGGATGAAAACCCAAATAAAAAGAAAACACATTATGCAGCATGTTTGTTTGAGCAAGGATTGGAAGGATATACACAAATTAATTTCTGGGGGGAAAGGAGAACTTTAGAAGAGTTAGCCCTTCAGTGTCCTGATATTTCTCTGTACTCTATAGTCTAGACAGTGTCTTTATAGAGATGAACATTACTTTAAGAACTAAAGTACACAGAATAATCACATCTGTAGTCTTATGAGCGGCTTTTCCATATCTGGGAAAAAATTGGATACATTATTCTTCCTGATAGATAGGCAGGTTGATGAGAAGTAGTGTTCCTTCGAAGCTTTGGCTACATTGTCTTCCATAATGCTGTAACAGCATGAATCTACTGGCTGTACAATATGCTCTCAGTAACTTAATTTTTTATGACAGGTGACTAGTCCACTGGCAACACGCCATAGACCACACCATTTTCTAATATGTGGTGGGTCTTCACTTAGCCTTCACCCTCTCCCCAGCATTTTAACATTCTTCCAGCCATAAAAGATGGTGAATATGGATAGCCAGGTGACTAGTACTTGGAACTGTCCTTGAAAATGAACCAGTAACTACTATTTAATAGTTAGCTAGATGTTTTTCCACAGATTGATGCCAGCAAGAAACTTAGCAGATATATTGTGAACTAGTTGAAGTTCCTGACTAGTTTTCAAAGTTGCCCCACAAATTACACTATGAAGATCATGAAAAATAATTGCAACCAAGTACAGTAGTCTCTTTCCAGGCAGTCTCACAAACCTCAGCTGGCCACACTACTGACACTATTGAAGCCTTGGGTGAAAAAGAGTTCAGACGTAATCTGTCAGGGAAACACAAGATCATCTATCCATTTTTACTTGATTTATATAGATTTTATTTGGGATATCTTTTTGCTATATTGCCCTGAAAAGTTTTGCCTAGAGAATGACTAATAAAGCTTAGAAATACATAGTTAAAATATAATAAATTGCAAATAAGCTGAACTATTTCTCTAAATGGAAAGAACATGTACCAAAAGTATTTCTATCTTGTCAGGAACATTGGAATTAAAACAATTTCAATGAATACAGTGCTTATATCCCTGCAAGCCTGCTTTTCCCTAAAGAAAAAAAATCACAGTATGATTGGGTTCATATATAGGCTTGTTGAATAAGCTCTAATTGGCTAGATTTTCCCCATATTCTAAGCCATAAACCACAATTTACAAACAACAATAGCTGGGTTCATACAACATACAAAGCCAAACCAAACAAGCAACATTATGACTTAGTACAAAGTATGAACACAGCCTGTATCTTGCTAGGCCTCACAGGCCAGGGAGAGACAAGTGACACTTGATAAACATGTTATCAGAATAATTGCAAAGAAAGTCATTTATGGGGGAAGGAAAGAGAAATAAGCTTACATTGCCAAAATATCTGTCCAATAGCTCTACGTAACGATGGACAACCTCTAGGGTCAGGAGTTCATTATCTTGGTCTTCTACTGCACAGCAGAAATATAAACTAGCATATCTAAATTATAAAGTGAAGAGAAAAAAATATGACCATTAGGATATATTAACGATCAGTCATTCTTCTTTGTTCAATTTGGCTTATACAGTACATCATAAAATAATCTGTCTTAAAAGTGCACTGAAAAGTGTTTATCAGTGATTATGAAAACACTAGGTGCCATTTCAGTTATGTAGATATGAAGTAAGGATAACATTCAGTCCAATAATCTGAGATAAAACCTCAACCTATTTCTCTCAGGTCTGTCAACCTATTTTTTACTTCTGAACAAACCTTCATATGCCTTCATTCTTTATTAACATCAGTCCCAAATAATATTTTAAATATTTGCATATTGGTGTAGTTTTCATGTAAATCACATCATTAAAAGAAAAGGTAATTGTCTATTTAAAACAATCCAAAATTGATATTCAAATAGTGCTTCTATTCAGCCCCTTTCAAGGTCATGCTGAAAGTTTACACACGGAGTACTCCACGGGCAGCTCCAGAGCACCCCGAGATTTATCACACAAGCTTAGCAGCAGAATTTGCTTTGTTGTTGTTTATTCGTTTAGTCGCTTCCGACTCTTCGTGACTTCATGGAGCAGCCCACGCCAGAGCTTCCTGTCGGTCGTCAACACCCCCAGCTCCCCCAGGGACGAGTCCGTCACCTCTAGAATATCATCCATCCACCTTGCCCTTGGTCAGCCCCTCTTCCTTTTGCCCTCCACTCTTCCTAGCATCGGCATCTTCTCCAGGGTGTCCTGTCTTCTCATTATGTGGCCAAAGTATTTCAGTTTGGCCTTTAATATCGTTCTCTCAAGTGAGCAGTCTGGCTTGATTTCCTGGAGGATGGACTGGTTTGATCTTCTTGCAGTCCAAGGCACTCTCAGAATTTTCCTCCAACACCACAGTTCAAAAGCATCGATCTTCCTTCGCTCAGCCTTCCTTATGGTCCAGCTCTCGCAGCCATGTTACTACGGGGAACACCATTGCTGTTACTATGCGGGCCTTTGTTGTCAGTGTGATGTCTCTGCTCTTAACTATTTTATCGAGATTTGTCATTGCTCTTCTCCCAAGGATTAATCGTCTTCTGATTTCCTGACTGCAGTCAGCATCTGCAGTAATCTTCGCACTAGAAATACAAAGTCTTTCACTGCTTCTACATTTTCTCCCTCTATTTGCCAGTTATCAATCAAGCTGGTTGCCATAATCTTGGTTTTTTTGAGGTTTAGCTGCAAGCCAGCTTTTGCACTTTCTTCTTTCACCTTCATCATAAGGCTCCTCAGTTCCTCTTCGCTTTCAGCCATCAAAGTGGTATCATCTGCATATCTGAGATGGTTAATGTTTCTTCCAGAGATTTTAACTCCAGCCTTGGATTCCACAAGGCCAGCTTGTCGCATGATGTGTTCTGCATACAAGTTGAATAGGTAGGGTGAGAGTATACAGCCCTGCTGTACTCCTTTCCCAATCTTAAACCAGTCCGTTGTTCCGTGATCTGTTCTTACTGTTGCTACTTGGTCGTTATACAGATTCTTCAGGAGGCATACAAGATGACTTGGTATCCCCATACCACTAAGAACTTGCCACAATTTGTTATGGTCCACACAGTCAAAGGCTTTAGAATAGTCAATAAAACGGAAATAGATGTTTTTCTGAAACTCCCTGGCTTTTTCCATTATCCAGCGGATATTGGCAATTTGGTCCCTAGTTCCTCTGCCTTTTCTAAACCCAGCTTGTACATCTGGCAATTCTCGCTCCATGAACCGCTGAAGTCTACCTTGCAGGATCTTGAGCATTACCTTACTGGCATGTGAAATGAGTGCCACTGTTCGATAGTTTTAACATTCTTTAGTGTTTCCCTTTTTTGGTATGGGGATATAAGTTGATTTTTTCCAATCTGATGGCCATTCTTGTGTTTTCCAAATTTGCTGGCATATAGCATGCATTACCTTGACAGCATCATCTCGCAAGATTTTGAACAGTTCAGCTGGGATGCCGTCGTCTCCCACTGCCTTGTTATTAGCAATGCTTCTTAAGGCCCACTCAACCTCACTCTTCAGGATGTCTGGCTCTAGCTCACTGACCACACCATCAAAGCTATCCCTGATGTTGTTATCCTTCCTATACAGGTCTTCTGTATATTCTTGCCACCTTTTCTTGATCTCTTCTTCTTCTGTTAGGTCCTTGCCATTTTTTTGATCACACCCATTTTGGCCTGGAATTTACCTCCAATGTGTCTAATTGTCTGGAAGAGGTCTCTTGTCCTTCCTATTCTGTTGTCTTCCTCCACTTCCGCGCATTGCTTGTTTAAAAATAATTCCTTATCTCTTCTGGCTAACCTCTGGAATTTTGCATTTAATTGGGCATATCTCCCCCTATCACTGTTGCCTTTTGCTTTCCTTCTTTCTTGGGCTACTTCTAGTGTCTCAGCAGACAGCCATTTTGCCTTCTTGGTTTTCTCTTTCTTTGAGATGTATTTTGTTGCCGCCTCCTGAACAATGCTGCGAACTTCTGTCCAGAGTTCTTCTGGGACCCTATCTACTAAGTCCAGTCCCTTAAATCTATTCTTCACCGCCACTGCATATTCCTTAGGAATATTAGTGAGCTCATATCTACCTGATCTGTGGGTCTTCCCTAATCTCTTTAGTCTGATCCTAAATTGTGCAAGAAGAAGTTCGTGATCTGAACTACAGTCAGCTCCAGGTCTTGTTTTTACCGACTGTACCGATGTCCGCCACCTTTGGCTGCAAAGGATGTAGTCAATCTGATTTCGGTGTTGTCCATCTGGGGAAGTCCATGTATAAAGCCGTCTCTTAGGTTGTTGGAAAAGAGTGTTTGTTATGCAGAGGCAGAATTTGCTAGAAAAGTACAAATGAAAAACCATAAAATACAAAATATGAACCCAAGAGCTTCAAGAGATAAGTTCTCACACATCTACACTTAAAAGTCCTCAAATGATTGTGAAAGCCAATATTTTTCATCGTATCACTGAAAAAAAATATCTGCTGGCCAGGTCAGTGTTTCTTAACCTCAACTCCCGGAATTCTCCAGCCAACATTCTTGGAGTTGAAGTCCACACATCTTAAAGTTGTTGAGGATGAGAAAGACTGGGCCAGGTTGTTTTGTTGTAGCCACTGACCTTGAAAATGTTACCCAGCCCTTCCTTCAGCTAACAGGGTTCCCTGAATGT
Source organism: Candoia aspera (assembly GCF_035149785.1). Classification (NCBI taxonomy): domain Eukaryota; kingdom Metazoa; phylum Chordata; class Lepidosauria; order Squamata; family Candoiidae; genus Candoia; species Candoia aspera. The sequence goes on along the minus strand of NC_086158.1, from coordinate 32,456,903 downwards.
AGCTTTTCTTCAGTATATTGATACAATTCCTATCTTTCTACAAAAACAATAGATTTTTTTTTAAAAAGATGAAACTGAACTCCTGTAGTTTGTCAGGTCATTCAGCCAAGCCAATTGCTATTTATAAGCACGCTGTCTTTGACTTACAGAGCTTTTATTCCTCTTCCCTTTGTATCACACATGGAAATGATGTACTGTATATAAAAAGTTGACTTATAAAATGACCCACACCTTTTGTAAACAAGCTTGAGGTCTTTCCAATCAACAAAACTGCTCATTTTTTGATTTCGAGCCAGAATAATCTGCACAATTTCTCGGGTGATTTTTTTCTTTTCCTTTTCAGGAAGAGTGATAAACCATTTCTGAAGTCTTAATTTCCCTTGTCGGCTGAACAGCAGGATAAAATGGATCTAAAAAAAAAAAAAAAGTTGGTTACAGGGACAGAAGTGTAGAAAACGGCTAGAAATGCTACCAACAGCATTTCTTCTAAAGTCAGCTTGTTAGCAGGACAGGTATTTTTCATGCAGAATCCTCTGGTTACTGAACAAGTGTCAAAAAAAAATTAGGCTTATATTGTGCTGCTTACTCTCTCTTCCCAGGCCTGATATTCTCCAAGCAGGCTGGGTTTCAACATCTATAATTTCTATCTGGGATGGCCAACCGTTTCACTAATAATGCTTTCTTTAGTTCTACTGCTGCTATGAATCCATTCTTGAAAAGAACTGAGCTGCCAAAGAAAAGTGATGGAAGGAATGACACCACAGCGCTGGAGTGTGTATTATCATAACATCAATGTACAAATATGCAGTAAAGGCAAAGCATCAACAATCAAATTAAACAAAAAAAATATACAAAATCTCTGGTCTAAAGCAAGTACAAAATACATTTATCTCTGTTTGGCTTATAAACTAATTAGCTTTCTATGAACTTTAACCAAACCCAACAAGCTGTCCTCAACATTTGAACAAAACAACGGAGTAAGTCAGTAACAATCAGTGTTAGTTCAGTTACTTTTGGTCACTTCCAGTTCGAGCAACATAGGAAACCCTTCAAAAGACGTTCATTTTTTTTAATTTTCGAACATTTTCTGCCATAAATTGCAGTTCTGTCATATTAACTGACCCCATTGAAAAATACACACAACACTGCAATGTAGAGCAGTGACTGCTATCACATTTTGCTAGTTCCAATGACTCCCTTGCCAACATTGCAAATAGCAGGATTTAAAAATGAGTAAGTCTATGATTAGTCAGACAGATGAACCACTAACAACCACAAGTTTGGAGGTTCTGTTCAAGAGGGGCTGAAAATCATTTTATTTCTCACATGATATGGAGAACGCTATTTCTATCATTAATATTATAATACCTTGCATTATACCTGCTTTGAAAAATACACTGAATGATGCTTGCCATTACAATACTGGTAAAGGGCAAAATTCTTCCAATCCTTTTGAGTTACCATTTTAATCCCTCACTCTCCATCTAGAAGATAACCATATAAGCAGATTGTCCAATTGTAAGCTTATAATTATAAAAGGGTTTTGAGTTCAGGTGGCTTGGCTCAAGGTCACCCAGTATGTTTCACAATTCCACAAACTCAGTTCTCACCACTCCAAGTTCAGCACTCCTGCCACTACATGTTATATATCTTGTATTTCCTCTTAATAACCCAACCTTCCCAAAGTAGAAATGTTGGATTACCAGTGATTATCTAACACTTAGGGGATGCAACTACAGTGGAAGCTGACAAAATTACAGCTGGTCCTTGAGTCATGGAGCCAAAGTATTAATTCGGGGAAATCATTATTGATTTAATATAAGTTGTCCTCAATATGCAGATTACCTTAATTCTACTTTTTCTCGTGACTTGAGGTAGGTGAAGCTGCACAGGTGAAGATCTAATTTCTGGATTCAGTAATGGTTTGGACCTATAAATTGATGCTGAATCTCAATGGGATAAACTCTTGTGGCCTGATTCCCAGATCCTGAAACTGGGTGTTTACTAGATGGGATTTCAGTCCTGTGAAACAGCAAGACTCGATTATGGGTACTGCTTGATCCAGCTTTGTCCTGGTCTATTAGTGGCCAGAAGTGCCTTTCACCAGTTTTAACTGGCTCAAGCTATGTATGATCTGGGTTAAGATGTCTGACCTCATCTGTGCTTGCTCAGGTACATTCCCAACTTTATTATTACAGTGTACTGTTTATATGGATGCCCTTGAAAATGACCTGGGAATTTCAACCAAGTCAGCATGTAGCTATTAGATCAGTGTTTCTTAACCGTGGCAACTTTAAGATGTGTTGACTTCAACTCCCAGAATTTCCCAGCCAGCATTAAATAGCTACAGGTACAGCCAGGTGAAATTACACTAATGCTGAGGTCACTTATTTGCTCTCAGGCTAATTCAGAGTGCTAGCTTTGACCTTGAAAGTCTTAAGTGGTAAACCAGAGGATATTTCTCTGTGTATCATGCCCTAAATTCTACTAGGGATGCCCTTCTCAAAGTACCATTCCATACATTATAGTGTCAGCAGGGGAAGAAAAATTTATCTGCCCTATTGCTAGGTTAATTTTTGTTTGTGTCATTATCTCTGTCTGGGATGATTTGTCCCTTGATATTTTATTCATGTATTTATTTTTCATGTGATAGAAACTTTTTTCCCTAACTTGGGTGGCCTTTAAATCCCAGAATTACTAATCAGTATGACAATTGCTAAGAATTCTAGGAATTGAAATCCACATATCTGAAAGATGCGCAGGTGGGGAAGGTTAGTTTGATACAACATTTTTTAAAAGAAGAATTAAATGCAATTATAAATACTGTATAAGAACAATTAGATGTTATTAACCATTAAAACCAGATAACCGCATGTCCCACTTTGACACACACATGAAGGCTTATATGTCATTTGGAACAGACTGATTCCTCAGAATTCTATAGTCATCTTTTATGTCTGTCTTTAGAACACTGCCCCATTATTTTAGTATAAAAGGCAGTTATTTTTTTTTAAATAATGTAACAATAGCAGCAGCAACTATATTCCACATATGCTGATCTTATACTTTCATAAGGTACAGGCAACTGACAAAAAAAAAATGGAGAATTGGAATCAGCAAATCTGATTTCAAGAACTGATCATCATTTGCCATTCCACCCAACTACTATGACTCTTGCTCTTTGCCTGTTAAGCCAGTTAAAAATAGAGGAAGTATCACCTGAATTTAACTTGTATCTTACAACACTTTTCCTATCCCAGTTCATTTAGCATTTACTAGGTGAGCATCAAATACAATTAAATGAGAATTCTATCAACAATCCGGTGAAACTCTGGTAATTTTATCCTTGCCTTGTGTTCTGGGCCTCAATTTACTGATACTAAAACAAAAGGTGTGTTGTTGATTTAAGTCAGTGAGTCACTTTAGAGCTCTCCCATTTCAACAAGACTTTACCTGGTTGATAATATTGCTCAGCTTGTATATCAAGGGCCAACAGGAAAGTTCAAAGATGTAACACTAGAACAGAGTGTGCCTTTCTGCCCTCTCTCCTTCTATCACAATGATATAATCAAGGGAGAGATTAATTAAGTAACCCTCCTATCAGTTATCTTGGGCTCTTGTATGTTAATGAGATTTCTGTCCAACATATAACAGATTTGGACTATCAGCACAGAAGGAGAAGGAAAACTAATTACTGACAAAATGTTGGTGCTATAGGGGAGATAGAAGAGAACAGATACAGTTGGTGGTATAGTAGCTATAATAAAACTGCCAAGATAGCAAAAAGTGGATTTCCCCCCTTAAAAACTATTTCCCCTCCCAGTCATTACCTATTTCAAAGGTCCTTTAAATATTTTAAAAGAAAAAATATTTTTTGTATAATTGTTGTGTTTTGTGACAGACAATATTATTTGTGGACATGGCTATCCATTTGCTCTGATAAAAATAGCTGATGATGTTGAGATGGTTCTTGTTTGGAAAAATGTCACATTACAAAAAGAAAAGTATATGTTATTTTGCTAATTTGGAGGCTAGGCACTATCAGCTGAGTTGGGAGCTGAAATAAAATTTCACCTCCCCCGTTTGTGGTGGTCAATGAAATTCAGTCTACAAACTGCTCATGGGAAAAGATGGAGCTTGATGAAGAACTTTAATTTGAATACAAAGGATGTAATGAAGTCAGCTGAGCCTGTCTTCATGGAAATCCAGTTTCAACCAAATTTGTAATATCCCTGCTGTTTAAATTCCAGTTTACTAAGCTCTTACTTTTCAGTGTCAATTGTAGCCAAGATTTTGAATTAAAATAAAGGCTCTTGAGTCAGATGCAGAAAACCCTGGGTGTTAAGTTGGGTGGGAGGGAGAAAGAGAGAGAGAAACAGAATCCCCATTGTAGTGAAACCTTAATTTACCCAAAGACAAGTTTTAGGTTATGAAGAAATGTTTAACTAATGTTTTTGTAAAAATGAAGATCTGCTTTATTCTAAGATAAACTAGAATGTTGTGCCTGCTGGCCTCACTATTTAAAAAGAAAATGGGGAGGGGAGGAAGCATTCATGGCAAACAAGAATGGGATGACAGCAGAACCAGGATGGAATGGATTTGCCTGCTTCCAAGTGCTTTTCCTAGCAGGAAATGCTGGATTTTTCATAATTTTTGAGGGACAGAGAATTCAGCCGGGTATACCAGCAAGAAATGTGTCACAAACAATGACCCTTTCTTTCACTGGCTTATTTCGAGCTCTTCAAATGTTCTTGTGCAAATGAGAAGTAACAAGGGACAGAGAAAGGGGGAAAAAACATAATACATGACTCAGCATCCTTCTCCCTATCCATACTAGTTAAAGATCTCTTGGAAAACTATTGTCTCTGATTACAAAATTGTCCTACCAGTAACTCAGTTCTCCTGTGCTATCACAGCACTTTCCCTGTGTGGAAAATAAACAAGGAATGTGGCTATTTGATTTTACTTTGGCCTTTCTGTAGCCTTCTGAATTGCTGAATCACTCACAGGACTTTCAGAGGGTTCAAATTCAGTTCAAAACTGTTTTCAGTTTTGACTCTGAAAACAATGGAATCTCTTCAAAGTACCCCAATTCTACTTGGATGTCTTTGTACAAAGCAGGTTTAGTTAATAAATCAAGCTATAATACCAGGAAACAAGATAAAATATATTGTGTGCAAGATACAGCAAACTTGGCTCTTGTACATAAAAGTATGAGGAAGCACAAGGATTGGCCGAAGCTTGAAAGAAAGAACAAACTGCAACCAGGACAAAAATGTCACCTTGATGGGATAGAATATGAGATGGCAGGAAGAAAGTGAGAAACAGAGAAGACAGTGTATTTGGGGCAGATGGCTAAGAGAAAGGAAGCAGAAGAACTCCAACATTAGAAGCTCTTGAATCTCTAGAAGGAGTATCTGACACTTCACAGATTTAAGTAAGTGGCCACTGGGAAGAGTGTGGGGAGAAGCAAATTTGCGTTTGTTTTTTTTAATTTGAGATGACTACATGTGGCTAATCAAGGAAAGCCTATAAGAAGTAAGTAAAATTGTATTGTGTCTTCAAAAAATATTCACTTTTTTTGCTGCTAGGGCTGCTATGCTGTACCTTACACCTGAGAAGATGCCAGGTAGAAGAGTGCCTCCCTAATACATCATCTATGCCCAAATTAGCTGATCTTTGCTGCCAGGCTCTCCCCATATTTTTGACTGATTAAGTAGTCCATTCTTAAAAAGGTAGGTTCACTGATAAAATATTAAACATTTAAAGTTCTCAATGAAAGTAAAGTGGCTATTTGGTTGGGAACAAAGCCACCCACAGCATCAAAGAACAGGAAGGACTATTCTGTTGATAAGACCAAACACTAGGAAAGCAAAACTAGCCTTCTTGAAAGCAAATGTTTTGATAGACAAACAGAAGATTCTCACTGGGCACAACGGACACAGAAATCAGATAATCAGTTTCAGATGATAAATGGGATCAAATAGTTGAAGACACAAACACAGGAATTACTCTGGCTGGATTATTCCATCTAGGAGCATCAATTCTTGCTGTTTTATTCAGCTAGCATTATGCTGTGTCTCCTTACCCACAAATATGGCATGCTGTGTATTCTGTTAGTCTTCTATAGAGATTACATGTTCCCTGGAGTTAAGGACTTTGTATTCTTGTCAATCTGAATTTATTTTAATAATCAAAAGGCAGACTTTTGGGCAACTAACATGCCTAATAGCCTGTAGTGAATCAGAATATTTTTTCTCCAGCTTTCCTCTGAAATTCTGTATTCAAAAACAGTCTACCTCAGATTACGATATGCTTTGAAGAAATGATCCTTTCCAGAAGTGCTAAGCTACAGTCCATAATCTTGCCAATACCACAACTGCATGTTGTAGTCCATCACATCAGGAAAGGATCAGGTTGAGGAAATTTGCTATGGGATTCCATTGGGAGAGAAAGCAGTCACTTTCAGGCAGAGCTTGGCCAGTTCCTGGTTAAAACAGAATGCTGGTCTACAGAGCTTTATCTAATTCATTAAGGCAACTCTCATATTCTTAATTTAGCAAGAAAAACACTTTTTAGTAGATGGAAGTATTTGACTAAGTGCCAGATACTATATGTGACTCCTGGAAATAAATCCTAAAGTCAGCAGTTCCCTTTCTTAAAAACACATTCTCACACATATAATTAGGCTTGAAAAATTGGCTCCAGTGCAGCTTTTTTCAAATTTAATTGCAACATTGAAAAAATCAGCAAGCTTGATGGGCAGGCCTCTCAGGCTGCATCCAGTATGAGTGGCTCCCACTCGCAGTCTTTCACTATTCATTAGAAAGAACTGAAACACTTTTGACAGATGTCCTTTGACATCTTATTTATAACAATCAGAACAGTATGTAATTGCCATTCATGTGTTCACAAGCTTTAAATCTGAGTAATAGTTTTGTGCAACTAATTTGTGTGTGTGTGTGTTACTTTCAAAGATGCTATTTTTGTCTTCCCCAAAAAGATGTAACAGAAGAATAAAATTATTATGGCTATGCAGAGAATGGAATTTGAAAAGCAAAATATGAAATGAGATGCACATGGGTATACACGTATCACCATCAGGAACACCTTACAGCAGCTGTGTCTTTTCCTGGGCTCATGCAGTTGCCCTCCACAGCTGCTGTGCCACCTCAGGAAAAGATAGACTTGGGCTTCTCAAGCTTAATTGCATGAACTATGTGATCCCTATATAGCAAGCTCAATACAAAGAAAGGCAAATCAAAATATTTACAATGTACAAATCAAAGGTCAAAATCCACCATTTCCTGTCCTTGAGGCAACAAATGAAAACCCTCTCCAATTGAGTCGACTTAGTTGAAGAGCTGAATTAAATTAAACTAAGAGTTGAACTAAGCTGAACTTAGAATGTAGTCAACCATCCTAATCATTTGGTAACCTCATCTTTTACTCAGCATCCCTGCTTTTTTTACTTGTCTATCCTTGAACGCTTCCATACTTAATCATACCAACTTTCCTGTCTCCATTCTGAGGAAGCAAAATGTACCTTAACATTAGCAATAAACAACAGAAAATCATTTAAGGAGGTACGAATTCCTGGAGATCTTCCTCATATATTAATCCCATAACATAAAACCCTAGCAAATGTTCAGAATGAACAGGGGTACCATGTCAAGGCAAACCTCACTTGCTTGGAAACAAGCAAGTGTTGTCCTCCTTCCTCTTATGGTAGAGTCACTGCTGACATGATGAGGGCAGTGTAAGTATCTCAAACCAATATGAGATACCATTGATAGCAAACTCTCAAAGCTTTGGAGGGTCAGTTTTTTTCTGCAAGAGGAGTCCTTCTTGAGTTGTAATAATTAGCTAAATTCTCATAAATACAGCCTATGCATGGAATAGGGAAAATTTATTTGAGCAGATTCTTCCCTCTCCCTATGGTAGCTTCTAGTATAACAGAAAATGGTTAAAAAAACAAAATGCAAAGAAAGAATCTATTAAAGTTTTAGCTAGAAAAGCACAGAAATTCTCTGCTAGAGTTACTGATATTGCCTAATGACATTGTCCACTTCACATGTGGGTAATATCATCAAGCCCAACCTCCGACTCATGCAGAATCCATTACAGTCTCTGCTCAAAGATCTCCAGTGAAGAAAAACCCAGCACAACATATAACAGTCTGTTCCACTGGCCAAGAGCTTGTAAGTTGAGACATCTGTAGCTTGAATGTACTTCCTTATAATTTTAACCCATTGATTCTGGTCCTGCCCTCTGGGGCAATAAATCCCATGTTGTCTTCTAAGTGACAACCCTTCACTCAGTTGAAGACAACTATCATATCTTCCCTTGGTTATCTCTTCTGTTTGCTAAACATATCCATACATGACTTATATAGTTGGTTTCCAGATCCCTCACCGTGATGCTCCTCTTCTGAACTTGCTACAATTTATAATTGCCCTTTTTGAACTGTGATGACCAGAACAGAATACAGTATTCCAAGTAGGGTCTGACCAGGGCAGAACAGAGTGGGACAATTACTTCCCATGATGTGGACACTAGTTCCTACTAATGCACCCTAAAGTGTCATTTGCCTTTTTTGCATTTGCATCACACTGGTGAGCATATCTAATTTGTGGTCAACAAGGACACCCAGATTCCTTTCACATGAATTGCTGACAAAGGTCTCCCCCATCTTATACTTGTGCCCTTCATTTTTCATTTTTCCTATCCAGATGCAGAATTTTACATTTCTCCATTAGGTTCCATCTTATTCATTTCAGGACACTCAAGCCTGTCTAGGTTTTTTTTTTAATTCTGTCTCCTCTTAAGTATTAACCACCCCACCTTTTAGCTTCCCTAAGCATCCCCTTGGCTTCCTCATCCAAGTCACTAATAAAGATGTTGATGAGCACAAGACAGAGCTCTGTGGCAACCCACACCATACTTCCCTCCAAGCTGAAGTGGAGCCATTAAGAGCATTCTTAGGGTGTGGTCATTCAGCCAACTGTGAGTCTGTCTAACAACAGCGTTGTCTAGCTCTTACCTTACCATTTTATGAAGGAAATACCATTGGAGACTATTTCAAAGACTTGGTATGCTCCTAAACTAGTAACTTTATCAAAGAAGTTTAGTTTGGCACAATTTCTTTGTTACAAATCCATGTTGACACCTGTGTTTACACAACTCACAAACTGAACCATGGTTTACTGAATTACCATGAATTCTCAAGTTTTCACAGCATACAGAATCAAAAACTTAGCATACTGGCTGGTTTCACAGAACACAGTGAACCACAATGATAGTTTAGCCTACTATAAGGTGTGAACTCAGCCACAACCATGCAACAGGCATTTTTACATTCATGGTTTTTCTTCATGTTGGAGGTGATGAATGGCTTAGCTAAATACCCACTCATCACTTGCTGACTCAAAGTAGAATTAGTTGATCTCTCATGCCTACTTCTAAACTATTTCCCTGCCCTCTGCCATGTAACTCCATAATCTCCAGCCAACCAACCAGTTCTGGCTTTGTGTGACAAATGATGCAGCCCAGCCCACCTGGTCTGGAGATGGCTGATCTAATATAATACGATTTAGCTTAGACTGTACTTAGCAAAGACTGCCACCGGTTAAGTTCAGCCCAGCAGTATCTCTGGGCCGAATCCTATGAAAAGAAAGGTGGTAAATTTAAGAAATTAAAACTGGATGAGGTCTTGGATAACGATTCCTTCTCCTTCCTTCCATGCCTGGTACTGAATTAGCAATAGGCAAAGACAGGCACTTCAAAGGCAGGCGACGTTTGCCCCGTCCTTCTCTTCCACTGGTTTCTGCTGCAGCCCACAGGGTGGGAATTGAATTAACCCTCGCGCTGGAAACAAGCAGGAACAGGAAGGGGAGAGCAAAGCAAGCGAATGAGCCTATTAATGGCCAGTAGCCGAATCAAGTTCCCCAAAATTCGTCTTCTTTCCCTCAAGCGACCGATCGCTACCCTAGCCCAGCGAGCCCGCTCGAACCGAGCAGCCCGTGGAACTTGCTGAATTTGCGGGGCGCTAAAGGCGAGCCTCGCGCCCTACCCTCCCGCCGCTCTGTTCGGAAGGCTGCTTCACCTGACTTCAACAGGTAGATCCCTCCTCGGTCAAGAGGGCCCCGAAGCTGCGTCCCATGCGGGTTCTCCTTCCTCCCTCCCCCGCCAGGCGCTTCCCACCACTCACCATGGCTGCCGCAGACCCGCTTCCCCGGAGGCTCGTCCCCCCCCGCCCGATGCGGGTCTCCCCCCTCCCCCCGGTGCCACAGGTGAATTTCCAGCCGCTCGCTCTGCTTTCCCATCATGCCCTAAACTGAAAGTTCTTGGATGCTCCTCCCCCGCCCGGCCTCCGGTGTCACTCAGGCAACCGCCCCAGGGGCACTTTGGGGGCACGCGGGGCAGGGCGCTCCGCGCTCTCCCGAGTCTGGGATTGGAAATTTTACGCGCAGCGCCTGCCTGCCGCTGTTCATTAGCAAGGTTTCCCCAAGAGAAAACTCTTCACTGCTCTCTCTCAGGGCGCTCTGCTGCAGAACAGACACGTAAGGACGCCCTCGGACCTGAGGAACTTACAGTCTCGATTTAGCCCCAGGGAATAGGAAAGGGAACAGGGAAGGGAGAAGGGGAAAATGCAGGCGCGCGGGCCTCGCAGATGAAGGGCCTGCTCCAGACACTGGGAGATAACTTAAAGCAGTGTTCTCAATCTTGGCGATTTTAAGACGTGTAGACTTCAACTCCCAGAATTCCCTAGCCAGCATGGCTGCCTGGAGAATTCTGGGAGTTGAAGTCCACACTCAAAAGTTGCCAAGTTTGAGAAAAACTGGCTTAGAGTATGCATCCTGGGATGTCTTTCCCTTGTACCCATATATATCTGCTTTAGCTTTAAGACTAGCATCGGAGTTTCTAGTGGCATTGGCTACCAGCTTGGTTGGCTTCAAAAAAAGAGTTGGATGAATTCCTGGAAGTCATGGGGATCAGTGGCTATTAGCCTTGATGGCATAGTGACTGCCTCTGCAAGCCATCTGCTGGGAGACTAGTGGGTTTCCTTATGCAGTTGGTCAGCCACTGTGGGAAGAGTCTGCTGGACTGGATGGGGCAGGGGTCCAATCCAGCAAGGAACTGTTTATGTTCTAGTCAAAGAAGTTAGATTGGTAAATGCCAGAGATGGGAACTTTTTTTTTTTTTTGAGGGGACCAATATTTCCAGAACCTGCTGCACAGGAAAATGCACATGACTGTTGGTGTTTGGGAAATTCCCAAATGCAATCCTACAAATATCTGACTATTTCAAAAGATGCTATAGTTGTGCTGTTGAAGAACTATAATATATTACTGTTGTTTTTAATCCGTTCAGTTGTGTTAAATTCCTGAAGACTGCCTGGGCAAGTCCCTGCATTTTTTTTTGGCGAGGTTTTTCAGAAGTGGTTTGCCATTGCTTCCTTCCTAGGGCTGAGAGAAAGTAACTGGCCCAAGGTCACCCAGCTTGCTCTATGTCTAAGGCAGGACTAGAACTCACCATTTCCTGCTTTCTAGCCCAATGCTTTAGCCACAACACCAGACTGGATCTTATATTACTGTTACTTTAATGTTATTAAAGCTTTAAAGCTGAAAATTTTAGATTATATTGTAGGAGTAAGGAATCTACTTACTTGTTCCTCTGATGGTTAGGGTTACAGTTCCCATAGTCCCTTGATTATTACCTGTACTGGCTGAAGTGATGGAAACTGAAATATATTTGTATTTTAAGTCCATCTTGTAAGGATAATCACCCTAAGTGATTGGATATATTATATTTATTACTGTTGCCATTGGAGTAGACCTGAGCAGGTGTCCAATTACAGTGGTATTCCAAAAACATATTTACAAGAGGGTCTGTTATGGCTCTGTGTAGCATAAGCTATCTCTGCTTTGCCAGTTTAGTCTGTGTGTGGTCTCAGAACAACCCTTCTGATCAATGCAAAATAGCAACTATATTTTATTTGGGCTGATGCCATGAGGCCAAGCCTGTTAAGGTAAAAGGCTTTGCTTTAAATTAAATACGCTGTTAAAGCCATGGCTACAAACTGGTTACAAATCCAGATATTCTAGTTGAGCTGGATTTCCTTCTTGAAAGTGTTATTTTTCATTCCTTTCATATTAAACATAGTTGTAACAGTAGCATAATACTAGGCAACCTTTGACTGGTGGGCAAGTTCGAAACTTTGAGAGGTTATCAAAATAGCTGCTACTTATTACAAAACATCCAAGCTTGTAAGGTTGCCCCTCTCACAGAATGCTCACAACTATCTTAGCTTATCACCCCAACCCACCCCATACATACCTTTTTAGTTAGTTGCAGACAAAGCATGGAGTTTCAGCCAACTACCAGTTTTATTTTTTAAGAATGCCTGTGATAATTCTGGGGCCCAAATTTATTCTAGAAAATAAAAACAGCATTGGAGCTGGTGCTTTGGGGCAGGCAAACTTCCTCTCTATTTACTTAGACTCATAATCAAAGAGTTGAAGGGGGTCATTCAGACAATGAATTCCAACCACTCCTTACATGCCATGCAGTAATCTACAGGGAAGTGGGAAAAATACTTTGCTTCAAACCTGGAACACAATCATCTCTGGAGATTCTGCTGAACCGTTTTGAATCTGTTTGGCTGCTTTAGAGTTTGGCAGAACTCAAACCTGGAATATATTTGCTGATCTGGGTTTGGTAGATGGAAAAAAAATCTGGGCATGGATAGTAGGGAAAAACTGGCACATGTTGCCCTTCTTTCTCCTCAAGAGCTCCCAGTGTAGCAAATCTCGTGAGTCCCCTTCCCCCTCAATCTTCCCAATGTCTTCTTTTCTCAGCTGCCATCACTGTCTGTGCCCCAGCATGATGTCTCCCATGAACCCATCCCCTGAATGCCTTCCCTTTCCTCCTTCCCCTCAGCCACGGTCAAAGGCCCCATCAAAAGCCCAGCGTGCCATACCCCCTGAGCAGCTGCCCTGATCCTCCTAGGGCCTTCCCCTCCTTCTTCTTCTCTTGCCTCTGCTCAGCCACTTATGTTCTGGGCTTTTTCCCTGTCCCCTCCCCAAACCCTTTTTGTCTGGAACAAAACAGCCCATTTAATTCTAGAACAAATGAAAATGCTTGTTTTAATTTGTACAGAAACTCCCCCCCTCCCCATTTCATCTGTTCCATGTAGGAAATGACTCAGTTTAAATTAGGATAAATGTATCCTAAGACACAGGATTGCATATGGCCCACAAAAAGCCTTGGGTGGACCTCGCACAGTTCCTCCAAAGTTGCCATCTGATCATATTTTTTTAATGGTATCAGATAGGAAAATTGTCAAATGTATGGTAACAACAGGTGTGGAAAGCTACTGTGAATTGTGTTGGTGTAAAGATTTAGTTGCATTTCCTTTTCTTTTTCTTACCCCTTTATTGTCTTTAGCTTACTGTTGCTTTCTCCTTTCCTATACTTCTGTAATGTTGTTTACCCCAAAGGGAATACCATGATTGGGAGGGACGGATTAGGGGTGTGAACAAAATAGATTTTTTTTTTCCAAACCTGGAATAGATCATCATGTCTTGAGAGTTCTGCTGAACCATTTTGGGTCAAATGGTTGGGCAGAAATAAAACAGAGATTTGTTCTGGGTTTTTAACAAACCAAAATCAAGACAATGAGTAGAACAAGGCTGGTATACATTGCCCTTTCTCTCCCCTCAGTTGATAGTGCAACATATCCCACACCCGTCCCCATTTTTTCCCCGTATTTTCCCTCCCTCCTGTATGGGTAAAAGGGAAAGTTGGCAATGTTTCAGAATGTACTTCAGGCAACAAGACAACTCAGTGAGCTTGCCTCACATCATGCATTAACTGAAAGATATTCTACAGCAGCCATTCACCACCTGGTGCCTTCTAGCTGTACTGGACTGCAGCTGCCACCATCATTAGCTAACATAGCCACATTGTGTGTTTTATATTTTTAACACACCTTCTTGGTCATTAAGCGAGACAGCATTTGACCACAAGAGACTTATGACCTCACTTCCACCAGTTGTTAAGTGAATCACCTGTGGTTCTTAAGCGAGGCATCATGTGACTGCAATTTGCGATTTTACTGCCAGTTTCTCCATTAACACTGCTTGTCAGAAGCCAGCTCTGAAGCATGCAAATGGTGATCATGTGACCGCAGGATGCTGCAACAGTTATAAGTGCAAGGACCAGATGTAAAGTTACTTTTTCAGCACCATTGTAACTTTGAACAGTTACTACACAGGGACTGTTTAAACAGTCATTAAGCAGGCACTACCTGTAGTTTGTATTAGTAGTTAAACTCTACAACTAATGCCCACATTTATGACCTTTGCAGCATCCCTCAGTCAAGTGATCACCATTACAGACAGTATGCGTTGTCCTGTGCCTGACCTGTTGTTTTTCTCCCCTCCTCGCAGAGTGGAGAGATTGTAGAGGAAGGGATTACAAGAGAGTAAGCAGGCACACAATGGGGAATACACATCAAAAGGAATGTGGTGGCACTGGGAGCCACAAGCGCACTACACAAACAGCCAGTGAATTCCCATTGTGTGCCTGCTTAGTCTCTTGTAATCCTTTCCTCTGCTATCTCTCCACCCTGCAACGGAAGGGGGCATGTCAGGTACAGGAAAAATTGCCTACAGAAATTGCTTGTTTTTTTCTCCTTCCCCCCTCGCAGACTGGAGAGATTGGAGAGGAAGGAATTGGCTGAGCATTCCTAAGGGTGGGGGAGTGCTTAGGAGGCAAACAAAAGTGGAAGGTATGAAACAAGTTAATGGGATTTATCTGCAGTCTTAAATGAGAAGCAGCAAACCGGTAGCTTGTTTTTGCTATCTTGCTCATTTGTATTTGCCAGAACAGGAGTAGGGCATTTTTTCGAACACATTTCACAAAATATTAGATGCAAAGGGGTTATTATAATAATTATTTTATATACCACCTAGGTGAGATGCCTTAGAAACCATACAAATAATGCTGGCTACTAGTATTACTGTATGCAGTCATTAGGCCTATCTACCAACATGAGAATGTTTGGGAATTGATGGATTTAAGGCAGCCTTTCTCAAACTGTACATTCTCCACATGTATGGATTTCTACTCCAAGCACTGACTACTACCTGAGAAATTCTGGTACAGAAGTCCACACATCTGAAAAGCACCCAGGCTTGGGGAAGGCTGATCTAAAGTCACTATTTGTTCTATTCCCATCCAGCTTCTGAAATAGCTGCCATCTCCTAGCTGCCTTCTGTCTCCAATTGGCAGTCAATTATTATAATTGTTGTTTCTAGACTTGTCAAGTTTCAATTTGCATGTCTGTAGACTACCCAAATTCTCCATTTATGGCTGAAATTTAGTGAGTCCACTATGGATTTTTCTTCCTCATCAGCTTTTTTTTTTCATTGTTATACACATGGAACCTCCAGAACAGATACAGTATGCTTGCTATTCCCACTGCCTAGCAGGGAAGTATCCCAACCCATAGCCAGTGGTTTGAAGGGCTTGGTTCCCTGCTTCTGCTTAATCATATAATTTGCAAGTCTCATCCAAATTCCAGAGTCACACAAATTCTTTACAATTAGGACTATATATTTTCTGAAACTTTTTTAGTTATTTTTTCCTTGCTCACCCACTGGGACAATGTTTGATGCACATACTGCGCAGTGAAAAGTCCCCCACAGACCATCAATGAAGAAGCAAAATTTACAGGAAATATTTTTATTGTATAATAATCAAAGCTTTTCTTTTCATTTTTAAGACAGAAAAGGGAACAACAGTAATAACAGCTTCTCAGATAATGAAAGATACAATGTTTCACAGGAATACAGTTATCAGACAAAAATACATTAGTACTTCTTGCTCCCCCAAGAAGAAAGGCTTCAGGGAAAAAACATAGTAAACATGACTGCACATTGAAAATACAGGGGCAATTTTTGTTACAATGTACAGCATGATCCTTATCCTCTCCCCCGTGCATAAAAGCATTTTATATCAAAAGGAAGCAATGGAGTTTTTACAGCTCTATGTCTCATCTGAAGAACTTCAACATGGAATATATAAACAGTGTAGTGTTTTGCCAGTGTAGTGTTATGTATCTATTTGAACCCAGCACTTTAATAATATCTGCTATCTACCCCACCCCCAACCAACCAGCAAAATATTCTTCAGTGATGAAACAAATTTGGCAAAACGATGGATTATTTTGAGTGGAATTTGAGTAGAATTGCCAAATCTTTCAATATATTTTTGTGCAATTTTTACAGCTAGTAAGTGAAAACAGCAGGGGGTCTCCTCTATATACTGAAATATTGAGAATGAGTTGTTCTCTGGGGCCAGTAAGTTATCCCAAGTTTCAAGGATGTTAAAAGGGCGGGGTGGGGAAGAATACCCATGCTTTTGGTTTTCTTAACACAGATGCACATTTCATGTAAACTTTTATTTGTGGGTGGGACACTGAAGTGAAATAATTAATTCTGGTTTAATCCAAACAAGTTAAAGTTCTCCTTTTTATACAGCATAGTAAGGCAAGTAAGTAGAACAATGTTACCATTATAACAAAACCATCTTTCTAAGATTTACTTTATTTGTATAGTGATATTGCAGAAATGTTTGATTCCTCTTTTACATTTTTATCTCTGTCCCTCCAACAAAGTTAGTATCAAGTTAAGAAGCTTACGAACAATAATTCACTAACAATAACATTGATTTATACCCATCTTATATGACTTTCCAACACTAACACTGATTCACCATTAATTAATCCCTCAGATTATACTTCCCTTCTTCATACACATTGCCCTAATTAAGATTTTTTTTTAAAAAAATTCTTTGGGGCTTACATTTTAACATGGTGATATATCAAGACTAGCCTAAAACAACTTGCCTTGAGAAAGATAGAGAATCATTTTTCACTCACTTATTTTTTATTAAGTATCCCTAAAAGAAATGGCTAATTACACAATTTGCACAAAAAATTTTTAATTGGAGGGCAGATCGAACAGTCTACTTGTGCTACATTTTGAAGTGAATGTTTCCGATCACTTTTAATTAGCAATGACTTAATTTCATTGATGCTGATGATTCTACACCAGATTTTATAAATCTATATTTAGTCATACAATTTAACCTTAAACTCAAAAGGAAAAGAGCAGCAACCTGAAAATGTTCTTTACAATTCTGTACTATAGCAAGGTACTTTCATTTTCAAAACTAATGACAAATTTTAATGTACACATTTTTTTCCCATTACCTATTCCTACCATTTTTACTTGCAGGAGCCCACATGCAAGCTTCTGGTACAAGACTAGTTATTGCTGAAATTGAATTAAAAATCTGATTTGGGACTGGCTTTGGAGGACATAGAGATGGTACCTGCTATACCACAAATATACCTTTTGTTCAACATATATTTACTGTCTATTTCACCAAGCCTCAACTGTACCATTTTACTACATATGAAGAGTATGATTCAATACCTCATTTAGCTTCAACCATTATGGAAAACATTTTTATTACGATTTGGTATTTTGCCAGGTGCAAAAAAACCTTTCAGTAGACAATTTAAAACTGGAACAACATCAAATGTAACAAAGAAACAAAATAGTCCAAAACACACTATCAATGCTCCCACCCTTATTGCAATGCTGCTGGGAAAGGATTTTTTTTTTCCTCCTGCTGGCAAAGTTATATTCAAAGTCTGTGAGCCATTATTCACAGTGACTATTCATAAGACAAAACTAGTCTACAGGGACAGTTTACAAGGAATACATTACTACTTTTTGAGTAGTTTACAAGGAATACATTACTATTTGAACATGTTTTGTTGTCACTATACTGTACTCATTTTAACCCTTAGCCACAGTACAATATCATTTCAGCAGAGAAAGCACACTGAATGCTACAAGTAAATCAAGCTATGAGTGGTCTTCCTAGGCCAGATATTCTGTGGTACGTAAACCTTCCTAGTGTTCATTCCACAAGGTATTAACTTGTAGCTGAACACCTTCCATCACTCTTCATAAGCCCTAAACAAGTATTCTGTCCCACAAAACGAAGATGTCCATCTTAAGAAAATGATATCCTCAAAGTCAAGCAGCCGGCATGTGTGGCAAGAGTTATGAAAGGGAGTATATCTGTTTGATGCATACAGTATACTATTCTGGAAAGCCCAGATCAACGGGAAGCATATCCAGCTGCAAGGCTACAACCCACTACTGGTGTCATGTCCCAAATCTAAAAAATAACATATAAAAACAAACACATGATCCATATCCTGGGGGTGGGGTATTTTTTAGTTTCTAAATGTTTATTATATATTTGCATGGTGGTAGCTATGGCAAGGAAACTTAGGCCAATGGGAAACAAGGACCCTTCATTTAAGGACAACTTTGCCATTTCAAAACATTTATATCCTACCCTCTGTCATGTATAGTCACTGGTCTGAGATGGGCGGCTATATAAATTGAATAAATAAATAATAAATAAAAATAGACTTCTAGAAGGGACTCAAAGACAGCCCTGAAACTCTGATTCATAAATAAAAAAGACAATCTGCACTGATTCTGAGATTGTATAAGATGAAGTCAAATCCCGGCCTACAGGCTGTGTGTAAAATGTGGTGCTTCATAAGCTACAAAAGGCAAATGTTATGTCTGAAAACAGCTCTGTTTCTTCCCCAATGTTCATAAAATACCTAAATAGGGAGGGAAGATAGAGTGAAGCCAAGTGAAGAGTACGGAACAGTTTGTCCACCTATAGTCCTGACAATTTCCCCAATGCCATAAAATTGATGGGGACAGCTGACAGGATCAGCACTGATGCTCATCAGCTTCACCATGCTACCATGTAAGTGTACTCCATCCCCCTATTCTCAGTAAGATGTGCTTAAATGAATCTTTCTCTACCTTCTCCAAAATGTATAAAATCTATCTTGGCCAAAAAAAACTTTTAACTATTAGAGATTTAGTAAAATTTTCCCCCAATTGTAGGCTGTTCATATTATAAAAACATAATAGCCATGTTCATCCATTACAAAAAAATTTAAAATCCCGTGTTATATGACACTATCTTAAGAGTAACTAACTATGAGCTATAAAATCCATGGGCTGTTACATCTAGCTAACGTTTAGGCTTTTTGCTTCCTCCCCCCATTCTTCCTTGTTTTTTTTTTATAATATCTTGTCTGATAATGGTTCTAGGAACCAAAAAACTTGCATATTATTATTATTATTATTAAACTCAACTGTGGTTTTGTGAGAGTAGTCCCCTTCCAACCCCTCTTTGGCAGATTTCAGGGAAATCAACATTTTGTCTCAAACATGCTCCTGCTCATGCAGGCAAGATCATAGGGCCAAAACATGACCTCAGAGTTTATATTACTTTATTGCTGCTGCTGTTGTTTTTCAGCTGCTTTGTCCATAAGGTGTTCAGGTTGTGGGATCCATACTTGCCCCACTCATCACCGTTTAGGTGGAAAACATCAGGTAAGTACATTTCCCTGGAAAATACATGGCAGGAGCAGTAACTCCCAAGTAGCTGCACTGAGGCAGAAAGGAAGGTCAGGGTGTGCAAAACCTGAAGGACTTCTGCAAGCAGCAGATTGAGATTCCCCCTCACATTATACCACAAGGGTATACCAACTAGAAATACTATGAAATTTATTTCTATGGAGGGAATCTATATATCTTTAACAATGTCAGAAAAAAATCCTAGAGAAGGTTCAAAAACTGAGGTAATCCTTTACGGATCTCTAATGGGCTATATGTCAAAGCATAATTTCATGTCTACAGAACTGTTTAAATTTCCAAAATGTTAGTTAACTTGAACTTTGTTATGTATCAGGTTTGTCTTTAGGACCTCTGAATGTTTTCCTATCCATTAAATTTGGCTTCTGAACTGTGTGTATAACTAGACTGTAGTATGGTGTTTCTCAACGTTGGCAACTTTAAGATGTGTGGACTTCAACTTCTAGAATTCCCTAGCCAGCCTGGCTAGGGAATTCTGGGAGTTGAAGTCCATATGTCTTAAAGTTACCAAGGTTGAGAAACATTGCTCCAGTACTTTAACTAACTAAAAATAAAAAAAAGAATAGCTTACCTTCACTACACGATCACTTCCACATGTCACCATAAGTCCCCTTGCAATATCCATGGACATATGGCAAATGTTGTGTTTTCCTTCATGAAAAGTTGCCAAAGAAGTGCGACTTGAAGAGGGAAAAAGCAAGTTTAAGTAACAGCAACTTGTCAGATCTTATTCAAATCAGGGACAAAAAACAGTAATACAAAAACACTTGTGCAAAATAAAACTTCTGAAAAGCAAATATGACAAGCTCAAGATCAGTGTCATAATTTGAATTATATTTGAAGAAGCAGCCAGTTCATTAAAGATCATGATGGATGTGAACTATGCAAAAGTGAAATAAAGGAGTTACAACAACAAAAATCAAGTCCCAACATTAAGGCATTAACAGATCCACTTGCTAGGGCATTTATATTTGCTGGAGGCTCTTTTCCAACATGTTTGCAGACTTGTACACACACACACAAGAACCCATTTAAAACATCTTTTCAAAAGGTATAATGCAAACAGAGAAGATCTAATTAACACTGATTTGCTAATTGGGGAATGGATATTTCTGACCTGCTGTTTTAGGAAATAGGTATCTCAAAACTGCGCTCAATATTCCTACAAGGAAGAACAGTTAATCCAGCAACTGCCTAACTTTATAAGCAATGGGGAAGAATTAAAATGAATATGTTCCCCACTTAAGTTGGAAAGATACTGAAGTTCTATCAAAGCAACAATGTTAAGCATATACACAGACCAGAAAACATGCAGAAGTCACACTTTTACAAGAAAAAAAAATGCTTAGTTAACATGCCTACTTCCTAGCACCAATTTTAACTGTTTTAATTTAAGGGGACTTTCCCCACTATTGAGTTATTGTTTTATCTACCCATCCCTGAGTTGGTACAAAGTAATACTAGTTCAACAACCCTTATTATTTTCTGAACACTGTGATTAGGAAAAGCAAGGTAAAAATAAAATTCAGAATACTATAGAAGCAGATGAGTGGCAAAACACCCCTTCTTTGGAGATAAGCTATTGTCAAAAAATACTCTGGGAATGGTGACAGGTATGAAGGAACTCAATAAATACTAATAGCAAAGCAAATACTAAAAGAGAAATATCTGCATGAAGGCTACCTAGTTATCAAATGGGAAAAGGGGGGAAATTGTCCAACAGTCATTTAACATACTTCCTGTCATACCCATAACAGGTCAGTTGACCTTACCTCTAAGATAATGTGTGACAAAGCATTACAGATTTTATATGACTTGAAGCCGTGGAGGAACAGTATTGGCTTAAGGGGGAAATGCTATTTTAAAACCAGGACACTTAATGACAACTTAAGGCTATTTACTTATGGGCTGAGGATGAAATGAAGGCAACGTTATGGGGCCAAGAAAGGTTTGTGTTATCATAGCTAACTGTGCTGTCATAAACTGCAAACAGGGACACGGCCTAAGAATTATTTTTTTTTAAAAAGATGGAGAAATGGAACCAGTGTTGCTCAGTCAGGAATTCGAACTGGTACTTGGGAAATATCATTTTGGCTACACAGACCAAAGGAAGGTTGGCTTCCAGGGAAACAGGGAATGCAGTGGTGAAATTGAAATTGAAACATTAGACATGGAAAATAGAAACAGTAAGAGTGTTTTATAAATTACCTGTCCCACGGATTGATAATGATATGGGGGAAGGAAGAGGAACACAAAGGACTTTGCTTCTATGCTGATTGACTAATTGTATGCCATCAAGTCAGAGCTGACTCTTAGCAACCACATAGATTTTCTCCAAGACAATTACTTCTATGTAGTTTGTGAATAATTTTTTTAAAGTTGCTATGTAAAGGCTACCATCTAGCATCCTGGCTATCTAATCAAACCTGGTATGAGCAAAGCTGTTAGTAGAGGCCCTGAAGCCTCCAACAATTTGGTTAAAGCAGTTCTTTGGTTAAGACAGAACTTTTTCAGAGAGAATAACTCCTTTGAAAATGACTTTTCTAGATATCAAGATAACTATAACAGCTTAAGAAAAAAGCTGAGATTTTGGCCCCGTAAATAGGGGCTGAGTGCCAGAGTAAAATATAACTAATGCTAGGTAGAGAACAAGAAGGCAGTGGTAAACAATTTCTGAAAATGTTGCTACAAAAACTGCATGGACTTGCCCAGACAGTTGCCAGGAGTCAAGACTGACTTGAAGGCATCCACGTGATGTCATGAGTAAGGATGGCGAGCAGGGGGCTCCCATCCAGACTGTTAAGCGCATGTGTAGCACTGAGGAATTGGGCAGCCATTCAAAGAGACACAGATCGGGACTGCCTTAACCTTTGGGGTTTATATGTCTGGGTTTTTCCCACGCTTCTTCAGTTTGTTAGGATTCCTGTTATGTACAAGCAATAAAACATTAGAGACCAGTTCCTTGTCTCAGCGTGTTTCCTGGCTGTTAGGACACGTGACAAGCAAAGCAAAGCAAAGCTAGGTAAAATCATAAGGCAGATAATTAAGCCTAGGTCAAACTCTAGACCCAAATCAGTGGGCTGAAAGTTAACAGGCAGGAAACAAGACAGCTAGAAAACTGTCACATAGCAACTAGCCATGAAAGAATGGCAAGTCATATCTAGAATGTAAACTAGGTGTAGATTTCACGAGAAATCATTCAAAGGGCTCAAGGATTCTGGACTACACCTAGGATGCGTCAAGGCAAAGTAAATAGCACGTACGTCTTGACTGATGAATGGAAACTTCAAGCTTCTTAACTGCTCATCTATTTACTTAACAAAGGATAACTGGGAGCTAATATTTATAGTGAGTACTCCTACAATTTCAATGATGCCACGAACCTTGATCATTTCTCTCTGCTTTGTATGCCCCCCATTTCTTTCTCTCTGCTATTCTCTTTTCATCCTATATCAGAGGGCTGCCAGAGAAGGGGCAAAAGCTTGCAAAAGATTTAACAGTTCATTTGTAAAGAGCTTATGAAAATTATCTCCCTCCTGATATAGGAGGATGCTTGTTTTAGCTATCTGATCAAAACAACTATGTCAAAGCATGAAAGGATTAAAAGTAAGACTGAAACAATGGAAGGTGCAATTTTGATTCAGACTGGAGACTGAAAGACTCACTGAGGAAGAAATGTGCAGAGTATGTGCACACTAAAACTACTGAAAGAACTACAACTAAAAACTAAAAATATTTATATTTTATGTATTTTATGTGGTTTTATTTTAATTTTTTTAGCTTTATTGTAAACCACCCAGAGTCCCTCTCTTGGGGGGAGATGGGCGGTGGCAAAATTTGATGAATAAATAAATAAGATAAATAAATAAAAATAGGAGTGAGAGGGGGCAAGGGCATTCAATGGAAGGCAAATAGCTTCTCCTTTTTCTTTGATTGAGCTCTTACTGCAGACTAGCTATTTAAATGGTAAACCATCTTTGTAAAAATGGAGAGAACAATATATTTTGGGTTTATGTATGATTCAGAAGCAAGCTGGAATGAATTCAATGGAATTCTGAAAAATATGCATGTGTATTATATCCTCAGAATAATATACTGAAGACGGAACATTTGTAATTGAGTGAAGTAGAAATTATGCAACATTTTTTTATCTGAATTTGACAAATTTCTCATCATACTCTTTTGCTGAAGATAAATACTTTTTAAAATACATATAATAGGTTTGGTATTGTGTCACATTTTGGATTTCTCACTATAAACTGAGATCTGATTGGATCAAATCCCTTTTTCTGGAAAAGTGCTACTCCTTCAATTTTCTACAGGAGCTGAATTGATCAATACTTTCTGGAAGCAGTTCAAGCTGCTGATAGTCACTTATAAGCTTTTACATGGTTTGGGATTTAGATAACCTCAAGACCACCTCCTCATAGTGGTTTCTGCCCATTCAGTAAGATCTGGGAGAAAGGGTCCATACCCTAAAGAAATTTCATCTGAAGGGACCTTGGGAACAAGTCTTCACAATTTTTTTTTATTTAGCAAATTTTATCACTGCCCATTTCCCTCAAAAAAATTACATCCTCCATTCTTTGGAAAAGCACCCCACACTGTCCCCTGATTAGAACCGGTTCTCTCACTATTAACTGTCTAGAAAGCCATTAAAACCTGGTTATTCCAAACAGCTTTGGATGAGAAATCATTGTGAATGGAGATGACTCTTGCTATGGTATATTTAGTGTATGATTATTTCTCCAAGACTATGTTTACTGTTTTTGTCTTTTTGCCTTTGTTTAATGTTTTGATGTATTTTTTTAGTCCTCTTGCTGGAGAAGGTTTCGAAAGCAGCTTTCAAAATCCTCTCTAGCAATCCATTTTGTCGACTGGAATGGCATACGAAGCTTAACAAACAAACAAACAAACAAACAATGGTTTGATAGAAATGGGCAAAATGTATACTTTCTCTTTTACTGTACTGTATTATAATAGCATTAGATATATTACTGGACATGAACTAGCAGATAGTAAAAAATAACCCTTTGCAACCAATCTCTGCAATTTTGTTTCCTACATACACTAACTTTAAAGAAAGCATATCAAAAAACCTTATGAAAGGAAGGTTATCTGTAGTTCCTATCTGGCTTGTATACTAACAATTTTGGCCTCAAATCTCTGACTTAAAACTAGAGGGCAGTAAGTCATAGTCTTCTAAGCTAAAGGTACTCACTCTTCATCTTTGATAGACTCAAAACAAGAGTCACAAACCCGGACCTGGAATTCAAAGCCCATTATGGGATAGCTGGAGCGTTTCGTGCTGCATTTGCCACATACTGCTTGACCACATTTCCTACAGTGATGCTGGATAATGGAAATGAAAATGAGAAACAATCAGAAAACCTGGTATGTTCCAAATTAAGCCAAATATTAGGAAGGAAGCCATCAAATTCTCATGTTTTCAGTTAACTGAATTCAACTGTGCACTCTGTGAACTTTCATCAGAGAAGACTACTCTCTCGGTAGGCCTATCCCCATTAATCTCCTAAAGACAGCAGCTTAAATATGTCCCAGGTAAAAATCTCAGTTAATAAGCAAAATCATAAGGATAATTATAGTTTTTTCATCTCCTGGTCTAGACCATTTAGGACAAGTCTAATACAGAACACTAATTTGTGCTCAGATGCATAAAGACACTACATAACATAGCCCACTCAGGATACATTAGGACCGCAATTCTCAGTGCTTCCACCAGCATGATTAAGCCCTACTTGCTGGGAAGTCTGAAAGATACAGTTCCAACACATCTAGTGAGTTCCAGGTTGGGGAAAGGTTGACTTAAAATCCAGAAGAAGTATGTTGCCTGTTGTGGGGCCATGGAAGATGAGAAGGATGCGTGCATGGGAATCAGGAACTAATTCAAAAAGATATATCCTAATTACTAACTTATTTAACTTGCATACAGTTATACACAAAACACTGCTGGCTTCTCACCTGCCTCAGACCCAGTGTCTTTGTATCCCACATCTGCTTTATATTCCAGAAGAAGGGCTGCTCACATTTCTGACAGGAATCACTTTCTAACCATTGAGGGGCCTGGAAAAGAAGAGATGACAGAAATGTTCAAAGATGCCATCATGAAAAAAGAAAAAGGAACTCCCCCAGATTTATAAATGTCAGTGGAATTAAGGAGCCACCTTTTTTTTAATTTGATTTACCCTCTATCAGAGATACAATTAGAAATAGATAAAGTTTACAGTTCAGAGATAAAGTCTGTTAGAGCAGTGTCCCTGAAAGCAAGAGTGCCTTATAAAATTTGCTTCCCCCCAGATATAATGACTAATATAGTCTCAAATGGTATAGATGAGGTCACTCAAGCTGTCTCTGTCCCCCAGATGCCTCCTACACTTAGCTTGTTACGAGGCAGTTTTCACCACCATCACATTAATGAGAAATATGCTTTTGTTACACTTTACCTATTAGTTTCCTGTAGAGGGTTAAGTGCCTCAGTTTTTCAGTGTTTGGATTGCGTAACTGAAAAGCTGAAGTTTTCCACAGTCAAACAATTATGCCTTCTGTTTTCACTCATAATCTGACGTTAAATATGCCCTGTTCTCATTCTGAAGCACCATCAACTGCTATATATTTAAAGCAATTAAAACTGCCTGGGTCAATCCTTCTGTACAAGTACTGGTTTCTATTCCTGGTCTCACTGCAAGCAGAGCTTTTGGAAATCCATGTAGTGAATAGGATTTTCCCTAATTTATTTCCTTATTAAATAGGTTCTTGCAGGGTAGCTTAACCAAAATCCATTTTTTTCAATATTTTTCATATACAGAAAAAGGGCTGGGCAAATGAAGTTACAGGTGCAGCCAGCAAGCATTTTTGAATGCCTGGTAATTTCACTAACAAATTTTATTCAAAGGCATAAGCTTTCACAAGCTCTGGCAAACGTTATTAAATATATAGAGTGTTTCGAATGAAGAGAGTTGTAGTTTATGCCTTTGAATAAAATGTGTTAGTCTGAAATAAGGCTCCTTCTGATTTTTGGTTACCATAAACTAACACACCTCTCTTCTTATAATGGTGACCTCACTGGAACAGCATCTTCAGTTCTGGAAGTAGGGTTCTAGCCTTAAAGGCTACCCTTAATAATGTGATGGCAATATATCTTTTAATAATTTTTTTCTTGTTTAAAAATAGTACAGAAAGCCAATGTTGTCATTTTCCAGATACCAGTATTTCTCAGAATGGTTCCTATTGGAAGATGACAAGTTGATAGGGTTGTATGGTATTTTATTTTTTACAGCATGCATCCCATGTTATGACCTACATGCATTTATGCAAAGGGTATTCAAGATACTGAGAGATATATACAATTATATACCTTGAGTATGATCTCAATATTATCTGTTAGATCCAGAAACATTTTAAATAAAATAAATTTAAAAGACAATGAGCTGGAAACTAGGACAAGGAGATTCCAAGGCAGGATACTTGAGGTCATTTTCCTCTCTCCCACTTTACTTTCTAAAATATCACTCCAGTATCCCTTTTCCTGGCTAATTGCTAAATTTGACTAGTTAGCTGGATATCTGTGCACTAACAGAATACAAGACTGTTACAGTTAGGAGATATTAGCTTTTCATCTGCACTTTTGATATAAACAAAAACTTTTAATTTAGTTCCTACCTCTTCTCTACTAATATCCATATTCCAGACTGTGATCCCTCCATCTGCTGAACAAGAAACCAGTTGTCGTGTGAGCTGGAGGTAACAGAGGGCCTGCACCTTGTCACTGTAAAGAAAAAATGGACTGAATGATAAAACCATGTAACAACGGTGTCTTCCACGTTTGACTTGGAAACATTTGAAGTTTGTTTGTATTTTATTGATGCTTGCTAAGAACACTTTCCAATATCAAACTGCATGGCCTGGGTTTTTTCCTTTTCAAGTATTATTAATTTGCATGAAATACCTGAATGTCAGTTTTATATTACATAGATTTTAGCTTCACCATGTACAAATGTCTTTCCAAACCTATTGTTTCCAGACATATCAGATTATAAACTCCAGGATCCCCAGCCAGAATGGCCAATCATTATGGAAGTTATAGTCTAGCACATGTGGAAAGGACTAGGTTAAAAAAAGACCGCTGTCATCTTTCCAGATTTTCCTGTCTCATTTGTAAAGAGGTAATAAGGACAGAATAGATTTTGAGGAATAAGTTTTTATAACTCTTCCTGCTAATTTCAGCTACAAAATTATCTTACTGATCCAGGAAAAGGAGATGTTAGCTTCAATTCTGCAATTTTTGATAGAGTATTCAGAATGTTTCTGAGTATGTTAACAATTTGGAATCTAAATAACAACACCATGTCACTCCAGGACATCTGTATTGCAAAATACTGTCCATTGTAGACAACAAGAAAAATAATCTTCTGCCTTCCTCAGCATGAGAGGACCATCCTTTTTCCTGCTGCTTAGTGAAGAGGCTGTTTTTGTCATGCCTGGGGAAAAATATGAAGTGGTTATATCTCTTAAATGTTTGTAATATACTGTTACCCTTGCAAAAATGAAGTATTTAATAAATGGTGATAATGTGTTTTGTAAAAGAAGGGTTTTGCATAAAGGGAATATCCAAGAACTTAGTCCCTCTGGGGAACACAGGGATAGTCATTAGCATTGCAATCTTCCTTGATGATAGAAGATACTACTGAAGCAAGAGCAATTATTGATACTTGGACAATGAACAAGGAAAAAAAATATTTGTCTTCTACCAGCAAATGCTTTGTTAACTGGCAATTCCACTGCATTCTTCTGGATCACTGCAATTTATTTGCATGGGTCTCATGCTTTTCTGTTAGCATGCTATAGATACCACTGTGTCTACAGTAAGGTGTAAGACATGGCTGGCTAAAACCAGGAAACAAACAGATCTAAAACATCAGATTTCAAATCTTTACCACCAACTTCATGTGCCTTTGAAGAGTATCAAAACAGCATACTTCAATAATGTATTCAAAAATAACACTACAAAAGCTCTTATTGGATTTGTGGCTGACAGGAAATAGAACCAAATACAATCTTCATTCCTACGTGAAGGACACCAAAGGCTGAACCAGAATTATTACATGCTAGGGAATAAAATTGCTACATACTGATGGCCTTGAAGAAGCAGTGTCCGACCTCTTCTTCCACCAATATCCCACATGATTATGCTGTTATCAGATGCTCCAGAGAAGAGTAGTCGCTGAACAGGATCCCACCACAAAGAAGAAATACTTCCTATGTTTTATATATTGGGGGGAGGGGAGAAGAGAAGGGTGAAATGTTGTTGATCTACACTTGCTGGATGAACCTGTAAAGACAGTAGTCCTATGGCTATACAAATATGATAGATAGATAAATAAACAAATTCTCTCTTTTAAACAGATACTTTTTATTGTAGCAAAATGAAACAGCTGAAAAGAAAAAAAACATACAGCACTTGCTGAACTGTATCACAAAGTGATTTTTTTTTCTCCTGATAAAAGTCTATGTTGAAGATGTCTTTTGATCTTTGGACATTTTTTAAATGAATTCCTCACAGAAAACCTCCATCTTCTTCAGTTGCTAAACTAAGAAGTATCTCCAGCATCTTTGAACTGCAAATTAAATATGGTAATGAGAAAAATAGCTTGCTTTTTGGCAAAACAGGAGTTATTGAAAATTTTCTAATGTAAAAACATTCTTCCACCCTAACATTTTTGGCAACATACATACCTAGAATGAGAAAATCTGAAACCACCAAAAATACAGGAGGAGACCTATCAAAGGTACCACAATCTCTCTCAATCCCTATTTCAACTGAATCAAGGTAATGGTGACGGTAGGAGTTGAGGTGGGCCTTCATATGCAAGGATCAACACTTCATTCCTTCCCCTATCCTTTTTAATAAACTGGAGAATGTTAGGCAGTGAGAGGCAGTGCTGTGATGGCTAAAGAGCCAAATTAAGACAAAGAAAACTCAACTTTAAAATCCTCATATTCATCAAATTGTTTAGTGCCCTCAGGGAAGTCACTTAAATTTACTGTAATCTATGCCACAGAATTGTTGTGAGGATTAACAACTGGAGTTGAGATCCACATATACCACTTTATGCTCCATGGAAAAAAGGCAAGATATATACACAATAAATAAATATGTTTTTAAATTAATACATTTTAACCAAACTAGGTTCCTCTATAACTCAGATAAAAGTACATTCATCTCTAAAAGCATGTTCATCTTTAAAAGGCTCAACATGTACTACGAGCAAATGTGTGAAAATTAAACAAAAACCCTCCTGAGTATAACCTAATTATGAAATACTTTGGCAACCCCAAGGAACTCTCAGAAATTATACTGCTGTACTTAAGATCAGTCTAAATTAATTGGCAGTTAATCAATGGTGCTTTTAAATGAATTATAACTGAAACTTATCCATAATTATCCACTTTACCAAGACTGCTTCTCTGAGTCAGCCGGCTTTTTAATGTACTTTGCTTAGCAGTATCCCAATAGTGACTCTTCCTAGCTAATTCATAGTACCTAGTATCTATTACAAAGGTCCGTAAAACTTGGCAATTTTCTTAGGAACACAGCTGAACTCACTAGCACTTGTCCTTTTGTTTCTTGATGTTTAAAGCTGTATAACTATTTATCTACTCTGGCAGAACTGTGTTATCGTAGCTGACCTCCTCAGAAAGACATAAATAAACCCTAGATATAATCACAGTGGTAGTTCAGACAATGGTCTAGAAGGCACATGATTTAAGTAGTCCAGGCAATCTTTTAATGGCGATGCACTGTGTTTAATACATTTGGAGAAACAAGAACTTCAGTGAGCAGGGCAATGAGAAAAGTAGATGTGGCTGTGTGACGTGTGGGAAGACTCAGAAGCTGAGAGGGGGATTTCTTGAGGTGAGGGAGCATTTACATTTTCTAAAAAATAATGTTAAGCCTAGATTAGTGCTTACACTACAGTTCCATGTGAGTCTCACCTCAAAAAATATAGCCAGTAGTACCAGGGACTTTGAAGGCTATAGATGACCCTGGTTTTAACTAAAATGAGGACCTAGCCCAAAACAGAATCTGGACAAAATTGCACCTGGGAACTATAAATAAACCACTGTGTTTGTTGTTAAACCACTGTGTTAAACGTTATGTCTCCTTAGAGGAAAAGCAGGGGATGCAACAATATAGCATGGGATAGTTGTGTCCCAACATCTGGCACCAGAACCCAGTATCTGAATAGCATCCCACTGGTAGATTGCCTTTGTCAGGTCTTCTGCAACCTCCATGCACTAAGTGTGGCTCATCCCACCTGCCTGAGTAGGAAGAGCTAACTGCTCTAACAAGGTACATGCCACTGCACATGGCAATAAAAATCTGATAAAGATGATTAGCATTAGATGAATAAAAAAAAGCAATAGAAAGAATGTTAAAGGAGAGATGGGGAAGAAATCATTTTAAGGATGCCAAAGATTTCCTGAATCCTTTGTAAATCTCTTCCTGAGAAGTAATATTCTCCAGAAATTTAGCAAGTCTCCTTATTTAGGACTTAATGATACAGTAAAAATTGGGTGAATTCAATGATGACACACTGCTGACTGGCTGACATAGGAAATTAATACATCGGTTATTATGAAAACTGCTTGAGGCTCAACATTTGAAAGTGAGACATCTAGTGTTGAAATAGTTCAAGCACAAGAAGTGTTTAGAATGAAGTGATCAAACTAGAAGAGGCTATTTGGGCCATCGAGCCCAACTCGCCCATTCAGTGCAGGAATCCAAAGTAAAGCATCCTAGACCAGTGTTTCTCAACCTTGGCAATTTTAAGATGGGTAGACTGTAAGGTGTTTGGACATGCTGGCTGGAGAATTCTGGGAGTTGAAGTCCACCCATCTTAAAATCGCCAAGGTTGAGAAACACTGTCCTAGACAGATGGCTGTCTAGTTTCACTTGAACATATCCCACCACCTCACTTAACGGATTACATTGACATCAAACTACTCTTACTGTAATGATATTTTTTCTGACAATCAAAATCTGCCTTCCTGTAACTTAAACCATTATTTTGTGTTATCTACTCTGAATTAATGGAGAACAGTCTTGTCTTTCTTTGGACATTTAGCTTTTTTTTTTAATTAAAATTTTTTAGCTCCAAATTGGTTTACATTTCTGGTGGAGTATTAATATTCCTGCCATAAATTCAGTCTTGTCATTTCTGAGCAGTTATCTCAGCAATCATACAGCCCAACATTACTTACTCTGTCACATGACTTCCCAACAGCAGCTTGCAGGGCACCTACAAGGATCTTTTATGTAATTAAACTTCTTTGATTTTTTTTTCTTTATGGATGAACAGACTCATGAAGGCACTGGCCTCTAGTTTCCTGCCATCTTAGAACTCAGGAATAATGGTATAATCAAGGTGTTGGAAACTTTGCACTCCACTAAAAATGTAGAACATAAAAAAGAAACTCACTGCAGCCTGTTAAGTGGAAGGTGGAGAAACCCATGTCACAAGACAGCGGGGAAAAATAAGTAAATGTACTGAGGCTGGATTCACATATGCACCGAAGCATGGCTTCATAACCATGGTTACTGAATAAACCATAAGTGGCTGTGTTTGCACAATATACTAAGACAAAACATTAAAAATAACATTAAGGTTTAGAGTGATGAACAAATTAAGTGTCTCTGTGTATGTATGTTATGAGATACACGTTTGGGGTGGAGCAGGGAAAGTAAGGTGTATCTGGGTGTTGCAGAGCAGGTAATCCTGGAAGAGAGAACACCAGGTGAAACAAAAGCTGAACAACAATTGATGTGAGCACTCTTTTGGAACAGAACACAATGTTCTTCAATTAGTTATGAAGATTCTTTTTCATCTGATGTAAGTCATCAGATGTTCTGGATCAGTGCTTGGATATGGTAATGAACTGTACTGTATAAGGAAAAACATCTATCTGAACAAGATAGAAGTTCACTGCCTCTTGTGTTTTTAGTATGTATTTGCAACTGATGATTGAAGTCACACAGCAGGCTTAGCTTGCAGTGTCACTGGCATGGGGATAACACAAATCTAATCTTGTTTCCACCTGTTACATCCAGGGAAGCTAATGGAAAAGGTTTTCAGACAATTTTAGGGAAGACAAGTAAAATTTAATTCAGACATCATGAAAGTACTGTAGGTGAAGAAGCCAGTTGAAAAAAACATTTAACCAGTTATGCTGCCTCTGAAAGAATTACTTTGTTGAGTCTCTTCTAGAATTTGGTTTCTATGACAACACTAGTACTAGAAATGGGTTGGGGTATTCTGTATCAGTTTAGCTGATAATGGTAATATGATCTCATATGGAATTCAGAGCTAGTCTCCATCATTTATACATTTATTACATCCAAACCTGATTACTGTTAACCTGAGATTGCTTTTCAAGATTGCTCAAGACACAGTGGAGAATTGGTAAGAACCAACTACTGGCTTATTCACCTTCAGGTCAAATTCATAGTTCTGCCATCACAGGTTTTAAAAGAATAGTTCATTTAGTTGCCTTGAAACTGCCTGAAATGCTACTAAAAATGCTAGTTTGCTTCCTTAAAGCAATGCAAAATGTCTTGAAATGAAGAATAGCAGAAAATGCCTAATAAGGGGGAAAAGTCCTACTTGTTGAATTAAGTAAAAATAATTATTGTATAAGATACAATCCACACAAAGGGCAAAGCAAATTCAGGATGAATTTTGGAAGATTAATGCCAAAAAAAATGAATAATGAATAACCTAATTGGGGTACTCTTGAGAGATATAATATGGGAATAAAGTTCATGTTTCAAGTTCAGAAGGTTATCCAAGGGGTGAAAAGTCATCGAAAGTATTACTGAACATTTAAAAAGTGTAGTTGAAGTCTTTGCTTTACCAATTAATGGGTAAAAATCTTGTAAGATAAACACATTAAAAAGCTAGACACAATGGTATCTAGAATAGTCTGTACTCTTAACCGTGACAACTACATTTTAAAGAACACTCATTTCAAAGTTGTAATTCAAAATTAATTGCCTACCGTGAAAGACAAGTACATAAAATCTAACAAGAATTTTTAAAGAATCAAGATTGTAAGCCTAATTTAAAGGACAGCTAATTCATTGCTTTGTTTTATGCAAGCATGTAAAACATTTTAATCTCAATATATTTATCTATATTAGGATTTTACTGAAGTTGTTCAATAAAATAGTACACCCATTTTTAGACTTGGTTAGGTTTATTTTATTGTTCTTTTAAATGTTTTTTAAAACTGATTAAATAACATTAATTAACATAAATTTTTAATTAGTATTTCAAGCTATATTTCCTCCTGGCAGCCCACTGAAAGCAACAATTTCAATAGGCTGCTATAAGGATACACTGCAGTTTGAAAGTTTTTTATAAATCTCCCACATTTAAGTACTGGAATGATGTTTAACCCATTTGGAATGGATATTATCTCCTGAGGATCAGCTCCTCAGTCTTTGAGATTATAAAGAGAAACAGCTGCCTTTATCAGCATCAGCTATGCCACCTACCTATTCCTTAGATGGAGAAAGCTTGGCCACAATTGTCTATCTTTTGATAATCTCCTTAGGTATTAAAATACATGGTTATGAAATTGATGCTATAGTTGACCCAACCCAGTGCTGGAAAATTTACTGGACATAGGGGTTATGGCTGCCTATTGCTATAAAGCTTGAAATAGCCTCCAATACCTTAACCAATATTTCGGACTGAGGAAACTTAATTTACAAAAAATGAACAAAGCTGGTGACAATAATTTAGTAAGAGCACATAGTGGATACTTCAGCCCAACACTATGGACCCAGTTGTATCTCTAATGTTTTCTTTTATAAAGAAAGGAAGATCTGAGTCTCAATCAGTAGAAAAATAAGTTACCTTCATGACCCTTGAGAGTTGTGATCACTGAGCACGTGCTCTGCTCTAGCTTCAACAGAGTAATCTGTCCAGAGTAGTCCCCTACAAAGGCATGCTGGGTTTCAAAGTCATATCTTAGCACAATCACAAGTCAAGGAGTAAGTTTCAAAGTCTCAGGAGCTTCAGCAGAAGGCAAAAGACTGAGTATAAAAAGTAATCTATTTTAATTTGCCCTGAAAGTAGTTTATAACATGCAGCAGAAGCTGTGTCCATTTAGAAGTCCAAATAAGAAATAGTGAGTGCTACTTTTATTTTGAATAAATAAGTAAAATACTATGGATGTCTAAAAGTCACTGTTAGTAACTCTAAGGCATGCACATTTTTCAGTGATATAATTTATTTTTGAATGCCCAGCTTAATGGTCTTCTGTGAACAATACAGGAGAGAGAGAGAAATATAAAGCCACATGTAAGTAGCAGTAGTTCTGTTATACAGGAGATAAAATACCAGCAAAAACAGTGTGACAAGAATTGGAAGGAGAAAGGAAATACATCTGACCATGCAGAATTTGATTCCCTACTCCCTTTCCAAGAAATTAGTATAGCCCCAAACAAAAAGGAGATAAAAACAAAGAAAATATGTATACAAATTTATTTTCTCACATTAGTCCTATCTTTATCAAAAACAATGAATTTAAACAACTTTCTGTGTTCCTCAAACAAGCATTACAGGATGACCCATATACAATGACCCAAAATAAATCCAGTTAAAGTTGGTTACATTGTAACATGACTAGACCAAGAATGTATGCATTTAAGTCAGCTTGTTGCCCAGCCTTTTTCATCAATACTGTTCTGTCATTTGGGGAATATTGTTTGCTTTTCTAGAGCACACAATACTATAATTGCCCATACTGCAGCACGTTTGCTTAACTTGCCTTAACCAGCTGATTAGCAACTATGCATTGGAGGCCTTTGGCAAACATTCTGAAAGCGTAATGTCTTGCTACGAACAATTTCATGTGATGCCAAAGAGGGAAAACACTTCTAAATAACAAGCTGTTTGTAAAAATCATACTAGCCTTCTAGTATACTTCAGAAGAAAGGCACTCATTGGAAAAAGTGGATTTATTCAACTACAGTTCAGCTCACAGAACTCCAGCAGCTCATTTGACACCTCAAACGTATAAAGCAAAGAGTATTCTTTTCTTCCAGAACAATAATATAGCCATTGTGCTCTGGGATTGGGCTTTATTTGGCTTTCCTGGTATTTCTCATAAAGCTCTACAAAAACAAAACAAAACAAAATTGGAAGGGGGAATATGAAAAAAAAAAATGGGATATCATGAGAAAAGGGGAGAGAGACAATTATTAAATTGAAATAACTCATTAAAACAACTACTGCCACTAAGTAGATGTTATATGATTCTACCATGTTAAATGAAAGGCTTTTGTCTTCCAAAACAAGTTCTCTTCAGCTCTTTTCTACGGCAGCTAGGGCTGAGAGGGACAGGTAAGAAAGAAAGAAAGGTAAAGATGACTGGGTAGAATCAGCAACAGCCATTCCCTGCTCTTATCTATCCAGTTTTTAAATAAAATGGATATGAAATAATAAGGAATTTTGACTAGTCAATAGAAAGCAGCTTTCTACAAAAAATCATTGGATCAAGATATCATCTACCACTATCAAAAGTCTATTTGACACAAGTGGCAAATAGTGTAATAGTCTCAAATTTCAAAATTTGCTTATGGTAACACACCACCTTAGAGGTGACGGACTCGTCCCTGGGGGAGCTGGGGGTGTTGACGACCGACAGGAAGCTCTGGCGTGGGCTGGTCCATGAAGTCACGAAGAGTGGGAAATGACTAAACGAATAAACAACAACACACCACCTAACAATTTTTATAATAGACTTTTAAAACTTATAATAATAATAATGAAAACTGTTAAACACGATCAGTTTCTTGACAGAACAAATACTGTACAACATGATATAAATGAAATTCAAGTATCAGAAATATTAAGACTGGTGTGTGTTTTAAACAAACTTTAAGAAATTGCACATCTGCTATGATACAGCTACTTTGAAGGATACTGTAGACAAGATGCCCAGGAAGTGAAATAGTGTCTTCCCAACATATTTCCACTTCTGGTGCACATCCAGCTGACAGATTTATCATGGCCAGTGCTAATCACCCATTCTGCTTCCAAGCAAAAAATGACTGCTGACACTCTGTTCTGGTGAGCTGTGCAGACAGACAAGAATTATAATACAGAGATAAAAATATTAATACATAAATTGGAATGGACATCTATTCTTTTACAGGT
This sequence comes from Candoia aspera, assembly GCF_035149785.1. NCBI lineage: Eukaryota > Metazoa > Chordata > Lepidosauria > Squamata > Candoiidae > Candoia > Candoia aspera. The sequence goes on along the minus strand of NC_086158.1, from coordinate 32,420,101 downwards.
GCAATTAGTGATAAACACTTTTCTTACTGACCAGGAAACTCTCTACCCACATTAAATTTAAATCTCATTATTACCTTATATGATGGCAGCTAGGGAAGAAGAAGAAATTAGAAACTGTAAGGTATATTATTCCCAGAAGCTTTCCATTCTATTTTGAAATGATTTTATTTTTTACTGTTCTCCCTCCTGAAGGAACCCAGATATAGTTTACAAAAATAGAAAGAATAAAACAATCTTTGGTAAAAACTATTTGATTTAAAAAGAAAAAGTAAAAAAATACAGTTAAAACAAAATTCAGTTTGTGTGTCAGACTAGTCTAGAAGTAATGGTTACCCTGCAAATTGGCTACCAGTGTGCTTCCAGGTGCAATTCAAGGTGCTGGCTGTCACCTTTAAACCCTTCATGGCTTGGGGCTGGCTTACTTATGGGACTCTTTCTCCCCAATTGTTTCTACCATTTGTTCCAGCAGAAGAAGCATGTTCTAGGTCCCATCAGCTAAGGAATGTCAGCTGGCGGGGTCCAGGGGAGAGTCTTTTCTGTGGTGGCACCTGCCCTCTAGAATGCCATCCCTCCAAACATCAGATTGGCCCCATCCCTGTTGGCCTTCTGTAAGGCCCTGAAGATGTGACTCTGTGCCCAAGCTTGGGCCCCGAGTATGGGACGGAGCCTGTCGCCTGGCTATGCTGAATGCTGGGAGTATGGCTTTGTGATCTTTGGCTATTGGTTTTAGATTTTTATATATGTTTTGTTTTTAATATTATAAGCTGACCTGAGTCAAATGTATGAGATGGGCAGTTATATAAATCCGCTAAATAAATGCCCATGTGAAGAAGTATGACTTTTGTCATGTAAAACTAGGTAGCATTTATCCTTTAAGAAGGCTTCATAACCATGTAAAGCATCATCACGACAAATCCCTACTCCTAATCACCACTCTGTAAACCTGGCCTGCCAGTACACAACAATCATAACCCTCCCCAGCTGATCTTAACACATTTGTTTGATGCAGTGAGTGAGCTAATAAATGGTGGCCAATGTAGTATTAGTGAGTACATCCAAGCATAGTTTATAGTACCACCAAAAAATAAGACGATAAACCAACTGGTTGTTGGACAGTCATTTATTTTATGTACCTCTTAAAGCACATGCAGCAGCATGGAGAAAGTAAAAAATCAAAACCATGCAAAAAACTTTTGTTCTCAAAGATTGTTAAATCCTCCAAAAGAACTTTCATTGCGTAAAGTTGGTAGGATTGCCTTCATTATGACTGATCCAACCACGGTGTGTTTCTCTTTTTTTAGTATTTGCCAGGCATCCATTCATTTAAAGGTTTCTCTCAACTACTCATTTCCTTCAAATGGAAATGAAAAATCACCCTCCACTAATGCAAAAGAGAAGCAGATGAGAAACAAAATATATTCATAATTGTAATTATACCACACTGTGAAATTAAACCAAGAGGAGTAGAGGAAGGGAAGAGAGACATTACAAAACTAGTGTGAAATGAGGAAAGCATTGCTATGGGAAAAATCATCTCATTTTGTGTAAAAGCTGTAGTGTTATTTTAATATAAGGCTTATCTCAAGGCCTCATTCTTATCTATGGCAGAATGGCAAACAGGATCCTCTTATATTGTGTTGATGTTGCAGTTAAAAGGGCTTCATATGAATGGAGCAACATATTGTTCTAATATTTTGGTTTTCCTCCCTATGTATAAACCCACAACACTACTACTAATTCCAGGAGAAATAAACTCATGTTCTGAAATTCATTTCCTTTCAGCCCCAGCCAAAATAGGGATTTCCTGAGTTCTGACCTAACACATTTGTAGGACATTATGCTGTACAAGTGATTTGGTAACAGGAAAGAAAGTAGAATATGAGAATCTTTTACAGGACTGATAAAAGTTACAATTGTTGTCTTTATGTTCTAAAGTTATAGATAATTTAATGTTGGATAATACTGATCTGTGACCATAATAAAATATTGATTGATTTAATGTTGGATCATATAGGTGCTTAATATTTATTTTACCAAATTGATATTATCCACGTGAATTTTGGAAGTAAGTCAACATTCCATGTCAATTATTTAAGGCTTTTCATCTGTGCAGGGATATTTCACTGTCTCATTACCTGGATAAGTCTTGACAAAATTCATCTTATTAAAGTCTTCTGAGATATGAAATTCCTGAAATCAAATAAAGAAGCAGTAAGATACATGATCTTGAAATCATGATGATGCCAGAGAAAAATACCTTCACAGGCCAAAGCAAACCGAAATGTGGGAACCACTGACTCCCCACTGAATGATTAACAAAGTCTGCCAACTTACCATTAAAATTTCAGGGCTTAGAATTCTCTCATTTAGGAAGCAGAGATACTATGAGTTTGGCTACTGGGATAGAAAAACTTGTTGTGAGTAGACCTTCTGGTAGAAATTTCTGAGATGCTCTTTGGAAAGAAGGCTACAGTGTATTTCATGGTATCTGGATACTATGGTTCCGCTCTCTAAATATGCCTGAAAGGCCCTTATATTACAATAGCAACATTTCATTTGTTTTACTTTGTGGCTGAAATCCTCTACACTTTTATAAAGAAAAGTCCCATTGCAATCAATGATGTTTACTTCCAACTAGGAATGCATAAGATTTTACTGTAAACTTGTTTTATGCTGCTTTGAACAACAGGAACAGGAGTAAACTATTAAAACAAACAAAACGTGTATTTGGAACATTTTATCCATTGAAACTGTGACTTCATAATGAGGATTAGTTAGACAATTTTATTCTTCAACTGATATGGTATCTGTTCATATGAATTTCAGAAGGTTGTTTAAATCATATGCTGAAACTTCACTTTCTTAAAAAAAAACCTGCACAGAAGAAATTACTACCTCTTAGGAAAGGTTAAGTCAGAAATATTTGTTTATTCTAAATATATTAGATTTGCTCTGTAGATGTATTCATATGAGAGCTTTTGAGAATAATAATTCTCTGCCTGTGTTCTGACTTCACATTTCAGATTTATTTCGTATTCTTATAAATACGAAGGTCAGTTCTACCATGAAAGTCAGGAAAGGCCTCAAAGGTATACAGAAATGTACCTGATATAAACTGTTTTACTCCTGGGCTGAAATGCTAACAATCTTTTCCTTTTCCTTTCTGTAAAGCCGGTTTTATGTTTCCTTTAAAGATGACTGATTTCCATAGCTTACCAAATTAAAACAAACACCTAGATAAGTAGCAGAACCTAAGATGCACCTCATACTTCTCACAAGGAAATGTGATAAAGATACGAGTTTGGATGCTGTTTCATTAAAAATACCTGTAATGGGAAGTAGAAGTTATTGTATTTCTGTTCCTAAAAAGAGATGGGTGCCCAAGTACAATGAAAGAAAACCTACTGTATTCAATATATTGAGAATAACAGAAAGAAGGTTAAATTCTTTCCATTTTAGAGAAAGAGATGTCAGAGAGAAGAATTCTAATCTAACCCTTTTCCTGATAGCCACCCAGTGCATAATAACTGTTACATAAGAAATCTAACTGCTCTTTATAGGGCAGGCTTGACATTAACCTGACCTTGGCTGATATTGAAAAGCTAAGCAGGGTTATATTTAAGTAGTGTCTGGATGGGAAATCACAAACAAATACCAGGGCTGTAAGCTTCACTGTGAAGTTAAGAAATCATCCCAGAAGGCAGCAATGGTAAACCACTTAAAATTATTGCACTATTACTACATAGATATGAACATGAAATTACTAGAAGTTGCGTTCACCTCAAAGTAAACTACCTTCTAGAGTCTATTGGAAAACTTCACAGATGTTTCATTAAACACAAAACCAAGTGGAGGCCATATAAATTAGCCCTAGATCTACTGATGATACCACCAAATTAATTTATACAAAATCTATAGTGCAGCAGGATACTCCATAATGTGGTACTACAGGAATCCCAGAAAATTTAAGCTCTTGAACAATGGTTTAGAATCAAAGTTTATTTGTGCATATTTGCAAAGAAAGCTTAGGATTGATGAATACTAGATATTGATATGCAAGATGTGTAAATATTTTTAGCAGCAGTTAAATGAACAGTCAACTAAAAATAAATGCTTACCATAATGGCTCCATTATCTTGGCCTACAAATATTCGTCTGCTGTCATGATGATAAGCCATAGTTGAACAAGGAGCTGCCCAAAGAAATATTGATTTGCAAAATCATTATTATACTGAATTGAATTTCTGTCTATCAAAGCTGTAGCAGGCCAAATGTGAAATCATAAAAATTCAGCTTCTAAATTCATATTAGAGACATATCTGTGTAACAGTATCTAGGTGTACTTACATGACATTGTATGGTAGATGCTGGGCCAATACTGCCCACTGTCTCTCTTCAGCCATACTCTAATTGTCCTGTAAATATAAATGAAAGGGACAAAAAGATAAGGAGAATTATCCCAGTTAGTCTATTCAGTTTTCATCAAACAGCCCAGATGCATGCTGACACCAAATAGGCTTATTTAATCCAAAATCAGTATCCGGCATCCACAGTTCAAAAATCAGCACTTGGTGTCACAGACATCTGAGAACTGTAAATAGAGGGTAGAACAAAATCAGGTATGATTTCCATTGTAATATCATTCAGTTCAAAAGATTTGCAGTACGAATAACAATTCTGATACCAAATTATTTTGAGAAGTAATTTTTGAGTTCATATAACATACACTGTAATGTAACATTTCTGAGAGTAAGAGAGAACATTGCAAACACTAAGTCCCACCTTGTCATGACTGTATTTTATTTATTTATTTATTTAAATTTATATAGCAACCCATCTCACATAAGCAACTCTGGGAGGTGAACACAATTAAAAGACATCAATATAACACAAAATAACAGTAACAATACATGTACATACTGTAATACAATGGGGCAAGATGGATAAGTCTATTTGGTTTTGCAGTCAACTCCTGCTCACATACCAGGAAATTCCACTACTTGTTGCCCACTGTTTCTCCCACATGCCCATCAAGTCTATTTATGGGGTTATCTCAAACTTTGAGCAGATATGGGGAGCACATAGGGTTGTAGGAAATTTGAACTGCCAGTTCTGTCTGTTTCTCTAGCAGAAGGTCATAGATGGATACAATTCCTGATATTCCAGGTCAGTGTTTGGCAACTGCAGACATTTTCCAAATGTTGCTGATTTCCCAGCAGCCTCCACCAGTATGATCAATGGTGAGGAATGCTATTATCTTCTGAAAAGTCACAAGTTTTCTACTCCTATTTTTTGCACTGCTCTCATTGCATACAGACACTAACTGAATCAAAGCAATGATAAAAGACAAAAAGTACACTTGACAACAAAGACTATACTAAGCTACCAAGATAGTTTTGGAGAATAAGCTTCTAATAGGCCTGCAAATAGATGAACCGGAAGTTAATCAACAGACAGCTTACACCTAGCAATCATTCTACCTCAGCAGTCAGCTGACAAATGAAATGATTTAAGTATGGAGGGGGAACCTTTAAGCAATGTTACACCATATGGTGCTTGACCTGTTAGTAATAAAACCAATTTCATTTTTCCACAGCCCCAATTCCTATTTGGAGTAAGAACTGAGAATAAACAAGAAACAGCAGGGCATCAATATAGTTCATCCGCTCTGAAGCTCAGGGAATAATGTGTATTTTTTCCATGTAATTAATGCAACAGATTTAGTATTCCCTGAGGGCTCTTGTGAACTACTAACAATTAACCTCATGGTCTGAGGAAACAGATTATTATCCAATTATTTCAGAAAAATTTTTTAGGATAGTTTTTCTATAATACTTAACATTCCATCAGCTGCTTAAAAATTATAACTTTATTGTGGTGGATATCAATGCTGCTGTTTAAGAACTATTCAAAGAAACATCCAGAGAACAATTTTGCAGATCATGTAAACTTAAACTATTCTGCATACAGCCTGAACAAGCTGATGAGTCACACAATTACTGTTCATAATTGATAGCCATCCTAAATCCATGTCAAAGAATATTGTTATAAGATAGCTGCCATTATTTTACTAATCATCCCGCCCCAAGACAACACATTTGTTTACAATACTGCCCCCTTCTATCTCACAGTAAGTTTTTTCTTTAATAAACACAGCTGCACACTATCATGGCTGGGAAGAAAAAGATTAAACATCCTTTTCTTATGAAGTGGGGTTCCAATTAAAAAAAAAAGACAGAACTCTTCTGATTAAGAATAAAAAATAAGGAATTATTAGTTAATTACAAAGCAAAATCCAACTAATCTCATTCTAAGTATTATTAATGGCTTTGTGAGCATACTTTCATTGCACTGAACTTACTTCAAACCTCAGTCTGAAAGAATTTACTCCAGACCAGTTATTCCTGAGTATTTTCTTCCGATGGTCAATGTTGAAGGGGCAAAAATACAGGGGAAAAAATGCATATGGTATTTTTTCAAGTATGTATATTTTGGAGAATGGCTTTTCTTGGTATAGTATGATATCAAACTGCCCCAACCTGCAATACCAATGCATTTCAAAGATGTTGAAACCCACCTCCCTCTATCCATGTCACAAAGTTTTTGCACTAAGAATACTTTATACAATAGTGGCAAAGCAATAACTAACCCCATGCTTCCCCTTCCCCTACCCCAAATATGGTTCCCTATAGATGCACTGGGGGACCACTTTTATGACTCCCATCCAATCATACTGGCTGGGGATAAAAAGATTATAGTCCAACTTGTTTTTTTCTTTTTGTATTGGGGGAGATGGCAAAGAAGAGGCTCAATTAGCTCATCCCCACTTCTGATAGGAGTCCATCAGACCACATCAGCCAAGCATTGCTCTGGATTTCTGACTCTGCATGGACAGAAGGAGGTAGAAAAAATAAAACACAGCCATGAATGTGTCTTACGGTTTCCAATTCTCAGAAAAAGAAACCACCGTTCCTTGCTTTTTCCTCTTGCCTCACCACTTTCATATCATCCCACAACCTGGCAAACCCCGATCCCCGCGCATATAAATCCCATCAGTCAGTCAACTTGCTCCTTTCGTCCTCCTGGGGAAGAATGATGGGGCTGGTAGTCCACCCAACTGGGAAGGGGGCGATGGTAAACGGGACGGCCCGCCCCAAACAAACCAGAAGGGGGTGTGTCGCCTGCTGCTTAGCAGAAAAAGGCAAGGACCCTTCGGAGCAAGGACCCGTCTCCAAAACGAGCAACTCACAGCTCGGGGATCCGGAAACTCGCAGATTACTGTACAGAGTTGTTGTTGTTATACCGAGCGCCCCGCGTCTTTCCCGCCTGTCCTTAGGGAGAGAGAGGGAGGGAGAGAGGCGGCGGCCGACCCTGCGCGACCGTCTCCGGAAAGCGTCTTGACGCCTCCCCACCTGTCCTCGCTGGCAGTAATGATGCCGTCCTCTTTGGGGATAACGAGCGCAGCAGTGACGGCGTCCTGATGCCCCTCGATCTTGCTGAGCAGGACCGGCCGGCTGCTCTGAGGCCGCGAGTGGATCTCGGCCGCCATCTCGCCACCAGGCCGCGGTCGGCAAAGTCCAGGCAGCCTCCCCAACTGGAGCGGCCCTAATCGTGGGAATAGCGGCGCCTCCAGAAAGCCTCAGCAGCCAGCCATTTTCCGTAATGACCGAAGTAGCGCCGCCCCCGGAAGCAGTCGGAGGTGGCAGGGGAAGGCGAGGACGGCCGCGATGGCGGAGGTGGCGTGGGGCGCTGCGTGGAGATGTGAAATGAGTGGCTAGGCCAGCGCGGCCTAGTCGTTCATCTTAAGAATTAGAGGGGGAAACTCAAAATCGGGTTAGAGGAGGAGGAGGAATAACTCAAATGCTGATGTCATATGTGTCGGAGCACCTACTGTTTCAGCATGTCTTGTTTATTCGTTTAGTCGCTTCCGATCGTGACTTCATGGACCAGCCCACGCCAGAGCTTCCTGTCGGTTGTCAACACCCCCAGCTCCCCCAGGGACAAGTCCGGCACCTCTAGAATATCATCCATCCACCTTGCCCTTGGTCGGCCCCTCTTCCTTTTGCCTTCCACTCTCCCTAGCATCAGCATCTTCTCCAGGGTGTCCTGTCTTCTCATTATGTGGCCAAAGTACTTCAGTTTTGCCTTTAATATCGTTCCCTCAAGTGAGCAGTCTGGCTTGATTTCCTGGAGGATGGACTGGTTTGATCTTCTTGCAGTCCAAGGCACTCTCAGAATTTTCCTCCAACAACACAGTTCAAAAGCATCGATCTTCCTTCTCTCAGCCTTCCCTATGGTCCAGTTCTCGCAGCCATATGTTACTACGGAGAACACCATTGCTGTAACTATGCGGACCTTTGTTGTCAGTGTGATGTCTCTGCTCTTAACTATTTTATTGAGATTTGTCATTGCTCTTCTCCCAAGGATTGTCTTCTGATTTCCTGACTGCAGTCAGCATCTGCAGTAATCTTCGCACCTAGAAATACAAAGTCTTTCACTGCTTCTACATTTTCTCCCTCTATCTTCCAGTTATCAATCAAGCTGGTTGCCATAATCTTGTTTTTTTTGAGGTTTAGCTGCAAGCCAGCTTTTGCACTTTCTTCTTTCACCTTCATCATAAGGCTCCTCAGTTCCTCTTCGCTTTCAGCCATCAAAGTGGTATCATCTGCATATCTGAGATTGTTAATGTTTCTTCCAGCTATTTTAACTCCAGCCTTGGATTCCTCAAGCCCAGCATGTCGCATGATGTGTTCTGCGTACAAGTTGAATAGGTAGGGTGAGAGTATATAACCCTGCCGTACTCCTTTCCCAATCTTAAACCAGTCCGTTCCGTGATCTGTTCCTACTGTTGCTACTTGGTTGTTATATAGATTCCTCAGGAGGCAGATAAGATGACTTGGTATCCCCATACCACTAAGAACTTGCCATAATTTGTTATGGTCCACACAGTCAAAGGCTTTAGAATAGTCAATAAAACAGAAATAGATGTTTTTCTGAAACTCCCTGGCTTATCCATCGAATATTGGCAATTTGGTCCCTAGTTCCTCTGCCTTTTCTAAAGCCAGCTTGTACATCTGGCAATTCTCGCTCCATGAATTGCTGAAGTCTACCTTGCAGGATCTTGAGCATTACCTTACTGGCATGTCAGCATGTCTTACCAGGAAAAAAACCTTTCTCTAACAATAGTGTTTCTCCATCTTGGCAACTTGGAAGATGTGTGGACTTCAACTCCCAGAATTCCCTAACCAGTATGCTGGCTAGGGAATTCTGGGAGTTGAAGTCCACACATCTCCAAGCTGCCAAGGTGGAGAAACAATGCTTTACAACCTCTGCTGAGAGGTACATAATGCTCAGCATACAAAACTAGAGAAATCATTTACTGGTGATTCTTCAGAATAAGACACCAGAGAGTTCAGAAAATGCTGATACTCACCAACAAAGCTGACAAGCATCCGAGGGCCTTTAATATGTGGGTTTTCAGGCAGTCACGTATGCCTTGGTCACCTCTCAACTGGATTACTGCAATTTAAGGGGCTGCCCTTAAAGACAAGAAGCTGCAGCTGGCCCAGAAGCAGTGGCATGGGCAGTAATGGGTGTGTGGCAATATGTCTATGTCTTCCTGCTCTTTGCAAGCTGTATTGGTTGCTGTTTTACTTCCAGCTGCAGTTCAAGGAGCTGGTTATCACCTATAAAGCCCTGTGTGGCATAGGGCCTGGTACTTGAGGAACTGCCTCCCTCCAAATATTCCTGCCCATCGGGGGTGGAGCCAACATAGCAGCTCAGCAACACACTTTTTCCATGCTCCTGCCCTTTTAATTTTATATTATTTTTAAATAGTATATTTTAGCTATTGTTGGTTTTTTTAGATAGTTTTAGTTAAAATAAGTATAGTAGGTTACCATAGATTTTAAATTAGATTTTTACTGTTAGACTATTTTAAATATATTCATAATTTTTTACAGTGAGACAATTGTGGAGTAAAAGGTGCAAATAAAAGTGTCTGACTGGATTTGAACAACATGGGGAAAAAAATGACATGGAATCAGTTCAGGATCTCTCTCCTCTTCAAAGTCTGCTAAACAACCAAAGGTAGAAGAACTTTTTACACGAAAGGAAACTGTAAGTAAAGCAAATCTTCCACTTCCAACAAATTTGCAGCCCTTGAATCACTTGAATGGGACTTTCAAACAGAACTGGAAAAACAACAGTTGTTAGACCTCTCACTATTGGTCAGGGAAGAGCTCAATGAAAATTTGGACTCCCTCTCGGACTCTCACTGTATGTCTCCAGCGCAACTTGCTAGCTCACCTAATAACTTCAAGGGAAATAAAAGTAAGTTTAAAATAAGATACGAAGTCAGAATTTGGAGAGGCTCCCATGGGAAAATACAATGGTGTTTATGGCAAAGCAATGTCTTCTTACAGCTCAAACTGTTATCTCACTATTTGAGCAGCTGTCAGCTATAAAATATGACTCAGATCTGCTGAAAAAAGACTTTGAGGCTTTTGTTCAAAAATATGCAGCTGGACCTGCCGCCTCCATTAAAACCAATGCAGAAGCTGTGGCAAAGCAAGACATTCCTGGAATGTGCTCTGATAAAGGGCAAGTTGTTAAAGTAAAACAAACTGACAAAAGTGTGCAATGACCAAATGAGTGTACTAATAAATCCCTACTCTCTGATGAGGTAAAGAGAGGTGGTCTTGTACAGACTAACACCCCTTTGGATTCAAAAGGGGAAATTCACTGCAAGCAAAACCGTTTACTTCAGACACAGCAGGTTGCTCTCTGTCTCTCCCTGAATAGTTTCAGTACTGGATGTTGGGATTCTAGGAGAGCAATCAAAACCTCTTTAGGGCAACTTCTGCACTGTCACTACAGACAGATAGATCTATGTGCTGTTGAATGGCTTCCTACTGTACAAAACCAATTTTGCTATCTTTTAATCAGCCTACTATTCTACTAATGCTATTTAAGATCAGACCATACTTAGCAACATTTCAAATTTTTCCCATCAGAATTTTTCACGATGTAATAGTTAAAGCTTTATCAGACTTTGCTTCATCTAGACCTGCTCCAAAACTATAACAGGTTAGCAAGCCCTCCTTCCCACATATGACCTTGAAAAAACAAGGCAGTGGGAGTCAGCCATTCTTACAAAATAAAGGTGTGTCAGATCCAGCTGAAGCCTGGTCTTATCAGTGCTTTTGGTTCTCTGCCCAGGAAGGAACAAGATAATATACTACATAAGCTGGAAAATCTTAAGAAAACCTTACTGGTCACTATTGCTACAGCAGAACCACTTATTGATCTTTTGTCTCCAAACACTGACCCAAATTGCCATTATTCGGTGGACAATGAAATGGATGGAAATTGACACCCTAATAACAATTACTCCAGCCTGTATGGGATGAATGGGGAGCCTGCTGGAGAGTGCCAAACCTTGCTAACTATTGAAGAAGAAGTGTTTCCCATACCACAGACAGATGCTGAACAATGTTCTTTGGATCTTAGACCTTTTCTAAGGTCTAAGCACACATGATGACCTTTTTATTATACCCCTCAGAACCTACTAGCCTTCTTCCCCAAAATTTAGATCTGGATACTGCTCCTGGAAGTTCTAAAATCATCCAACTGGAAGCTACCCCATAAACTCAGGTGGTGTTACAACAGGCAACACTAGATGAAACTCCAACTTTGGCCCCATTCCAGAAGAAAGACTGTATGTACAGCTAATTCACTGATAGTAACCTCAGACTCTAAATGACTCTATCATACAGAAGGGGGCATCTCTATCCTGTTCTGGAATGTTGCAGGCTGGAAAGCAAAGATGTCAGATGTTTCATTTATGGAATATATTTCTTCTTTCGATATTCTTTTGTTTCAAGAAACATGGGCTAGGGAGGATCTATTTCTACTTGGATATATTCCCTTTACTTTGAATGCAATTCCCAGGACAAAAAAGGGAACTCAGGTGGCCTGAGTTCTATAGTTTCTGTTAAACTCAATGTCCGAGTATTCATGCTAGAGTCTTGCTCAAATGTGGTTCTAGCCCTCCTCAGATTTAAATTTTACACTGTATTACTTGTTACTGTATATTTGGTATGATAATGACTGCATTAAAGCTAAAAAGTCTCTCTTACTCAATAATTTCCTTTCACCAGGAAAATTCTGCAAATGCCTCACAATTACTTAAAAAAAATTATAAAGATCTCTTGAAGATAAAGAAACGGCAGGCTATAAGAGAGAATTGGAGTAATTTAATTTTAGCAGCAAAGCTCAAGAATTCCACTTGGTTCTGGCGTTTAATAAATCAGTCTCTTACAGATAGGCGTTTTGGCCCTATCCCACAAATATTTGTGGATAAATGGGAGGATCATTTGAATAACATCTTTAAAAGGGAATCTGCTGTAATCTCAGATGTGATTCCCTCTTGTAATGACCTCCCGGGTTGGCCACCAGTATCCATAGCTGAGGTTAAAGATCTTATTGTCCAATTAAAACCAGGTAAAGCATCTGGAGATGATTTTATCCCCCCAGAATTTATAAGGGAAAATGAAGAGTGGTGGGCCCCAGTTTTGGCCACCTTATTTACACACATTAATAACACAGGACAATTTCCATCTGACTGGAATCAGGCCATTGTTGTGCCAATATACAAAAATAAAGGAAATAGACTCAACCCTACAAATTATAGGCCTATCAATTTATTAAACACAATAAATAAACTTTATGCCAGATTTTTATATTCAAAGTTAGTGGATTGGGTACAAAATGAAAATAATACTATTAATATTATTTATTTCAGGCTGGATTTAGAGAGGAACAGTCAACACTAGATCATTGTTTGGTTCTTCACCATTTGGCAGAAAAATATTCTAACTCCAACCCACTCACGGTTCCCTTTTTGCAACTCTGTTGATTTTAAGTCAGCTTTTGATCTAATACCAAGAGAGATTGTGGGATAGTCTGAGACATTCCATGATTGACAAAAGGCTGCTAGCGCTTATTCAGTCACTTTATTCAAACACCTCCCTGAAAATTAGATGCACCCCCTGGGGACATTTATCTAAAGCAGTCCCAACTTATAGAGGGGTAAGACAAGGTTGCATGTTAGCTCCATTACTTTTCAATTTGTATCTAAATCCAATAATTCAAGTGTTTGCTGTTTCAGCCCATCATCCACCTATTTTGGCTGATTGTGCAATTCCAGCACTACTGTATGCCAATGATGAAGTCATTATGTCTACTTCACAAGTGGGAATGAGAAAAGCACTTAGGGCACTAGCTTTATTCTGCACAGATCAAAAACTTTCAATAAATTATGAGAAAACTAAAATCTTAGTTTTTGCCCGACACCATCGTAAGATTCACAAATGGCAAATAATGGACTCCACTTGAACAGGTGCGCACCTATAAATACCTTGGAGTGCAATTCTATGCTTCTTTATTATGGAATGCTCATTTTCTTTACCGGGCACAGCATACCTCATCAGCTATCAAAAGATTCTACCATTCAAAAGGAGTCCATTATATTCCTGCAGCTTGCAAGGTCTTTCAAGCTAAGGTAGTTCCTCAGCTTCTCTATGGCTTTCAAATCTGCTCCCTTGCAAAGCTTAATATTATTGAAACCATTCAGAATAAGTTCATTGGAACCATATTGATGGTACCAAAAAGTATCAAAAATGCCATCCTACTGGTAGAAATAGGTATAGTTTCATTGGATGCCAGAGCATGGTTCCTTCTTACCTTCTGGCTAAAGTTAATTCTGTTTCCCATTAGTATTTAGAGATCATTTTAAGTAGTCATGGCGAAAAAAAGCCTTAGATAAAATTAAATTGCTGGGCTTCTCTATGGAAAATCTGTGCTCATTAGGATTTGATAATGCTACAACAGCCCTTAAACAATGAATCTGGGATATAGATCTCCAAACAAATTTAAGGAAGATGCTACACCCCATTAACTGTCATTTTCTTCCAGAAGGGTTCATTCCAGCTTCTTATTTATCATCCATTAGAATTTTGAAATTTCGTAAAGCTTTCACCTTAGCCAGGCTGGACGCACTGCCCTCAGCAATCCTTTTTGGACATTTTAAGGGTACTCCTATGCACCTTCAGTTATGTCCATGTGGTGACAGCTCATAGAAACCCTAAGCCATATGTTGTTATACTGTTCCCTATATAAGGACTCTAGGGTAAAGGTAAAGGTTTCCCTTGACGTAAAGTCCAGTCGTGTCCGACTCTAGGGGGTGGTGCTCATCTCCGTTTCAAAGCCTTGGAGCCGGCGTTGTCATAGACACTTCCGGGTCATGTGGCCAGCATGACTCACGGAACGCCGTTACCTTCCCGCCGAAGCGGTACCAATTAATCTACTCACATTTGCATGTTTTCGAACTGCTTGGTGTGCAGAAGCTGGGACGAGCAACGGGAGCTCACCCCGCCGCGCGGTTTCGAACCGCCGACCTTCCGATTGACAGCTCAGCGGTTTAACCCGCAGCGCCACCGCGTCCCATAAGGACTCTAGACAGATCCTTATATATCCGATATTGAAGAAATTTCCAGGCAGGGAGTGTGATTTCTATTTAATGCTACTTCTTTCGGACAATGACCCGAAAATATCCTCCCAGGTTGCCCAATTTTGTGCTACCATCTACACAATACACTGCACCATTACTTAGGTTTAGAAATTTTAACGTAATATTTTATTTTGATCTATTTTTGTATTTTTATTCTTAATTAATTTTAGATTTATATATTTATATTTATTTATATTTATATTTATGTAAGATTGTTACTATTGTATATTTTGACTGTATCTGGCCTTAGGGCAGTAATACATGTGTTGTTCTATATTCCTGCCCAACCGGTGAAGTCAGTAAGAATGAGCACACTCCAGTCTCATCTGTTAAGCGGGGTCATCTTACAGGACCCAGGAAGCAGGCCACCTGGGTTATGGCTACAGCCCTGTGGAATGACATCCATAGTGCTCTCCACCTTCTGCCGTTTCGTAAACTCTGTTAGACCTCTTTGTTCTCCCAGGACCTGAGCCAGAATGGAGGTCCAGCCCCCTTTGGTTGGTTATTGACTACTTGGCATTGGGAGTTTGGGTTCCTGTTAGGTATCTTGTTTTTCCTACGGATATTTTTTGTTTTGTTTTGTTTTGTTTTCAATTTTTATCTGAAAGCTGCCCAGAGTCACTAAGGAGTTGGGCGGCCTCGAAATTGAAATAATAAATAAAATAACTTATATCAATATATTTGCCAATTTAGGGATGAGCCCTGTATTGCATTCTGTTTTTTAATCTTACATTACAGGTAAATGTTTAGTACAAAAAAAATCTTACAGAAAGTTGTAAAACTATTTTCTCCTATCAGAGCCATCTGATTACCAAGGATCATTTATGCTTATTTTTAAAATACATACTCAAATATTTAGATAGGAGTCACTTAAACGCAGACACATTGTCAAACCTGAGAACTGTTTGTAATCACCCCTAATTTAAATATTAAGTTGGATCACTGGAACTTTATTGTATTTCTGTTGGTATGTTTTTAATGTAAGGTAGGCATTTAATGAAAACCATTTTGAGGTACAATATACATTTTAAAAAATGCTCCTACCAGAACTTTTCATTTACCTTGCAAACCAGCTGTGGAGTTGAAGAACTGAACTAGGAAAAGATTGCTCCTGAACAGTGCAGGAAAGTGACGTGTTACCGGATGGAGAAAAATATGTTTTTCTTTGCTGACTGAGCAGTTGCATCCATAGCTAACCAGGGAAAGAAGGGAGTGATTTAAAAGTTTTACTGTAGAATGGGATGAGCAAAATTATATACGCCTTTGAAGTTACTGGACAAGCCGTTCCCACATGTTTACTGAGTCAGCCAGGAGCAGGAAGGCCTCTGAACTGTATTTAGTTCTCCCAAGGAAATTTATATACTGGTCTTCCCTCAAGCCCTTTCAGAGGAAAAAAAAACTGTCATTTTAAAATCCAGGCCTCAAAAGGTAGAAGGAGAAAACTCTGGATAAAGAGAAGCAAGATGTTGCTGGATGAGGGGCTGGAAATGAGTGGGGAGATGATAATCTCCTTTCAGCCTCAGAAATAACTTTGGATGTTTCACAGAAGCTAAAATAAAGTAAAAACATTGAATGAGGAAGGGACAACTGTTTCAAATAATTGTTGTTTGTGTAGACATAAGTAAAATGTCAGCTCTCTCCTAAGGATATTTCTGTGTAATTCAAATTAACATTTTTGTTGCTAATTATTGTTGCTAATATTTTCTGTACTCAGTACAAATCCAGTTCTTTTGTGATTGTTCCATCCTGTGATCTTTGAGCAGCAGGCAGGAAAATGGACCAGAGGATCTGCTTCATCCTTTAGGCTCATTTTTGCTGCTACCACCTTTTATTGCTTGTATTGCTATCCTGTTGGAGAAAAAAGTGTTAGGTTCCCTTAACTTTTATTAAGAAAGCAAGATATTATGGTTATATTGTCTGTATTGGTTTTAGCAGGTTAGTATGAAGATGAAAATAATACAGATACGAAGTATCACAGTAATACAAAACTCACACTTTTTTACAATTTAATCTCAGTAACAGTTATGTTAAATTTTGTAGCAATCTTTTCTTCCTACATCTTCATAAAACTAGTATTCCATAAAACAACAAGAAACAGACCAAAAGATTAGCCTTAAAACCCTATCTTTTCCTTCCAGTGTCTACAAAAATATTTGCCTGAGAAAAAGTGCTGCGTAGGAATGTAATTGGTACTGGGTTACACATAGATTAGAGGGGGGGTTTTTTTAATCCAAAAGAAACATCAGCTGTGCAGCTTTGTAGTTCTTCCAGGTGGTGGAAGTAATATAACAATGAGAGAAGCTCAAGGCAACGTACAGCAGGTTCCCAAGAAGTCTTCAATCCAGCATGGCCAAATTTACTTCAGCAAGATTGCTGTATCTAACATTATTGAGACCAGTCATTTGCCAATACAGGAGATTCTTGGCAACATCATTAATAAATGACCATCCCTCTTCTGCTTGTGAAATGTCTAATGAAGGGATAGTTCATTCACTCTCTTTAATCTTCTTGTAATTTACTTCTGGGCCAGAAGTGCTTCATCATGTCTGAGACAGCTGTTCAAATATTTGAAAACTGGTAAATCATACTTTCCTTTAGTTTCCAATTATCATGTTTGCCAATGTTCTCTGAACATAATCACAATACTCCTTGTCCTTAAATGATAGCATTTAGTATTGGATACAATATTTCAGTACTGACATTTTACATTCCCCCTCTATTATAGCAAGCTCAAATAAAATAAACTGTTGATCTTTTTACATGGTCATCAATTGTTTCCCCCCCTCTAATGCTTCTAATGATGTGCAATAAATTCAGTATAGAATATATTGCACTGTAAAGTATAGACATGTTTTTTGTATTGTTATAGTAGCGATCTGTCCACAAGATGGTGCTGAAACCATATTTTGGCAGTACTGTGTGAGAGCAAGTTATTCAAAGCAGTAGAATATCAAGTTGTGCCTCACTGAAGGTATGCATTTTAAAAACTTTATAGGCAGGAGATAACAAAATATGTTAATCATTCCCAAACATATACAATGAACACAGATGATTTTAGAACACCACACTGTAAATTAATAGGCTTGATGCTTGTAAGTCATAGCACTCCTTAAGTAGCTTCTTGTTAAATCCAAATACTGTGAATAGCAGAAACAATTGAAAGGATTGTACAACATTTCAGCATTAATAAATACAACTGTTCCGCCTGCTTGAAGAGAATTTAATTGGTCTTACTGGAATAATGAAACACCATATAAAATCTTTCTGACCAATTTTAGTATTAGATACATTTCTATTTTGACACCTAGCCCATTAATTGCTCAAGACCAGAGCAAACTCAACTCCAGATTCTCCTGAGTCATTATGAAAAAATTGGTGACTCAAGGAGCTAATGCTAATAGAAATTCTTGTGCTGCAGTTGCTAGAACACTGGAATTTGCTAAGATAGCTTGCCTTTAAAAACCTCATATTTAATTAATTGGGCAACAATTTTCTTTCTTTCTCAATTTTTATCTGCAAAATGAAACCAATAGCTTAGGTGCTATAGCTAGTTAACCATAAAATCTTGTAAGTCTCTGTCCTTGATAAGGTTCCTTCTCTGAGGGTGAATACTCTGACTACATAGAGGGAAAATTAATACCAAAAATTACTCACTGCCAGTCTCCAGTGATTGTTTTCTAGGTAACAGAAAAAAGGAGAAAAATGTACAGAAAGCGCCAGAGAATAGGTATACCAGGGCAACTAGGGCTATGGATCACAAGGTTCCAAAGCTATCCCAGCTTTCCATCATGCCCTCAATTTGCAGGACAATTTAGACTGGCCATTGAGCTGATCAAAATAATTTTGTCTCCCATTGACTTGGTTTCCATTTTCACTTCCAAGACTAAAAGCTTTGGCTTAGCAGAGTATGCTATAAGGCAGCCTTTCTCAACCTTTTGACCCTGGACTCTCAAAATATTTTTCAGGCCTCGGGGAACCCATGAACAATTCAGGCTGAAATATAGGTCAGAAGTTACAAAATTATATTTGTTTCATGTGTAGGGCTGTATATATGCATTAACAGTGTTCTTAAACTAAAAATAAAGAATGAAACTTACCTCTTTAATGTGAAGTTGCCTGAATTTGAAATGATTTTTTTAATAAATTGTGATCTCCCAGGGAGCCCCTAGTGACCGCGCAGAATTCTAGGGTTCCACAGAATTCTAGGGTTCCATAGAACCCTGAGAAACCCTGCTCGAAGTTATCACCCGCTTTTGGATACTTTGTTCACAGAATGTAACCAAAGCTTTGTGTGGGTTCTACTGAAGTATAGAGTCTGAGTGAACAAGTAACACCACATTTTGTGTTTGTTTCATTTACTTCATAACAAGGTCATCTAATACAATGTGCCAGTGCAAAAAAATAATTGCCCCCGTAAGATTCAGTAACTAGTTCTAATTTGTAGCTGTGATAACTGTCCCCAAATACTTCCTGTGATTCATTAGTCTCTCATATTGTGTAGGAATTTCAACCTGTTCCTCCATGGCAAACTGCTTTAACATAATCTTAAAAATGCACGAAGAGAGCCAGAGAATGGATATACCGGGGTAACTAGGGCTATGGATCATAAGATTTTGTGGAATCTTCTGTCTATAGTGCATTCCACCAGAAACCTAGAAGATGCCTTTTGGAAAACTTGAGACAGGTATTAATTTTCTTCTTAGGAAGCAATGGCTTCTGTCTTGCTACTCTCCAGTGAATCACATTTTTACCCAGCACTTTTCTGACAGCAGAGATACATTTATTTCAGCCAAGGTGAAAGAGGCCTGAAGATCATTAGAAGTTTTGAGATTCTTGGTGACTTCTGGCCAATTTTATGCTTACTTTTACAGGATAGCCATTTTTTGGACAATTTACTATTGTCCCAAAACTTCTCCATTTCTCTAGGGAACCTTCAGACTTTAGAAATGAGTTTGTAATCTTTTCCAAACAGGCGTGACTTTGGTACAGTACAGAGATCTTTGGAAAATTATTTTCAGTAGGGCATGACATCCTTCCATCATCTGTGATTAGAACTTTACTGTGATGAAAGGAGCCAAAATTTATGAGATGTATGGGGCAGGCAGGGCTGGCCCAAATCAGTACCAAGTGTTTAGTGAAGTACTCATAACTGGCTCTAGTTATTCCCTTTAACTGAAATGGAAGAGTAATTATTTTTTCACTCTGGCATATCACATGTTGGACTTGGTTTATGAAAGACTTGAAAAAACCCCCCACGAAATTGGTGTTCTTTTTTCACATTTCCTTTATATAGCATAGTGGAACCAACATGGACCGCTGGTAAGATTCACTGGCAAAGATATGCAAGCATCTGGAAAATCCAAAAGCAGACTAGTACATTTTCACAATTCCCAAGAATGCAATATTGAGCCTTCCAAGACAAACATTCTGCAACTGTTTAAAGTTCAAATGAACAAAACTACACAGCTTGACATATTTTCTATACTTTTGGAGATTTGTCTCCCAACTAACTAAACTTTAACTTTAATCTACAATTCTCACGTATTTTCAAAAGTAACTGGAATTGTTCTATTTTGCAATTATAACAGCATACAATAACTGTTTGGTTTCCAAGTTCCTTTCCACAAATACTTTTATTACCAAGCCATACCCCAAAGAGTAAATCAACTCCATCAGTTACTACACTCAACACAGACATAAAAATAGGGCCAAGAAAAAGCTTGAAGATAATTATCTAACCAATTCTTTATCATGTGACAATTTGCTAATTAAATTGTATGCCTTCTGATCTAATGTCTGTTGAATGCGTATTAGGAAAAGTGGGAAGTAGTCCTAAGAACAATAAAGTCCATCAGAAGTATATTAATAGGTACATTCATGTAAACGAGCATACGGTAATCTGTACCAGCAACCTGCATCTTTATGGCTGAGGACCTTGATTTCTGCAGGATTGGCTCTTCAGAGTAGAATTGTCCTGCCCTGTGTATGCTCTCAAGGAATGTATGCTTTTGATTCCCTCTCCCCAGATGGTTTAGGATGTAGACAGATTTTTTTCCCTTGGCTGATCTGACCAGAGGTTAGGATTGCTCCCTTGTATTCCAAAACAGGAGAAGAGCATTATCTTTCTTGGGCTTCTGGAAAGTAAATTGATAAGAACCATAGCTGCTGCATTTGGTCCCTAGTGATTATGCTGACTTTTTTAAAGGTGACAGTATTTTTACGATCTGTTGATTATTGTGAGTCATGCAGTCTTGCAATGGAGTGGCACACAGATATAGTTAAATAAAATAAACTTACACTGAACATCCAATTCATTAAAGATAAAGCACAGCAATTTTAACGCAGGAGTTCTAAACTTTTTCAGCTGGCAGAACCTGTTGCTAAGCTCTAGTGATAGAAAATTGGTGAATTTGATTTTTTTTTCATACAGCCCGATCAAGTTCTTGGAGAACCCTAGGGTGGAATGGAATATCTTTCGAAAAAAAAATGGATCTAACATTTAATGCTGCTGTCCATGACATATAAAGTTATTTCTTTCACATTCAGCCTTCTGAAGCATTCATGCCTGACACAAGGGAAAATATGCTTCATGACCATGTGGAACCTTACACTGAATTATACCAAAATTAACTTCAAGAGAAACATATCTGAGGGACACACAAAGCATGTATTCGTTGGAGCAGCTAAAATACTTTCCAATGGATGGAAAAGATGCAACTTTCTTTCCAGGATGTAAAGAAAAGCAGCCAGGGTAATTGTACAGCCAGGGTAATTGTACAATTGTACAGGGGGGGAAAATCTAAATTTTAACATTTTAAAAACAATGTTTTAGTACTATTCCAATCATGTAGTTTCCTCTGTATCTGAAGATACTGGTTGAAATTATTTTTAGCATACAAATATATTTCAGGGATAGTTGACATGACATTATTCTCCAATATGATACAATGAATTACCAACATACAGGCAGCCTGGGACATTTTGAAAATTTACTTAACAGAGGTATTCCAATGTGCAGATCATTCCTTACAGGAATTATTTTATCACATGGAAATTCCGTCTTAGTAACAGTTTACTTTCAACTCTCTGAATTGTGCATAACCATTTCCCTCCAATATCACTTTGACTCTTGCACTATTTTCAACTGTTCATTATGGTTTTATTTTCCTTTGTACAAAAAATATAAAATTTAAATCTATAGAAAGTGTATACTAGCAATGACAAATTTACATTACACCAATGCAAAGGCATTAATTGGGACATTAGTTGTTTAAATCTCAGCAACATGCACAATCTAAAATAAAAATGGCTAAAGCTTTAAATTGATTTCTAATGGCAAATGCCTCATCCAACTACTCAACTGGCAACAGTAGTAGAAGTAGAAAGGCATAAGCAGATCCAACCCAAACCAACATCAGACTTGTCCCTTTAATTCCAACTCAGCTTAAAGACAATATGAGATAGTCAGAACAAATTATTTTCAAAAGTTGTTAGCACAGAGAGCTAATCAGTAGTTTTAAGGAACTTTACAATGTTTTGAAAAAGGCATTTTATTCTTCCATAAAGAATTCCAGCTACTTAAGGTTCTTCTTTCAAAAACTAGATGACCAAGACATCCAAAGCTAGTTCATAGCTGAAGAATAGGGTACAAAAATATTTAAACAGTACAAAGGCATAAATCTTTAGTTTTCTTCAGAAGGAAAATTTCTTTCTGCACTCAAGGTTTGGAGATTTGTCCCATAAACAAAACAGCACCTGAATAAGAAACGTTATTGCAGAAATTGTATTAATTCACAAATACAAAATGTTCTTACAAAACCTCAAGGCAAAGTTTTCATCTAAACAACACTTTCTAAAGTTATTGATTAGTTTATAACTACTAGATGGAAATTAGTAGTTATATTCTCACAAATCTGCAAAACATTTGAAAAGGCATGGGTTATAGGTTTTGCTATAAGCAAATTTATAGACAAATTAATCCATTTGTTAAGTTCATTTCCTTTAAAAAAAATCCTTAAACCATGTAACTGATTTAAGTTTTGGATTAAATGAACAATTTATTTTAAAACTAGAATATCCTAGTAAGAACCATTTTGTTTTAATTAATTTTGCCTATGGCAAAATCGGATACAATTATTTTCACTAAGTACTTTGCAAGGGAATGGAGAAATTCATCAACTTTTTGTGGAGGCTCATCATGGGAAAAAATAAAGACTATTAAGAAAATAGCTAACAAATGAATCTTTTGTTTCTCATAAATGTTTGCAGATGGGAAATCACTACTTCTTACTAAGCTTACATGTTTTTAATAAAGTAAGTTACTAGTAAGTAAGTTACTATCGTGTTGAGTTTGGATGTTACAATATATTTTTAATGTTTAGATTTATTATGTTAACTTTAGTTGCTGAAAATCTCATCAACACTTGGCCAAAACCAATGTATTGAGACACCAATGCTTTCAGTTGTTGCTTATTCGTTCAGTCGCTTCCGACTCTTCGTGACTTCATGGACCAGCCCACGCCAGAGCTTCCTGTCGGTTGTCAACATCCCCAGCTCCCCCAGGGACAAGTCTGTCACCTCTAGAATAGATGATATTCATCTATCCATCTTGCCCTTGGTTTAATCCTTTCAGTAGGTATATTTTAAATAGATGGAACAAAGCTATTATTGAGAATGATCAAATATCCCATTTATGCTAAAATCACTTTGTAGATCACAGTATTGCAGGATTACGGGTAGCATTCACAAATTTTCTGTCATCACTGAATGAGTATATGCCTAATCATAGCATATTTAAAATACTATTTTAAAGCAGATTTTATTTTTATTCTGCCTTTACTGTATATGAATTAGTGGGAGAGGGGAAGAAAGAATGATACAACTGAATGTATTTTTCTTGTTGACATTGTTAAAATGTACCAGTATTTCAATCCTCTTCTGAGTCATATTTGGAGGGGGAAAAGGTAGCTTCCCTAGCAGCTGGCTTATGTTTAGTTTAGAATATCAATGAGAAATGGATCAAAGCTCAGAGATGTGTGTCTGACAATTGGCCACTGTGCATCTTCAGAATTACATAATGTGCCTTTGATGTCCTAAGCTGCCCATATCTGGGAACTGATGCCAGAACTCGGCTCTTCCACACAGTTGGCATTTTATTTCCAAGCATGCATCATAATATGTAGATTAGCTAAGAAATACACTAATGAAACACAGAACCTATTTGTTCCTGGCAACAACTCCTGAGTGTTTAAATCCTGCACAGCTGCAGATTATTCTGTTGCTGTCAAGAGAAGACATTGCTTATTAACAATGAAGAAGGGAGTCTTAGAACCTCATTTTGAAAGACACGGAAGCAAGTCTGAAATGTTTTCCAGCTTCAAATCTGTCTTCGGAGGAATGCTGTCTTCATTTAGCTAATACAAAAAGGGTGACATGGAATTACCTGTAGGATTGTGCCGTATGAAGAATAAAAATGGTCGATCCACTACAAACCAAGGAGGCGATGACCGGGCTGTTACGATTGCAGCTAGACAAAACACAACAAAAGCGTGAATGATTACTCATTCTTTGCTCTGAATCACTACCACCTGAACTGAATTTAATTGTCTTTTTACAAGTTAGAAAAAGTTGGGTCTAGTGATTAAGGAACCAGGCTAGAAACCAGGAGACTGTGAATTCTAGTCCCACCTTAGGCATGAAAGCTGGCTGGGTGACCTTGGGCCAGTCCCTCTCTCTCAGCCCAACTCACCTCACAGGGTTGTTGTTGTGGGGAAAAAAGGAGGAGGAAGGAGTATTATGCATGTCCCCCACCTTGAGTTATTTATAAAAAATAATAAAGGTAGGATAATAAATAAATGATTTATAATTTTTTTTAAATTAACTGAATTTTTCTCAGTTAAAACAAATCTGAAACACATTCAAAGACAAAGAACACTCTCAGTTTCTGTCTTGGAATAAAAACAACACAGAGAATAATGCAAATGGTCTAGTTTTAGCATAAACTTTCCCCCCGATAGCCACATTTGTTTAGTTTTGTACAATGTTCTAAGGGCCATAGGTAAAGGTAAAGGTTTCCCCTGATATTAAGTTCAGTCATGTCCAACTCTAGGGGGCAGTGCTCATCTCTGTTTCAAAGCCGAAGAGCTGGCATTTGTCCGTAGACAGTTCCATCATCATGTGGCCGGCATGACTACACGGAACACCGTTACCTGCCCGCTGAAGTGGTACCTATTAATCTACTCACATTTGCATGTTTTCGAACTACTAGGTTGGCAGGAGCTGGGACTAGCAACAGGAGCTCACCCTGTCACGCGGATTCGAACCGCCAACCTTCTGATCGGCAAGCTCAGCAGCTTAGCGGTTTAACCCGCAGCACCACCGCATCCCTTCTAAGGGCCATACTCGAATTCAAATATAAATATTTAATGTTAAGTGATTAAAATTCATGTATTTCAAAAGGCTGTAAGGAAGAACATGAAAATTTTAACAGGAAAAACAGGACTGTGTCATATGTACTTCTGACAGTAAGCACAGATCTTTTAAGAGTGTATGCACGTACTATAAGTGCAACCAGCATTTCTGCAAGTATGAAACATATATGTAACATTTAAGATCTCAATACAATACACCAGCTGTTGTGTTTGTACATATAATTAAGTTATTCATGCACCTCTGCCAAGCTACACACAGTAAAAATGTTTTCTAAATCAATATACATCATTACTTGGAAAAGTGTTACAAGTACAGATGTTGTGAAATGCAGTAATGAGTTCTAAATTACTGTATTTTAGTGATCAGATCTGCATACATGGTTATATCAGGGCTCTGTGGGAGAACAATTTAAATCACAATTTAAAATAATTTAAATTACTATGACTAAGTCTTGGCCAGGATACAGCAGTGAAAAGTTTCTTCTATTTGCAGAATTAAACACAAAATCCTTAAATTCTATTTTCGTCTGATTGTAAAAATTGGTAAATAATGTGCATTTCAATAGTTTTATTTATTTTTATTCATTTTATATCCCGCCTTTACTATTTTTATAAATAACTGAAGGCGGCAAACATACCTAATACTCCTTCCTCCTCCTATTTTCTCCACAACAACAACCCTGTGAGGTGAGTTGGGCTGAGAGAGAGTGACTGGCCCAAGGTCACCCAGCTGGCTTTTATGCCTCAGGCAGGACTAGAACTTCCAAGTGCCTCTTCATTAGTTTTTGCTTTATACAAGAATAGATTCACCAGGCTTTTAAAAAAAAGGGGGAGGAGGGGGACATTTTTGGAATAGATAAAAAATATAGCTTGATAATGCTATTTCAGTATTCGTAGAGCTTTTTGGTGATTTAGATCAACCAAATACTTACTTGTTGCTGCAGAAGCTTTGGTTCCATCTTCACTTACTTCAATTTTTGCTTTTTCCAAGATCTGAGATACATGAATGCTTTCTGATCCTGAGGGGTCAACCATAACAAACATGTGAATGCATCATTGTTTCATTCCGTCAAAAAGCAAATTCATTTTTAGTTGTAAGAAAGCCCAGAGCAACAGAAGTTAATGAAAATCCTGATTCCATACATGTTCCTGCCATTAGGCCATATCAAAATATTTCACACATGGTCCTGATTTTGTTTATTACAGATACTGTTTCCTCTTATTTAATAAAAAGTTCCAATGATGATATTCATATGATATAAATTAATAAAGAATTAAAACAGTACTATATTTCAGGTCAAGACAAAGCAACTATATAAACAGTGACCAAGACGTGTTAACCACCGTCTGTATTTGTTTAGTCACACACTCCACCCAAAAGAGCCAGAGAAAGGCATGGATCTAAGTTCCAGGCAGAATGAATTATTCTTTCAAAATTATCCAGTATACAAGCTTTATTTTTCATTCTTTTATAAAGAGAAAACCAATGCAAATGAGCATTTTTTAAAACCAAGTACTGTATATGCACAACATAAACAATTTAAAGTTTCAGATGTGCTATTCTGTAGGTTTCTGTGAGGCATATAACTTTCACAGGAAATAGCCTGATTATTTGGCAAGCATTTCTCAAACAATCTAGGTGCAAAGTTTTGTTGACTTACTGAAGAAACTGTTTTCCTAACACCAAAGATTGATGGGGGTATTTACCATTCAGAACTGTCATAATCAATATTCTTTATTGGTACGTGTCTACAATTTTGACATAATTTCATATTCAGAATTAAAGAAATCTATACATGTAGCAGAAACCAGCATCAGCTTTCCAACCATAGCTTATTCAACCCAACTTTCTGAGTTCTCACAATGCTGATAAACATAAACGAACCTCAGGGCTAGACTAGGCTAAAATAGGAATGCTTAATTTATGGTTTCATGAGTCAGGCAAACAAAGCTAGCACATTCTGCTGATTTGCTCTATTCATAATCAGATTTTTCACCTCACTGATGTAAATCAAACATATGATACAGAAAAACAGGCACCTCTGAACATCATACACCAGCCTTACGTAGCCTGATGTTCTTCAGATTGTTGAACTACAATATTTATCAGCTCCAATCGGCACAGCCAATAGTCAGTGAAAATGAGAGCTGTGGTTCAACACATCCAGAGAGCTATTTGCTGGGAAATAATATAACACACTGGGTTTCCTTTTCAAATATATATTCAAGAATAACATGCATAAAGTCAAAGTATCTACTCTCTATCCGTAATTCTAGAAGGCATTAACAAAAGCATTAGATGGTAACTCACTTGTTATTTTTGCGAAGTTTGCCTTTGATTGATCAAACATATCTCGAATGCCAAGCTCCTTGAGAGGTTCTTTTAAATCTGTTTCTGCTTCTGCTGTAAACCTAGGGGAGCCATATAAAATATATATATGAGAATATCTGTGAAAGGTTTGTCAATGGTATTATTTGCATTAAAGTGAGAAAAAATTACATACTTGGGTAAAATGACCTGTACTCTTTTTTGAACCATAGTTGTCATCCAGCTCTGTATAGTTTTTGTGCTAATATGAGGAATAATAGCAGACAAGGGAGTTGAACTTTGTGCAGGCAAAGCAATCAACATGCTGATACTTTCACCATGATATGGCAGTTCTATAATATTGTACCACAAGTCATTAGGAGTGCTTGTTGTGCCTATTAAGACAGGAAGGAAATGAAGAAATAGCTTAAAATACTTAAGCTTTAGGACCATGTAATGTTATTCTCAGGCAGCTCACAGGTACAGAAGGGGGGGGGGAATATAAATAGGTTTTTTTGTACAAAACAGTATTTTTGTATTTTCTCATGTAATAAGACCAAATAGCCATGAAATGCAGGTGGTAATCTAAGAAATGCAAAACTTAAATGCACAAATAGCCATTATCAAAAATCACAGTAACAACATCTGATAATCACCCCAAATTTGTTGTGCTAATTAAAAGCTGTAGTGGACAAGGAAACCATTTTCCTGATGCAGGCCTAACAGACCCTAATCAGGACATTTTAAATCAGCAATGTCAAAATATTTTATTTACTGGTTTCACTACCACACACTAACATGCCAACCCTGCTAATCAAGGCCAATTCACTCTCTCTTCAAATTTCCTACATGATGAGAAACTGAAGCTACCACCAGGAAGAACCTAGATAATCACAGAATTAGACTATAACTATAATATTCAGTATGAGTTTAGTCAAAAGTTCTGACCTACTTTATGTATACACAGCTAATGACCGCACAGTTGGGAAAAGCTTCAGCACTGTCTCCCTTACCCAAAATATAAACCTATACATTTTCCATTCTTCCTTGACAACATTCCAGGAGGCATGCACAGGAAAATTCCAGGGATTGCTGTTAAACTACCTGTTTCACCAGCGAAGCCAGTGAAAGTATCTTCATGTACACGTGAAGTACACAGGTGCTCAGGAGGTAAGAGAAGATCCTAAATGGATGTGCTAAGCTTCAGGATATGTGACTACCTTGCCTTTCTGAGGAGCACTTTCCGGGAGAGCTTTGTGAAGCTCTTTTCCAAATGATCTGCACAGTCCACTGAACATTTTACTTAATCTTAGTCTACAGAATTTTAGAGGAAGAGAAGTTTTGCAATTTTAAAATTTTCTTAAACATACCACATCGGAACACTGACAGCTGAGCCAGCATAGGCACTTGGTAAGCCTTTCCATCACCTCCATTGAATGTTCGCTTTTTTGTGTTTTCTGGTTGAAATCGGGACCTCCATAATCCCTTAAAATATATTGTATTTATCACTACTAGTCTGGTCAGAACACTGTCGATATCATCTGGTGTTAGGACACTGTCCATCATACCTAAACAAACAAACAAAACCCAACCTCAATTCAGCAGTAGAAAGTAAAGGACACTTTACTTTACTATTTTGACACTTAATTGTATTAAGTAAAAACTGAAGCAAGATAAGAGAGACCACATGGTGACTGTATTCTCATGCCAGTATACAATCTGGTTAAAAAAAAAATCATGCCAACTATTCTGTCCTATATGGAGTTCCTATACGCTTTCTCCAGGAAATGCCTGCTCTCCCATGAACCAGGAGAGTACTGGCAAGGGTTTAGGACATCTTGAGCCTCTTCCCCATTGGTCTGGCACACAACAATAAGTGTGGACTGGACAGAACCCCACCCAACCAGCAGTACTCCCAAGTCCCTATCCCAGCATTTCACAATTCCACTCATTCTGGCTGCCTTTCCCTTAATTACCCTCCCTTGCAGCCATTACCCATCTGACTCAGCTCCACCCAACATCCATTTCCCTAATCCCTGCCCAATAATGCCCCTCCCCTTTCCTTCAATGTGGCTGCAGAAGACTAAATATGATCAGCCTCCCACCTCATCAGACCAGCCCTCCTGAATTGGCCCATAAGAAGGAAAACACACACATATTGCTTATGGGACTGTAAGCCTTATAAACCATTAGTGAAGGAGAAAAACAGCAGTAAACAAAACGCCAATTCCCAAACCAAGAATGCTATAAAGAACATGAGGAGGGAGAAAAAATAGGGGCAGATACACACAAGCAACCACTGACATATTCCTGAAACTCTTAACAACCAACCAGGACAAGCAGATATCATCTTATTCCTCCCACATCTATTCCTAGGATACAAGCAGCATTTGGATTATCACTGTTTAGAAACTTTATCATTTATGTGCATTTGAACCTTGTGGGGGTGTGCAAGAATGTTTCCGAGTTTAGGCATGAGAGGATCCACTGCATTATTTCCTCCTTATTTGGAATCATTGCTGTTTGTTTTTGCAAGAAAAGTCTCTGCAAGCAGCTAATGCTGGGGGCCTGGTTGGAACCTGCAGCCAATCAAGTTTAGTGAGAATAGTTCAGTGGCTGCCAGGATTCTGGCAGTGAATGTTATCACAGACATCCTGGCTTTTCTGGTTCTCCCAACTCTTTTCCAGGAGGACTCAGTATGTGGTCTGGACAACCACCCTACTTTCAGATGTGTTACTGATAGCACCCCTGGCTGAGAAAGGGAAGGACATTTTTATGTGTGTATGTGCGAATGTGCCTTTAAGTCAGTGTTGACTCCTGGAGACTGCCTGGAGAAGTCCCTGTACCTTTCTTGGCAAGACTTCAGAATTGGTTTGCCCTTGGTTGCTTCCCAGGGCTGAGAGAGAGTGACCGGCCTAAGGTCACTCAGCTGGCTTTGTGCCTGAGGTAGGACTAAAACTCACGGTCTCCCACTTTCTAGCCCGATGCCTTAACCACTGCACCAAACTGGATCTCACAGGTATAGTACTGTAGGGTGTAGTTTTAACCCAAAACAAATCCTAGCTATTTTGGATTAAAGCTAACCTCCCTAACTGCACAACTGAGCCAGTTTTGGTATTCTTATAATGCACTAATCTCATCCAGAATCCAGTTAAAAGCACTGAGGGAATACAATGTGAATTTCAGTTAGTAGAAATCAAAAGGAAACTTCATCAGAAAGGTCTGGATGCACTGAGTAAGAACTAAGCAGAATATGTATATAAAAATACTAAAGAAGATTACTTTAGAGGCATGTTTATTAACATATAGTCATTATTATAACAAAGCATACTGCAATATTAAACAATTCCCCAAAACGTTGGGCTTTCAAGCAAGATATCAACAATTTCTATGTCTCACTATGCTCATCTAGAATACCTTTTTTTATTTTGGAATTTATAATAAAGAATCATCAAAGTGGTAAATTTAAGAATAGAAGTATTGTAATGATATAATAAGTGGAAGGGGTTAATGGGTTTTTTATGAAAATGGAATTGTTGGCAAAATATAAACTAAAGGGGTAATAAGAACATTACTGCCTCTATGCTCCCACACTGAATGCAATCAAGGGGATATTCTTAGCTTGAAGAAAAATATTTGGAATTAATTGCAACATTACCTGGACTTTATATCCTTAAAGAAATGTGATAGCTCACAAAGCATGTTTCTGAAGCAATCTGAATGCTTCAATTTTTAGCATTTAAATTTTTTTGTCCCTCCATTTAGTAGTGAGTGGGTGGGAAAGGGAACTAGTAGTAGCAAGACAATCAAGATTAAAAATCTTAGGAAGAGATGCTGCCAGATCCAAGACACTTTTATTACTATTCTTCACTATTGATGCTCACAATATCATGCAAAATAACAAACTATATGCAGACCCTCTGTTCCTAATGCTTAAAACCAAAATTTTAGCCAGTGGGATAAAAGAAACAACAAACTAAAGAAGAAAACAAGAAAATAATCACATACCCTCAGTCTTATTTTTGACCCACTGGTTCATAGCCTCAGCAGCAGCATTCGGATCGTTGAAATCTACATTCTTGACAGCACACTGAAACACCTCACGATTTCTAGAAACAAAAGGTGCTTCTAATTTCAGCCCACTGTTTGCAAAGACCACATTTGCAATTGTAACAATATCCTTATTCTTCTGTGAGACAATAGCTTTGTTTATCTTCTTCAATACTTTACCAACTCCTAATTGAAAGACAAGGGAAGAGAGTATACAGACACATATATACAAAGACACTTTAAACAGTTGGAAGCATTCAGTGACTAAAGGGCCTTCTCAATTGTAAATCTCTTGCTTTTAGCCCATCATCATTAGAAGATTATGTGGCACATTCAGCAATTCTATCAAATATTTAGATGCATCTTATCACTTAAGTTTTCACTTCTCTTACATGACATTTTGCTCCTGATCTGTTCTGTTGTACTGATTGTGTTGGTTTTAATTATTTTAACTTCATAAATGAACCAGTTATTATTTAATAAGGGTGGTATATAAAACCAATAAATAATTATAATTATTTGGGATATAGATGCCAGTTAAAGTAACGCTTCAGGCTTGCAGGATCTAATTTGATTTTCTACTAGAATCCTCAAGTCTATCAGTCAGTGCCAGAAGCAAAACAATGAATCAGGAGGAGATCAGCAATGAAGGAACATCTAAGCAAATGATCGAATATGAAATTTATTCTCAGTACCTGGAATGAAATCATAATCCCGACAATGGTAGCTTTCTTCCATATTAAGAAGCTATGAAGGAACTTCCTGAGTTTTGTCAATACTAAAAAAAATCTAGGAAGCAAGAATCCTTTGTGACCTATTATAGCTCATCATCCATCAGTAGATCCCAATCTGCCCCCGTTCACCCCTGAATTTCTAGAGGCAAACCTGCCACTTACAACAAAAACAAAGGTTCTTGTTGCACCCTACAGACTTATTTATTATGACATAAACGTTCATGTTCCACTTTGTTGGAAAACCTTAGGTCATGAACAAAAGCATCTTTACTCAGCTCTAATTATTTCAATGGAATCTACCTCAAATAAGTTTGTTAAAAAAAAATCTTACCCAATTTGTGCCTCCCGCTATATTGAGACTGTACAATCTAGAATTCTTAGGGCCAATGACTATGCTGGCTAGAAATTCTGGAAGTTGTAGTCCTAAAACATCTGAAGATCTATCGTTTCAGGAAGGCTGGTTTAGGAAATTTCTAGGCTGAGGATTAGACATCCTGGAACATACCTAGCAAAAATCTAATACGAATGGGATAACTAAAGCTACAGTCTTTGAGCACTGAAGCCTCTTTTCCAGTATTCAACCACTGTTCCAGGAAAACAGCACAAACAAATACTCTTAACAGATTGGGTCTGCAGGAGAGATGGAGGGAAAGTCACTGTACGTATGTCAGATTATTTAAACCACAGATCTACTCCTCTGGTCACAACACTGCATAGGTAACAAACTCCTGTAGTTTTAGAAGCACATCTCAGAAAAAAACAAAAAGATTGCTGCAGAGTCACAAGTGACTGAAGCAAATCTGTGACAAGTTGCTGATTCTCCTGTTAAGCTAAAATACAAAACATTAAAGGGAAAGTTTCTGGATGGGGAAAACAACAGGGATGTAGGCTGAAAAAAGCACTATGTTGAGCAGAAAAGTAGAACTCTGCAAAGGCTATGCAGTTTGAAATGGCAACAGCATTGAAGGACCCCTAAAGGTAACAAGTTGAACAGGCAGGTTATACTACCAAATTGCCAGTAAACGAAATGATATTTTACAAATATCATGCAAGGCTCACATGGACATGTAAGAATCCTGCATCAGGAGCAAGAGGCAGGTGGCATCTTATGCTTTCTGCACATTTTTGGCAATGAAACTCAATCCTGCTTACTCTGGAACCAAGAAATCAGTTCTTGTTAGATTTACTGTGCTTAGCATTAGTGCCAAACACTGGAGCCAAGAATGCCTTCTGGAATGAGAGATAATGCTTCACTGTCACTTACTTAATATGCATTAGGACAAGATAACTGCTTAATGTACTGAAGCACAGTAACCGCTGTTTTTACTAAAGATTTCTTGGCAGGCTTAGGGAAAAGTTGTGGCACAGGTGAATTTATTTCAGAAATTAATACAAAAAGTCCAAATCTTGAAATAACAGATCAAAACCACTGACCATTTACGCTGTATCTCATCACTGTAGTCAGCTGCTTCTTTGTCTTGCCATCTGCTCCTAGCTGAAGCATCCCAAGCACTGATGCAATTCCATGCGGAGAAACCACAACATTATCACTAGCTCTAGTTTTGACCAGCTGATTGAAAACTTGGATTCCAATGTCTGATCCCAATTCCTCAAGTGACAAAGGATTTTGAGGAAAGCACACACATGTTGAAGTCAAGGCAGCAAAGAGGAGAGGAAAATGCCAATACATGGCTCCAATCTAGAACAACCTGAAAAAGGACAAAAAATGTATACAACATGAAATGGGCAAAAACACATGAGTTCCACCCAGCACTGGTATGTAGATGCTTTTTCTAAAATTCCTAAATACTATGCCCTATAGTGACTTTACCCAGCTTCACAAATTCAAATTTTAAATCAGTACCCTCACTCATATAAACTGCACCTTTCACAAGAGGAAAAGCTGCCAATTATTTGCAGCAAATTGTTAACAGGGACTAAAATAAATCTAGATTCAGTGCATGGGTGATTTATTATGTCTATCTCCACCATACCATGCTATACAATACAGCAGCTTAAATCACAATATATTTTAAAGAATGCTAACTGTTCTTATACTTGCTTATAAGAACATCCTTTTACAGGAGAAGCATTTTTACAATTGCAAAGCACTGCTGAAATCATAATTTGCCTATTCATCTAAACGTACATTAATTCTACTCCTGTTTTGCTCTCTGGAATAAAATTTCAGAAAATCTTATTTCACTCTTGAACCCTAAGTCTTGATACAAAGCCAATCAAATGTTGAAGTTATTATCTTGCACCCTGTTAGCTTGAGTGCCCTGGAAACACTGTGGTTATTTTTAAGGAGTGTTAGTTTTATAACCACTGTACATTCTTTAATCTTCTGTGTTGCTTTGCTAGGCATTGCTTTAAATAAGATTTTGCACCCAATAAGCAACACTGATCAAGGACACACATTCATTATATATTCTGCTCTAGGAATGGGAGACAGTAAGGAATTGAAACAAAATGAATATATTAGCGCAGAAAAAAAAACACATAGTCACAAAAATCTTTTGCTTAAAGACTTTTTTTCAATATTATGCCAATAGCAGGCAGAAACTTCCAATTTCTGCAAGTGTACTAATAGAGATAACACCTTGAGTATTCAGATAGGATAATCCAGGATAATTGAATTGCTGTTCAAAACAAAGCTTTTCTCTCTGAAATATTAGGCAACATCATTTGCTCTGAAACTTATCCCCCGCAGTAATTTGTTTTGCTGGCAGTCACTCTACAGCAGTGTTTTCTCAACCTCAGCAACTTTAAGATGTGTGGACTTCAACTCCCAGAATTCTTGGAAATTTTGCTGCCTGGGGAATTCTGGGAGTTGAAGTCCACACACCTTAAAGTTGCTGAGGTTGAGAAAACACTGCTCTACAGTATTAATTAACCATCCCAATGGTTACAATCTTCTAGAAAGTGAGTAGGGAGGGCACTGTTTGAGTCTTCAGGATAAGCTTGCTCAATAGTACAAAGGCTACCATGGACAAGGCCTACCATCTTGACTAAGTCCCATTAACTGCATAAGGAGGGATTCTAAACAGGAGCTCTCAAGATGATTGGATCAGATGAATGGAGTCAACTTTCACAGGATGGTTCCTGATGTAAGCTAGTTCTGTACTGGGCTTAATGGGCTGTAAAGGGCCAGGACTTTGATTAGGACCTGGAAGCTGATGAGAAATCAGGGCAGTGCCCTCAAACCCAGAATTGTAATGGCAGAGAGAGCTTTTTACACAACTGCACAAGTCTTCCAAGGGACATACTGTAGCTATCTTAATACTTCAAAAACAAATGATTTCCTTGTTTTAACATGTTCCGCAAAGCACCTCTTTCAGCTGTAACATGTACTTTTTCATCCTTATATTTTAACTTTATAAGAATAAAACAACCTAGTAACTAGATACCTAATACATTTGATTAGAAGGGGTTCAATATAGCTGATTAAAAAGTACTTTTTTCAGTAAAAATAGGTATTCAATTCATTGAGAAAATAAATTACAGCTTTCTAATGAACTGGAATAATTAGTCAATTAACCAGTTCACAGTATTTTTAGTAGGACACATACAGTATAATAGGAAGAACTGTGAAGACTTCACAGTTTAGCTCTTGCCTTTCTGCTTTGTTTTTTGCATTTCAGTGAACAATGCTCTACATCTTACATAATACAATTCAAATACAATTATGTATTTAGATTCTTAATTTAACTAAGTTTGCAATAAAACTTATTTCAAAGAAATGAACTGTCTTGTCAGATTTGTCCAAAGAAAGCTCAGGCTATGCTGGTAAAAACATCAATACTTTCTTTTTCAGTGCATATGCTGATGTCTACTTAAAAGGTGGCAGCTGGACATTTCTAAAGCAATATCCAGTTCTAGAAGGGAAAATAAAACAAAATAGGGAAAACATGCAGAGCATGGTTTCCGGAATTCTTTCCAACCTTGTTATCAGTTATGGCTGATCTATCAGTAGAAGGCATCTATCAGTTCTATCACTAGAAGGTATCTGTGTTTTACAGTATTCCATGTAATGAAGCAATGTAGGGGATTGTGCATGCAGTTTCACCCCAGGGTATGCATACATGTTGCCATTGCCTGCATGTATGTATGTGAGGGACTAATCAGGGTAGGTACATATGTGCTGCTGTGTATGTGCATATGTTCCTGCTCTGCCTTTGTGTTGCATCTGTGGGTGTCTGTATATTAAGCATGCATTGGGAAGCACAGGGTGGGCTGTATATGCTTCATTCTGAGTCATGTGACTGAAAAGGGGAGGTTACAGTGGAGATGTTGAAAGCATATGTAGACAGCCAGACAGAGTCCTAATTCCCTTTAGATAATTTCTTTCCAACATTAGATGGTTGGAAATAAACAAGACAGGGAAAGCATGCAGAGCTTGGCTTCTAGAATGCTTTTCAATCCCTTTATCAGCAGTGGCCACAAAAGGAATCTGTATTTATTTCTATGTGAGGAAAAAAATGTGTTGCACCTATGTTTCTGCTTTTCCTTTGTGCTGCGTCCCTGTGTGTTTATGTAATAGTGTGCACTGGGAAGCACAGGGCAGGCTGCATATGCTCTGCTCTGAGTCACATGACTGGGAGATGGGAGGGCTGAGAATGGTGCAAACATTTCAAGCAGCTGTCCAAATGCCTCTTGCAGAGGGATGCGTGGGGGTGTGTGTGGCAATGTTTTTCTTCACGGCCCCCACCCTAATCTGTTCCATTTTCAAACTCTACCTTTCTTTTTCTAGCTTTTCCTGCCTTACCAAAGTTGGTCCATTCTGTTCTTTCAGTTATCCTACTGATAGATAAGACTACTAAGCCCCTTTACATAATTTCTTTTCCACATTCTCTTGTACTGGAAAGAATAAAGTGCTGCATAGCTTATTGATAAAAGATTTCAACATCATTCAGGCTTTCCTAGAATTGTTGCTCAGCTTACAGCTTTTCTTTTAAAAAGGCTAGCTAACAAGGCAGCAACCACCCAGAGTCCCCCCTTTTCGGGGGGAGATGGGCAGTGATAGATATTTGAATAATAAAATAAATAAATAAATAAATAAATTAAAGTCCTACATGCCTTTCATGCACAATTGTGTAAGAGCTAAAAGAAAATATTTGAGGAACCATTTCCTCCTTATTCTAAAATTTTAATATTCTTAATTACTTTTATTTTATTCTTAAAATGTGTATGCTGCCTGCAAAATCAGACTATCCTGGAACAGCCTATAACAGGTTAAAACCACACAAAATATTAAAACAGTTCAAATGTACAATGAAACACCTTCAATCAGCCTGAAATGATAGGAAGTGCAATCCAGCCAATACTGAGGGCACCAGGCTGAGGAAGGTTCTATAATTGGCAGCATATTGTACTATAAATGGATAGCTGCTTTCCAGTACTAGATGACAATGGAACAATTTGTTTCACATAAACACCTAACACCACAGAATCAAGAGTATTTACTCTAAAAGGCATACCTGCCATCTATGAGCAGATTGCCTATAGACATAGACTTTGTATAGACAGTTATAATGAAATATGGGACTCTATTATAAAAAATACAGGAGGTTAGGAAAAAGCACAATAGTTATATAACTATATATATTTATATACTGTGTGTGTGTATACACACACACACACACACTCGCATATTTGCATTAGATATAAATATATAGAATTGAACTATTCACTTTTGTAACAGCTTATTAATACTTTATATTTTTTATTATTTTTTTCTGTTGTATTTTTTCCATTTATTTTTAAGCACTTGTTATGTACTTTTTTATAATGTATGTATCCTTGTGTTTCGTTTTTTTCCTTTTTCTGACATTAAAAAAGTTTAAAAAAAATAAACAATTTAAAAAAAGGTGTGCCTCCACATGATGTATATTTAGTTTGCTCATGTCATTCTTATAAATCAAACAATAATTTTTTAAAAGGCCAGCATGGGTACAGCTATGAAAGATACTACATTCTAAATGAATAATGTATCTGTTTACTGTATAGCTTCCTTGTGCAAGAAACACTTTCAGTTTCCTTATTAGAATTTAAGCATATCTTCTGGGTATGATTTTTTTAAAAAAGTCCTTGTAACACCTTTTCCAATACTTGGAAAGGAGAAACTTGATCCCTCACATTCTTGGGAACCAACTAAACTGTAGCAATTAAAATGTACAGCTACATTTTTTTCGAATTCATTCAATCATGTCCAATTCTCAAGGACTGCCTGGAGAAGTCCCTGCAGTTTTCTTGGCAAGGTTTTTCAGGAGTGGTTTGCCATTGCCTGCTTCCCAGGGCTGAGAAAAAGTGACTGGCCCAAGGTCCCACAGCCGGCTTTGTGCCTAAGGCAGACCAGAACTCAGTCTCTCGGTTTCTACCTGGAGAATCACTGCGCCAAACCACTACACCAAACTGTTTCTCACACGTATCTAGTAATCAGAATGAAAAGTTGCCAGCGTCTTATAAAAAAAAAACCATGGCTTTCTCTAGAATGCTACCTGTTCGATCCTCAGTTTCAATTAAATAGACAGAGCTAAAAATATTTATGTGTGTCTAAGACTATCATACTAAAGCAGAGAAAAGTAAATTTGTGAAACACTGCATTATATTTTAAAGTAATACAGACCTGTACAAAAAGGATGGCTCTACTTGAATTAGGATGAAGTCCACTGGCAATTAAAACCAAAAAGATGGCAGAGCAATTTTCAAATTAATCCTGGTCCAAAATACCTCATACCTAGAAGATACAAATCATTCTAATTGTTAAAATAAAAATAATTTACATCTAGGTAACAAAAAGGTAAGAAAGAATGGCCAATCAAGTATGCCCAGGACTGTAAAGGGAAAGGTATTGGCCAAAATATTGGGAAAGACACAGTATATATAAATGTTAGAAGTCTCCAAAGTTAACGGGAGAATTGGAGTGCTAAGGGCCCTGCTCACAGTCACTCCTGCCCTCATGGCCTCCAGACTGGACTACTGCAATGTACTGTACACGGGGTTGCCCCTGAGGAGTATTTGGAAGCTTCAGCTGGTGCAGAATGTGATGGCATGGGCTTTTAATGGTGCCAGGTATTTGGCGCATGAGACACCACTGCTGCGTGAGTTGCTTTGATGCCCAGTATGCTTCCAGGTACAATTCAAGGTGCTGGTAGTCACCTTTAAAGCCTTTCATGGCTTGGGACCGGATTACCTGTGGGACCGTCTCTCCCAGTTGTTTTTACCCATCCTACCCAATCAGGCAGGGGGCGTGGTGGCTCAGTGGTTAAGATGCCAGGCTTGTCGACTGGAAGACTGCAAGTTCAGCAGTTCAAGACCCGAGCACTGCATGATGGAATGAGCTCCTGCACTCACCCCAGCTTTTGCCAACCTAGCAATTCGAAAGCATGCAAATGCAAGTAGATAAATAGGTACTGCTTCGGCGGGAAGGTAACAGCATTCTGTGACTGTCATGCTGGCCACGTGACCGCGGAGTGTCTTCAGACAATGCTGGCTCTTCGGCCATGAAGCAGAGGTGAGCACCAGCCCTTAGTGTCGGACATGACTAAATGGGAACCTTTACTTTTACCCAATCAGGTAAGAGGGGCATGCTCCGGTTACCACAAGCCTATGTGTTGGCTGGTGGGGCCCAAAAGGAGAGCCTTTTCTGCCAGGGCACCCAGCTTTTGGAACATTATTCCTTTGAAGGTCAGATTGGCCCCAATCCTGCTAGCCTCTTGTAAGGCCCTGAAAACTTGGCTTTGTGTCTGAGCCTGGGGCCCCAGGTGTAGGAGAGAGGCCATCTCCTGGCTTTGTTAATGATAGTTTAATGCTTGGGTGCTATGTGTTTTTATTTTTTATATTGTATATATTTTACTTATTTTTACTGTAAGCCTCCTAGAGTCACATATAGGGCAACTATATAAATTGATTAAATAAACAAAGCTAGAGAACATAAATACAAAAAGCGTAACTAAAAAGAGGTGGAAGGTGAGAACCAGTGCAACCTATAAGCTCTATCACAATGATGTGAAATTGTAGCCCTCCAGTTGTTGCTGAACTAGAACTCCCCTGAACACAGCTGGCTCATAATTTGGGAATCCTCTTGGACTCACAGCTCCTGCGCAAGGAGCAGGTGGCATCTGTGGCTAAGAGGGACTTGGCACAGTTTCATCTTGTGCAGGAACTGTAGCCTTTCCTGGAACTGTCACTTGCTCCTTAGTCCCCAACTGAC
Source organism: Candoia aspera (assembly GCF_035149785.1). NCBI lineage: Eukaryota > Metazoa > Chordata > Lepidosauria > Squamata > Candoiidae > Candoia > Candoia aspera. Next base: position 32,379,792 of record NC_086158.1, on the reverse strand, counting down.
CATTGCAATGCAGTTTGCATGGAGATGCCCTTGAAAAGCTACAGATGGTCCAAAATGTAGCAACTTGAAATTCTCTCCATTTTCTCCCCTCTTTAGATTTTAACTGTTCCTTGCTCTGACTTCATCTTTTCCTCTCTGTAAATGTCATATGGTACCTTTTTTCATTCTGATTTTTGCAGCAAGCATTCTCTTCTATGCATTTTTATCCAGAGCCACTTTCACTTCATGATTCCACTGCATATTCTTTTTCACACTTCTCATTAGTTTAATTTCTACATCCTCTTTCATTATGTCCACTTTCCTGTCATTCTGTTTGGAAATTACTTTATTTTGTAATACTTTTCATATAGGATTTGCACCCTCTCTTCCTTAAGTCATTCTATTTTCCCAGTCGTTTTTTTCACTACTTTCCATTTCTTCCACATCATTTTTTCCCCAAGACCTACCCTTGGCAATACCAAATAATGGTCTGTCCCATATTCAAACCCCTCATCACCTTTGCATTCTTCATTAACATTTTAAAGATCTTTCATAATAAATAATCAAATAAATCATGCTTATTCGTTTCTTTTCCAGATATACATATAAGTAGGCTCAAATGTAAATCAAGTATGCAAAACAGATCTTTTTCTAAGCAAATGCTCACCAAACAGTTGCCACTGACATTAATTCTTGGGTTTCCAAATGATGCAATCATTTTTTGGTACTTTCTCATCTTGCTTCCACTCATCCATTCAGGTCACCTAACAGAGTATTCTTTTTCTCTGCAGATTGCACTCATTAAGAATTTTGCATATATCTTCTCAAAATTCATCCCTGGATTTTTATCATCATTCACAGGAGCATAGCACACAAGTCTCGCCAATCCGCAGGCTCATAAGGTACTGTATATGACATCAATTCATCTTTTCTGACATAGACTTTTGATACATTTTCTCACATACAGCACATTAAACAAAATTTTCAAGTACTGTATCTTCTTGTTGGAAGACAGCAAGAGGCTTCATAAGCAAAGACTCTATCGTAGGATCAAATATTAGAACAAAAACTGACTATAGAATGTTGGAATTTCTTGAGAGTACTCTCAGAAGATGATGTCTAAGGTAATTTCAATGCCGTACACAATTGCATGGAAAAGGAAATTTAACAGCTCAATTCAATCATGACTCAACTTCACCAATATGTCAAGAACTGTTACCTTCCCAGGCTCAACCTAACACAATATTTATATCTGATTGAGTGATAATAGATCTGATCTTCTTTCTTCTTACTTTATATGCTGTGGGGAATGGAAGTGTGTATTCCCCATTCAGTAAACTGTTAGCTGCAAATACAGACATGCATCTTGTCTCAGGGAGACTACAGACATTTTTAATACACATACCCACAAAAGGCATGTTCTGGGGTACATGCAGAGTCAGATCCTTCCAGCCTCTCCCCTTCTGTAGAGAGAGAAAGTTTCTCATTTCTTAAACACACACAGAATTCCTGGGAGAAATGAAAGCAAAAGCTGTGTGCTGAGGTGGTTGGTGGAGGAGAGAAAGAATTATTTATTATTTCCTACTAGCATTTCTATGACACTCCATTCTAATCGTTTTGAGTGGGAAGCAACATAAAGATGAAAAACCGTAAGGAAAAAAAAAAGAACTATAGCATCAACTATAGTGCCATCCACCCACAAAGATGCCACTAGGATTGCTGTTGTCTTTGAATTTCAGGTTCTTTCTTGTCTCTGATAATGTCCTTAGCCTTTATGTGATTTATGCAGTTTGGCATCTCTTCACATCAGAATATTTTCAGATAAGAGCAAGCCAAATTCTATTTCAGGATTTCCTCAAGGTCTACACTGTATATTGTTCTGAGATGTAGAAGAGTGAACTTACCACCTGGAGTGAGCAAGCATTTCTCCCCTTCTGGATCCAGAGTTTTGGTGCTACCTGGGAAGGAGGGTGAAAACAGCCCCACCCTCTCCTTAATTGGAGAGTTTGTTTTATAAAAAGGGAACTGAAAGCAAGCATGGGTTTGGGTCTGTCAAGAAAGAAGTTACAGGTAGTCCTCGCCTAACAACCATTCCTTTAGTGATGATTTGGACTTGAACGGTGCTGAAAAAAACCACTTATGATTGGTCCTCACACAGCCGTCACAGCATCTCCGCAGTCACATGATCACAATTTAGGCACTTGGCAACCAGTTCGCATTTATGACCATTGCAGTGTCCCATGGTCACGTGATTACCATTTTCCCAGGCCAGCTTCTCGCAAGCAAAATCAATGCGGAACCACGTGATTCACTTAACGACCACACCGTTCATTTAACAGCTGCCACAAAAAAGGTCATAAAACTGGGTCAGATTCACTGAATGACTGCTTCACTTAGCAACCAAAATTCCAGTCCCAATTCTGGTCAATTCTGGGGGAAGAAGTGGCTTGACTAGAGTCTGAAAACCCATGAAAGCCTGCAAACCAAACCAAGCCTGTATTAGCCCAGATGCAGAGCTCTACAAACCTGCTCCAGGAATAGAGGACTGTGAGTGCTGGGGAGGGTGGGGGAGAGAAAAAGCCCATTCACAAGTCTATAAAGGAGTGAAAAGGGTTTTCACATGCAAATGGACTAAGAGTGGCCACAATCGCTGAAGACCTGGGGAAAAGGGGAAGATTTTAAAAAATTAAGAGCTGAGAAATAGTTAAGAAAAACCATTAAGTTTATACACATAGGAATAAGAACACAGAAATAAAACACATGGATAGAAAATGTATAGGTTAAATAAGAATAAAGAGTTAGGTAGAAAATAGACTGATAATAGAATAAGATAGTTTATTTTTTGTAAAATAAAATAGTGTTGTGTCAAAAAACAAAATGCATTCTGTGGTCTGTGCTCTGTACTGTATTAAGAAAAGCCCTAACAGGGAGCTTTTTACAAGGTGCTTGATTTCTACTTTTATCCACAATTAATCATTTTTATATGTTACTTCCTATAATATAAAAGAAGTTTTACATTTCCTCTTCTTTTATTTTTTAATATAGTTGCCTTAACTCTCAAAGATAGGAAGTTGCCTTCCCTAGCTGTACACCTCAAAATTATGAGTGCCAAGGGATGTCCCTATAGATTGTTTAATTTTTATCATCTTTGTCCTTTTATTTGGAAGTAAGGGTATAGGCCAGTGTTTCTCAACCTTGGCTGGTTTAAGATGTGTGGACTTCAACTCCCAGGATGGTATGGCTGGCTGGGTAATTCTGAGAGTTGAAGTCCACACATCTTAAACCGGCCAAGGTTGAGAAACACTGGTATAGGCTATCAGAACTGTCTTACCCATTGGTGTTAAGGGAGAGGATGTCAGATAACGGCATCTCCTTGGAAGATAGGGAATAGCCTATTAATAACCGCTGATAGTATCAATCAGCCTAATGCAAGCTTACCCTGAAATAAAATGAGTACCATTCAGTACAATACAGTAAAGCAGTGGCCACATGATGGCAGAGTTTTATCTCTGCAAATCTATCACTAGTTTACCAGAATGCCCTACCATGGGACACAAATCTATTACAAACAGATATACAGCCTGATTTTAGCTACCTAGGTAAATCTAAAGCCACACTGAGAAAATTGTGGCATCATTAGTAGTCAGGATGAAGCATGAACCATCTTACACATCTTTTTTTAATAATTTGCCTTATCTAATTTTTTTATGGTCAGTTTATAATAAACAATAAAGGCTACTTTTTTCTTTAGGACTACCAGATTTAGGCTGCAAAACCTGAGGTGGTCATTAGTTGGCAGCAAAGTGTATTCTCTATCTCTTTGCTATTTTCTAGTGGTCATCCAGATTTTTGCAAACCAGGGCTGACACATTCTTCCTCTACATTATCAGAAAATTGATAATTCAAAATCTGTTCCCACTTTTTCTCTATGAATATTGAATCCAACATTATTTAAAGAGAGTGAAAAACCTCAGGTGTATCAAACCTTAGCAGGAGGTAATTCTTAAACAGTTTAAATTTATGTGTGAATCAAGGTGAATTATCATTCAAGCTCTGCTGAACAACTCTTTGTGTACAAAGAATTGCATTTTTAAAGTCTCCATTTTAGGTAAGTATGCTTATCATTGTCCTGATGGCAAAAACTGGTAAGTTAAAGAACATCTAAACACTAAATTTAAAACTCATACAAGACTATCACTAACAAATTATTCCCTGATAAATGTTTAGCATTTTGCAAGCCCTACTGGGCAAACCAGATCCAGAAATAGTATAAACTCCATGGAAGACTTAAGACTACTTTTATTTGTACTGGCTATAGGAACATAATCTTGCAAGTCGAATTGTGCTCCTCTTTCTCTCATTTATAACTGTGTGAGGGACATGTCTGTCTGCGACATTCACACACACTTTCTGTAAACTTAATCTATGTTTTCCTTCTCCCCTCTTTAGTAACAGTTCTCCCCTCTCTCCCTCAAGGCCATCCTTTTACTCTCTACACGAGCTTTTCTCAATCTTCTCACTCTGGAGGAACCCTTGAAATATTTTTCAGGCCTTGGGGAACCCCAGGACATTCAGGCTCAAATATAAGCCAGAAGTTACAAAATTGTTATATTTGTTTCATGTGTACGCCTGTATGTATGCATTAACAGTGTTCTTAACACTAAAAATAAAGAATGAAACTTACCTCTTTAATGTGAAGTTGCCTGAAATTGAAATAATTTTTTAATTAAATAACGATCTCCCAGGGAACCCCTAGTGACCTCTCCTGGAACCCTGGTTGAGAAATGCTCTACACATTGTAACTGACCTTTAAATAGACAAAAGTCAGAACAGATCATGCGGAACATAAAATGTGTTCCTTTATTCAATTTATAGACAGCAGAGGGTGCACATACTTGCAGATGAAGACACCTATAAAATATTCAGAATCTTTTAAAATAAAAATTATTGTTTCTCTATTTACTAGAACATGTTCCACTGTTCTGGTTTATGAGTTAGTGATAAATTAGTTTATTCAAAAAGTCCTCATTTACTGTGTACAAAAAAAAAATCCATTCAGTTAAGTCTCTACTACTTTCCAAAAGTGCTGATAAAGACTATCATTATCCGCAGTCAGCATAATCATGGATAACTTGGCCAGCATTGATGCAGCAGGGCATCAGGGTTAATTTGTAGTTACAGGTAGTATCAAAGGCCTCAATGTGTTTTTTAGAAAGAGATGGAAAGGTTACCAGCCGAAGTTGTACTTCACCCCATGCAGCATCACTGTTGCGGCACAAACTCTATCCCTTTTGTATGTGCGTGAAAGGTCATGGTATGCTTATAAAAGGGATGAAGTTTGTATGCAATGGTGTGGTGCTACTTTTGTTATTTGCCACCCCCATCCCCAAACCTTCCTGACAATGCCTCTGCTCCTTGCAAACCCATATAAGAGTGAGTGACTAGTACAAAGGAAGAGTACTGACATATTTGGATAATATAGAGAGGATGCTAATAACGTGTATATTCAAGAGTATCCTGCCTCACAAAGTGAAGAATTGCACAGGATCAAATTGGGAGAATGCAAAGCACACAGATGACGTCTAATAAATCCAACGGCAACACCAAGATTTGGATCATAGATTAAGTTCCTGTGGTTTATAATCCATATAAACCATATTTCCTGGCACAGAGCATACTTTCAGTAAAGGATGATCAACCAAATTATTATTTACCCAGTCTAATTCTACCTAATCCATGGTGTGACCACATCTGGAATATTTTGTGCAGTTCTGTCGCTGCATCTCAAAAAGGAGTTAGAGAAGGTTCAGAGGAGGGCAACTAAGATGATCAAGGGGCTAGAGCAGGCGTGTCCAACCTGCGGCCCATCGGCCGCATGTGGCCCTGAACAGCTAGTAATGCGGCCCCCCAAAATCATAAACTTTTAACATTTTGCAATTTTTTTCATGACTCAATTGCGTGGTGCTTGAGTAGGTAGAAACAACAGAACTATGTGTAGGGGAGGGTGCAGTGCAGTGCTAACGCCGCCACTGCCCGCTACACACGTCAGCTTGTGGCAACTTGGCGTTATATATAATACTTCAACCTACCTACACGTGTTCTGTGATGACAGGCATTTATTGTTATTAAGTAGACATGTAAGCTTTCTTATTTGATTATTAAATTTTGCTTTATTTGCCTACCTAACGATTTACGATGGGCTTGTGTTATTTCTTTAAAAATATATATTTATTCCTAAATAAATTTATTCCAGCATGGCTTCAACATCATTTGAACAGAAAACAGAACCCCCAAAAAACAAAAGAAAATAAGAAAAATCATGGATGAAGGAAGAGTATACAATGAAAAATGGACAGATGAGTACTTTTTTGTCGAGACAAATATGAAGGCACTATGCTGAATTTGAAGGGAAAATGTGTCAGTTTTCAAAGACTACAGTTTGAAAAGGCATTATATGGAAAAACATGCTGCCAAATTCAAAGCTTATCAAGGAATCTGTCGTAAAGACAAATTAGCAGAACTGAAAAAAAGTCTGTTTTCTCAAAAAAAAATTTTTTTTAAAAAAAAGTCACAACTCAAAAGGACTCTATTAAAAAAGCTAGTTATTTGGTAGCAAATCTGATTGCAAAAAAATCAAAACTATTTACCGATGGTCAGTTTATTAAGCAATGTATGGAAAGCGTGGCAGATATAATTTGTCCTGATAAAAAAAGCGACTTTTCTAAAATCAGTTTGTCTCACCAGATTATAGCCAGGCAAATTGAAGAAATAGGAAAATCTATCGAAAGAGGTTTAAGGAGTAAAGCTGCTAATTTCAAATTTATGCTTTGGCGATGGATGAAAGTACTGATGCTACAGATACAGCTCAACTTGCCATTTTTATGAGAGGTATTGGTAACGAATATAATGTCACTGCAGAAATGGCTTCTTTGGTGCCATTAAAAGACACAACTAAATCTCTTGATTTGTACGAAGCAGTAAAAATGACATTAAAGCAATTTTCTTTAAACATAGTCAACATATCTGATATATCTACTGATGGCACCCCGGCGATGGTTGGTAAAAGCAAGGGTCTTATAAAATTGACAAAAGATGATGCAAGTGTCACCGGCAACTCATGTTTGATGAAGTATCACTGCATTCTATATCAAGAAAATTTATGTGTGAAAGCTTTAAAAATGGATAATGTCATGCAAATTGTCATCAAAGCAGTGAATTTCATAAGAGCCAAGGGATTGAATCATCACCAATTTCAGGAGTTCCTTAAAAGTATGGATGCTGATTATGGGGACATCATTTACTTTTCTGAAGTATGGTAGCTAAGTTGCAGTAAAATGCTGAAAAGATTTTATGATTTGCGAAATGAAATCAAGTTGTTTATGGAATCAAAAAGAAAATTTGTGTCAGAACTTGAAGATGAAAAATGACTCACAGATTTAGCATTTTTGGTGGATTTGACAGCTCATTTAAATGAGTTAAACATGCATCTTCAATGTGAAAACCAACTTATCATTGCAATGTTTCAAACCATAACAGCATTTGAAATGAAACTTAAAGTATGACAAGCTCAAGTTATGGAACATTATTTTATACATTTTAAGATGTTGGCTAAACACAATCCTGTGAAAAGCAAGAAATATGCAGCCTTGCTTTTCAGTTTGATACAAAAATTTGAGAACAGATTTCAAGATTTTTGGAAAAATCATCAATATTTTAGTATATTTTTGACTCCATTTTCAGTCGACATAACTACATTACCTCCGAATTTTCAACTGGAATGCAGAGTTGCAATCAGACATTCAACTCAAAGAAAAATTTGATCATGTCTCTCTACTGGACTTTTATAAGACCTATCTTCCCAGAGAAAAATATCCTTTGCTTCACAATCACGCCTTATTCATGACATCGCTTTTTGGCAGCATGTACATTTGTGAGCAACTATTTTCAAGGAGGAAGCACACGAAGAGTAAAATTAGAATTAAAATTTCTGACGAGCACCTTGAGAACTCACTAAGAATTGCAACCACTTTCATCAAACCAGACATTGATGCATTAGTTTTACAAAAACAAGGTCAAATATCCCACTAGTTTTATGTTGCCCTCTTTTTAAAAAATTTATAATAAAAATATAAAAAAATTAATGAAGTTTTATTACTTATATACATTAACTACATTATATATTTATGTGTGGCCCAAGACAACTCCTCTTCACTCAGTGTGGCCCAGGGAAGCCAAAAGGTTGGACACCCGTGGGCTAGAGCAACAAAGGAAAGGTTGTGGCATTTGGGGCTTTGGAATCTGCTACCACAAGACGTGGTGCTGGCTACCAGCTTCCTTGGCTTCAAAACAAGGGCGGGACCAAATATCCAGCTTTCACAGCATTCACTACAAGTGGGAAGATAATCATCAGGACTATAGGTTTATGTTTTATTACACAGTTACCTACAATGTAATATACTTAATTAAATATTAATAAATCCAGAATTTCAGACTGATACTGAAGATACTCTGATTTCATAAAGGTTACATTTTTAGTCCTCAAAGTGTTCCAATTTATTCATATGAGCCTCATTTAAACTAGTGAAGCTTCCAAAACATTCATACAGACTTCTGTGAGGCTACCAAAGTTAATATACAAATCACTGGCCACAAAATATAAGAGGTGTGCCAAAATAGCATGCTGTGAAGCTCAACAAACAAATTTGCTTGAACCGTTATCTTAGAGCCAAAATACACAACCCCAAAAGTTCTGAAAGAATTCTAAATAAATTTTACTCATTTTATTTCATGCCTATCATTTGTTCATATTATCTCCAAATTGTTCAGATGGACTCTAAACCTTTTTTTGGGGAAAGAAATGTTCTGTTTCCAGAGCATGTATTTTGTAGCTGACCTAGTTCTTCACTGAGTAGTTTCTGAAAGGATGTTGTCAGCAACTACACATTAGAGAGCCAAATGCTTTGGCAAGCTTTAACTAGGATAGACATTCCACTTCCATGACTGACTGAACAAAAGGTTCATCCCATTTCCGATTGTTTAAATGCCCTCTGATAGAAAAGTCAATCCACTCAGCACAGGTGAGCAGTCTGAAGAGACCAGTAGAAGCAAAGTGAGTCCATATGGCACAAATCTAATTCCACACAAAATTAAGAGAAGTGCACTCAACCCACATAGATATGTGTCAGCATCTGCTGTGCCTTCAGGATGTTGTTTTCAAGTGTTACATTTTAGGTAAGCTTAAGCTCTTAGCCACAACATAGTTAGCTCATGCTCTTCTGTTTGAGAAGCACAAAAAGATATTATTGGCATGTTCTTTTAGAAAATTAAATATAAATAAATGATATTGTATTTCAGACTTCAGATATTAGTATTCAAGTATTGTCCTCAATTCATTCAAGCTGACTGCTTTCCCAAAATATAGTTAGATACAGTAATATAGTGCTTTGGATTATCAAACTGTTACCAAACACTACATCTAATAAAATTATTTGCAAAAAAAAATATTTCCTAATTACTAAGCATTATATGCAAACGGCCACTTTTTAACATGTCTTTTTACTATTTTTTTAAAAATTGAAAGATGCCTATATTTGGGGATATCAAACAACCATATACAGAGAAGGCTGTATAATTACAATGCATTTTTCATTCTGTCATTAAAGACAACCTTAAGTCTGCAACAGGATTTCCACTAGAAATTGTAGTCATTTTGGGAACTACCACTAAAAACCAGCAAGCAACATGACAGTACCTGAGTCAGGAAGACCGGCTGCAACGTCTATACCTGAATCACAAAGAACTGCTGCAATGCTGAAGATTCACTGTTGCAATAGGAATTGAGACTTTTAAGTTTCCTATAATTAGAACCACTGTACCACAGGTACATACACAGATATTTGATGCCCAGATTATATTTAAATTGTTCCTCACTTAGAGCAAATCATAGGCATCTCCAGATGAGGAGATACACAAAGTCTTGCTACCAGACGAGGATAAGTTCTTCCAAATAGCAGAAACAAAAGAAAAAAGATTATGTAAATATACACTGGAAGTGGGCGTTGCAAACATTCTTGTGGAAAGAAATAATTTGTCTGTATTTATTTTCAAGGGTGTTCTGGCTCTGCAAAGTGAAGAGATGCACAGGATCAAATTGGCAGAATGCAAAGCACAAAGATGACATCTAATAAATCCATTGGCATCACCAAGATTTGGTTCACAGGTTATGGTCCTGTGGTATATAATCCATATAATCATATTTCCTCGCCCAGAACGTACTTTCATGGTGATTAACCAAACTATGGTTCAGCATTACTTGTGACCAGTCTAATTCTACCTAATAAATTGTGTGGCCACAACTAGAATATTGTGTGCAGTCCTCTTGCTGCATCTCAGAAAGGATACAGTGGAGTTAGAGAAAGTTCAGAGGACGGCAACAAAGATGACCAAGGATCTAGAACAACTTCCCTATGAGGAAAGGGTGTGATATTTGAGGCTTTTTAATATAGAAATCAAGTGATGAGAGGGGACATCACTGAGGAGTACAAAATTATGCATGGTGTGGATAAAATAGCCGAGGAGAAGCTATTTTTCCCTTCCCAAAATAATAGAACCAGAGCTCACCCAAAGAACTTGAATCCTGGAAGAATCAGGACAAAACAAATTATTTTTTTACACAACATATAATTAAACTTTGGAATCTGCTATCATGAGATGTGGTGCTACCAGCTTGGCTGGCTTCAAAAAAGGGTTGGAACAATTCCTGGAAGTCATGGGGATCTATGGTTACTAGTCTGAAGGCCTCTGAAGGCCATCAGCTGGGAGATTCATGGAGTTGTGCAGTTAGCTGGCCACTGTGAGGACCGACAGGTAGACTAGATGGGCCAGGGGTCCAATCCAGCATGGCACTACTTATGTTACCTGGAAAGTACAATGGAAGAAAGCAATATATTAACTTTTTTCCCATTTCCCAAATGGAATACATTGACACTGATTATTGGCTCCCGTTCCTCCACTTCTTATTCATCAGTCAAAAGATCCTGTGGGAAACTTCTGTAGACTCTGTTTGCTTCACGTTTTCTCCAGACTGAATCTACCCTTGGTGAATGGCTCAATGCCTACTGACTATCCCACAGAATTCTCTCACAGGGCCGGCACAAGACCTTCCATACTAGATGATACTGGAGTTTCACAAAATACAATACCCTTCATTGAGAGCTTTTCCATACACAGCCAGTCTAACAGTAATCATTTCCCAGGAATTTTAACCTTGCAGGTGCCTGACAAATTGCTTTATGACCTAAGCATTGTAACTATAGGAGAAGATGAACTCTGCCCTACTTGGATTAAATGGTCATGCAACAGGGAGGGACATGTAGTAAAATCCGAAATTCTAAGTCAGCACATCAAATTTATATTACAATAACTAATAGTTTAGATGAGTCATTAACAGCCACTAATCTACTTCAGTTACTCCAACCTGATCCTGTATCATCCTCAGCCTCAAACGCTAGGAACCAGATATTTCAATCAAAACACTGGTTCGATTTAGATTGCCTGGAAGCAAATAAAGGCCTGATTTGGCTTTTTAATAAATACTAGATAACTCTGTGACCCATTGGGTCAGCCTTTGAGAGAAAGGTAGTGCAGTCTGATGTGACCAGGAGAACACCAAATTTTAGGCTGACCATATTTTTTTTTAACCACAATACTGGATGGTCCCATGATCATCTAAGAAGAGTATATATCATACACAGAAAAATAACTGTAGTGGCAAACAAACTTCAATAATAAGTCAATATTTACTTACCTAAACAGATAAACAGAATGACCATGGGTGGGCAAAAAAGCAGTGGGAGCAGGAGTGACTTCCGGCCAGGTCTCCCATTGACTTTGCTTGTGGGAAGCTGGCAGGGAGCATCAGAAATCACGATCATGAGATCACGGGGACGCTGCAATGGCCACATCTTTGCAAATAAAACTGGTCTGAACATTGTGGAAATTTCAATTCCACAGGAGTAATGGGTCTCAGATTTTTTGTGAATTAAGTTAGCGGATTTTAGGTACCTTAATTCAAAAACTATTGTGGTATAATGTACCATTAGGCTAACTTGAAGATACAGACCAACAGATAAACAATGAGAGTTTTAGTAGTATATTGATAAGGAAGATCTGCAGACACGTTCTGTTAACAATGTATATAAGCAATTGCTTTGTGGGAAGAAAAGGGAAGGAGTCAGAAATTCCTAGTAGTAGCTGATAGTAGCCACTTAAGCCAGAAATTCAACTCAATTCTGGCAAGTCATGGTTGTACAATCAATAAATCATCCACTTTGCCCCACTTTTACAATTCCAGTGTTCTTTTAACACACAAGGAAAAAATCAAATTGATTTGAATGTCAATTTACTTCTCTAGTGGCCACTGGTAACAACTTCAGAAATTAAAAATTTAACAACCTAAACCAGGAAACACACCTTGTAATGATACTTGACAGCAGAAATTATCTGCAAGAACTTAGAATGGCGGACCCCAGTGTTAGGCCTCCCTTTTTTCTTTCCAAGGGTTCCAGAAGATTAGGGCACAGAAAAAATAATCTCTATTTATAAAAACAGAAAGAGAGACCTACCACTTAATTATCATCCAATCAGTTTATTCAGTATCATTAGCAAACTGTATGCCAAACATCTAAACACAAAATTGTTGGACTGGCTGGAAATATTTATTGCAAGGATAAAGAATTAGGAGTAGATTATGAAAAAAAAAATGGTCCTGGTATTTGCTAAACATTCCAGAATTCACAGGTGCTTGATAAATGGTCACAAAATTGAGCAAACCAATACTTTCAAATATCTCAGAATCACTTTTCAGGCCTCTGATGAGAGAAGTGCTCACTCAGACCATGCTGTCTAGAATGCTCCCAAATCGGCCTCGGCAGTCAGAACTTTCTGTTGATCAAGTGGTGCCTTATTAATTCTTGCTGCTTTAAAGTTACTCTCTGCCAAAGTGTGCTCTCAGGTCCTGTATGGTGCTCAGCTAGGCTCTATGCTAATTACTCAAAATTAGAAACTACAGTCTAAATTTCTACAAAGCATCTTTCAAGTTCCACACTGTGTCTCAAATGTAGCTCTCCATGAAGCCAGTGTAATTAAGAGTGAAAGAACTATTTGGCTTTTTTTTTTTTAACTTGTTGGTTACAGTTAAAATTTCTGCCCATAGGCTTGACCCCTCTGACACCAGCAGACAATTTCAATGCTAGATGGAGGAGGGATCTACTTGAGAAGCTGCACTTTTATGGATTCTCTGAGAAGTTCTCCTATTCCTAGCGTACAAACAGGCCAAAAAGGTAGTGACACAGAACTCGCTGGATGTAGGAAAACAACTAGATTAGTCTCAACCATCCCAAGAGGCTTTCTTAAGTAGCTGATCTTCCTCACTCAGACCTGTGGGATATTTAAATTTCATTCGAGTTTCCAAGCTGAGAAGGGCTGGAACATTAGCTTGGTTTAATGCTCTGCCATTCACTATACTTGAAGACAGGCATAAAAAATATATCCTATGCTACCTGATTGTGTCCTTGTGACACAGATGCAGTTGGATGCACCACTGGTGTTTTATTACCCCACAACTTCTATGGGGATTCCAGAGCAACTTTTATTTACCCTTGTATAATAAATACCCCAGACAAACAGATTCTTTTTACATGCAAATCCTCCTCTAGGACCAGACTGACTGTACTTCCTTGCTAAATTCTGCCAGACATATTAAAATTAGGCAGGAACTGAATCATCCAAGGATAATATTTTCCAGACTCCTGCCATTTAGCTCTGCTTATGGACACAGTCTTAGTTTTAACCAATACCATGATTTTACTGTCCATTTTTCGGTTATTCTTAGCTCAATTTCTAGGTCCTTTTAGTTTAGTATTAACCAGAGTATGTTAACCCATAGGCAGAAAGTAATCAGAATCGACGACTTCTATAGAATGCTGTGGTTAGCTCGTTTGTTTTGCTTTGCTTTTGTTCTTGCTTTTATGCTGGTCCTTGACCGAAATAAAGAATTGCCTGTTTACTTGATTACTGGCCCCAGACGGGCATCAGAGGAAGGTGAACTGCCTTGTTCGAAAACTGTGCAAATTTAACTATCCAAGTCCGTCAGAAACACGCTTCGCCGCACACAAACTTTTCAACCCCAAGAGTTATTTTCCGCAAGCTCAATCTTGCCCCCACCATTACATTTCAGCCAATTTGCAGACGACCAGTCTGAACGGGCAAAGGGCTGTCACCAGGCATGCATGAATCTGAAAGAGCCTCTCCCATAGTGGGCAGTCGGGGCAGGGAAGAGCGGCGAGTGCGCGCGGGGGGCGTTTGGGAAGACCCCGGGGAGAGGGGGGTGGAAAGGAAGAAAGGGAAAGGAAGCAGGCCAATCACGCCCATATGGAAGCCGGAGGGAGGGGAGAAATCCCATTAAAGCCGGAGAAAGAAACAAAGAATGGGAGAAGAGGAAAAGGGCGCGCACTTTGGGAACTCGCGTCCTCGAAGACTCCTGCCTGGATGCCAAAACACCCTCGCTGGAGACGTACCTCACCTCGAAGCGGCAGGAGTAAAGGCTGCTGCTGCTGCTGCTGCTGCTGCTGCAGCTCCGCGTCCTTCCACCACTCGGCTCAGCGACTAAAGCGAGCCGCCCCGAATCCGGCATTTATCCCGCCGCCGTCGAGAGCGCGCAGAAGCGACCAGGCGGCGCCCACTTCTCTTCCTCTCTCCCTCTCCCTCTCTGCAACCTCCGCCTCCCCTATTCGACTTTCTCCACCATGTTCCAAGGTTTCTCTTTCTTCCTCACAAGATCGCGCCGCAAAAAAGATCTCACTGGTCCTGGTCCCGTTCCAATTCAGCAGCCCTCCCCGTTACGAAACCGCGGCCGCCGCTGGCTCTTTCGCCTCCGCCGCCCCCACTCAACCAAAGAGAAACCAAGAGGGCGGCTTCGGGCGCCGGCGCCAGAGCCAGTTTGCTCTGCTGGTGTGTCTCTGCTGTTTCGTTTGCCAGCGGAACTGTTGCCTCACCGGGTTTTCAGTAAGAGTTTTAAAGATTAGTATAGTTGCTCTCACTGACAGCATTCCATATCCTAAAAGAACACCAAAGGGAGAAAAAAAAGCCTCTAGTGATCCTCTTACAGTGTTTTAAATTAATAGGGTGACAAGTGCCTACAGCAACAAAATATTGCAGTAGATCGTACACCCGCCCAAGATGCAGGCAGTATCTCGGATACACCGTTTCTTCCATCCTCTCCCGATTTCCCTTTTCTCTCGAGCACCATAACATTGCTGGCCAGCCTGCCTAGTCTCCCTAAGTAACTGTTGGAAGATTTTCTGTTTGGTTTGGTTTGGTTCTGTAAATGTAAAAATCCCTAATGAAAGTAGAACTCTGCTTACAACACATAAACTTCCCTTGTGTGCATGAATGATGTCGTTTGAGGGTACAGAGAACAGCTGCAGTCATAACTGGTACTAAGCCAAAATAAAACAAGCCATGCTAAGGTGTGATGCATGCAGCAGGCTACGTCACGTTGACAAAGTTCATGTATATGTCATGCATATGTCATAATACGATATGCAAGCGCAGCTAGAGAAAGGGAATAAGATTGTTGTAGAAGAAATGAGAGATTGTACCCACTTTTGGCTCTAGCCTCATCCACTATAAATTTGAGTCCTACCAAATATTAATAGGTAACCCTCTGAAAAATACTTCCAGGGGAATGTAACTTAACAAAATAAAACATTCTGCACCTCTGTGCAGAATGCATTGCATTGCTGCATGTGTTTGATTTGAAAATTCAGTCCTATCTTCTATCTGCTGGAAGAACCGATCAGGAGTTGTTGCTTCTCACAATAAATATGATGAATAAATATCAAACAAATAAGCAAAAAAATTCCTCATGACTTGAGTTCATTATTGAAAAAATTCAGATCTAAAGTTACAGCTTGAATTTTCATTTGCTATTACTAAACAAAATTTAAAGTCTATTGCTTGAAGCTGGGCCTTTACAGGGACTGACTTGTGTCCAACCAGAAAAGAAAAGTATCTCCTTCTCTGGTATGCAAAACAGAAGAAAGAAGAGCTAACTGCAGGATTCTTAGGCTTGCTGCAACAAGTAACCATAGTTGCTCACTTAATATGAACCAGGGTAATGAAAATGACAGATCTAAGGCCTCTTAAGACCTCCACACCACAGCATTTTTATTCCCTGTACCCATGTTGTGTACATTTCTTCAGACATTTGCAACCTCCAACCCCCACCGCAAAAAATGAAATGGAATGAAATGGAAATAAAAAGTGCTATGAAGGGCTTGCAAGCTGTGACAAATGAAAAAAATAGTAAGTTAGCATTTTGGTAATCAAGCACTTTTCTCAGTATTATAACCATAGGTGCCAGCTGCTATGGCAGCTGGGAAGGAGGATTGAAGGAGGAACAATGCTATCACCAGGCACCAGAAAGAGGGCCCTGACGCCCTATGTTAATGGCTGCGCTGACACTCAGAGACAGCGTGATTCAAGAGTTCCTACCAAGAGGAAAATGAACCACCAACAAGGCCAACAGGATTGCTACACTGTAAAAGAAAAAGAGTTTTGCTCTGGCTTCAAATTAGCCATGCAGAGCCAGAAGAAAGCCAACTCAGCTCTCAAACCCAGTTAATACAGTGCA
Organism: Candoia aspera; assembly: GCF_035149785.1. NCBI lineage: Eukaryota > Metazoa > Chordata > Lepidosauria > Squamata > Candoiidae > Candoia > Candoia aspera. Next base: position 32,363,120 of record NC_086158.1, on the reverse strand, counting down.
ATCACACAGGTTGGTAGCTGCTTCTGCATTGCTGCGAAGAGGAGCATCTTTTGGTCTGGTTTTATATACTGTTTTGGTATCGTTCCATATTAGGCCTGGGTAAGGTGACTTTGATTTGTCTTGTTGAGATGAAGAGGCTACGTGCCCTTTCTTGAGAAAGGTGCTTTGCAGCCTCCTTATCACGTCCTCCATCATTTGCAAGCCAAATGCTGAAGAAAAGTAAAGCAACCAAAGTGAGGCAATGAATCTGTTTCATTTTGCTGTTGAAAGATTGTTGTTGTTGTTTATTCATTTAGTTGCTTCCGACTCTTCATGACTTCATGGTCCAGCCCACGCCAGAGCTTCCTGTCGGTCGTCAACACCCCCAGCTCCCCCAGGGATGAGTCCGTCACCTCTAGAATATCATCCATCCATCTTGCCTTTGGTCGGCCCCTGTAACGGTTGCCTAATCCCAAATACTCAGTCTCACAAGCTCGGGCTTAAAGATAACTGATTTATTAAAGGAATAGTATGCAAATACAGAGAAAGCTGAGAATGAGCAAAAGCGCGCCAAATACAAACTTAAAAGCCTTGCCTGTAAGCAAGTTCCGCCCCATCCCTCGTCAGGACGCTCCCCCTCCCAGGTGCTAGAAGCCGTTAGACGTGCCTGGGAAAGTAACCTTGAGCAGGAGCGCAAACCCAAACATACATTCCAAGCCCTCAAAACAACGGAGGGTGAAGGAATGGAAAAACCCCGGGTGAAGGAACACGGAACAGAAGAGAACATGTGAAACGTTACAATGTTAACAGCACATTGAAATGAGAACATGACATATTGCCCCTCCCAAAAAAAACTATGGAGCAGGTTTGTCAGGGTAGGCAGAGTGGAATTGGGCTACGAGACGAGGGGAAAGCACGTCCGGAGCAGCAACCCATTCAGGATGAGGGAAATGTTTCCAGCGGACGAGGTATTGTAAAGTGGAGCGCTGGCGTCGGGAGTCGAGGATGGATGTCACCTCGAAGTGTTGCTGGTTGTCGATCATGAGTGGAGGTGGTGGAATGGGTTGTGGATGTCAGCGGTCCGACGACAGGCAGGGTTTGAGTAAACTACAATGGAAAACAGGATGTAAACGTTTAAGGTTGTGAGGCAAATCAAGTTTAAACGTAACAGGGTTGAGTTGAGCAATAATTGGAAAAGGTCCGACAAATTTAGGGCCAAGTTTCTTAGAGGGCTGTGGGGACTTGATAAACTTGGTGGATAAGTAGACTTCATCCCCGACAGCAAAGGATGGTTCTGGGGAACGCTTTGCATCGGCATGGCGTTTATAGGTAGCCTGGGCATGGAGGAGAGCCAGTTGAATATTAGACCATGAGTCTTTTAGAGAGTCCGCCCAGTCAGTAAGGGAGGCTGGTAGCGGTTGAGGATGAGGAAGTTCAGGAATAGGAACAAACTCACGTCCAAAAACTGTTTTAAAAGGAACTTGACCAGTGGTTTGATGAACGGCATTGTTGTAAGCGACCTCAGCAAATGGGAGTAAATCGACCCAATTGTCCTGTTGGTAGTTAACAAAAGCCCTGAGGTACTGTTCCAGTGTGGAATTAACCGCCTCTGTAGATCCGTCCGTTTCCGGATGCCAGGCGGTGGAAAGTGACTGTTTTGTACCCAAAAGTTTTAAAAATGCCCGCCAGAATTGTGACGTAAATTGTGTGCCTCTGTCACTCACCAAACGGGCGGGGATACCGTGGAGGCGGTACACGTGGGTGAGGAAGAGGCGTGCCAGCTGTTGTGCGGTGGGGATAGACGCGCATGGGATAAAGTGGGCTTGTTTGGAGAAAAAGTCTTTGACCACCCAAATGACAGTTTTGCGTTGACTAGGGGGTAGATCAACGATAAAGTCCATGGAAATGTCCTGCCAAGGGACAGATGGGGTGGCAACGGGTTGAAGGAGACCTTGGGGTTTGCCTGGTTTGCGCTTTATCGCAGCACATACAGGGCACGCAGTCACATATGCCTTCAGGTCTTTAAGTAAAGTTGGCCACCAGAATTGCCGGCGAACAAGGTGCAAAGTTTTTACGTAGCCAAAATGTCCAGCCAGCTTGTCATCGTGGCAGCGCTGGAGTATGGTTTTTCGCATAGCATCGGGTACATAAAGGCGATCGTTGCGCCAGGCAAGATCGTCGGTGAAAGTTAAAATGTGTCTATTGGTTTGCAAACAAGTATCTGTTTTAAGGTGGGAAAGCAACTGTTGTTGCAAATCGGAGGGAATTGACAAGTGCGGCGAGCGGCTGGAAGGCAGAGCGGCTGGAGGTTGCGTTGATTGCGCTCGGGTCTGGCTGCGAGTCACTGCTGCCAAACTTAATTGTTTGTCGGTCCAGACGGTGCCTTGGACCGTTGGCCCTGGGCCAGCATCTTGGGGTCTGCGGGAGAGTGCATCAGCTAAAAAGTTTTTCTTGCCTGGTATAAATTTAAGGGTGAAGTCGAAGCGGCTGAAAAACTCAGCCCAGCGCAGCTGTTTGGGACTGAGTTTTCGACTGGTGCTTAGAGCTTCCAGATTTTTATGGTCGGTCCAGACTTCAAAAGGGCTTGAAGTGCCTTCCAATAGGTGTCGCCATGTTTCTAAAGCCGTTTTTACAGCAAAAGCCTCTTTTTCCCAAACGTGCCATCTTCTCTCCGTTTCAGTGAATTTGCGAGAGAGGTAGGCACAGGGTTTTAAGGCGCCAGATTGGTCAGATTGTAACAAAATTGCTCCTATGGAGAAATCAGAAGCATCGACTTGTACAACGAAGGGTTTAGAGGGGTTTGGATGCTGTAAAATTGGTTCTGTGGTAAAGATTTGTTTGAGCGCTTCGAACGCTTGCTGACAGGCAGGAGTCCATTTAAGGAGCGCGCCTGGGTTCTTTGAACGTCGCGTATCCCCCTGTCCTTTAGTTTTTAACAGTTCAGTAAGGGGGAGGGCGATTTCAGCAAAATTTTGGGCGAATGCCCGATAAAAATTAGAGAATCCAAGGAAACTTTGTAATTGTCTCCTGGTACGGGGAGGCTCCCATGCCACAATAGCCTCTACTTTTGCAGGGTCCATTTCAATGCCCTGAGCTGAAATTTGATAGCCTAGGTAATCAATTTGTGACTGATGAAATGCACATTTTGACAGTTTTGCGTACAACTCTGCTTTTTTCAATTTAGCCAGTACCTGACGCACCAAGTGGATATGTTCTGACATGGTTTCAGTATAAATCAATACATCATCCAAATATACCAGTACCCCCTTAAATAGGTGGTCATGCAAGACCTCATTGATTAGTTGCATAAAAACCCCAGGTGCTCCGGATAAACCAAATGGTAAGACTTTGTATTGGAAAGCCCCAAGAGGACAGTTAAATGCTGTTTTCCACTCATCCCCTTCCCTTATGCGAATACGAAAATAAGCTTCTCTCAAATCCAGTTTTGAGAAAATTTTGCCTCTGGCCAGATGTGATAACATATCTTTGATCAGGGGCAAAGGATATTTATTTAATATTGAGACCGCATTGAGCCCGCGGAAATCGGTACAAAGCCTTAATGACCCATCCTTTTTTGGCCTGAATAGGACAGGGGCTCCTACCGGGGAATTAGCCGGCTCAATGAAACCCCTAGCCAGGTTTTTGTCAATGAACTCCCTTAGCGTAGTGAGCTCTTTGGGAGACATGGGGTATATTTTTGGGTGAGGCAATTTTACGTTTGGTAAAAACTCAATGGCACAGTCCGTTTTTCGGTGGGGTGGCAAGCGATCCGCTTCCTTTTCCCCAAATACCTCAGCAAAATCCTGATACTGATTGGGTAGTCCCTCAAGAGGTTGAAGCGTTTGCACAGTAGTATACGCTACCCCTCCACCCTCCATGTCTTCCAGTAGGTCCTTTTCGGGTACTTTGTAAAATCCATCTGCAAAAGTCACAGTTCTATGCAGCCAGTTGATAAAAGGGTTCTGTTGCACAAACCAAGGCATCCCCAAGATTACCAGAGGACCCCCCACTGGAGCTACCACAAATGGCAGCTTTTCTTGGTGGGAGCCCATCTGCAAGGCGACCAGTCCCGTGGAATGATTGACTGCTTTCCCTCCCGCCATAGTTCCATCCAATTGGGTGAAAATCATAGGTCTTGGCAAAGGGAACGTGGGCAGTTCCAGAGCCGCTACGACATCAGGGTGCATAAGGGAACGGGAGCAACCCGAATCTAGCATGGCCCACACTTCCACAGTTTTGGTTTTTGAGCTCAGTTTAACTTTAACAGTCAGTGTGGGGAAATTTCCACTCACCGAATCGTGGTTACACCCGGTTTCTTCCACCTGCCCTAGGGCGCTCTTCAGGGCAGGTGGTAGGCTTTTCCCGCCGGCTGCTCGAATTGCAACTCTTCTTCCTCTTCTCCGAAGGGTAGTTCTGGGGGGTCCAGTTCCGCGACGGCTGCTTTCAGTTTTCGCGGTGGAGCAGGAGCAGGCGACTTTACCGTAGGTTTCGTCTGTCGTTCCTCTGGACGGCGTCTCGGGCACGACGTGGCTCGATGCCCTTCTTTCCCACATCTGAGGCACTGACCCTTGGAGAACCGTCGCTCCCTCTCCTCTTCCCAGGTTTTCGGTTTGGGGCGGCTGGCAAGTCCAGATGTGCGCGCTCCTCTAGCAAGACGCGTTTGTCTAAGCTCTTTGGTATGGGCATAGGTTTGTAGGGCATTTTCTGCGCTGCCCGCCAACTGAATCCACCCATATAGCGTTTTGGGATCATCTCTTCCTAGTGCCCATCGAAGGATTTCGGGTTCTAGCCCCTGTTTGAACAATTCAATTATTGTTGGCTCAGACCAGTCTTCCACTTTTCCTGCCAAAGCTTTAAATTCCAACGCATATTTGGCAACTGAGAGGGACCCTTGGTAGAGTTTCCGCAGGTCATTTTTAGCTGTTTCTTGAGCTAGGGGGTCTTCGAAATGCTGTTTAAGTGCCCACAAAAAGTCATCGAAGTCCTCTAACTCAGTTGCCTCAGCCTGGCATAGTTGCACATACCAATCCGCTGCCCTTCCTCTCAGCTTGTTGGCAATGAAATTGATTTTGCCATGTTCTGACCGAAAGTTCCGACCCCAATCTTCTATATAATGCTTGGCATTAGTGATAAAGAAGGAGAGCGTTGTGGGATCCCCATCGAATTTCACTCCAAATGGTGGGAAGGTTCTTGCCGGCTCAGCTGGCTGTGGCGGTGCCGCGAATGTCAGCGTACGCCGAGCCCCCATGGGTGGTCGATCCCTAGGAGGTCTTGCCTCTCGCTCCCCCCCTTGACGGGCTGATCGAGTCTTGCTTCTCCCCCGGGTTGATAGGGTACTGTGCCTGGGGTACTGTGACGGCTCTTCCTCCCAATCCTCCGGGGTGGGCTCTGCCTCTCTGGGTAGATCCTTAAGGATTGTCACTATTAAATCCATTTTATCCTCTAATGCCCTCATACGGGCTGGAGTGACCGGCTCTTCCGGAGGTTGGTTGGTTACCACCACCCTCGGTGACAAGGGGACTTCGGGCTCCCAGGACAATTGTGGAGACCCCCTCCCCGGTGCTCTTTCCATAACAGTTCTATGTTCACTCCTGAGACTCTCCTGCATGGATATCAGCAGCTCGTCTAATTGGATATCTCGCAACTCCCGACGTGCTGCTCTTTGCGCTCTCGAGGTTAGCGCTGGCCGGATTCTGGCCGCCTCCCGTTCCTCCTCGCTTCCTTCACTTGCGCGAAGCTGAGGTTCTGTCATCGCTAGCGTTCCCTCTTATCCAACGATTGGATGGGGCTAGCGGAAAATGGATGAAATGATTCTCAGCTTTATGTAACGGTTGCCTAATCCCAAATACTCAGTCTCACAAGCTCGGGCTTAAAGATAACTGATTTATTAAAGGAATAGTATGCAAATACAGAGAAAGCTGAGAATGAGCAAAAGCGCGCCAAATACAAACTTAAAAGCCTTGCCTGTAAGCAAGTTCCGCCCCATCCCTCGTCAGGACGCTCCCCCTCCCAGGTGCTAGAAGCCGTTAGACGCGCCTGGGAAAGTAACCTTGAGCAGGAGCGCAAACCCAAACATACATTCCAAGCCCTCAAAACAACGGAGGGTGAAGGAATGGAAAAACCCCGGGTGAAGGAACACGGAACAGAAGAGAACATGTGAAACGTTACAATGTTAACAGCACATTGAAATGAGAACATGACAGCCCCTCTTCCTTTTGCCTTCCACTCTCCCTAGCATCAGCATCTTCTCCAGGCTGTCCTGTCTTCTCATTATGTGGCCAAAGTACTTCAGTTTTGCCTTTAATATCATTCCCTCAAGTGAGCAGTCTGGCTTTATTTCCTGGAGGATGGACTGGTTGGATCTTCTTGCAGTCCAAGGCACTCTCAGAATTTTCCTCCAACACCACAGTTCCAAAGCATCGATCTTCCTTCTCTCAGCCTTCCTTATGGTCCAGCTCTCGCAGCCATATGTTACTACGGGGAACACCATTGCTTTAACTATGCGGACCTTTGTTGTCAGTGTGATGTCTCTGCTCTTAACTATTTTATCGAGATTGGTCATTGCTCTTCTCCCAAGGATTAAGCGTCTTCTGATTTCCTGTTAAAAGATAGGGGCCCAAAATTTGTAAAGCAGCTTTACAAGGATGCTTTGTTCCCTCCTTCGTTGAAGCAAAACACCCCATTGAAGGGCACAGCCCTATTCTATATGCACTCCACCAGTATGTCTTTAAGTTCAAGAAGTGCAGCAATGGGATGGCATTAGCTTAATCTTTTGCTATAAAATGGAACAAGGAAGAAATGAGAGAGAGAGAGAAATTACTATTGGACAAAAATGCTATGGGTGAAAGACCCTGCAATCTTTCATACCTGCATTTACAATCAGCAACAGGAGAGATTTGGTTGACATTTTAAGAGTCAATATCTGGCAAGATGTGATTTTACTCTGTTAAACTGCATTTTACTGAGCAGAAATACAGACTGGATAGTAATTTGCTGTGATGTACTACAGAATTGTTGAGTATATTCTTTTTTTTAATCAAGAACTGAAGTCAATCAATGCCAATTGTTCAGGAACAACTGACATGAAAAACCACAAGGAAATTTGTTCTGATGTGGGAGTAAAGGAACTCTGGGTTGGGAACATACTGAAAGAGTCATTTCAGAATGTTTAGTTACCCTGCTGACAGCATTTACATATTGATTGTGTAAAGCTCTGCTGATTTGTGTTGCTTTGAGATGATATTAAATTATTAGTCATCTCAATTTGATTCAGTATTGCAACATTTAAGCTAATAAATTAAGCTAATAGTTACACTTTTAGAAACATAGGAAACTGTCTTATAACCTGATTGTTAGTTCATTTCAACATTATCTATGTTAACTAGCTCTGACTCTAGAGTTTCAAGTAAGATTTTTTGACAGGCTAGTTGAAGATGCCAGATATTAAATTTAGGACGTTCTGACCACAAGGTGTGTGTTCTACCACATCAAAGCTAAACTCAGGGATTAGCAATGTCAGTCATGCATTAAGGCTGATTCCCTGACAGGAAGCCCATCAGTATTTATCCTCTGAGTCTGCTGCTCCTTTTCATGCCATGAGTATCTCTGGTCATCTGTTTCTTTGTACTTCTTTCCAGCCAACCTTGATTGATCTCAAAACTAATCAGGATTGGATCTGGTTAGTATTTGGATGGCAGACTACTAAGGAATAGTAGGTCTGTAGACTAGATTAGAATGGGGATAGCAAGGCACTGTGCCAATAAAAGTACATGCTCATGCCCATGAAGTCATCAGGAGTCAAGCCTGACTCAGAGGAGACTTTACTTTAAGGTGGTCCTCATTTAGCGACCACAGTTGGTACCAGCAACTTGGTCATTAAGTGAAGCAGTCGTTAAGTGAAACTGTGACCGTGCTTATGATCTTACTTCAGCTTTTCTTTGCTTTACAGCTGTGAAGGTCATAAATGCAGGCATTAGTCACAAAGTTACTTTTTCATCACCATGATAACTGCAAATGGTTGCTAAATAAGGCAGTCGTTAAACAAGGACTGTATTTATTCTTTTTACAAATATTTGGGCAAGTGAAGAGCAACTAAAATGGAAGGAGGACCAACAGCTACCATCTACTTATTCACTTCTCTTTGTCCCAGGCACTATCCCAATTTTGCCCCCAGTTCCATCAAGTCCAACCTCCTTCACAGTGCAGGAATCCAAATGAAAGTATCTCATACATAGATAGTTGTTTATCCGCCACTTGAACTCATCTAATAAAAGGGACCCTGCCACATCTCTGGGTAATTAGTTTCACTGTCGAACTGTTCCTACAGTTAGGAAAATCCTTCTAACATTTAATCACAACCTACCTTCCATTATTGTTCTACATCCTGTACTCTGGAATGACAGATAATAGATCTCAGCTTCTTCTGTTTGACATCTTTTTAGGTGCTGGAAAAGTACTATCATATCCCACCTCAGGCAACTTTTCTCCAGGCTAAATATATATTTGTTTAGTCTTCTTTCATAGGACTTAGTTTCCATTCTTCTGATTATCCCTGTTGTCCTTTTCTGACTGAATTTATCTTGAATTTTTCTTAAAGTGTTAGAACTGGACACAATATTCAAGGTAGAATATTGTGAATAAAGAATAAAAGGGAGCAGTTGCTTCCCTGGATACGGAAGGTATCCCATCCAACTATATATCATCTCCAATTTTGATTAACATTCCCACTACCTCTTCATCCAAGTTATTAAGAGAAGTTATTGAAAGACTGATCCTTGTGGCATCTCATTCAATACTTGTCTTCAATTTGATATAGAATCTTTGATGAGCATCAGTGAGCAAGCATTGATTTTTGATCCAGTTGCATATCCGCTTAATTGTCATGCCATGGCCTATCTTTAACTAGCTTGCTGATCAGCATGTAATACTTTGTCAAACGCTGAAATATGTCTATGGTTATCTCCACAATTTATGTAGGATATTATCCAGTGAAAAAAATGAGATTCTGTAAGATTAGTTTGGAGGATTTGTTCTTTAAAACTCCATGCTGACTTCTGCAATCAATCTCTTTATGATCTGATCTAGAATCTTCCCAGGTATCATTGTTGCACTGGCTGCTCTGTAGTTTGCTGCATCTTCATTTCTCCCCTTTCTGAAAACAGGTTCAACATTTGCTTTCCTCTAATTGTATGGCACTTCCCCAGTTCTCCAGCATTTCTCGAAGATAATATATGTTTGGCCAGATCATCAGCTAGTTCCTTCATTATCCTAGGATGAAATTTAGTTGGTTCAGAAATCTTAAATTTATTTTAAATAAAGAGATGATCCTTGACCATGTTTTGATCAGCATCATGTTTCTTTTGTTATAGTAATTTTGTTAAAAATTACAGTTGCAACAATAAAAACTAATACAAACTAAAAAAAGAAAAGAATAAAAAGAAAAATAGGTGTAGAAAAAAATAGAAAGAAAAATAGAAAAGAAAGAAAAAAGAATATAGTAAAATAAAGAAAAGAAATATATAAAGAAATGACTTCCCCCTTCATCACAACAAATATAAACAGTTTTAGTAACTTATCACCTTCTCTTAAAATACAACAAATGATCTCTTCTTCCCATACCCCATCTCTTATCTATAAAGAAATCCTTAAAGCCTCTATCGTTTCAGTCCTGATGTCAGCAAAAGTCCATTAAGGGTTACCAGAAATAACATATCTATTTTAACCTTGATCAAATAAACCAACTTTATACTCCTTCCTTTTACTTTTAACAATCTTGATCTTCAAATAATGTCCTAGAACTTGATTTCATTTTTTTCTTTGTCCCTTCTCACAAAATTCTTCAAAGCTTTATCAAGCCTCTTACAAAAATCCAATGTAGAAAAATTATCCAGGTCACTCTCTTGGTCTGTTATTTGTATATCCCTTTTAATAATTATGATATCAGCCGGTTTCTTTTGTAAGTCCAGTGTAACATCTTTTCCCATGCCATTCTTTAGCCTCTCATTTTTAAATCCACTTTCTGATCACTTTCTCAATCTTGTCTAGTAAAACTTGTACCTCTTCCATAACATCTTTTAAACACAGTGTATTGATAGAGGCAGACACTCTTAAAATTAACTTCTGGGTCCATTGTTCAAAACTATCCTTCAATATTTTCAGTATCAATGAAGTCCTTAAATGTGTATTTAAAACTTCTTTCACTAAGGATTGAAGGAAATTCACCTGGTGTTTTCAGACTTGTTGATCCAAACAAGTTCCTAATATTGTTCCTAATAGCCAAAAAACAGTTAACAAGCAATTTCCAAAAGTGGTTAGAAAAGGAAGGATGTGAATCCAATGTCCTTTTAAAGGCGCCAACTGTGGTTTGAGCAAGGTGGCCATTCCCACGTCTCCCAGACTCTAAGCCCACCAGAGACTGCTGTCTTGCAGTCTTCTCATGAGGAGCAACTATCTGGAGCACTTGTGGGTGATCTCAAGTCCTCTCCATGGCCAGAGAGGAATTAGGAAGAGCCAGTGTACTCATTGGTTCTTCATTCCGCCGTGGTTGTTGGCTCTTCTTTTAGTGGAGCCATCTTCAGTTCGCCATTTCTTCCCTGGAAGTCTGATCGCAGCATCATGTTTCAAACCTGCCCCTTATCTTTTCCTTTTATTTAAAGAAGTCTTTTTGGTTGTTCTTAACACCCTTAACACCTTCACCAACCTTAGTTCATTCTGACATCCTCTTGACAGTTCCAGGCTCCCCTGACACCAGCTTTAGTGGCTCTTCCTTTGAGTCTGGGCTTCTTATGCCATCTCCCATTTTTTTCTTCTCATTGAAATTGTTTGCAATTGCACTTTTAATATCTCCATATTAGGAATTCCCACCTACTGTGAGGTCCTTTTCCCAATACCTTTTCCTACTGTTATATTCTATTTGCCTTTGTTCCAAGTTCATTAAAATTTCCTCTCTTTTTTTTGACATTATGTTTATGCTTCATTTTAGTTCCCCTTAAAATAAAAAACTCCAGCATTACATGGTCAATTGTCCCCAATGCTCTTGGTATTTCCACTTCCTCTTTTAAGCCTTCCCTATTGATTACTGTCAGTGCAATAATAGGTGATGTATTATGTCTTCCTCTACCATCGGAAAAGAGAAAAGTGCCAGCAAGACAAGTCAGGAATTTCCTGAAAGTATATGTTTGGCAGAGTTGGTCTCCCAGCAGATGTTGAGATAATTAAAGTCTGTCATCACTGTGACTTGAAAGATCTGCAATTTGCTTTTAGGAGTCACTATCCATATCTTCTCCTTGGTTGGGCAAGTAATATTAGACACTAACAGCACCATTGCTTGTATTTGTTCCTCCTTTTGTTTTACTCCAGATGCTTTCCACAGTATTGCCAGGTTCATTAATTGTAATTTTTGAGCAAGAACGGATATTCTTAACATTCAGTATAAGTCTTCCTCTTCTATTTCTATTGCTTTTATTCCTTTGGAACAAACCATGTAGTTTAATTCCTATATTCCAGTGATGGGAATTATTTTACCAGTTCTCTGTTATATTATTAAATTCAAAGTACTGAAGATTAGCTTATTTTTTTTCCCCATACCTTGAGCATTAGTGTACAGAAAGTGAAGACCATAAACTTAATGAGTCAGCGTTCCTCCAGATTTTTCTTTGAGTGTTTAAGAGACTCCATTTTATCAGCCCTCCTATTTGATATAATCCATATCACTGATAACTAGTAACCACTGAAGGCTTTAAATTCTTTTTGTGTCCTGAATCTCTCACCACTGAGCTTCATTAGTTATCCCAGGCTAGTGTTATAAAAAAGACTTATAAAAAAGGGAAAAAGCTTCCGTCCATTTTCCTCATATAATGCAAGGTTTTATAACTCCTTTCATGTCCTTTCTTGCTTGCTTTCATACATTTCATACATTCTTAATTATTTATTTGCTCCTCCTCTCTTAAGACCTAAGCACAAACCAAGATGTTTGTGTTCCAGTTAAAAGTAATTGGTAATCCTAGGCTTGGTCCTGAATCAGAGGGACATTTTCCATTGAATCAGGTGAGTTTTTAGCCAGTTTGGTCTAGCTAATGAGAACCAGTTGTTGTTGTGTTTTTCTAGTATGGGTACCTTTCCATGTGGCTTTCAGCAGGACATGTCAGTGTGCTTAAAAGGGCAAAGGAGTAGCAGTACAGCCCTACTCAAGGCCAGGACAGAAGCACTGGAAACCAAGCATCAGGTAGGGTGCCACCCAAAGAGCTGAGTAGAAGGAGATGTGACACCCCCCTCCCCATTACACTCTCTGAGTGTATTGGTCCCACCAGTCCTATTTAACACCCCTGCATAGAATCATAGAATTGGAAAGGATCACTTAGACCATGGAATACTATCCCTTGGTCCATGCAGGAAGCATCCTCAAGAGATGTCTGTCCAGCCGTTCCTTCAGGCCATGTCTTTTGCAACGTTTTCAGCATTTTTATAGTTTACTGAGTACACATCCAGAAAGTGAGTTCTAACTGAACCTAGAATCTTCACTGATGTCAAGTGCTGAAAAGAACTTGTCCCCTTGTTAAAATTGCCATCACTATATTGTCTGTCACTGGTTGTGTGGATTGGGCCAAGAGATCATAGGGACTCAGGAGGATTTTAAACTCTTTTGACTTCCTGTATCAGTTGTATGTTTGACAGTATCTATATGTCCTTTCATATCAGGATTGCCACCATGAGATACCAAAAAGTCACCAACGTTTCTTTTACAAAAACATGCATGTTTCTTTTTCTAAGTGGCTCTATAAAGCCCCGGTCCTTTGCCGAATATGAGGAATTTAATGTAGTTTCACACTGTATTTGCTTGAATTTCTGTTTGGGTATAGTGGTAAATAACATTTTGAAAGGCCCTTGCCTAGACCCAGTGCTTAAGCCCAACCCAGTTTAACTTTAGGCCAGGCTGTGCTTTCTGATGCACTATGATCAGCAGTTAGTTTCAGTCTCATTCTCTCTTTCTTTCTCAATTAGTCTCTAATACAGTGTTTCTCCAGTGAGGCTGGGGAATTCTGGGAGTTGAAGTCCTGAATCTTAAAGTTGCCAAGATTGAGAAACACTGCCCTAGCACATGCAAGTGCAGCATGCAATTGAGAGAGAAGTCCAGCCGGACTGAGTTCTTCTCCAGCACAAGTTGCAACAGGTACTGCTTTCCTAGTCACAACCAGGATTTCCTCTGATGGAATTTTCCAGGGAGATGACCCTAAATTTGATGGTCCTAGCCAAGCTGAGACAGTTGGTAGGTATGTTAAAACTGAATGTGAGAAAATATGAAATGGTTTAAAATGTAGCTGGAGAATAATCCCATCCATTCTATTCTAAAATATAAATAAAAATAAATAAATGCCCTAGTCCCATCTACTATTTTGGGTGGGTGGGGAGTAGAGCCCCTAGCATACAAATAAGTAAATTGGCTTGCCCCAATATACTAGAACTGTTTCTACAACACAGCCAGGAATAGTGGTTTATTCTTAAAATAGAAATGGAAAAATTAAAAAAGGAAATAAGGAGGTGAAAAGAAAACAACTTAGCAATTTTGCAGCACGTTATTTAAATTAATGACCACACAAAGCAGCCAGAAAACAATTAGGTTTTAATTCTTTACTTGAGAATTGCAAATGCATCTTCCTTTTGTTTTCTTCTTTCCCTCCCTTTCATTTGCTTCAAAACATAACTACTGAGCCAGTGTTAGAATTGTTCACTACCCTAAAATAATAAAAAATAATTAGTGTTACAAAATGTTAGAAGCAAAACGCTATGCAAAATTTATAAAAAAAAATAATAAAGGCGGGATAAAAATTAATTAAATAAATGAATGAATAAAATGAAACAATCATGATCTGGGAAGTGTATTTCTGGACCCTGACATTCTACAATGAAGTGCAGCCTACATATTGCAATGATGCAGAGCCCAAAGCAATGAGGTTTTTATCTAAGTTGGAAAAGAATATTAATGGTTCAAAATGTTTAAATCTGGATCATGCAGTAAATGAAAAAACAAAACAATGTCAGTGAAATATTTATGCCTTCTTTCACACTCAGCACATCATGGGAAAAAAGTAGGACCTAGTAACAGTTCAGTACAGAAATCTAGATTTAATAATTAACAATATAACTATTGATAAAAGATTGCTAAATGTATCCATTGCAAACAGAATTCAGTATGTTAAATGAAGTTTCCTGACTATATATTGCTGCTTATACTCAATAGCTTCCTCCCCCGTAACAACAAAAACATTCATAAGGCTCAGGTGACCTGCATGGCAAACTTCAAACATCCACAAGGAGAACTGGCAGAGATAAAACCAAGATGTTTTGTCTCTCACTCTCATGAGCAATAGTGCATGAGGCCATTGCCATTTTGCATAGAGCATTTTAAGGCAGAAACTCCTAGAACTGAAATTTCTGTACATACACAGTAATCTCCATCATTTCAATCTCTTGCTTGAATCTCATAGAGTATTTCCAAACTGTTTAATAAAGGAGGTAATGACTCAGCCAGACCAATATGCTTACTCAAGGGTTGGTGCTGGTCTTAAACCTGACATAATGTTATCTCTAGAAAAGATGATTTATAAGTTAAAATCTTTTGCTCGGTCACAGTATTTTCTATCCATTCCTGCACAATAGAGGGAAATTAGAACCTTCTGTTACACAAATATTGGGTTCATACATTGCATGCTAAGCCATAATGTGGTTTATTTAATTTGGCTTAGCATATGGCATAAACCATGGTTTGTGTGTTGTACAAATGCAGCCATTTATAAACTGTAGTTTAGTGCAACATGTAACATGGTGACTGAGGTATCTGAAACAACCCCAGGTAACTAATGGAGCTCAAGACCTTACTGGACTATCAAGCAGCATCTCTAAAACCAGATACTTCCCGTTTCTAGTCTAGAGAATCAGTGTCTGCAGAAAGAGGGATTGAGTGTAAAAAATAATAATAATCCAGGGTGGAAGTCGTTTATCCTGAACTTCCTACCTCATATGACATTAGTTCTACAATGTTTCTATCATTATTGCACATTAATTAATGTATCCTGATTCACAGGCAATGTGATGATGTCATAATTAAGTCAAAATATGACTAGCAGTGGAGATGCCAGAAACACTTGAACCATAGTTTTTTTGATTTTGCTGTGTTGCTTCTATGTAACAGGCACTTAGTGTACAGATTATAGCAAAATTTAGCCACTGGAATATAACAATGAGTTATCCTGTTCAACTGTTCCTCACTTCTTGATAAAATATTTAATTAAGAATTACTTTGACTTTGCACAAAATCCTTAACATTCCAGCCGATTCGCTACTTTCAGTTCTAACTCTTGAATTCCATTTATGCTATTATCTGTAGTTAGTGCCCTACTTTTAAACTGTGTTGGCTTTCAATCCTTGTAACTTTTTCAAGGTCACTTTGTTTTTCAGTGTTGTTTTTTTTTAACCTTTGCATCCCTCCCATCATTTTATAGTTTTGCCAGAAGAGTTATGTTCTATCATAAAGTGACTTGTCTTCTTTTAGTGGGAAAAAAAGCTACTTATTTTTTTACTGGGTCTTCTAAAATTCTGTGGTAGCTTTTAGGGGTGAATGTTGTAGGTAACATCATTGGATTAAATACTTTAAAAGGTATGGCAGTAGCATTTACTTATGGGATGTATATGTCACCTTTCTGTTTAAAATGAACACTCAGAGCAGATTATCATTTAAAATTACACAAAAAAGCAGAATGAGAAGAAGATTATTCAACCCAAAACTTGAATAATAAAATCATTGTTATTTAAAGGCTTGGTTAAAGTGATGTTTTTTTAGGTCTTCTAAAGCAGGGTTTCTCAACCTTGGCAACTTTAAGATGCGTGGACTTCAACTCCCAGAATTCCCGGACCAGCCATGCTGGGAGTTGAAGTCCACGCATCTTAAAGTTGCCAAGGTTGAGAAACACTGTTCTAAAGGCAGAGAGAGGCAGGGCCAAACCCAACTCCCAGGGCAGTGCTTTCCATAGCTTGGGAACTATGGAAGTGAAGGTCTTCTCCTTTCTGCCTGAGAGGCAAGTCTGAAAGGAGGGGAATTCTCAGAGAATCAAATCTTAATGGTCAGTGAGTTCTGTAACTGGAAAGGTAGATCCTCTGATAATAAACAATCCAAGTTGTTTCGGGTTTTACAAGTTAAGTCCAATACCTTACATTGTATCTGGAGAACAAGTGGCAGCCTGTGCAGAACTTACAGGGCTGGCATCCTGTAATCTTGATGCACTGCTGAGGTTAACAACCTATATCCTTATTAGAATGTATATCTCTAAGGATCTCTCTACATAGAGCAGGATTTCTCAACCAGGGTTCCATGGAAACCTAGGGTTCCATGAGAGGTCACTAGGGGTTCCCTGGGAGATCACAATTTAAAAAAAAAAATTTCAAATTCGGGCAACTTCACATTAAAGAGGTAAGTATCATTCTTCATTTTTAGCTTAAGAACACTCTTAATGCATACCCGTGAAACAAATATAATAATTTTGTAACTTCTGGCTTATATTTGAGCCTGAATGTGCAGGGGTTCCCTGAGGCCTGAAAAATATTTCAAGGGTTTCTCCAGGGGTAAAAGATTGAGAAAGGCTGACATAGATGGCTGGAGCTGGCAAGGAACCTGGGACCAGACATGACCATTCAGTAAACACAGGCCAGATGCCACCAACTGGCCAGCATAAGAAATGGAATGCAAGCACTCTGTTACAAAAGGGTGAGAGGAAGAAGCTCAGGGTTTAAACCTTGGGGTACAGAGTACATATCTGTAAAACCAGATACATAGCTACTGGGTAGAAGATATGCTCCATTGTCACCAAGTTTGCTTGTGTCTGCAATAAAGTATCTTATCTACTGAAACTGGCTTTTTGTCTTCTCAAGAGAGGGCCAAATTCCCAAGAAAGAATTATTGCAGGGCCCTGGGAGTAACTCCTGAAACAACACGCAGTAATACATGCATTAATCTCTCCTTCATCTCTGATAAACAATTTCTGTAGATTTTTAAAAATGGTATTAAAGCTCTGGAAAAGAGGGGACAAATTCCAGGTGAGCATGTGCCAAATACATTTACCCCAGGTCAAGATGTTTCTGTTATATCATCTTTCAAGCCTCTTAAAAATTAGCTGTCTCAAGATTTCAAGATATATTAACACCGCAGGGCCAGGCAACAATTGAGCTGTTTATCGTAGAGCTGTGCAACTCTTTAGATTTGATCTCTAACAAATGCTTTGTGGCTGGTAGGAACGTAAATATAGAGTCTCCCTGCAGCACCTTGAAACACTGATGCCTGCTCAATTTCATCATATAAATTAATAAAACCATTAAATCCAATCTGCAGGGTCAATGGACATTAAAAAAAATAATCTGCCTGAAAATGTGCATTGAAATATCTGTATTAGTACATTTGCAAAGCAAAAAGTATTGCACTGATTGCTGAAGTCTACTATCTCAACAATAGCTCTGTTCCTGTCCTGCACTTTTGTTGATGGGGAATTAGAGATTAGGTTGCTTCACTTTGAAATGCATCTTGAGTGAAAAATTTGAGCAGCTTCACACAATAGCAAGGATATCACAGAAGTTGCTGAGTTTGTAGTTTGGCCATTTGTTTATGACAGCTCAGCATTGGTAATAAAGTTTGGGCCTGTTGGAATGTAGCCAGTAGATGATTTACAACAGCAGCAGCAACAACGTGAAAATTAGGGGGGTTGTTGTTAGCATGCAAAATCTATAAATAATTACCCAGATTGTAGTATCTCATCCCCATTACATCGACCTGTCCTACCTGTCCGCATGCTACGGACCCCATCCATAAAGGAGTTCCATCTGACAGGGTCCAGGAAGCAGGCCTGCTCTGCAGTAGCTCCCACCCTCTGGAACATTCTTCCCCCAGAGGTGAGACAAGCCCCCTTGCTCCTGCACTTCCACAAAAAGTTAAAAACCTGGTTTCGTGCCTGGAACAGGATGTTCCAGCCATTCGAGGGGATGGCTAGCGCCCTAGGATGATCTTGTATACTCACGGACTAAAACACAACTTTTAGCCATCTGGATTTTATCATATTTTATCATAATTTTATATTTTTATTTTCTATTTATTATTGTATTTATATTGATACTGAATTTTAAATCCTGTTTCTGTAAGCTGCCTAGAATCCCTCCTTTGGGGAGGAGATGGGCAGTAATAAAATTTGACAATAAAATAAATAAATAAATCTAGCAGAAGTCAGGTATATTATCCATTTTGTATGGGAAACTGTTCAAATATCACAAAAGGAAATTCAATTGGTCAGCTTCTAAATAATACAATTAAGCCTTCTCCACCCAATATTTTTGACACACACACACACACACACAAGTTTTGCTCTCATCACACATTCAGAATGGAAAGCTGCAACTGATGTGTGAAAAAAACCAAATGGCACATTAGAGTCATATTTTTATTATTACACTTGGAATACAGTCTGGAGCATCAGGAAAATGCTGTTGTTGGCAAACTGTTATTCAGCAGTTATAGAAATGCTTCCTAAATGGCAATTAAATTCTAAGTAGCATTCCTGATCTTCCTAGGAACTGCTCAATCAGCCAGAAGCCAAGTAGAAGCCATTTTTTTTTTATCAGTGTCAGTATAAATCCTCAGGATGAGATTATTCATTTACAAGTGAATTCACCATATGTTGCTAGGAATTCTAATATACTGGGATTAAATATTATTTTGAGAGATGCAGAAAGCATGATGGGACCATAATGATCTACAGAGCGTCAATAGTACAAAAATCAGGTATTTTCTACTTTTTTACTCCAAGTTATTATTGTTAATTTGATTGTACAGTCACAGACCAAAGCATACAAACCAAAAGAAAAAGAAATGTTCAGATTAAAACAGCCAACGAATAATAAAATGTACTTAAAAGGGCAGATCAACTTAAAAGTAGAAGCAAATTATCAAAATTGCTGGGGCATAAAACATCTAACAGCTGTGGCAATTGCAACAAATTTAATGACCCTTCTGAAGATCTGTCAGCTTGAGTGAGACAAATAATCTCCTGTTCCAAACTGCATGGCTGCAGGAGAAGTAAAGCATTAATTTACTTAACCACACTGTGTAGAAGGAGCACTGCCATAGCAGCATGTGAAAAACTGTTTCTCTTTTTACCAGTGGACAAGGACAAAGTTGATCTTGCACAGGAACATTATGAAATATTTCTTCTCACAGTAAAGATTAAGGACATTGTAGGGGTATAAACTGGATTAGGCAGAGGATATTTAGCCTACGGAGTGGCCCTTTGGTTGAGTTGCGATGGATGTTTGTGTCAACCAGGTTGTCTTGGGGCCGTGCCATCCAAGTGAGCACATCAGGTTCCTCTTGTTAACTAGTACTGTGATCTCTTTTTTTGGACAGCCTATTTCACAATAGACCATATTCAGTCTATTTTGTTCATCTTCTTTACAGTCCCATGTCTACTGGCTGTAATCACACTTTTTTTTTTTTTTTTTAAGAAAACAAGTTTATTTCAAATAGATTAAAAAGGCTAATCCATCTGCTACATATCCTGATCCACTGCATCTTCAAAGGATAACCATCCCTGGTTTTCAAGCAAATTCAGCTTTGTATTCATCCTGATACGTTTAATAACACTTGGAAATAAAAAATTGGCATGTGTCACTATAAATGAAGGAGCATAACTAAGGCATGGGAATTGGGTTGATTTCATATATTACCAGAAATGGAATGGAAGACACAGAAATGGCATTTATGTCTAAAAACATTGCAAATCCTTGATGGAGGATGTCAAAGAGGTGACATCACTCTGGGACTGTAAGGCTTAAAGCCACTCTGTCAAAGCTTGTGAACTTCCTGAATGTATCTAGTTTTGTGACACAGAATGCTAGATTAGATAGGGCATTGGACTAAACCAACAGGACTTACGTTTTAGTGTTGGCAGGCAACGTTTTGCAGGAGGACTTGCTTTAAATTTGTTGGGGGAGGAGGAGCTAAAGAGAGCAACTGTAGGCCATGGGCAGGGCAGTGAAGAAATGTCACAGAAGCCGCTGAGCCAGGAAACTGGAAACTTTCAGGAAACTTTGTTTTGTGATTGTGTCTTTTGGGGGATTGAAAAAAAATATTTCTGAGATATTCTAAATGTATTCAGTGACTTATACAATGTTTTTCTTTCTTTCCTTCTGAAAACAACAGGAAAGTATATTTGGAAGATTGTTGCTAAGTTCCAGGGGTATGATTTCTGAGAGTTCCAGGATCCTTAAAAAAGGGGGGGAGGGGAGGGGAGGGGAGGGGAGGGGAGGATTTAGTGGCTTCATATCACCAGTCTTCTGAGTAGTCAAAAAAACAGACCCAAATGTCAGTAGAAAATAATCTGAACCAGTTGGACTAAAATTCGTAGCAGATGCCATCAAATCAACAAGCTAGGTGCAAGACTGAAATGGTGAGAAATTTGGAACAGTTGATGTGAAAGGACCATGATCAGATCTGGAAGAAAGGACATCAAATAGGTTTTGGAAGATGAGGGCAAAAGCAGAATATTACATATAAAGAAAGCATGTTACATGTAAAAAAACAGCTGAAGAACATAGATAACTTTATTTATTTCTGTAAGTTGCAGTTATCCAATAACATATTCAAGTTCCTTTTTGGGGATCAGTTCTTAGGGAGCATTTCCATTCTATTGCATGAACCTCCTGGAGATTAATGTTTACTGCTGAGAGACCTCACGCACAGTAACTGTGTCACTGAATAATAATCTGCCAGCCCACAGCACTATGAGTTGATGGATTTTCTATTCCCTTCCTCATTTTAATCTAATGTTTTGTCAAAGCTGCTATATACATGCCAATCTCCTCAAACAAGTGTCAGGAACCTGCAGGCAAATGAAGCACTCTCTCTGCATTAAAATTTTTGCCAATATTCACACTGCTCATCCATCATTAAATATTTCCTTCATTTCACCTTAGCTGACTTTTATCGGAGCCAACAACTAAGTTCCTTTAGATGCTTCAGAATACCATTTCAAACTGCCCTGGCCAGCATTGCTGATAAGAGTTGTGCTCTAAAACATTTGGAAGGTACTGAGTTGGGATAGAGAACCAGATTAGTGTAGTGGTTATAGGCACCAGGCTAGAAATCAGGAGGTTGTGGGTTCTACTCCTGCCTTAGGCATGAAACCAGCAGGGTGACTTTATCTGTTTGTTTGTTTGTTTGTTTGATTTATAGGCCTCCCATTTTAAACAACTCTGGGCGGCTCACATCTACAGTAAGTCCAGTAATTATAAACCAATCATAAAACAATAAAACAGTAAAACCATCAAACAAAAACAAAAGCCTGTGCCTTAATCATCCTCTTAGATTCCATGCAGCAAGCTCCAATTACCCTCATTCCATTCTTTCTATTCTATCCCATCCTAGTACCTCGGTAAAAAGCCAGGTATTGATGGCCCTACAGTTTTCTTGGCAAGGTTTTTCAGAAGTGGTTTGACATTGCCTCCTTCCTAGGGCTGAGAGAAAGTGACTGGCCCAAGGTCACCCAGCTAGCTTTGGGGACTAGAACTCACAGTCTCCTGGTTTCTAGCCTGGTGCCTTAACCACTCACCAAACTGGCTCTCTCAGATATTCTTAGGGAGAGGCTAAAAGATTTAAGGCCACTACCTTTCTCTCAGCCCCAGGAAGAAATCAATGGCAAGCCACTTCCCAAAACGTTCCCAAGAAAATGACATGGACAAGACTGACTCAAAGGTGTGCATGCATGTACACACACACACACACACACACACAAATTGGGGATACTGGCCTACACTGTACAGTCACTTACACTGACTGCATAATTGAGAGCGCCGTTTGCCAACCAGTTGTCCATTGTTCTATGTTAAGAATAGATTTTAATATTTTATTTCTTATTACAATGCCAGGGAATTGGAAATCTTTGCTTCCAACAAATCAGTAAATATACTTCTAACCCTGTGAAAACCTCAGTATTTTTTGTAACTTAGCATAATGATCTAGCAAATCTCAGGAGGCTACTGATCTTCTCTGTATCTGCTTTATTTGAAAGTGGCTATCACAAATTTGTTGGATTTTATATGGCCCAAGAACCAGTTTTTATCTGAATATACAGCTAATGAACTGTTTGTCTAGTGTTCATTTCTTGTCATTTAGAATTATGCTAAGGTTACTGTAGTCTCCCGTAGCCTTGACATGATGACATTGTCCTTTCCAAGATTAGTTACTTTGGGGATACACAAATATTCTAAAATATTAGCCCCTAAGTTAAGCTGATTAATATAGAACAAAAAGCAAGCAAGCAAATAAAACAAAAACAAAAGGAAAGTTGCGAATTTTAAAACAGAAGCAGACTATGTTTTCAGCCCTGAGAATGTTTTCATTACTGCACTGTTGTGCGGCTATATGTGTACACATGTGCAAATACACAATCTCTACAATTAATTTATAGTTTTCCCTCTAAATGGAAAGCTTTTTCTGTGAGAGGAGTTGGTCTGAATCATAATTATAAACATGCTTTGTTTCGTTTTAACCTAGGATAATGCATGAACGCAACCATTGTGGCTTGTGAACTATGATTTATGAATGAATGCAATCTCTGTATACAGCAGTTACGGGTTATTCAACAAATGTGATAAAGCAAAGCGTGGCCTTGTATGATGTATGAGCTAGTTAGGCATGCGGATCTATTATTTAGAAGGAAATACAAAGAATCGGGGACGGGGAGGGAGTTCATCCATCTCTGAACTGACTTGCATGCACAAGGGCATTATAAGATAGGAACTGCTCAAAGTAGCAGAGTATTGAACCAACTAATATTACAGTAGCATAATCAGTTATTGTCATTAGGGATTTCCTGCTCTAACAAAATATGCATGTAATTCATTCATTCATTCCTTCATTCATTCAGAGAAGTGGTATGGAAATACCAGCTTATTCATTTACCATTTTTCACTGATCTCCTTTGGTCTTAGTTAAGTCCCTGTCCATTTACAGTTTTCTGAGCCATCCTTTAAATATTCCTTCTTTGGAACAGCATTCCTCTGAAGATCAGATGAGCTCTCACCCTATTCCTTTTTAAGAAGGCTGTGAAAACCTGGCTTCTCTCTCTAGACACTCTGAATCATTTTGGATTAGAACCTTGGATTAGGCTTGTGGCAAGGGAGACCCCTCTTGGATGTTGTGGCTGTTCCTTGGGACATTATTGCTTTGTTCTCTCGAGTTACAATGATTTCTTTTTTAACGTTGCATCGTTTTTGGAGGGTAAGCCATTCTGAGCTTTGGTGGGCTGAGTCAAGCTGTGGCAAGTAAATAATTAAATATTTGGCAGCTTGATTCTGGCCTCTAAGACAGTTAGCACTTCCTGGTTAGTAAAGCCTATAGTTTATTCCCATCAGCATCTTTGGCACTAATAACCATGGCAAATTTAAGTGCCAAAATGATTCAGAGTGTCTTTAAGTTTTGTTCGTACTATTGGAACAAACAAAACTACTGAGCACACTTCACCTTCCATGTTCATTTGTTGATACTTGATACCTGATATGCCATTATTGTTAGGATAAAGATTATTAGCTTCAAATCCCCTGGCAACAGCAAATTCAAAACACTTGAACTTGATCTCTCTGAGATTCTGATCAGCCTCAGGGTCTTTTCCGCCACTGCAAACCTTTAAAGTATCTTTAGAAATTCAAAAAATGTACTTTAAAAAACTCAAAAAATGTGCTTTAAAAAATGTACTGAAGTAAAACTAGAATGGTAAAAGAAAACAAGGTCAGAATATGGGGGAAGGAAGATATAGGGAAATAAGCTGAGAAAAAAGAAACGTAGTCATAGAGTTGAGATTTCTGCAGGGAATCTTTCATAGTAATATGTCTTTCCATCGTATATTCAGGGATGGCTGTTTTAACAGAAAGGACTGCTAAGGCTTCCCAAATGATGAAGGCAGACCTGTGCTTCTAGCATACCCCAGCTTGAACATGAGCCGTTCACCATGTCTGGGGAAAAGAGAGGCATCTCCACCCTCAGCTTACCCCTCGTAAGCAGATAATGCAACTTCTGCCCACGTTTCCAGTTTGGTTAAAACAAACCCCTCTGCTTCAAATGGCTACTGTGGCCTGTGATGGGAATGTCTTTCACTCCCCCCCCCACTTTTTTTTTTTAATATATTCACCAGTGGAATGCTGAAAAGCTGGTTGTTGTGTTTTTACATGTTGATTGATGGATCAATGAAACTTTTCTTTAAAAAAACGTTTATTGATGGAACAGTGTAAGAACGAACTTTTGAAAAACACAAATGAAATAGACAAGAATTCCTCTTCCTCTTTTAGCCCAAATGACAGGAAAAATGATAAAACTGTGAAGTTTTCTCCTTCCTTCCTTCCTTCCTTCCTTCCTTCCTTCCTTCCTTCCTTCCTTCCTTCCTTCCTTCCTTCCTTCCTTCCTTCCTTCCTTCCTTCCTCTGTGTTAGGAGAAGTACAGAAGCAAGGAAATCACAACAATACTGACAGAACCACAAGCCATCATTGTGGCCATAGCAAAGGAAAACATTGAAATCCAGAAAGGTATTTCTTTAGCTGGCTTCATTTCCATATGGTTTATATACAGGAGACAGGCAGTGAAGTGTTGCAGTGTAGAAAAGCCCTCTGAACCGGAACTTTATCCCATAGTGCTAGCTGTGGTTAGAAAGTCATGTTCTGCTAATTCATGAAGCTCACATTTCTTAGATATGGAACGCTGCCACCAACAAAATCTTTATCTACCAATCTTCATTGGCTTGGGGGAAGACACATAAGATAGGTTTCCTATGAAGTGATGTTGTGCATCATCCACTGATCAGATTCACATATAATAAGCACTGCCATTCTATCAGCTGTTCTTTTGCTAAGTATGCCCAACCCATTTAAAAGCAGTTTTGCACTTTCCTACATTGTACTCCTCATGTCTTCAGCAAAGGATCGTTACCTTGTCGTGGTGCTGGAGCTTGAGCACCTCAATGATGCCATGAGCTAAACCGTGAAGGGCCACCCAAGACGGGAAGGTCATGACAGAGAGGTCAGACTAAATGCGATCCCTGGGGAAGGTAATGGCAACCCACCCCAGTATTCTTGCTGTGAAAACTCAGTGGATCAGTACAACCAGAGATATGTTGGTATACCATCGGAAGATGAGACCCCCAGGTCGGAAGATGGTCAAAATGCTACTGGGGAGGAACAGAGGATGAGTTCAACTAGCCCCAGACGTGATGACGCAGCTAGCTCAAAGCCGAAAGGACGGCTAGCGGCTGACGGTGCTGGTGGTGAACGGCGAATCCGATGTTCTAAGGATCAACACACCATTGGAACCTGGAATGTAAGATCTATGAGCCAGGGCAAATTGGATGTGGTTATTGGTGAGATGTCAAGATTAAAGATAGACATTCTGGGCGTCAGTGAACTGAAATGGACTGGAATGGGCCACTTCACATCAAATGACCACCAGATCTACTACTGTGGACAAGAGGACCACAGAAGAAATGGAGTAGCCTTCATAATTAATAATAAAGTGGCTAAAGCAGTGCTTGGATACAATCCAAAAAATGACAGAATGATCTCAATTTGAATTCAGGGCAAGCCATCTAACATCACAATGATCCAAATATACGCCCCAACCACAAATGCTGAAGAAGCTGAAGTAGAGCAGTTCTATGAGGATCTGCAGCACCTATTGGACAACACGCCTAAAGGAGATGTTATTTTCATCACAGGAGACTGGAATGCTAAGGTGGGCAGTCAAATGACACCTGGAATTACAGGTAAGTATGGCCTGGGAGAACAAAACGAAGCAGGACATAGGCTGATAGAATTTTGCCAAGACAATTCACTCTGCATAACAAACACTCTCTTCCAACAACCTAAGAGACGGCTTTATACATGGACTTCACCAGATGGACAACACCGAAATCAGATTGATTACATCCTTTGCAGCCAAAGGTGGTGGACATCTGTACAGTCGGTAAAAACAAGGCCTGGAGCTGACTGTAGTTCAGATCACGAACTTCTTGCACAATTTAGGATCAGACTAAAGAGATTAGGGAAGACCCACAGATCAGCTAGATATGAGCTCACTAATATTCCTAAGGAATATGCAGTGGAGGTGAAGAATAGATTTAAGGGACTGGACTTAGTAGATAGGGTCCCAGAAGAACTCTGGACAGAAGTTCTCTGCATTGTTCAGGAGGCGGCAACAAAATACATCCCAAAGAAAGAGAAAACCAAGAAGGCAAAATGGCTGTCTGCTGAGACACTAGAAGTAGCCCAAGAAAGAAGGAAAGCAAAAGGCAAGAGTGATAGGGGGAGATATGCCCAATTAAATGCAAAATTCCAGAGGTTAGCCAGAAGAGATAAGGAATTATTTTTAAACAAGCAATGCGCGGAAGTGGAAGAAGACAATAGAATAGGAAGGACAAGAGACCTCTTCCAGAAAATTAGAAACATCGGAGGTAAATTCCAGGCAAAAATGGGCATGATCAAAAACAAAGATGGCAAGGACCTAACAGAAGAAGAAGAGATCAAGAAAAAGGTGGCAAGAATATACAGAAGACCTGTATAGGAAGGATAACAATATCGGGGATAGCTTTGACGGTGTGGTCAGTGAGCTAGAGCCAAACATCCTGAAGAGTGAGGTTGAGTGGGCCTTAAGAAGCATTGCTAATAACAAGGCAGCAGGAGACGACGGCATCCCAGCTGAACTGTTCAAAATCTTGCAAGATGATGCTGTCAAGGTAATGCATGCTATATGCCAGCAAATTTGGAAAACACAAGAATGGCCATCAGATTGGAAAAAATCAACTTATATCCCCATACCAAAAAAGGGGAACACTAAAGAATGTTCAAACTATCGAACAGTGGCACTCATTTCACATGCCAGTAAGGTAATGCTCAAGATCCTGCAAGGTAGACTTCAGCAGTTCATGGAGCAAGAATTGCCAGATGTACAAGCTGGGTTTAGAAAAGGCAGAGGAACTAGAGACCAAATTGCCATTATCCGCTGGATAATGGAAAAAGCCAGGGAGTTTCAGAAAAACATCTATTTCTGTTTTATTGACGATTCTAAAGCCTTTGACTGTGTGGACCATAACAAATTGTGGCAAGTTCTTAGTGGTATGGGGATACCAAGTCATCTTGTATGCCTCCTGAAGAATCTGTATAACGACCAAGTAGCAACAGTAAGAACAGACCACGGAACAACGGACTGGTTTAAGATTGGGAAAGGAGTACGGCAGGGCTGTATACTCTCACCCTACCTATTCAACTTGTAAGCAGAACACATCATGCGACAAGCTGGCCTTGAGGAATCCAAGGCTGGAGTTAAAATTTCTGGAAGAAACATTAACAATCTCAGATATGCAGATGATACCACTTTGATGGCTGAAAGTGAAGAGGAACTGAGGAGCCTTATGATGAAGGTGAAAGAAGAAAGTGCAAAAGCTGGCTTGCAGCTAAACCTCAAAAAAAAAAAAAAGCCCCAAGATTATGGCAACCAGCTTGATTGATAACTGGCAAATAGAGGGAGAAAATGTAGAGGCAGTGAAAGACTTTGTATTCCTAGGTGCAAAGATTACTGCAGATGCTGACTGCAGTCAGGAAACCAGAAGACGCTTAATCCTTGGGAGAAAAGCAATGACAAATCTCGATAAAATAGTTAAGAGCAGAGACATCACACTGACAACAAAGGCCTGCATAGTTAAAGCAATGGTGTTCCCTGTAGTAACATATGGCTGCGAGAGCTGGACCATAAGGAAGGCTGAGAGAAGGAAGATCGATGCTTTTGAACTGTGGTGTTGGCGGAAAATTTTGAGAGTGCCTTGGACTGCAAGAAGATCAAACCAGTCCATCCTCCAGGAAATAAAGCCAGACTGCTCACTTGAGGGAATGATATTAAAGGCCAAACTGAAATACTTTGGCCACATAATGAGAAGACAGGACACCCTGGAGAAGATGCTGATGTGGAAGGCAAAAGGAAGAGGGGCCGACCAAGGGCAAGATGGATAGATGATATTCTAGAGGTGATGGACTCGTCCCTGGGGGAGCTGGGGGTGTTGACGACCGACAGGAAGCTCTGGCGTGGGCTGGTCCATGAAGTCACGAAGAGTCGGAAGCGACTAAACGAATAAACAACAACTCCTCATGTGGATTGTAAACATGTTTATATTAGTGGTTCTGTGACTGAAGTCATACAAATAATGAGCAAGGCCCAAATAATGGATGAGAATTACTTGGGGCTGAAGTAGTGTTTATCACTGAGGGCTGTCTTCCAAAAGCAAACAACGAAATAATTCGCACAAAGCATGCTTTTATTTTATTTGACTCCTATGCACCATTTTTGCAAATGCTCTTTTGATCTTAAGCTCTAGGAAACACAATAAGATGCTCATTTCCTTTTGTTCTAGCACACTCACTGGAGAGTGGCACGTACCCTCCCCCCCCCCCCAATTTCTCCATTTCTTTCTGATGGCTTCTTTTCTGATATTCAGAGGGGAATCATATCCCCTCTAGACTATTTCTGTATTACACCACTGTGCACTTATATGCTTGTTGTCGGCAGCTGACAGACAACACTTCATTCAATCATTTCTAAAACTGGACCAGCCAATAATTGAGCACCAAGATCATCGGCCAATCAGTGTTCGTTCCCTGTGCTTCAGAAATGCCAACTGCTATGTTTAGTGCCTTCTCAGAACTTTCGGTAATCTGAATTAACAAACAGCCCTTCCCCCTTCCTTCACAAAGAAGGGAAGCAAAAAGCCCATACATTTGTTCACATGTGCTTATGAATATTCCACTAGTGATTTGCAAAACATTCTTCTTGGTAAACTGTAAGGGCTGCAACTGGGAGAGGGGCAGGAGGGAATGGATTTTTTGGCACTAACAGCAATTGAAGAGACACTTCAAAAGCATTCTGTTCACTATGGTGATAGATCAACAACCTCTATGAAATGCATGATCCCAGCAAATCCAGAGCTTAAAGTGGCATGGCAGCAAACCTTGTGGAGTAACATGCCAACAAAACTATTTAAGGGCATTTCCTGAGCAGGAAACAGAAGTTGAATATGCATCAAATAGGAGTTGGGAGCTCATTGTAGACAGTCTCACCAATGAGAAAACAAATGCCCTTCAACATTCAAGTTATATCTGTTGCTGAAACAAGAAAGAAAATCAGATTTCCTAGAATGGCAAATAGGGCTGTGCAAAACTTCAAAGGAGTCCTTTGTTTTGATGCTGCTTCAGTTGAATTACTCTACCGAAGCAGATTAATGAATTGAGCAGAGACTACTTTGATGCAGGAAGTAGAATCACATGGCTATGAAATTCTTCACAGATTTGATGGCTTTTCTGAGATCATTGTAGACAATAATCAAAGTTTGCTTGGTTACTTATTTATGGATTTTATACTGCTTCAATCACAGTTGACTCTAAGCAGTTCACAGTCCAAAAGTATATGTAATAAAATCGGTAAAACAGTAAAACAATAAAAATACAAAATGTCTGTTGCAATTTTACTTTCATACATAGAGAATGCTGGAGGAAGAGGGTTGAGTGTATGAAGTGCTTTCTAACGTTGCCCTAAGTACTGACCTGAGGGTTATCTATTATTGAGCAAGCCTAGCATTTTACCAGCGGCTACCCAGCAGAGTGGGCTGCTGCTTGTGGGGGGATGGCAGGAGGGCATCCTCCCCAGAACTTTTCAAGGCTGATCCCAAGGCTAGCCCCACCCATCATGCCTTCGGCAGTCCCAGATCTGCCTCTAACTGTAGATATGGAGTGGGGGTGGGGGTGTCAAGGCAGAACCAGGAGATTCCAGGTCCTTGGTGTGCTGCATAGTTGCACAGCATGGGAAAGCAGCAGAGGCATCCCGTCACAGTGAGTAATGATGAAGGGCCTTGACTCAAGGCTCTGTTATAGCAGCTACAGGGGAAAATGGGAGTCACTGCTGCAAGTTGGCTAGCTGGGTAGCCATGGGATGTGCCATGGGAGGAGGCCTTACCTTCAGCAGGAAGCTATTTTTCCTTGGGCTGAGGTATGTGCCTGCCTCTTCTAGTGCTTCATAACAATCTGTATGTATTTACCCACTTAGCATTCTTTCTAACACTCAGGAATGGAATCCTAAGAAAGAAAACTCTGCTTTTCTCTGGGAAGGAATTGCAGCTTTGAGTGGCTTGTATATTGGTGCATTAAGTAAAATTCTCAATCAAGAGCTACATATGTCTATTATACTGCCCACAATCTCAGTTTACTCCTGCATGATGCTATGTCAGCTGTTCCAGAAGTGAGGAACTTATTTGGAATTGTAGTTGCTTTACAGTTACTTTGCATGCAAAGTATAGAATTCACTTTCCCTATGCAGGAAATCTCAGTCCAAAATTATGGTGAGGCAAAATTATTAGAATGGTAAGTGTCCATCCGTTACCACTTCACACATTGATTGATTGATTGGCTGCCTATTTAACTCAATCATAACATATCCTCAAGGTGCTGAGAGATGAGGGAAACAGGTATGAGATAATAGAATTTAGAGGTCTGAAATGTCAAATAGAGAAGTTCCAGTTTATCTTTTTGACTATGCTGCACACAGAAATGTTGGAACCTGTCAATAGCATTTCAAAAATGGTGCAGTTATGAAAACTGACTGAAGTAAATCTGAAGAGCTTCTCCAGACTTCTCTTAATAATTTTCAAGATACCAGAAGTTAGTACAATATCATGTACT
The DNA here is from genome assembly GCF_035149785.1 of Candoia aspera. Lineage (NCBI taxonomy): Eukaryota > Metazoa > Chordata > Lepidosauria > Squamata > Candoiidae > Candoia > Candoia aspera. The sequence goes on along the minus strand of NC_086158.1, from coordinate 32,332,352 downwards.
GGTGCTGTGGCAAAGCCTTTGCCTTGGGATATTTCTCATGAATTCCAAGACCAACATGTGTTGTACTGTAGGTGGCAAACTTTGTAAGAACCAAAGACTAATCTGCAGAAGACCAATGCAAAATGGGCATGTGGTTTACAACACTTGACATAGCCATCTCTCATAAAAAACTAATTTGCAGGTGTAACGGGCTTGAAGAATAATCTTGAGGAACAGGAGGGAGAGCTGCAACCACAGATAAAATAAATCTGAGTCCCGAGCAGATCTGTAACCCAAGTAAGTGTCTCAAACAAGACCCGCTCTAGTTCCCACAAAAATAAAGGAGGGGGGAGTGCATCCAGACTTGAAAGATTCTGTTACTATAACCTTATACTAAAAATAGTATTAGCATGTGTAACTTTAACTTCCTAGACTTGTGTACCTTGGAGGCTGATGGCATGCCTAAATAAAATAGTTTTTATATTTTATGTTTTGCAGCCATCAACTCTGATGTCAGCAACTGATGAATTGTATATATCTGTCATGAGCACTGATGGTGAGCAGGACGGGGCCCCTATCCAGGGGGAAAAACGCATGCGTAGTAGGGAGGAGTTGAGTAATCATTCAGAGAGACACAGAACAGACCCGCCTTGACTTTGGGGGTTTATCTGTATGGGTTTTCTCACGCTTCTTCAGTTTGTTTGATTTTCTGTCTAATGTAGCAGTAATAAAACACTAGAGACCTATTCCTCGTCTCAGCGTGGTTCCTGGCTGTTAGGACAATATCTCTTCAAATCTGTTAGGTACTGTGTTGTACTCCAGGTTTGCTGGCATAGGTTGGTTAGAATCTTGACTGATTCTTCTTCTATTGCTTGCTATATTTCTGTAGATATTCTATCAATTCCTATAGCCTGCCAACTTGGTAATAATCAGAGTGCTGATCTAACTATCTCTAACACTAGAGATTCTTGTAGGTAGGGAATATCTTCCAAGGTATCTTGGATGTTGATATCTCTACTGTACAGAATTTCAGTACGCTCCTTCCATCTTTGTTTGACCTTCTTGGAATAAGTTATTATCTATTCATTAGCATCCTTTAGCATACCAATTTGGTTAATGAATTGGGGTCCTCCTGGAGTCAAATTGGATATATCAGGTATCACTTTGCCAAAATTGAATTGGTCTATCTGATCTGAATGTCTTGAGCAGTCCTGATGTGAGTCCCTGCTTTTGATTAGGGATTCTGGGAAATTTATTTTTTTTAACGAATAGGTTCCATAGCCCCCCAAAATGGAAAACTCCTGATCTTGGGTATGCATAATAGTTCATTATTGTTATATACTTTTATTTTTATCCCTGTTTGTTATTTATCACCCAGAGGTGTGTCAGTTGGGATGGCTTACAAGTACTGTGAAATAAATAAACAAATAAATTATATGCATATTTATGTAATTATATAATATAGTTCTGTGTAGGCTGACCATACGTCCCATTTTGAATGGGACAGTCCTGTTTTTTTAACATTTCCAGACCATCTCGTTGTTTTAATATAAATGTCAATTTTGTTCTGTTTTCTTAAAAATCTTACGTAAAAATTTGAAAGTTCCTGTGAACCTGTCAGAATGCAGTCTGACTTTGAGTGGAAGAAGGGGGAGCTCAGCAGAAATGGCAGGAAAAAAGCCACAGAGCTCAACCCGGTGGGAAACCTAAAAAGAAAAAAACAGGATAAGCTGATAGGTGGTGATCAAAGGGTGAGCCAATTGGCTCCTGCCTTGAAACGGCAGGAAGAAAAGAACATAAAAGCACAGCCAGGGGAGGAACAGCTTGTCGGGGACAACCGTTCACTAAATTCTCCAGCCCAGCCTTGCCTCTCACAAATGAAGGAATCCGAAGATTCCCAGCCTGAAAAAACCGGAGAAGTTCCTGCCTGCCGATCCAGCCCGTCACCCAGCCCCATCCCATTTTGCCATCCCATTGTCCCGTTTTTGTGTCAAGGAAATATGGTCAGCCTAGTTCTGTGAGTCTGTTCTGCTAGAGTAACAGACAGTATCAACAGGAAGCACCATGGCAGTCCAAACAGGCTGGCCTCATTAGCATGCACCTAGAAAAACTATAACTTCAGAACTGCTTTGGATTGTGCATTGCTTTGACTTTATGCTTTGGATGGCTATCTTATTTTGATTCTGAACCAAAGCAGAAAGAAAACTTTGGAAAACGTGAAGATTTAAAAGAATTTCAGGCATTTTTGGCTTACGGTTTTCTTTTCACCCTTTGTCCAGGAGCTGTGCTGAGAAGAGGGCTCCCTGCACAACTCTGGTCTGTCTCCTCCCTGGCACCAAGTTATACCCTACCCCATGCATCTCAAAGGGACTGGTCCCAGTTTCTGCTCCAAGCTGGCTGCTTTCTACCCATGGCAACCTTGGTAGGTGAGGTTTGGGCTCAAATCTTAAACTTTGATTTGAAACTCCAAACCTCAGTGCTTCAAATTAATTAAAACTGGAAACACTGAAATTGTGTGGAAACACCAAATTGATTGCTTTTTTCCTGTTTAAAAGAAAGTTTCAGTGTTTAGTCTGCTTTCCATTGCAAGTAACCTAAAATGGAGTTAAATTTGCAGGAATTATATTGCTATGACAGAGTGACATATACCAAATTGGGCAAATGTTGTTGTTTTTTTCCTATGAGAACTGTCAGTATCATCTTTATTTCTTGGCAGAATTGGAAATAATTTTCAGGCATAGTTGCCTCCTTTGAGAGGATAAATCCTTCCAAGATTCAGAGAATGATTTCAAGGATTTTATGTTGTTTTTCAACAACAACCAAACCAAATATTGCTCTGTTTAATGAAAATGCTATCAGCTGAATGGCCACAGGAAATGGTGAAAAACAGTTCTTGTCATGAGTGCCGTTGAGCTGAAGAAATCAGCGCAATGCCACACATGACAATAACGAGGAAACAGGGGAAGGGGCTCAAGATAAGCAGCCATCAACTCACAAAGACGAAAGAAGAAGATACAATGGCTAAGCGGATCGCGAGGCACACCCAAGCTGTTAGCGCTAGCGCAACGGAGATCACCCAGCTGACAGCAATCACCGGATTAATAAGGAAACCGATGATGGGCGATCCCGGAGCGCCAGCGGGGCCTCGCAACCCCTCACCTACCGGCAAGACAGCATGTTGGACAAAGGGGGGGTGACGTAACCTCGAGTGAGGGGGCGCTGACCGGCGCGGGGTATTTAAACCCCGCACCGGCGCGCTCCTGTCACTCTCAGCTTTTTTCTACAACTGTAACTACGCTATGAATAAACCAGAGCCTGCTTCAACTGAACCAGTGTCTGTGTGTTACTCGGCGGTAGGCAGTGCATGACATAAAGCTGAGAGTCACAAACTCAGCCTCGCCGAGCCCCACCGGACGATAACGAGCCGCGGGAGGAGTAGACGGCGAGAAGACCAGGAACGATGAGGCCGGTGCGACGCGGACAAGGGGGGCGAGCCGCACGGCAAGAAGCAGAGGAGGACCGATCGAGGCCAGAGGCACCGCGGACTCCCGGGCCATGGACGCCCACCTGGCCCAACCCGAGCCTCAGCTCCAACCCCAAGGGGAGATGGCGACGGAGGCAACCCAGCCACGGGAGGGAGCAACATACCTCCCGAGACCAGCGGAGAACCCCGCGCCCCACATCGCACCCCAGCCACGGGCGTGGAGCGGCAGCCCAACGGCGGTAAGCACGGGGGAGGACGAAGAAGCAACCCAGCCGACGGTGGAGGAAGCGGGCCAATGGACGGGAGTGCCTGAACCCCACCGGTGACCCACCCCCGCCGACACACCGATGGAACCGGCCCCAGCGGCAGCGCGGACCGCGGACGGGGACGCACAAGCTAGACTCGCGGCCATGGAGACCCAACTGAAGGAACTCCGGACCATGCTTCAATCGTTGATGTCCCCCGCGCCGCCCAACGACGTCCCCGCACAGGTCCACACCCCGAGCGAGGCGCCGAACTCCCACGGGCCAGATGATGGTCAACAAACGGCCCAGGCGGACGCCGCCGCAGGCCGGGAAGTGAGAGGAGGGGGCTCACAAAACGCCCGGGCCCCAAAGGACTTCCCCATCTTCTTCGATGGGAACCCCGCGAAACTGTCGTTCTTCATTACGAACGCCAGGGAGTTCATGGGGAGGCACGGACACTCCTATGACTCCGAAGCGGACAAGATCGCAGCCGTGGCGATCAAACTACAAGACCGGGCGGCGGACTGGTACGTCCAACTGTACGAGTCCAGCTCCCCCACCCTCGCCAACTTCCACGCCTTCATCAACGAGATGAAGAGCTACTTTGAGGACCCACTAGCCAAAGTGAGGGCGAAAAGCGCACTCCAAAGACTCAAACAGGACGCACGCACTGTCCCGGACTACGCCCTCGAGTTCAAAGCCCTCGCAGGGAAGATCAACAACTGGTCCGAGACCACCCTGCTGGAAATGTTCAAAAGGGGGCTCAACCGCGACGTACTCCAATGGGCCCTCTACCGCGACGACCCAGAGACTCTACACGGTTGGATCCACCTCGCGGGGAAAGCAGAACATGCGCACCGCACCTTCCTCATGGCAACGACGGAAGACACGACCAACACCTGCCAAAAGGTACCCGCGCCACACGTGGGGATGGCTGGTCCCACATACCCAAGGAAGAAATTTAATCGCGGGCCCTGCGGGAGGTGTGGAAAACTGGGGCACAAGACGGCAGATTGCTTCGCCAACCGACCGCCGGCTAGTGTGCCTAAACCCGCCCCAAAAACTAGCCTCAAACCACCTAACCCGCCGCCGCCCCCTCACTGCCGAATGACCGGAGCCACAGCGACACCAGAGGAAGGCTGGGACGCCTACTGGGGGGGAGAGGACGCTGTAGACCCAGACCAGCCGGCGGGAAATGCTCCCCGCCTGCCCTGAAACGCGTGGCGAGGCAGGCGGTGGGACAGCAGCGCGGACCACCTCGACGGAACGGCGAAAGCTCCGTTATAATGGCGGCAATCAAACTCTCTGCCGGCAACGGAGTCACCACGGCCACGGCACTAGTGGACTCGGGGTGCTCGGGGTGCTCGAAAAACCTCATCCACCCCGACTTAGTCGCCAAACTCGACCTCCGCTGCTCCCCCCTCCCCACGCCGCTGGCATTCCACCAGCTGGACGGCTCAACAGCGGGAGGGAAACCAGCCACGATGCAGACCGAGCCGGTCACCCTGCAAATGGGCACTCACACCGAACGCACATCGTTCGTAGTTACCCACATCGGACGACCCATTGCAGTCTTGGGAATGCCATGGCTCGCGACAAACAACCCGCGCATCGACTGGGAGACCCGCACCTTCATATTTGGCGACGGCGAGTACCGGGCGCCAGTTCCAGCGGGCAGAACCAACCCCACTGTGGGACGAGCAGAGGCGGCTACACAGGACAACGCAGCTATCACAGCAGACCTACCGGAACAATACGCTGACTTCTCCGAGGTCTTCGGAGAGGCAGAAGCTGATCAACTACCCCCCCACTGCAAGACGGACTGTCGGATCGACCTGCTGCCCGACATCCCCTTACCTAGACCGAAGATCTACTCGATGACCCCGAAGGAGATGGCAACCCTCCGGGAGTTCATCGATAAAAACCTAGAGAGGGGATTCATAGAGCCAGCATGCTCACCGGTCGGAGCCCCCGTCTTATTCCGGGAGAAGAAAGACGGCACCCTACGGCTCTGCACCGACTACCGGGGCCTAAACGCGGCTTCCCTGTCCAACAAATACCCCTTACCCCTGGTAAAAGATATGCTCGCCCACCTGTCCACGGGCAAGGTCTTCTCCAAGCTGGACCTTCGCGAGGCATACTACCGCATCCGAATCAGGGAGGGGGACGAATGGAAGACTGCGTTCAACTGCCCCCTAGGCGCCTTCCAGTACAAAGTGCTGCCGTTCGGACTCGCGGGGGCCCCGGGGGTGTTTATGCAGCTCATCAATGAGGTCCAGCATGAACACCTGTTCAAAGGGGTCCTCGTCTACATAGACAACATCCTTATCTACACCAAAACGCACGAGGAACATGTGACCCTAGTCAGACAAGTCCTCGATAAGCTCAGAAGGGCGCAGCTCTATGCCAAACCCGCAAAGTGCGAATTCCATAAAGCGCGCCTAGACTACCTGGGGTACCGAATCTCCGGAGACGGCACAGAAATGGACCCCGCAAAAGTCGAGGCGGTGCCGAACTGGGAACGCCCCCGCAACAGACACCAACTCCAGAGCTTCCTCGGCTTTGCGAATTTTTATAGGTCATTCGCCCGGGGGTTCGCGGAGATAGCCCTCCCCCTAACGAACCTCCTCAAAACCAAAGGGGTGGGGGACACCCGACGCGCCAAGAACCCGGGCACAGTATTGAATTGGACTCCTGCGTGCCAGACCGCATTCAATAAGTTGAAAGCGCTGTTCACCACAGAGCCAATCCTCGCGCACCCGGACCCAGAACGGCCGTTCGTGGTCCAAGCCGACGCCTCAGACTTCTCCCTGGGGGCCATCCTACTCCAAAAGGACCCCACAGGACTCCTGAAACCATGCGCCTACCTGTTGAGGAAATTCTCCGAGACAGAAAGGCGATGGCACGTCTGGGAGAAGGAAGCCTTCGCAGTAAAATCAGCGCTGGAAACATGGAGACACCTACTCGAAGGAGCCGCCCAACCATTCGAGGTCTGGACCGACCACCGGAACCTCGAGGCCCTCTGAACGCCCAGACGCCTCAGCCCAAAACAGGTCCGATGGGCCCAATTCTTCAGCCGCTTCAACTTCCAGCTGAAGTTCATGCTGGGGAAAAAGAACTTCCTGGCTGACACCCTTTCCCGACTGCCCCAAGACGAAGAGCCCGCCCCAGACATGATTGGGACGGTCCTATCCGCTTCCCAACTGGGGATGGCTGTGACCACCCGGAGCGGCGCTCGGAGGCAGCACGACTCTACGGCGCAACCGACGGCGGGACAACCTGTGACCAGACGATGCCAACCGCAACTACCAGGGGGGATATGCACGGACCTCGCCGCCGCCCTCAAAACCGACCCCTGGTTCCTGGCAAACCCCGACAAGGTAACGATGGCACAGGACCTGGCATGGGGGGAAGGCAGAATCTATGTCCCGGACTCGCAACGCCAAGCGATCTTGCATAGATCCCACGACACCAAGCAAGCGGGACACTTTGGGTTCCTTAAGACCCTGCACCTAACAAGGCGTCAATTCTGGTGGCCCGCGCTAAGACGGGACGTCAAAGCCTACGTAGCTTCCTGCCCGACGTGCGCCAGAGCCAAACGGGCACCAGGCAAGCCCTCGGGGCTTTTACAACAGGTGGCAGAACCCTCCCGCCCATGGGAGGAAATCTCCATGGATTTTATAGTGGACCTCCCACCCAGCCAGAAGAAAACGGCCATTTGGGTGGTGAAAGACTATTTTTCGAAACAGGCCCACTTCATCCCCTGCACATCGGCCCCGTCCGCACAACAACTAGCCAAACTCTTCCTCATCCACGTGTACAGGTTACACAGATGTCCCGCATGTGTGGTGACCGACAGGGGCACACAATTCACTTCTAAATTCTGGCGGGCCTTCCTAAAGCTGACGGGGACCCAACAGGCCCTATCCACTGCCTGGCACCCCCAGACGGACGGAGCCACAGAGGTCCTCAATGCCACCCTAGAACAATTCATACGCTCATACACCAACTACCATCAAGACGACTGGGCCGAACTGCTCCCGTTCGCCGAAGTCGCATACAACAACGCCGTTCACACGAGCACGGGGAAAACTCCGTTCGAGGTAGTCTCGGGGCGCGACTTCGTCCCCATACCGGAGCTACCACAACCCCCGGGACCCCAGGTGGACGCTAGTGACTGGGGACGGAAGATTGCGGAATCGTGGCCAATAATCACGGCAGCGCTGAAGGAAGCACAGGCGGCCTACAAAGAGCAGGCCGACAAGCACCGGCGCCAACAACCGACGTTCCAGGCTGGGGATATGGTCTACCTATCCACCAAATTCCTAAAGTCGCCCCAACCCTCGAAAAAACTGGGGCCTAAGTACATCGGGCCGTTCCGAGTCACGCAGATAGTGAACCCGGTGGCAATACGCTTGGACCTGCCACACAACCTACGGAGACTCCACCCGGTATTCCACACCAGCCTCCTGAAACCGGCAACTACCTCTCGATGGCACCCAAGCACGCCACTGCCCTCACCAGTGATGATCGACGGCCAACATCACTTTGAAGTAAGGGACATACTCGACTCCCGCAGGCAACGGGGAACTTTACACTATTTGGTCAGGTGGAAACACTTCCCCCACCCAGAATGGGTGGCGGCGCACAACGTTAACGCGCCTGACCTGACCCGGGCTTTTCACCGGGCGTACCCCGACAAGCCTAAGGCGAGACAAGCAAACCGGCACCTGCATACCCCCTCCCCCGCGGCCCCCCCCGCCTACCGTGCCCCAAGGGAAAGGGCCCCCCCAAGCCCGCGACGTGGGTGGACCTCCCCTCCTGGGACTCCCCCCCCCGCCCTGGGCCCACGAGGCAGTGACAAGCGGTCGCCAGCACCCTCCCCCCGCCCCGGGCCCACGGGGGAGTGGCAATAAAGTCAACAGTGCATCCTGGGGGCAACGCCCAGGAGCACACATAACAAAGGCGACGCACTTAGAATAAAAATAAGGGCCCTACCTGGAGCTGTTAAGCACCCGACCAGCCACGCCTCTCTCCTCGCCGAACTGAGCCAAACAAGCAGGGTGTGGCCGGAGCATGAGCACGCCCAGGGTGTGAGAGGGGCATGCGCACTGGGAACACACCCTAGATGGACAGGTGGTAGAGGGCGGAACAAAGGGAGGGGCGAAAACACTCCGGCGGGAAATTCAAAAAAAAAAAAAAAAAACCATTTTGACAGCTCTCCTGGTAATAAACCGGAAAGCCGGGGGGGGGGCACTATTCGGACAGGGGGCAGTATGTCATGAGTGCCGTTGAGCTGAAGACATCAGCGCAATGGCACACATGACAATAACGAGGAAACAGGGGAAGGGGCTCAAGATAAGCAGCCATCAACTCACAAAGACGAAAGAAGAAGATACAATGGCTAAGCGGATCGCGAGGCACACCCAAGCTGTTAGCGCTAGCGCAACGGAGATCGCCCAGCTGACAGCAATCACCGGATGAATAAGGAAACCGATGATGGGCGATCCCGGAGCGCCAGCGGGGCCTCGCAACCCCTCACCTACCGGCAAGACAGCATGTTGGACAAAGGGGGGGTGACGTAACCTCGAGTGAGGGGGCGCTGACCGGCGCGGGGTATTTAAACCCCGCACCGGCGCGCTCCTGTCACTCTCAGCTTTTTTCTACAACTGTAACTACGCTATGAATAAACCAGAGCCTGCTTCAACTGAACCAGTGTCTGTGTGTTACTCGGCGGTAGGCAGTGCATGACAGTTCTTTTTCCAGTTTTTAAAAATTCATTTACTATTTAATGATTTCACATGAAATCTTCATTTTTTGTTGTTTGTTTTTGATTCACTAGACAAAATTTGTATCAATATATGGAAAGGCTTCAGTGTCGTGGCCCTTGGGCTAATGAACTTGTCCTCGTGTGACTCACTGTGAGGCCCTGATCTTGAAAGCCAGTGCAGACCTGGCTGGCCTTGCTTGCTTGTCCCCTCAGGCTCTATTTCTCACGTTGTGGCTCTTGTAAGAGGCAGCTGCTGCTCTGGAGTTTGTTTTTCCTTGACTCTTCTTTGATTACCACTTCTGTAACCTTCTTATATGCTTGAATTGTGTACATGCCGCTGACTTCTTAGAGATATTTTTGTTCGCTGCTCTGGACTTTGATTTCTGACTGGCCTGTATAATGTGATCACCTCTGTTCCTTCCAGCAGACTTCCATACAGCACTAATCTAAAGATCCATATACAGTAGTCCCTGTCTTATAGAAATTAAAAGTCGATTGGTGACCAAATAGGCCTCTTGGCCATCCTGATTTGACAACTGTAACTTTTGGGGTATATGACTGATAGAGGTTTAAGGATGAGTCGGACAATAATTTCATTTAATGAATACAGGATATGCTATTAATCAGGGATAGAAGTTATGTGTCGTCTCCATGACAATCCTGAGGGAGAAACCAGATTGATGGTTGCCTGTAAAATATTGACTTTTAAACTGAGATTCAGAATGTAAATCTTCACTGCTGTTTATCAAGCTGTTTGGATATGCTGTGACAAGGGTTGTCTTCATTTGATTTGGGAAGGAAAAATAAGGCAGAGACCTTGTTTTAAATTGTTTTAAATTGCCTAAGAAATTTATTTTGTCTAGAATTTCCCAATAATGTTGGGACTATAGGTTCTAGTGGAGAGGGCATGCTGTGGGTCCTGTCTGCTAGGGACTTACACTTGGTGGGTCCCAGGAGGTGGGCCTTATCTGCCGTGGTGCCCCCTTTATGAGACATTCTCCTCCCACCCCGAAGTGAGGTGAACTCCATCCCCGTCAATGTTCCATAAGTCCCTCAAGACCTGATTTTGTTGTCAGGCCTGGGCCTCCCAGGGAACCAGTGACATTCTAAGATGGCTCCATCATTGTGCTTAATTTACTCTCTCCTGTGCCTAATAGTTTGTATTTTTTAATAACAACTGTTTTGTATTTTTTCATAATGATTTTAAATGTTTATTGTTTTATTTAATTGTTGTATGCCACCCAGAGTGACTTCTTTTGAGATAGGCAGCCATTTAAATTTGATAAATAAATAAAATAAATATGTTCTAGAATCTCCAGTCATTGTGGCCATGGTAATTTGGAGTTCTGGGGATTATCATTCAGCACCCTTAGAACATATCAGATTGGAGAAGGCTGCTCTAAATTCATCTTGTGTGTATTTACCCACCATCTCGGAGCTTAAAGAGACTTACTGAACAATCAGCATATTACGAAGTATCCTTTCATAATAGAAATGTTTCTATACATTTGCATGATATATGAACTTGGGCAAAAGGAAGCAAAAAGAGATCTACTGAGTGAGGCAAGGGCTGACCTAGTCCAGTATTTTGTTTTGCCACAGAAGCTAACCAGATGCCTACAAAAAGTCCCCAAGCTTCCTGGCAATTGAAAGTACAGCTCTGAACCTGGATGGCAGACTTTATCAAGTCTGGCAGACTTTATTAAGACTTAACCAAAACAGCATCATCCACAAACAAAAGAGGCATTAGCAGCCTGGAGGACAAATTTTAAGGTTTGCAAACACAAACCAGAAAGGAAAATGTGAGTAGAACTCTGAAAAAAACTCAGTGGAGAAAATACTTCAGGGGGCACAATATGTTGACTAATGACTACTTGTGTGGAGGAGGAAGATCCTGAACTGGCACAGTGTTTTGTTGTAGATCTTTGTTATCATATTTGACAAGCAAGCTAAGCTGTCCTCTGAAGCTATGGAATTTTGTTGTTTATTTGTTCAGTCGCTTCCGACTCTTCGTGACTTCATGGACCAGCCCACGCCAGAGCTTCCTGTTGGTCGTCAACACCCCCAGCTCCCTAAGGGATGGAAGCTATGGAATACATCCCCCTATAAGCCATGCCTAGCCCTTATTCTTTCTGCTTTTGAGAAAGAAATCTCCTCTTTCTCTCAGAACATTTGAGCTGGATCGATGCTCATTTTAACTATTTAAAGTGGATTTTAAAGTTTTATTATTTGTTCTGTTTTGAGCACCTTACAGGTGAAAAAGCTGGGCGTGGTGTATACATAGATACACATGCCAGCCATAGGTAGGTAGCAATATCCACCATTTCCAGATAATAGTATGATGCTGTAATGTGCTGTGGTGTGTATTATCTTGTTGTTCTTATTTTTTAAAGAAATAAGTAGACAATTATACCACATTTCTGCCAATTTGCAAAAATTGAATGCAGCATATTTAATCATCTGTATTATATTAATACAACATCCTTTTCTGCAATGTAGGATTCCATGTATGAATGTCATACAGCAAGGAGAGGCTTCCAAAGTCCTCTTTAAAGAAAATCATCATCCCACTCTGACCATAATAGGTGAAAACTGGTGGTTATCTGCTATTTTGAGGCAGAGGGTGCTTGAAAAATGTAATATAGACTCTAATCATCTTCCCAAATCCTAGTGAAAAAATCCAGGCCCAATCCATTTACATCATTATGCCTGCTGTAGTTCTCAGGTTCCTCTCAATTCCTAACTGTAATCCTTCCCTACCAAAAAGTTGCCCATCCTTTCTAGAGATAAAGAAAAAAAGTTAAAAATCTGAACTATTATGGTTAAAATGAAGCAGTCTTTGTGAGGAAGGAGGGAGGAGCACGTAACTATAGAGATAACTTCCCTTCATTGTATAATTGTATAGATTTTACAATCCATGACTGCAGCTCCAGTTTTTTAAATTTTCAGTCTTATATACCTACTGATGAACAATAATGGCAGTTGCACTGATTTCTCTTTTAGCCGGCTTTACTTCTATTATTTCATTCCTAAATTAGGTATTTCAAATTATATTATTGAATTGCAAATGCTATATGTAAATGTATGGTTCCTTCCTAACCCCCCCCCCCAAAGAATCCTGTAGAAATGTTTAAGTAAAGTATAAGTTGTCCTTGTTGATATATAGAACTTACAAGCTGCATCTTGAGTGTTAGAATTTAAAAGTGAAAGTACCCTTTTACTAAGATTCCTATTTTGTTTACGTCACTGTAGTTCTTCTTGGCTTACGATACACAAAACACATCATCTTTGAAAAAATATATCTAAGTGTTAATCTTACTCTTAAAGCAAGAGTCATTTAAAAAACCCAGGACTGTATGTATGTAATTTCCAAGGTAGTTGTTATGCCAAATCAAAATAAATCGCTGTATTGCTGTAGCCTTTGTACTTCCTGCCACCATAATATGAGTCAGAATACTTTAACAACTTCTCTGAATAGCCCAAGACTGCATTTTGATCCCTGAAGGCAAGTCAAATATACCCACGTGGTTTCTGTTTACTGAATATGAGCTCTGCCCTATACAATGGTTCCCTTATGTAGAATAGATCATGTTGCAGTTAAAGGCAAGTGATAAGCCTTGCTATAATTATATTTGCATGTCTTTAATGATATTCATTTTGTTTTCATACTTGCCCCATAATGTTTTAAAATCACTGATCTAGGAAAAGCTACCCCTTGTTACATAAGTATAATAGCTGCACTCATATACACACTTACTAGGAAGTAAAACTTTCTGAATTTGGGGGTGTATTTTTGAACACACATATACAGCTTCTTGACTTTTAGCAACCCAACCCCAGACAACAATCTTCAGAGATAGAATTGGACCAAAATGGGGACTGAGGCTGAGAGAAAAAAAAAACTTTGAAACCAATCAGGCAGTTTGAGCACATCCAGATAAAATCGGAATCCTAATGCACTCTGATTACTCACTGTGTCTAAAAGTCTGGGTGCACTGAATTCTTGTGTCCTGAAAGATCTCACCCCACAATCTGGAATGGGCTTAAATTCTTTTCTCCCCATAGCTTGCAGCAGTTTCTGGAAAGTTTCAAAGAGCAAAAGCCTCTTGTAAACTCCTTTCTTGCTATTTAGCCTCAAGGGAAGGTATTCATCTTGCTAGAAGTAGAAGGCACCAGTCCAAGACCAACTGTGGCTATGGTGTTGATCTGGTGCAATTTTTAAAAAAACATTCAGTGCTAGACACTCCCATTACAAATTAGAAGAAGCTTCCTTTTCTCCTAAAAGAACATTTAGTCTCATCTGCACGAGTTAAATCTGCAGAGCTGAAAGGAAGTAGATGATAAATTTGATTGATAAATAAATAAATAAATAAATAAATAAAGTATATACTTGCTTTTGTTACCAATAGAGGGACTTACACTCTTAGAATGTAAAGATTGGAAGGGGTCTGTTTAAACACTTCTAGTGAAAGAGATTTCACTATCTTTTAGATACCAGAAGACAGTTATCATGTCATATTTACAGTGTTCTCCAGATGAAATATACTCTAAGCCTTCCACTATTTTTCATAAGATTTCCTTTCAGGCCCCTTATCATCTTTCCTCAGGATATGCTCCATTTGTCAGTATCCTTCCTGAAACTTGCCCAGAACTGGACACAATATTTTAGTTGAGGTCCACCCAATCCAGAATAAATAGGAATGATGATTTCTCTTGATCCTGATGCTGTATTGAGTTTAGGATTGTATTTGTTTTGTTTTTTGTACATGCTGAATTACATGTTCAGCCCATGATCCACCAAGATACCCAGATCCTTTTCACATGAACTGCTGCCCAGTAAGGTACCATCCACCCAGTACAGTCTGCTCTAATCCTTTGATTTTTTCCTACCTGAATATAAGAGATACACTTGGTTTGGTATACTTGCTCTGTATACAGTACTTAAATGGTTGTACAGATCAGTTAATACTGCTAAAGTTATGGAAATTCAAGAACTGTACCTGAATTTGCTTGTTTTCATCTTCTTCCATTCTTCTATTGTGTCTATCATGCTGCAAACGATAACCTATCAGTAAAGTCTATTTATTTATTAACAATTGGTGACCATCAATGCTGTTTTCAGCCACTGATGACTTTTTGGAAAAATACAGCATGGTGGCTTTCCCCTGCTTTCCACACCAATGCTACAACTGCTGTACAAATGTGTTTCATCCCCACCATTCTATATACCACCACAGCTGTTCCAAACTACACACTGCCAGTTGTAGCTGCTACTGGCAGAAGAGCTATAATCTACAAAGGATGCCACTGGTGGCATTATTCATCAGGTCCTAACAGAGTCCTTGGCTATATGTAGGTTCTGGCAACTTAGTAACTCTTCCCAGACATTACTGTTTCTACAACCTGCTAGTGTTGCCACAAATTGTTCACAGCTGCTTATTAAATAGAGCTTATATTGCACTTAACTATTATATGCCATGGTTATTTCACTACCCACAACCTGGTAGCCTAACATTCAGCCCCAGGTTAAGCCTTGTAGAGAACATTGTCGCCCCTCTAATATATAAATGCCAGTCATGGTCAGAAATGACAACTAGTTTGTCCTGCAGCTGCAAGGATGTTATGTGGTATAAGATTTTTTTTTTTTTTTATTCCACCTTTATTATTTTTTATAAATAACTCAAGGCGGGGAACATACCTCATACTCCTTCCTCCTCCTGTTTTCCCCACAACTGCAACCCTGTGAGGTGAGTTGGGCTGAGAGAGAGGGACTGGCCCAAGGTCACCCAGTTGGCTTTCATGCCTAAGGCTGGACTAGAACTCTCAGTCTCCTGGTTTCAAGCCTGGTGCCTTAACCACTAGATGTATCTGGAAGACAATATAAGAGGACCATCTTTGCAATAACTTACAGAGATGTGCAGTGCTTTACATTCAAAGGCAAGCAGGTGCTTTGGACCTATTGGGGGTGCACAGGTAGCATCTGTTTGTGACAGCTTAAATCAAATACATCTTTCCCTGGGATCGTATTGCAACTGTGGGAGATAGCCACATCTGCATGGGAAAAGATGCAGCTGTATTAATGTTACAGGTGCTATGTGAGTGCCTCCACATTCTCTGAAGCACTTACCCATCTCTGAATATGAACACTGCACAGCACTAATAATCCTTGACTCTGAGTGGGGTTGTACTGCTTCACTTGTATTCAGTATGCAATTTGGAGTATCTGGACTCATAGCTCCTTGAAGAACACATGGTATTTGTGGCTGGGGGGCCTTTGCACAATTGCATTTGGTGTGCCATTTTGCCCATTCCTGGATCATGGGGTCTTGTTCATGGTCACTCACAGCTTAGGCCCTCCCAACTGGATTATTGCAATGTGCTCTACATGGGGTTGCCCTTGCAGATCATCTAGAATCTGCAATTGGTCCTGAATGAAGCAGCACAGATAGTTATGGCCATTTCTCATTACGACCATGTGGCACCTCGACTGTGCAAGCTGCACTGGCTCCCTCTAAGTTTATGGGTGCAATTCCATGGGCTGTTTATCAGATACCTGATAAAGAACCATATTGTTTGCAGGGACACCTGCTTCCAAGGGTATTTGTCCATCCCACATGCTCCAATAGGGAGGGTACACTTCAGGTCCTTTCCTTGAAGCAATGGGACTTGTTATGGCTCAGCAGCCATGGCTTCTCAATGGCAGCTTCTGCCCTTTAGAACAACCTTTCCCCTGACATATGGGTGGTCCTGACCCTGCAGGCCTTTAGGAAGATGGTTAAGATCTAGTTCTTTCCCTGGGCCTTTGGGCCAGAATGAGTAGAGTCCCCATTTTTAGGAATTATAAGAAACTTCAGCTGTGCTACCATTTATAGTCTACTTAGTTTTAATAATATGTGTTGTTTTTGTATTTACTGGCTTTGATTTTTTTTCTTTGTTTCTTTTATATACCACCCCCCTCCAATTGTCTGACCATATAAATGCAATAAATAGATAAATAAATAAATAACTTTTTGGTCACCTGCTTCCATATGACTCTTTATCATTTACTTCATAATGCCAGTAATAATAATTCTCACAATTCCTGACTATTGACAGTACAGATATTATTCATAGGAGTAGTATCTCTGTTCTTCTGGATGACACCTGGTTGTTTGATTCTGCCATATTGCCTGAATACAGAAAATAGTTACCATAATTCAAAACAAATTTCTCTCCCCCCCACAACTTTTATTAAAAGTTTTAAAAACAAAGGTAAAAACTAATACAAACTAATATAGAGTAAGGAAGAAAAAATGAAAAAGAAAGAAATCAAAGAGAGAACTAAAAATGGAAAAAAGAAAGAAAAAGTAAAAGAAAATTAGAAAAGAAAGAAAAATGATACAAAAAAGTGACTTCCGATCTTCTTTACAGCAATTATAAGAACAATTATAAATTTACCTCTTTCTCTAAAGTTACATCATGACTCTCTTCTTTCTATAATCAATCCTATCCTATCAGAACCATAAATCATAAGTTCATTTTTTTTTTCTGTTTTCCACATAAGGGGTTTCCAGTCAGCAATAAACATAGATATTGTCTTTTTCCTAATCAAACAAGTCAATTTGGCCATCTCAGCAAGTTTTATCATCTTCACTAACCATTCATCCATTGTAGGTATTGTCAAATCTTTCCATCTTTGTGCATACAATAATCTCACTGTGGTTATCATGTACAAAAACAAAATTCCATGACTTTTTTCCCAACTGTCCATCAGTCCCAAGAGGAAGACAAATCCAAATGTCTTTTGCAGTACAATAGTGATTCTGGAATTCTTTTCTAGTAAAGTCCAATTTGCTTGATCGTTGTGGCTTTTAAATGCTAAAGCATTGAGCTGCTTTTGTATGTGTGTTTCCCAAATGATTCCTTCAGTTGCTAAAATGGGAATGTAAGTTTTCTTTGTTTTATTTGCCACCATTCATCTTTACAGGAAGTAATAGCATTCATGATTCTTTTTACTCTTTCCATAATTGGCATAATTTGGAAAGAAATTATGTAAAGAGGCTTAGGACACTGTGTGTCCATCAGGATAACTTTCTGAAACCTGAAGGCAATGAGTCCATATCTGCTGTGGCAGGAGAAAGATTGAGTTTCAAAATGGGCTGAATCAGGCCAGGAGCTATGGAGAAAAACATTGGAAAAAAATTGCATCTTCCTATGAAACAGGCAGTTGGGTAGTGCCTTGAAATGCAGCTGACTACTCTACTCTAAGATCCCATCTTGCCTCCCCCCACATTTCCCAGTGCACAGATATATTCAAATGTACTGGGAAATGTGGGGGAAGCATATGAAGGTGGCACAAATGAACCTGCCATGATTAGGGTCTCATATACAGTACATACAAATTACATACATTACATGCATTACATACATGATTATGGTCTCATATACATACATATTACATACATTACATACATGATTAGGGTCTCATACATACATATTACATACATTACATACTTGATTAGGGTCTCATATACATACATACAGGCAACACATATACATACATGCTGATTAGTCCCTGGAGAGAAAGTACCCACAGTTGTAACATGTTACTTCATTGCCCAGAGGAAAACACAGATGCCTCCTGTGACCACTGTTGGCCAAGGGGCTGGAATGCTTACCGTACCTTGTCATTGTTGACAAAGTTTCTATACCACTCCAAACCATAATGGGATTTATCTAGTTTTGGCTTAGTGTATAGAATGAATCCATTATAGTGGTTTATGGCTTACCCCATTATGTGAGCCTTTGTATCTGTGCTTATTCAACTAATTATGGATAAATAAATAATAGCTTAATACAATATATGAATCCAGGGTCTTAACTAAACAGTACTTTATAAATTTGTGAGATTATAGTAAACTATTTTAAAATTTTCTATAAACATGAAAAGTACAATACCAATTCAACCATAACAATAACATAATAATAAATTATAATATATAAAATCAAAATCAGTAATTAACATGTTGCATAATAGTAACATGTCATTGACTGGATTTTGAGAATCCTGAGTTGTTAACTGTAGTAAAAGGCTCAAGAGAAATTTCAGCAGAACTGAATTCCATAGGTATGAACTTTTTTTGTTTGTTTTTGTATACATTTATGTAAGAATTGTTTGAAAACAATGTTGCAGAGTTACAATTCATTCCTAAAATTAGTTGCTCTTGAAAAGAAATAGTGTTTTAAAAGGATGTGCCAGACAGGGCTAATGCAGCTGTAGCTAGTGCTAGTAATCAACAATTTTCCACCTGCTTGCTTATATCTGTAAAAAAACTAATTAATTGGTACTAACTCAAAAGAGAATATTATAAAGAAAATCTACTGTGAAGTAAAACTGAATTTACTTGTGGTCATGTGGATGCATGCTAGGCAATTAAGCAGTGAAACAGAAAGTGATAAAAACAGTGTTTCTTTTACTTTATTTTGTGCTGTTTCACATACTCTGTAGATCATTTGTGTGACTCTTTGTAGTAGAGGAGCAATCTGAATAAAAAATTAAATAAAAATTAAATGAAATAAATCTATTATATTCTATGCAGATTAAAAGCAACACTGCCCTGGCCAACTAGTGCAAGATAAAGTAAAATAGGATGAAAAGAGGAAAAAAAAAACAAGCCCCAATTTTACAATTATATAGCTATCATTAAAATGTAGAAAATATCAATATTGGTTATTTAATATAATTTTATGTACAATTACATACATGCAACTATAAAAACAAGTTCAGCTGAATTAAATTGAAGAAACGTTTATACCAAACATTGAACATAATTCAGTTTCATTAAGACACTGCTTGTCTTCTTCTGAGAATAGGAACCCTAGGCCTGATACCTGGGTGGATTAATCAAACAGGTAGTAACATTGGGCTGGAGTTACAGGACCTTGGATAGCTCCAATCACATCGCTTCAAGAAGTGTTCTTATCAGAACCTTCTAACCCACCCCACAAACACAGAGAATGGATTTGTATGATATAGTAACTATACTGTAGGTTATTTATTGTTTGGTCCAAACTCAGACCCTGGATTAAATTTTATTTAACCTATGAATGTCTTTAAAAATTTGTGACAACGGTTTATTGTAAGTTAGCCTACCTGAGCCATAGTCAGGCATGCCATCTTAATTTGAACTAGTGGTTTCAGGCTCAGTTCCATAAAGGTGCTTTCAAATGCATGATCCCAGGGAAAGATGCAGCTGCTTTAAAAAGTTATTGGTTAGTTCTGTTTTCATGCCCTGTGAAGTACCTTTTTGGGATCAAATGTGAAGGGTTGAGCAATAAATGGATGATTTATTGCTAAGCACCAATTATTTCTCTAATAAAATAAAGCAGATATGAATAATTATAAAGAACAGCAGCTCCTGCAGCAGCATGCCCTCTGTTTTCTTATTTTTTGTGATATGTGCACATACACACACACATACACAAACACACAGACATAGGGGGGCTATTGGTAAAACAAAGAGATTAAGGAATTGATTACCCTTCGCACTGTGACTCCAATATAATTTGAGCCACAATTTTTAAAGAATTCCAACATTAAAAAAACAAACACCCCACCCCCACCCCATGCCCAGGAAATAGCAGATGAGCAGGCATTACAAAAGCTGGGGATAGTAAGCAACAGAGAGTATGAAAGACCAGGAGTACTCTCCATGTGCTCTGCCATGTAAGGAACATTTGTTCTGTGAATCTCTTAACCATGACTAATGCTAAGCATGGTTTATCATGTTCTGTGAATACACTTGTTAGAATTATCTGCAAAACAGTGAGATGATTTTGCAAAGTTCCATCCCATCTACTATGGTCACCTTTCATAATTTGAAAAGTCTAAAGAAATGTCTACAGGAGGGAATCTGTAGTACATTTCCTAATGCAATCTAAAATGTTGATTGTCCAGGACTTCAAAATCACAAAAAGACTATGACTCCTTGCCACAGAAGTTCACCTTCCAAGTCATGGAGGGTGAAAGATATGACAGGATCATTCAGCTTCCTTAGTGTTTTTAAATACTGCATATTAAACATCTTCCAACAAGATAGGAGTCAATTGTATGTTTTAAAATCAAGTAGCAGTAATTTAATTAAACCACATCAAAGGTAAATGGGATGAGTAGCAGGGGCATTCCATTACTCCTGTTGGAAAACCAACATCATTGGGCTCTTCATCTCTCTCAACAGCATCCAGCTGGTTGTTATGTAAGAACTGTTAGTGTACACTGACTCAGCATGAAGTAGAGCAATTCAGGATGTTTCTAACTCACTTGTGGTGGGAGTAAAGTATCTAATTTGCACTATCCCCAGTTCAAAATCCTCTCAGAGCTCTACCACTGATACATAATTTGGACAACACAGCATGCTCCATGCAAAGAGCTGCAGTGCATACTAAAAAGGGTGAATCAATCAATCAATCAATCAATTAATCAATCTACAGTTTGGTATTTATTCAATTATTATTTTCAATTATTGAAAAACAGGACAAGCTACCACCAGAATCAACACAAGGCAGTTTGGCCACATTTCTGATCTTAAGATCCAGCTAAGAAGCACAGTGGGCAGTTCTTCCACAACCCCAAGAAGAACTTCTCATTTAATTTTTTACTAATGCATCAGTCAGAGAAGTTTACAACATTTGAAATCAATATAAAATGTAACATGCTTAAAAGACAAAAAGACAATGCTACAAATACATAACTATAAACATATCTAATAAAAAGTATAAAACTAGCAGAAGCTGAATATAGCATTTTTTAGAAATTACATTGCCTGTAGAGATAATGCCTCACTATAAAAAGATCTTAGCCCATCAGCAAAACATGAGTAGAGTGGGTGCCAACAGGACCTTTCTCGGGTGGGGAGTTTTATTGTTCCAACCACGGAGTAGGCTTTTCTCTTGTCCCATTGCCACACCTGAGATACAGAGAAGGGCTTTTCCATCTCTTAGGGAATGGGTATCCCAGTATTGAAGGAGACTGTCCCTAGACCTAAATCTTTCATTAGCAGTTTGAATTGTGCCTGCCAACAAACTGGTAAATAAATTAATGCTTTTTTTAAAAAAGAAAAGCCTGCAAATAACTCTGGAAGGCTTTTTTGTTTTTTGTTTATATTTATCAGATCTAGTGCAGAAACTACAATGAAGGTGACAGCCACTGCAACAGGATAGGTGCAGGCTTAGAATCGCTCATTATTTGGAAGAGTTGGTCATAATCATGCCAGCTCAAAGAAAGTTATTAATTGCTATGTTCTTGATGTACAAAACACATTGAACTAATTACCACAGGAGCAGATGGACATTTGCTGGTGATGTGGGTGATTATGTTCTTCTTGCAAGGTTCTGTTAATATGAAGATTTGAACAGCTTTGGCTGTTCCTTTCTAGAAAATACCTACTTGACAATCAATATTGATAAAATTGCTGAAGTGAAGTAGAAAAACAAATGTGCAGTGAGAGATAATTTCAACTCGTGCAAAAAGATTAAAAGCATTCAAATGCATGCAATTCAAGTAGCATAAAATTAAATGATTTTAAGTTTAACTCTGTAACAACAAAGATTATGAATGTCTTTTTCCAACTTAGTACCAAAGTTGGTTTCATTTTGGCACCAAGTGATGATCTGGCTGTTCATCCAATTTTAGTTCTTAGTATCCATAGCTTGGCCTAAATTTACTGTCTGTATATGCTGGATTTTAGAATCTGCTGTTTTGATGACAGGGGGAGGTATCAGTATGTCCTTATTTGTACTCTGCCCAAGATCCACTGATATTGAATGGATTATAAATATTGAAATTATTTATTTATTAAAATAAATATTTCATAAATACATAATACAGTAGAAATTCAGCATTTCTGCATGGCAATGAAAACATACAACCATAGAGTTAAACCACAGGAGGGAAAGCATGCAGAATTTCTTTCCAATATTCCTTTGGGTTAGAAAGAATAAGAAGAATATGGTCATAACAGGCATAATCTCAAAGTTAGTATTTGGGGGAGGGGGACCAGAATACTGAAGATATTATCTTTTAAACCGAATTACTTGGATTGCACATTGGGCAAAACAAGATCTGTTTTAACAGTGGTCTATAGAACAAACCACAGTGACTGAGTTCACATAAAATGTTAAATCTTTTATTATAAATGTATTGAACTGAACTATCTAACTCAGTATTATTGATATTGTATGAGAGTGGCTTCCCAGAGTTTTTGAGTTTTAGTGTTCCAGCTGCAGGTGTAAGGGATTAAACCTACTATTTCCTTCATGCATTTTTCTTCTCTGCTATAACTATTCATTCTGCAATACTGTTCTCTGCACTGATCTTTGTAGCTTTGACCACCATAGAAGATGATGAGAGCATTTATCTACTCAGAATCTTCTCCTTTCCTCCATATTTGACATGTGACAGATTCCCAAATCACTTGTTAAAATTGGAGGAAGGACAGGGAACTGAGTCTAAATCTTATGAGACATAAAAGGAAGAGTGTGACAGAAGGACATGATTTGAAGTCAGAAAGATGAAGATTAGTGTTTTATCCTTCAAGGTCTGTAATTGCAGGACTTGAAGGATGAAACTGCAGCATTGTGGATGATCTGCTGAGTGTATTTTGTTTATTGCTCATGATATTAATAAGAAAAAAAAACTTTTTAATCTATATAGTTTAAAATCAGTGCTAGTAATTTTAATAAACCTTTAAAACATTAAAGAGATTTAATTTAAAATGCTGGGAACCCCATCAAAATCATTAGTAATTCAAAGGAAGGTATCCATCTGAACGTGGCAATCATGAGCAAAACACCCCCCTCCCCCCAGACATCTGTCATCTTTGTTTCACATGATGAATTTTCATATATGTAAATCCAAAAACAGTTTATAAACAGTCTAATGCATTTTTATATAAAACACATCTCCATGTAAACTAGAAAACCATTCATAGGGCAAGAAAACATTTTCACATTTAGATGTAGAATGTACTAGTATACTTACTGATCTAAATGCCCAGAAGCCCAACAAACTTACTAGCTCAGATCTCTCTCTGTCTATGCACACAGTCACTTTGGTCTTATTACTGACCTCATCAACTGCAACGTTATTTGAAATCTAAAGTAGAATATGTCCAGAGAAAAAATATTAGGCCATAATTCTAAACAGTCTTACTTGGGAATACACAGTTGGACTTCTCAATAAACATTCACTGGATTAAGTTGTAAATAAAAATATTTTTTTCTGATACCAAAATATTATTTTTGTTCATTATATAATGTGTCAAATTTCCTTCCCCAGCAAAAGAGGCTTCTGTTTTTCTACCTTATCATCATCTTGCTAGAGGATATTTCCAAATTTCTCTTAGTGAGGTTTTTTTTTTTAAATTTTACTTTATTGTTGATCTGGTTTTGTTTTCTGTTACACATTGTTCCATCACTCTAAAAGCTCCCTGCTATTCACATTTTACAATATCAATAAGCCAATGGGGAAGATTCTTCATTATGACTTCCTTTGAGATCTAAGGGCAGACAGTAAGGCTTCAAATCACAAGAGAGAAATTGTACAACCAAAGATAGAACATCCGTGCAAACACATTACTCACTTCATAACTCAATAAGGATATTCTACCTGTGAGCATTTCTATTAACCCTTCTTCTTCCTTGAAAGAAATTCAAAAGCAACTCTATGTCATCCAACTAAGTAAGAACTAGTAGAATTTTTTCCTGTATGGTAGAAATTATTTATTTATTTGCAGGTCATATTTGCATTTCATTCTTGGAACCAAGAGGCATATATTTTTAGCTTTACAAGTTGAAAAAAAATGAACACACAGAGCTACTTGGTGAGTGGTACATTTTAAACCAGCCACAATAAGCAAAACAATTACAAATTTGTCTAACTTGGCCATAAAGAATGTTCAAACTATCGAACAGTGGCACTCATTTCACATGCCAGTAAGGCAATGCTCAAGATCCTGCAAGGTAGACTTCAGCAGTTCATGGAGCGAGAATTGCCAGATGTACAAGCTGGGTTTAGAAAAGGCAGAGGAACTAGAGACCAAATTGCCACTATCCGCTGGATAATGGAAAAAGCCAGGGAGTTTCAGAAAAACATCTATTTCTGTTTTATTGACTATTCTAAAGCCTCTGACTGTGTGGACCATAACAAATTGTGGCAAGTTCTTAGCGGTATGGGGATACCAAGTCATCTTGTATGCCTCCTGAGGAATCTGTATAACGACCAAGTAGCAACAGTAAGAACAGACCACGGAACAACGGACTGGTTTAAGATTGGGAAAGGAGTACGGCAGGGCTGTATACTCTCACCCTACCTATTCAACTTGTATGCAGAACACATCATGCGACATGCTGGGCTTGAGGAATCCAAGGCTGGAGTTAAAATCTCTGGAAGAAACATTAACAATCACAGATATGCAGATGATACCACTTTGATGGCTGAAAGTGAAGTGGAACTGAGGAGCCTTATGATGAAGGTGAAAGAAGAAAGTGCAAAAGCTGGCTTGCAGCTAAACCTCAAAAAAAAAAAAAAGCCCCAAGATTATGGCAACCAGCTTGATTGATAACTGGCAAATAGAGGGAGAAAATGTAGAAGCAGTGAAAAACTTTGTATTCCTAGGTGCAAAGATTACGGCAGATGCTGACTGCAGTCAGGAAATCAGAAGACGCTTAATCCTTGGGAGAAGAGCAATGACAAATCTCGATAAAATAGTTAAGAGCAGAGACATCACACTGACAACAAAGGCCTGCATAGTTAAAGCAATGATGTTCCCCGTAGTAACATATGGCTGCGAGAGCTGGACCATAAGGAAGGCTGAGAGAAGGAAGATAGATGCTTTGGAACTGTGGTGTTGGAGGAAAATTCTGAGAGTGCCTTGGACTGCAAGAAGATCAAACCAGTCCATCCTCCAGGAAATCAAGCCAGACTGCTCACTTGAGGGAACGATATTAAAGGCCAAACTGAAATACTTTGGCCACATAATGAGAAGACAGGACAGCCTGGAGAAGATGTTGATGCTAGGGAGAGTGGAAGGCAAAAGGAAGAGGGCCGACCAAGGGCAAGGTGGATGGATGATATTCTAGAGGTGACGGACTCGTCCCTGGGGGAGCTGGGGGTGTTGACGACCAACAGGAAGCTCTGGCGTGGGCTGGTCCATGAAGTCACGAAGAGTCGGAAGCGACTAAATGAATAAACAACAACAGGCCAAGGACCCCACTGAAGAAGACCATAGAGCAGTGGCTTCCCAATTTCCAGTTAGAACTGCAGTCTCATTCAGATGTACATCTTTTTGACCAGACCTAGCTAATTGCAAGAAAATGCAGTCTATGAGCAGTCAGTAGAAAAGTGGATTGCAGATCCAAGTTAGGGCAGGAATTTAATTCAGCCAAAGCTTGATTACAACTAAACAACGTCATACCATGTGGATTAGAGGACTTTGAGGCCTTTTAGTATGACAAGATCTTCTGGGAAGCTTTCTGTGCTTTTCAAACAAGTGCTTTGCACGTGTGTGTGTGGGTGTATAGAAGGCACAATACTGTAATTTTTCTTATATGATTCTCTCAGATTTAACTCCAGCAAGTAAGTTCTGAATGCATGCAGAGCACATTTTGTTCTACTGTGGAAAGTGCATTTTCTACTTCTTTGTTCCACAATTCTTGTTTTGTCTGTAATTTGTCATGATGTTAGTGATTTTCCACTAAACTGTTCAGTTTTAAAGTTTAACAGCCATTTCCAGGTCCAACAAGAAATCATCAGGAAGTAAAGAAGCTCCAATGTGGTCAGCTCAAGTGGTTTTAGTCAAAACTTGAATGGAACTGAACGAATTAGGGATAGCATTCAGTGTGTACTGGGATAGCATCATACAGTGTGTATGATGAGGGAGGTATTCAAATCTGTAATTAGGATTCAAGAGACTAGGATATAAGCTACTTTCACCAGAAAACATCTTTTAGGGGTACTAATGGGAAAGCTCCCACCTTCCAACTAATGATAAACTCAAAAGTCCTTGTAAACTAGACCAGAAGCCAAAAACTTTAGTCCATATATGCCCTGTCACTACCACTTACAGACTCCTAAGCAGAAGGGAGAAGAACATATGGTCCCAGTCAAAAGCAACAAATTCAGCTATAATAATAATATCATTGATCTCATTTCCCACCAGTACACCTCATCACAGGATATGATCAGACTGCCTGATGCTTCTAGGAGTGCCAGCAGCAGATCTCAAATGCTTTATTTATTTATTTTTTATGTAGCAATCAGTAAAGAAAAACAGAGCGGGGAGAAAAAATAAGCTGCATAGAAAAATAATAATGCATTAATAAAGAACCGAGGATAGGCTGATGAATGGAACAGCTGGAGCAGAATTCTCCTATAATACGGTTTAAAAAAAAACAGGAAAAATGCTTTTTGTGAAACTCGTGTACTGGTTTTTGAAAGTTTCTCACTCTACTTGCTTTCTTCTCTAAAACACATTTGATGTTGGAGGAATGCCAGCATTTGATTGCTCATACTTTTGGACTGCTCCCACATCCAACGCAGCTGCTATAAATGATAGTTGTTCAGATATGAAAATGGATATTTTAAAGTAAAATGAAAATAAAATCCAACATACATTTTAGTATTCATCGATGCTCTTTGAAGTACCATCCTGTAGTTGTCAGAGAATGCAAAATAAAGTTTGAATGAGTAACTATTTCAGAAAATGTGAGAGTTTGTATAGATTGTCCTTGAAGTGAGGAGAAAAAAAAGAATCCTGCCTCACTGAAAGAACAGCTACCAAAAACCTAGAAAAGCAGAGCTCTAGAAAATGATTTATTTGCTGTTGGGAAAACAATTTATCTGTGTTCTGGTGTGGAGCCATTTTAGAGAGGTCGAGTTAGAGATATTGGCTTCTGAAAGAGGAGCAGTGGCTCAAGCATCAGCTTAGTTGTAGTTCATCATGGTGACCTTATTTAAAATCTGCCTGAGCCTTTTTTGGAAGACAGCCAGCTGTTTCGAGTCTTTTACCAGGTTCCTGCTAAGTTCACTGAAACTATAATTGATTACTTGCTCAAAAGTAGATCAATCTTTGGGTTCAAAATGTGGTCTCAGCACTGAAAGCTGCTCTAACTCAAGAGAACCCAAAAAAGGAAAACAGCCCACAGTCTGTGGGCTTTTCGTTTTGATTAAAAAACAGATAAACAGTAGTCTTTTTTCCCCCCCTATTGCTTCTAAAAGTTGCTAATAGTAGACAGAACTATACAGACTGATCCTTGCTTTGGTATTGTTATTGTAGTTTACCCCTTTGGCATCACAAAAACAGTGCTCAAAAGGGCATGCTAATATACATATGCTAATTTTTAAAAATTAAAATATAACTTATTGCTGTCCAGAGGCTGATTGTTGATGGGCAACTTTAGCACTCATATTTCTCTTCTTTTAGTTCTTTATCTTTAAGGCAGAACTGAACTAGACAGCTCTTCAAACAGATGATGCCTTCAAGCAGCAAGGTTATGATGCCTTCAAGCAACAAGGTCTGCTAATCCTTGAAAGAAAGTGCTCTGACAACTCTTTAAAAATACTATTGTGCTCTATAAAGTTGATTGCATTTCACTCCTTAGAAACAGCCACATTCAGCACAGAAGTAGGGAGGGAAATGGCAAATTCTGAAATGTAGTCAGGGGGATAAAAAGGATCACTAAGGGTTCCAGCAGCCTACCTGGTGTTGGAAAGATGATGAGATGATGATGATGATGATGATGATGATGATGCATGGTGCAGTACAATTGCATTTTTGTTCATGGACAGTGAAGTCATTGGTGGTTTACTATACAATGCACTCTGGAGAGAAAACCTACCATTGTGACTGCTTAGAAATGTCTAAATTCCTTCTAAAGTTACCTGAGTTTTTAGTAGTATATATATTTCTTAGTAGTAAACTTGTGGAATACATGTTGCTGGAAGCATGTGAAAGACAAATCTCTTTGCATAACCACATCAACGAATATAATAGAACAAAATAGGACAATAATTTTTAAAAGCAAGAGAACAGCACCTTTTCTTGCATACTCCTAACATATGTACTCAACATTGAGTCAATCTTACTTCTTTGTAATGTTGTGTAGGTGTGCAGGCTGAAGTATCTGACAGAAACTTTTAGGCTGCTGAAGCTCACTCACTTTCCTATTGATACTCGGTTAAAAGATATCTTTGGCATATTGCCACCCAGGACAACAGACAGACATTTCATTTATATTGGCCAGAATCATTTCTGTCCAAACCAGTTAAGAAAATACAACTAGAAACCTGAACTAGAACATTATTGGTTAGCTTCCCATGTCACATTAATCCTGAATTTAATTTCCTGGGACTTCCGGGAAAGAAATTGCAGATTGCAGATGGTTCCGTGAAAAGCAGAGCTGATGACTGTGGCGGAATAAAGAGCCAGTGAGTAGAGTGGCTCTTCAGTAACTCTCTGGACAAGGAGATGACTTGAGATCGCCCACAAGTGCTCCAGACAGTTGCTCCTCAGATTTAAAAATGACAGGCTAAAGAATGGCATGGGAAAAGATGTTACACTGGACATACAAAAAAAAAAACAACAACCCACCAGCAGATGTCTTAATAATTAAAAGGGATATACAAATAACAGACCAAGAGGGTGTCCTGGATAATTTTCCTATATTGGATTTACAAAAGAGGCTTGTTAAAGCTTTGAAGAATTTTGTAAGAAGGGACAAAGAAAAAATGAAATCAAGTTCTAGGACATTATTTGAAGATCAAGATTGTTAAAAGTAAAAGGAAGGAGTATAAAGTTGGTTTATTTGATCAAGGTTAAAATAGATATGTTATTTCTGGTAACCCTTAATGGACTTTTGCTGACATCAGGACTGAAACGATAGAGGCTTTAAGGATTTCTTTATAGATAAGAGATGGGGTATGGGAAGAAGAGGTCATTTGCTGTATTTTAAAAGAAGGTGATAAGTTACTAAAATTGTTTATACTTGTGGTGATGAAGGGGGAAGTCATTTCTTTATATATTTCTTTTTCTTTATTATTTTCTTATTTTTCTTTCTTTTCTTTTTTCTTTTTTCCTTTTCTGCACCTTCTATTTTTCTTTTTATTCTTTTATTCATTTAGTTTGTATTAGTTTGTATTGTTTTAATTTTTAATGAAATTACTAGAAAAAAAGAGGTTAGGATAAATAGTCCTTGGTCAGCTTCCTTTGCCACCTTGTGGGAGATGCCGTCTGATGCCATCTGGGTTTGGCACAGTCTTTTCTCCCGATCCGTGTTGCCAGAAGTGGACAGGATTCACACTTTTATTTTAAAACCATAGTTCTGCTTTAAGGCTAGAGGGGGACATGATGGAAGCCCAGGGATATAATCAAAAGGTAAGGTTCTTTTTTTATTATTATTATTTTATAATGTTGTGAAATATACATAATACATTATATTATTTCAATACAGTGGTATTTGTACAGTATTGATTAAAGATTATTAATACTCTAATGTTTACATCACTTAGACCATTGAAGATTTAAAAAAGAGAAGTGTTATATTAGTATTAACTATGATTTAAAATGTCAGTGTCAATAGGTATAAGATTATTTAGCTTTTTCATCCATAACTGAATATAACATTTAAAAAAATTATCCTGAATTTAATTTCCTAAATGAATTTGAATTTTCAGTTGCTACTTCCCTGCTCTGGAACAGCATTTCTCCTGAGATCTGTTCAGCTCCAACCTTGTTAGTTATTAGGAAGGCTGTGAAAATTCAGCTATTTCAATAGGCCTCACAGATGGATAGCTGTACTTACTTGCAGTAGGGTTGTATTTGTTAATATAATTGTTTATTTTATTTATTAATCAAATTTATATGGCCACCTATCTCATGAAAGAGATTCTGGGCAGCATACAACAATTCAGTAAAACAGTAAATATATAAATGATCATTACCTAAAAACCATTCTGTAATAATAATAATTAAAAAACATTAAAAACTAGAAAAGCAAAACTAAAACTGAAAAGGAAAATTATAGGTGAAGGGATGTTAATAATTGAGCCACCTCACTCTTTCGCCTGTCTCCTTGGGTCTGCAGGCCTTCTGGCATAATCAGGTCTTAAGGGACCTTCGAAAGCTCAGGAGTGATGAGGCCAGCCTCATCTCTGGGGGCAGAAGATTCCACAGGTGGGCACCACAGCAGAGAAGGTCCACTTCCTAGGGCCTGCCAAATGAAACTCTCTAGATGATGGAGCCCATAACATACTCACTCTGCTGGATCTGGTGGGAAGGGCAGATGAAATTGGGGAGAGGCAGTCCCTCAAATAACCCAGTCCCATGCCACGAAGGGCTCTAAAGGTCAACACCAGCATCTTGAATTGAACCTGGAAACAGCCTGGTAATCAATGCAGCTTGTGAAGCAGAGGTGTAACGTGTGTTCTCAAACATATTGTTTTGATCCTATGTATGAAAAGCTTGTGTAAGCTGCTCAGAGTCAATAAAGACTGAAGTAGCATATAAGACCTGGTTCTGCTGTCTCGCCTGGGGCGGGAAAGTGAATAACCATTCTTGGGGGTGGCTTGCACCCTAGAGTCCCTCCCACCAGCCTGGATTTTATACCTTTCTTGGATTCTATTTATTTACTGTATTTTATTATAACTGTTTTATGAGATTTTAATGTTTATATTTTGCGCTTGATTTTGTTGTAAACCGCCCAGAGTCCCTCTTTTGGGGGAGATGGGCAGTAGCTAAATTTGATCAATCAATCAATCAATCAATCAATCAATCAATCAATCAATATAAACAATCACTAACTAAAAGCCATTATATAATAATAACTATGTATTATAATTATTGTATGTATAAATATGTGTATGTGTGTGTATATATATGTGTATGTGTACACAAACATACAACACAAACACATAAGAGTGAAGTAAAGAATGATGCCAGGACCACAGCACCCTTCCCTAACTAGCACCCTTTTATATGTTGCTTCAATTCAACAGCATGTTTATGTTACGATGTCTGAGGATTTTTGGAGTCCAATATACATAACAACAGAACCAGGTACAGGAAACTGGCTGACAGTCCATCCAGAATCTTTTGTTTTTCAAGATATGTTACATACCACACAGACAGGGAAATCAAAAGGGATGGGCTGGTAGACATAAATGAATTTACATATCATCATATTTACTGTAGGAAGATAATGCTGCATTCATCCATGAATTCCCTGCCCTTTAATCATTGCTGCTTTATTTCCTGTCCACTGAATTTGTGGCAGCTGTAATTGTCAAATAATTATGCCCATCCACGGGTAAATTGAGAGAAAGCAAAAGCTGCTTGTGAGGAGAAAGCCTCGTCTTGTTCATGTTTGAATCAGTTTGCAAGTGAGAAGAGCTCATTTGTCACACTGTTCAGTAAAGCCTAGAACCCAAGACCAAAGTAACTATAGCTATATCATCTTCTCAGTGTGAATCTATAACTGAAATTATAAAATGGAAAAGCCATAAACCCACAGAACAAGAACTCTAATTTGAAATCAGAAAATTTATGTACAAATTCAGGAGTTTTGATTATTGTACAGTCTGATGCCACTATGTGTCATAAAGGCACAATATTACATGGTGTGTATTATACCCAATCCTCTGAACCAGGTTCTTTACACATAGTACATGACAGAAAATGTATATATTTAGAAGGTTGAAGGTTGATCTACCAAAAGACAAGGAAGGCTGGAGGGTAGAGAAATCTCTGATAGATACAGTAAAAATGGAGGCAATGACAGCCTTTATCCATTTAATGTTTATCTTTAGTTTTGTTTTGTTTGGAAATGGGAACTGGAGCAGAGACAAAAGTAGACACTGATTAAGGGGCTTCCTAGCCATGAGAAAGAGGGACAGGGTGTATAACTTTTTCAGCAGAGAGCGACACTTCATCTTTGACCATCATGTTGGGAGGCACATTCCAAAAAATGGGTAGGATCAGTACAAAAACAATATTTGATTTAATTATCTGTTAATTAATTAATTGTGCTTTATATGATTATGTTCCTTGTTTTAAACCATTCCCACCTTCTCTCATTTGAAGAAAAAAAAAAGCAGTTTAGGGACAACTTGTAGAAGAAAAAGTATGGGTGTTAGGAATTGCACCCATACTTTTTTATCCCAGGCTCCACAGACTGTTTCCCTCTGATTAGGAAAAGTTACAACTGAACTTGCCTAAGCTTGCTGTTTCCGGTCATGCTGGACAAGGACAAATACACAGGTGTTGATCTTACACATTTTCAACCTGATCCTCAGGCTGGCAAATCAATACATCAATCAGAAATACACATATTTTTGTTTCTGTGGAGTCCTTGGTGGTCTCTGAGCCTTGTTGTTTCCTTGCAGATGTTTCATTGCCAGACTAGGCAACATCTTCAGTGCAAAGAGGGAGTGGGCCTTGCTCTCAGTTTATATACTGTGGCTTGCCCTGCTTGTGTTGGTGGGGGTGTTGTTCTCTCCTTGGGAGTTCTTTGATTGGGCTGTTGTTTGCTGCTTGGTTGCTTGACTGAGTTAACAGTTCCTTGATTAGGGTGTATTTTGCTGTTTGATTGTTCATCTGGTGTTAATCCTAGTGTTAATCTTTGCATATCTGGGTGTTGATTGCTGGCGAGGACATGTTCTGGTCTTTTGGCTTTTCTATTGTCTCTTTTGAATGGTATGTAGATGTTGTTTACCTCTATGTGTCTGTTGATGGCTGCTTTGTCTGAGTGCCAGGCTTCCAGGAATTCTCTGGCGTTTTTGGACTTGGCTTGGTTTACGATGCTCACAGTTTCCCAGTTGAAAGTATGGTTAAGTCTGTCCATGTGTTGTGAGATTAAGGAGTTTTCATCGATTTTTGTTTCTTCTTTAATTAGAAATAATAAAGAAAAAAATGGTTGTATTCTTGGTATATTAGCAAGTTCTAAAACGCTAATTAAACTACTTAGTTACAACCACCTTTGCTCTCTGCTCTCTACCTTGAAGGTCCACAAGGCAAAAACTGTACCAGTGCTAACAAATGGTGCCAAACTGTGGGGCCTATCAAAGGCCTCCTTACTCGAACAAAATCAAGCACGTTTTTTAAGGACCATTCTGGGGACCAACAGGAATACACCTGCAGCAGCAGTAAGAGCTGAAACAGGCACCCATTCCATTTACAGTCTATCAGTAATCAACATCTTTAACTATTGGTGGAGGATTCACCCAATGGAACATGATAGACCACCAAAAATGAGCCTTGAACAACAGATGGGCACACCTCAACCCAACACATGGATCAATCAACTCCTCCAAACTATCGCATTCCTCGGCTTTTCATCACAATATTTACTTTCTGCCAGATAACAGGCCAAGGCAATATTCAAACAAAGAGTCTTGGATGTTATTGCCCAAACAGTCATTGAGTCACTTGCACACAATAGTCAAACGTCAAAATGGCTGGCCAAGAATAAACTGTCCTTTCAATTAGGAAAAATATCTGACAATGGGCCTGACTCAATACCATAGGATAGCTCTTACTAGAGCAAGATTTGAGCAGCTAGATTCTATGGTCAAATACGGACGATTCCACCAAGTGCCTTATCTTGAGAGGACATGTGTTTGTGGAGCATCCAAAGTAGAAGACATTGCACATGTCCTATTTAACTGCCACCTATATGCCCCAGCAAGAGCTCAGTACCTTCAGACATTAATTGATAGAACCACATACTGGGACCGTAACAAAAGACTATGTTACTTCCTCCAGGGCACAAATATATATGTGGTCAATAGAACTGTTAAGTTTATAGTTAGGCTGTCCAACTAAGAGCACAATTTATAGAACGCATTGGGGTGGCGTGTAAAGGTGATGAATTCATTTAAACTCACATTGTTTCTGTATTTTATTACTCATTTTATTATATCTTGCATTTTTATCTTACAATTTTATCTCTATTTTATCCTACTGTATTTTATCATATTTTATCTTACCATAATATATTTTATCTTACTGTACTGTATTTTATCTGTTTTATGGTATCATATCGTATATTTTATATCTTATAGTGACTGATGCCCAACTTCTTGATATGGTTGTTTGACTAATCAATAAAGTTATTCACTACTGGTATATCCATTATAGAGTGGAGCATAACCCTCTATTGAGTATAGAACAATTAATCTCTTGAATGGAACAGACCATCTTTCCCATTCTAATACCCCTAACAAGTGTAAGTTCTGGCTAAGTTAGTTTGGCAGCCTAGTACAACTTGAACTATGGTAACTTTTAAGTTGCTTGAATGGGCAGTTGAGACAAAAATACTACAAGGACAAGACAGAAAGAATGAATAGAACCAGTCTGGTCTAGTGGTTAAGGCATTGGGCTAGAAACCAGGAGACTGAGAGTTCTAGTCCTGCCTTAGGCATGAAAGCCGGCTGGGTGACCTTGGGCAGTCAGTCTCTCTCAGCCCAACTCACCTCACAGGGTTGTTGTTGTGGGGAAAATAGGAGAAGGAAGGAGTATTTGGTATGTTCGCCACCTTGAATTTTTTATATAAAACAATAATAATAAAGGTGGGATAGAAAATAAATAAAAAAAATAAATTTGCCATGATGGGAACTTTAATGATTAATACATGGAAACAGACTTACATCATCTGGATAGTCTAAGCTGTTAGAAATATTTCATTGAAACTTGCTCATTTCCCAGAGCCTACTTATGTTTAATAGCATAATGATGTGTATTCTGAACTGAAGTCACTTTGGATCAGTGGCTTCATTTCCAAATGAGCCAGAGAGCAGAAATCTTAGTAACAGGGGAAAAAAAAAAACTGAACTCATGTCTTTGAAAATATTAAGTGAAGCAATCCTGGAAGTGGAAATACAGGCAATTTTTTCCATTCTGACCTTTTTGACGTTTCTATGAGAACTTTTCTTTCTGAAGCACTCCTTGTTAACAAAACATTTCAACCACAGTGAGAACATTTTCCTTTGCTGAGTTTTGTTTAGGAGATTGTGTCATCTTGTTTATTTTTAAAAAATGGATGTAGTGTTAAAGGATATAGTGACCTTTATGGAGAACCCACCAAACTAAAAAAGGTCCCTTTTGCTGGGAAGTATATGGTAACAAGCAGAGTTACAATTAACACAGGCAAGTCTTCCTTTCACCACTTGGCACAGGCATTGCTAATTTTTGTGGAGCTTTTTGGCTGTTGCTTTTTAAACAGGAAATTTTCTCCCACTCTCATTTCTCTGGTATAGAGAGACACATTCAGCTAGCAGAGGTACAGCTGCAGAAAATGTACAGTTAGATCCCAATCAAACTATATGTGAACATGGAACAGGATTTTACCTACAACAATGCTATGCACCATTCAAGTATACTAGACAACAAGTCCCATCATCTTATGTTGGCTGGAGTTGATGGGAATAATACATTGGGGATTGAGTATAATGTATTCTACATTTTCTTCTTGCTGCATAATTCACTCTGCTTTCTCCATGTCATTCTGTTCTACAGTATGTCAGGAACAATTGAGTTTGATAATATGAAACAGATGCCATGCTCATACACTCTTTCTCTCTTCCAACATCTTGTTGTTTAGAATATTTAATTCTCCCAGGATCATTCCTTGGTTTCAGGATAGGCAACCTGTGGCCCTCCTGCTGAACATCAACTCCCAACAGGCCTAGATAGCATGGCCAATAGTGAGAAAAAATGAAGACTGGAGTTAGAAATGTTTGGAGGATTTTGGTTCTGTACTCTTGAATTGAACTGGTTTCATTTACATATCTTTCCCTCTGAGTCTTCTTCACTTATATATCTTGCCTTATTTAAATCCCCAAGTGTTGCTTGATCACAAGGCTGAAACTTTATTGGAATGACAAGAAATGAATCTTCAACCGATTTCATTTTCAGCTTTCATAAGAACATATTCACATAAGAATTCAACAAAACAGAAACATACTCTCACCTCCTGAGCTGGGCAGGCAATTTATATATTATTGGCCCTTAGTCAGTGCAGCTAACTTATTCATTTCAACTTATTTTATTCATTTCTCATATGTACAATGCCCTAGTCATTTAAGATATTCAAGAATTTGTTG
This sequence comes from Candoia aspera, assembly GCF_035149785.1. Classification (NCBI taxonomy): domain Eukaryota; kingdom Metazoa; phylum Chordata; class Lepidosauria; order Squamata; family Candoiidae; genus Candoia; species Candoia aspera. The sequence goes on along the minus strand of NC_086158.1, from coordinate 32,295,744 downwards.
CTTTATCAATTAATCTCTGTGTGTATTTTGTAGATATTTAAATAAGTTTTCTTTCCCTACTTACACAGTTTTCTTTATTAGTGTTAGCGGCTGAAGTGATTGTGAGACCACAACACTGCAATTAACAAAGGAAGCCACTTTTACTTTTAAGTAGCCATCTGCAAATAACAAATGTTATTGGTGAGATCATTAGAAAAATCATTGTTCTTATGCTTTCTACTGAAGATAATGTTTTTGCCAGGCTTGCAACTGTTTCTAAGGAGAAATCTGTTCATGCTGGTGCCTCCAAACACAATCTTAAGTAAGCATATGCTTGCACCTTCTCTCATCTTGTTTTGTCCTGTTTATTTCTATTATTTCATTTTATTTTGTCAACGGTGTAAAAAGCCACTGAGAGAGTCAAAAGGACCAAGTGGGGTGCACTATCCCCATCTAGGTCCCAACAAGATAATCCATTAGAGCAACCAACACTATCTCTGCTCCATCCCCAGGCCTGAACCAAGACTGAAAATGGTCCAGATAGTCTGGTACTCTGCACTTGGATTTCCACCAAGTACTCCCCAACCTTCTTTTGAAAGAGAGGTTTGGACACCAGGTGATAGTTGTCAAATACTGCTGACATACAGGCATATATACATAAAACGGACATTTGCCAATCAATTGTTTAGCAAGACTAGAAATAACAAGCAAGTCAAATGCAATTGATCAGGAGCACTTGTGCATTTAAAATTCTTTTTTTTTTTAATGTAAACACTGTGTCAGTGTTAAAGAATCCTCCTTTCAGAGAAGCAGCCTGATAAATATGCAGCAGGTCGGGGACAGTGACTGACTTTTACTAGCTAAATTTAAATATCTTGTGGTTTCAAGAAGATGCTAAAAGGCTCTAGCCATATAATCCACATCTTTCTAAATACAGGGAAGTAATTCTGTCCTTCATCCTAGATGGTTGGTCCTAAATGGTTGCTTTTGGAAACTACCCTGTATTTTTCTTCTCCTTGAATTTAACACATTTCCTCAACACACTGCAGGGTGACCTTTTTAGCAGAGAAGGGATTTAGTTATGGAAACATTCAAACATCTTTGACTGAAGCCTAATGTAGTTAAGGAAAGAAGGCAACCTCTTAAGTTCAGCTGCTAGAAGGATGCAGCAATGAAACAGGCAAAGTGAAGATGAAATCCCATCAGATTATTTAGTTAAAAAAAAACATTTTTACTTTCTCAGTAATGCTGAAACTGCTTCCATTTAGGGGGGGGAATGAAATGATGGTGAGAAATGTCATTAGCATTTTTCAAATTAAATTTGTTTAGGCTACTTTTAGAAAAATGTAGATACCTATAATACAACAGAAGATATTTTTTCCAACTCATTAGGTATCCCTGTTAATAACCTCAGCCTAGATGTTAGACTGGGGAAGGCAGTGGCAAACCACTCCGCTATAATCTGCCAAGAAAACACTGCGAAAGTGGCGTCCCCCCGAAGGGTCAGATATGACTCGGTGCTTGCACAGGGGACCTTCAGTTTTCACAGATGTTAGCTACCATTTTTGTTGATAGTATTACTCAGTTCATTCTCTCTTTTCTTTTGTCTGCTTTTTATCTCTTCCACTGTAGGTATAAAAATGGTAAGTCACTTGAGATAGAAACCTCATTTTTGTTCCTGAAGTACAATACATACTGTATGTACAATATATGCTGATGTTTTCATATTGCTTAGTATTTAGATTATTTCTATACTGTCTGTCATGTGATACAATGTTGGCAGCACACAAAACTGAAATTATATTTACATTCAGAATAAAATGATATAAAAATACATAAAATATAATAGTAAAACTATAATTTGACAGCACTAATATAGGCTTTCAAATGACAAATTAACTAAATTTTTAGTTTTTAGACTAAATTTAGACAAATTTTTCAGCATAAGTGATGAATGGCAATCTTATTATTTCCACTGTATGTGCAGATGCTAACCATCTTACGTGTACATTCACAATAGCAACAGCTATTTCAAAATGCAGTACTATAGAAGAACAACCATAGTTTGTTATGCAAAAATATAATGGTAGCTTAGTTTTCTGGAATTATATTGATGGTTCCACATTTGTTTCTGTGTTTTTAGTCAATAGATTTAATCCCTTTTAAAGGGATTTTGTGATAAGTTAAGAAATAGATCATTTAAAAAGTAGCAAGTAACACTGCAAATATATCATCCATGTGTGTAAGATATTCCAAGGATTGCATTGAAAATGAATGTTCAGTCACTTTTCTGCGTAATAGAGCTCTCCATCAAATGTTTTGAGCTGTATGTATTTCAAGACTATATGACACAGTTCAACTTTCTGGATACTTGATGTGATACATCCAGGCTGGATGTGAGCCTGAATTTGGCTGCAATGTCTGTCATCCCATTGATTGTGAGGGTTAATTCGGCTGATCTGGCAATATCAGAATATAAATATGAGCCCAGTTGCATCAATATTTCTTAGTACAGCATTTCTAAGAACAACCATTGTCACCAAAATGGACAAATCATTTTTCAGAAACATTAAATGCTGAGTACATACTGGAACAAAACAAAAACAACCAAAGACATATACACCCCCACAAACACATACTCACATCTTCATCATCAACTTATGTTAGCATGGCATTTTGAAAAAGGCATTACCATGGTTTCAAAATGAAAAGCTTTCTCAAGGCAGATGTTTGAACAAGTTACTTTTCTATGTTTCTATAATTTCTCCAGCTAATACCTAAGAACAATATGTATATACTATATTTCAAGTATTCCAAGCATGTTACTTATTTCAATAATAATTTACAGCATGAATTACGTAGGCTAGCATTAATTGAAAATGTGTGCTTACTGGCTGAATCTTAGAGAGCAGTGACTTGTTTACTGAATTTCTAAATGAGCTCAGTCTATTTGCCACTATATGACATTGCTTTCAACAGTCATTTTCTTTCCCTTCCTTGCCAGAAAAAGAGGAGGGGTTTTAATTACTGGGATAAGCATTCCAGCACATTAATTATAATTACATAAAGAGAGAGACCTCACTGCTTTTCTTAGACCTCAGTTAATGAGTCCTGAAATAGTTGGTAAATCCGAATTGCCCTCCACAATGGTTAGACCACCTTCTTGTCCTGCAAACTGCATATTTTGCAACATATGGAGGATTTCAGTTCAAGTCTTTAATATTTGTTTGTTTGTTTAATTTATATTACTGCCCAACTGACATGTGACTTGGGGTGGCATACACAAATAAAAGCAACACAAAATAACCAGAAAACATTAACAACAATAATAAAACATGTTGTACCCAAGGCAACTTCATCAACCAAAACCAATCCAAATCTCCTGACCCAGAGCCTGGGGTAAAAGCCAGGTCTTAAGAGCCTTCCAGAAGGCAGACAGGGTCAGGGTCATCCAAATCTTGGGGGCAGTGCTGCTCCATAGGACAGGCATGGCAACAGAAAGGACACTTCTCCTGGACCCCACTAGATAAAACTACTTGAGTGCCAGGTTGCAAAGCATTCCCCTCCACACCACTGGCAGATTTTATTGAATGAGCAGAAGTAATTGGAGATAGGCAATTCCCCCAATAATGAGGCCATGTGCCATGTAGGACAAACAGAACCTGGAAGCATCCTGGTAACTGGTACAATTTACAAAGTAGAAGTATTAAATGGTGCATTGAGGTGTGTCCATCATTACTCATGCCCCTGCTTTCTGGACCAGCTGAAGCTTGTGAGTGGTATTCAGGGGCAGTTCATGTATAGCACATTGCCATAATCCAGATCAGAAGTGAGTAAGGTATGAATGACTGTGAGTAGGCCTCCTGGTCCACAAACAGGAGCAGCTGGCATGCAAAATGGATTACTGCCAAGGCCATTTGAGCCAGGATTGTCCCCTGGTCTTCAAGCAGGACCCATGAGTCCAGGGTCTGCCTGGGGTAGTGCCGCCCCATTTAGAACCAAAGATGGAAATTCCCTGGATCTAGGTGGCCTCAAAATACTCCAGCTATGATAGTGATATGTATGATTTCATATACTTAAAAGAAGCTTAAGCCAACCCTTTTGTGTTCTGATCCTGTCACTCATTTTGCTGTTACAGTTCTCCCAAAATCTAGCCCAGACAGCACATCTAAGGAAGGCATCAGTTAAAGAATAGATATTAGTTCTCTTCTACAGGTGAATAATGCCTCGTTTTTAAATAAATTCATGCAATGCTTTCATGTCGTAAAGAAGGCTAAGGCTTACTTTATAACATTATTAACAAAGACTCGGTCAAAATAAGGTATATAATAAATCCACAAACGTATATTACGTTTTCAGCACTTTGCAAATGGCTTAGCCACAACACTTAAAATGAGTACTTTATGTATGGCCAGAGGCCAAAAAACCCTTTAGCACAGCATCTGCAGGGTGGAGTGGGGGGGGGGTGTCAGATTGACAAAAGCAATGTTGTAGCAGTGCAAAACAAACCTCACTCCTTTTCTATATACATCATGGTATTGCACACAAAAAAGGCCGAGCTTGTGGTGCATCAACCCAGCAATGCTTTTGTTATTCTCATGTCAGCAACAAGATCCTTTGGATGCCACTGACAACTACTGTATGTCAAGCAGAATGGTGAATCTAAATTCATTTCAAACCAGCTAGAGGGTAACATTGAGGCAACCTTGGTTGATCTTGAAAAACTAAGCAAGGTTGAACCAGGTTAATATTTGGAAGGGAGACCATCAGGAAACACCATGGAAGCTGGTTAGACTGAGAAGTTAAAAAAAACAATCCTTGAAAAAAGATACTGAAAACTCATGTCTATATTGTTGCTAAAAACCCTACATGAACATGTCTAAAAAGACACCAGAAATCAAGTTCAACTTGCAAGTTTTACTTTTAAAAAATCATCTGAAGCTGTCATTCGAAGTGTCACATTACAATTAATAGTCTTAATGAGAACTATAAAACTGGATGAAGGTTTGGACCTGTATGATCTAGTTCAACTCTGTGCTTAGGGCAGGAAATTGGGAGACATCCTCAGTAGCCTCATCTTGAAGATTAGGCTGCTACTCTAGTAAGAGGTTCCATTGCCAAATTGCTCTTGCTCTTTTTTCTACATTCAAACATAATTTTCTCCCTTGTATCTTAAATCCATGATAAATCCTGCACCTACATTTGAACTGATTTAGTTCTGGGGTTTCGGTGTGGCACCTGGAACATCTCCCTTGATGTCTATCAGTTCCCCTAACCTAGCTTACTTTTACATTTTTTACAAAATGTAGAAAGCTCCAAAACAAAATGTCAGGCTCCAAATATCTTCTCTATTTCCAAGAATGCCTTTGGACCAAGAATGCCATCTTATATTTTCTTAGAAAACAAAAACAATTGGCAGCTGCCCATCTGCCAAGGAAAAGAACACATGGAAACAGGAATAGTAAGGAATGCTGTGCAGAGGTGTAGAGCTAGAATGGTATCAGGCTGAATGGAGGCAAATTGGTTCTTTGAAATAAAGCTGATCTCATCTGCAGCCATTTGTGGGAGCACCAACAACATATTCTCAAAATTCCAAATGTGCACACCAGCACCCAAAGTTTGGGACCTCCTGGCCCATTTCCCCCCCTGCCTTTTCTCTATGATTTATGTTTGACCTTCAGTCTTTTCTTCTTTAGGAGATAGATAGATAGATAGATAGATAGATAGATAGATAGATAGATAGATAGATAGATCCTCAAAGACTTGTTTCCATACTCAAAATCATCTTTGCTGCTGACCTTCAAATCCTTTCCAGTTTGTCTGTTTAAATGCAATCTCCAGAACTGTCAGTATGCAGGAACAGGACATACAGTAATCTTGATGTTTCAAAGAGTAACACTCCCCCTCATTCCAATCTGTTATTATTCATTAGTAAAGCCTTGTAAAAGGGGCTCGTTGCAGTGGCTCCAAACGTTCTCACCATAGCTGTGATGGAGCATAAGCAGCAACTTACCTAATATAGTGCCAATTTCATCAGCATCTGTTATGGATGTGTATGTCATTGACATCAACTGCCATGACACCCAGTAGGATTGTGGCAGCTACTATGGTTCCTTTCCCCACCTTCTGCCATTGCAAGCTCTCTATACTTATGGATAGGACACAACTAGTATATCTCATGAATTAAATGGTTGCCTTCAGAATGAACCTGGATTCACTCATTGCACTAAAACATAAATATAGTTTGTTTAGTTTTGGCTTAGCATGTTATATGAACCCAGCCAACTGTAGCTTATTCAGTAAACGATGGTGTAAATCTAGCCTTAGTCATGATTAGAAGAGAGCCATGACTAACTTAAATCCTATTAATTTCATCAAGTTTACTCTAAGTATGACTAACCCAGTGACTGTTTATATCCACTCAAATAACTGGCTCTTCCTACCATTTTATTCACAAACGCAGAATATTCTTGAGAAAACTCATCAACATAAATAGACATTTATTCCCTGTGATGCACTTTCATTTTAAATCAAAAGCACTTTCACAGGAGGGCACCTTTATCAAATTCATGGAAATGTTTTCTGAGAAAGTTTGTTTCAGAAATATCGCTCTCATGATTTTTGCCCAAATTTTGCTGGCTGCAGAAATGCATGCTTACAGAGTACAATGAGAATTCAATTGCAACAAACGTAACGTGTCTGTTTTTACTGCTGTGGCTTGGAGTGAGGATTGCTTGACTATTTTTTTTTTTTGATGGGGGGAGTCAAAGAAGAAACCATGAGGTTCTAATTACAGCCAATAAATAATACATTACAGCACGTGTTGCTCTCTTTTCCTGGAACAAGACCTCAAAGGGAGGATATGACAAGTACAGATAGCAGTACTGAACTGAGTTAACTTACACAATTAGTTCTGGCATTCATTAAAAGAAACAACTAGATTTGAGAATAGTGAAAGCATTCATTGTAGCATGAAGGAATTCCTTGTCTTACAGGCCACAGAATGGCTCTTTGAGAATCCTTAGAAATCTCATCATAAAGCCACAGTAATGATTCTATAGTTAGGCATTCTTTAGCAAAACCATTTAAATTCTATTCCTTACAAAAATTGGTTGATTTGGGCTGCCAAAACAAAAATAGCATAGCTTCAGTGGGAAGCACAAGCTCTCACCATTTCAGGAAGGTCACATGAAAAACCACTGAACTGTGTAAAGTATGAAAAATTCTTTTAAAATTGCTTATTGGATGGGAAAGAGGAATATAGAGACCAAATGTTTCCTTAAAGCTGATATTTCTTCCATGGGAGTTAGAGATTTCCCAAACTGGTGTTCTCCAGGTATCTGGTGACAGGAACTCAGCTATGTTGTCTGGGGAGTTCTGGGAGTTGCCATCCCAGCCCATGTGGGGGAGTGGGATGCCAGATTAAAGTTTGCATTGGACATATAATTTTTACATGGATATAGCTGTAAGTCATTATCTTAATAAACTGTTGAACACCAGCACCCCAGACCTGCTCTGATCCCAGCTCCATTGAAATAATTCCCCTCCTTTCCATCAACTCTCTCATGCCTCATACATACCTGGGAACTACAGGAATATGTTGGCGAGAAAAGATCTGAGCAGATCCCGGTCAAGGTGCTTCAATTACCTTTTGTGTGTTGCCTTTCCCACCAGTTGCATGGAGAGGGAAAACACTGAATAAGGTAGGTTTAGTGAAGTAAATCTTGACATGTGGCAGCCAATGAGAAGAGGATGTAGTCTTTCAAGTATAATTTGTTAGGGATTATAAACCAATGGTAAAACAGCTGAAACAATGGTGGCTGGGCCAAAACCAAAACTGGATAAGGTAACCGTTATTTTTTTTAAAATCTCTCCCTTCCTCCCTCTCTCATTGTTTCCGTCTCTGCTTGCTGAACTGATTGTTCTGCTTGTAGAAGTAAGGTCACCAAAACTACATCAAGAATACTACATTTTTATGTTTTAAAAATTATACAAACTAATTTTAAAAGTACATATGCATAAAACAGCATTTAAAGATCACAGTCTCAGAATTGCTAAGTAAGGCAATAAACATAGGGGAAAAAATCTTGAACTTATGATATAAACACAACAAGACTGTTGACCATATTGCTTCTTCCTCAGCCTTTTCTCAAACAAGGAAGGGTAACCCTGTTTCTTTTCAAACCCTTCCCCATCAGTGCCACTGGGAAGCACGGGATAGGCTGCAAATGCTTTGCTCTAGGTCACATGATTGGGAAGGAGGGAGGCTTAGAATGGAACTGTCACCAACACACTCTTCAACTGCATAGCTGCCTCTCCTATATGGAAGTATTGGGGAAATTTTTCATACAGGCCATTTTCAAACTTGTTCTTTCTTTTGCCAGCTTCTCCCACAGCACCAAATTTGGACCCATTCTGTTCAGTTTTGAAAGTTATCCTACTGTACAAAGTCCTCAGCTCCTTTACATTTATTGATTTATTTGATTTTTATCCCTTTATTATTTTTATAAATAACTCAAGGCGCTGAACATACCTGATAGTTCTCCCTCCTCCTATTTTCCCCACAACAGAAACCCTGTGAGGTGAGTTGGGCTGAGAGAGAGTGACTGGTCCAAGGTCACCCAGCCGGCTTTCAAGCCTAGGCAGGACTAGAACTCACAGACTGCTGGTTTCTAGCCCACTAGACCAAACTGGCTCTCTACATATTACATATTTCCCCCCCCCCCAGCATTTTGTTGGGTTGGAAAGAATCAAAAGATAAAGCCAGTGTAGACAAGAACTATATATCAGCAATCCTCTGCTGCAAATCAGATTTATATGTCTTTTTCCAGTATTGTATACAAATTCTTTTATCTAATACTAATGTCTGCAAAATCCACAATTACTAATATTTTAATGGATTCCAAATATTGGGGCTGTAGCCATCCTCAACATGCAGTGATTGATCCAGAATCATAGCACAGTAATAATAGTTTAAAGCAACTCTCCATTGATTTATCAGAAAAGACATTCAGACAGGTTTTTCCCCCAAAATGTCATGTAAACGCCTAATATCAGTTTCAAACTCCTATAAAAAAGGATTGCTGTGTCAGGAGCTACAAGGCAGAAACTACGGTACATGAATGATTGTTTATATGGGAACAACTACAGGGAAAGGGGACTCACTGGTTCTTTGGTAAGAAAAGGAAATATAAAGTCCTGAGAAAGAAAGGAACTATCCATTTTCAATGATTTCTGCAAATATTTGCAGATATCCCATCAGGGAATTTATATTTATATTTATATTGGAGTGATGCAGATTATGAATCCACAAAATAACGGTACCCTTTACTGTCAATAGGTTTGCAGATCTAGAGTTTACCTGGATAGAGTTTTGACCAAATTTAACATTCCTTTCCTTAACTTTGACTGATTATGTACCGTCAAATTGGTGTCAACTCTTAGTGACCTCATTCAACTATTAATTCAGAGTCATAATAACAATCTTGCTGATGTTAGCCTAAAACTGGAGTTGTGCAAAATATTCTATGTGCAAACCTTTCCATGCAGGAACAGCTAGCTTCTGCTGTTCCATGTCCAAACTGAAAGACATGTTCGTCTGTGTTGAGACTGAAATATTTATGTTTCAATCTGGATATAGATCAAACAGTGTATGTTTCAGGCAGAAAGTGTTTTGGCTGGGGTGAGTGGGCTTAATTTTTCCAAAGGTCATGTAAATAATATCAATTCCATCAGTTTCCTTCAACTTCCTATAAAGAAAGTTTATTTATTTAAATGTAGAGGCTGCCCAATTCCAGATGACTTTGGGTGGCTTACTGTACTTTATAAAATAAAAGACAACAAAAACATAAAGAAAAATTATGGAAAAAAATCCTGAATCTCTGGAAGGACAAACACAACACCCCCAAAACACTCCAAAGAAAAAACAAGAGGGGCTCAACAACCCCCCTACCCATAGGTTACTGTCTTAGAAGCCACGGATCAGAAACTACATGCATGAGCTGGTATATGGAGGAAATATATATTCCCCTTCAGGGAAAGGAGATTTTATGGAACTTTGATAAGAAAAAGACCAATCATTTGCGTTGTCATATCATTTCAGAATAATGCCAGTGGAGGTATCATACCGGCTGCATACAGCTTTTTCTTTAAACATAAGAGGAAAAGAATTAGGCCACCACAGGAAGGAAAAGGCTAATCTAGTCCCTGAACCCCACAAGTGTCATATTTTCAAAGAAGTTGTATTCATTGCATTGCTTAAAATACAAGGGGACTAAGATTGTTTAGAGGAGCTTTTCTTCCAGTGTTTTGGTGTGCTAAATAAGGGTTACAGATGATAGAGATGTTTTAAAGAATTTTCAGTCAAACCTCCACAATCTCTGGCTTCCCACACATCAATTACATCCTAAGGAATGATATAATGAGGTAACATCATACATTTTTCCCCAGTGGTGCACCTACTGGTACAGCTAAGAGAGAACCTGATCTGAGGTTGAAGAATTTCTTCTTTCCCTGGAAAAATTTAGAATAATCATCTACCTAAATTTTCTGCCTCGTTGGGAACAGAATTTTGAAATACAGTTTATGCCTAGTTCTAACTGCATTCCACATCTACTTAACTCATAACTAGTATGTAGTGCCGTACAGTATCTTACTGCTTATATCCATATACTCCAGTCTTATGCCTCAAGAAATGTTGGACTACAACTCTTGAGATTCTCCTAGAAATTTTGAAAATTGTAGTCCAACCCATCTAGATCTAAACATGTTAAGTTGGGGAAGGTTAGCTTATATGTCGATTAAAGTGATAGCCATGGCTTGTGGCTTTTATTAAAAAACCCACCACCACCTTGGATTTACATTTCAGTTGAGAAGCCTAAATTAGCCTTAGCTACCCTGGCTTGGCTTGGCTGTACAAAACTGAAACCCCCTGTGGAAAGCCTAAAGCCTGGGTTTATGTCAGGAATCTCATGAAGAACTACTGCATAGCAGCAGCTCCTTCTGGGTGGTAGAATCACAGGAAAGCAGGGAGGATAAATAAACAGGCTGGGGATAAGAGCACAGCCATGAGAATAAAGATTGTGCAACTGGACTCTCCAACCAAAGGGTCATAATAGAAAGACAAACAGGCTTGTGGCTAAAAGTTCAGGAAGGAGAAGGTCAAAAGTGCCTTTTAAAATTTGTTGTGGATTCTCTTCTCTGCCATAGGGCAGTTCATTGTGACCCCTTCCTTACATGCGGTTGAATCAGCAACAGAACTGCTGGGCATCCTTAGGACTCCCCTTGATAATATAGTGCTGGCCTTAACTTTAAATAACTTTATGCTGAACCTTCCTGTTCCTGAAAGCAGCTTTTTCTTTTCCCCTTAAGCAGACAGGATGCTCTTCATAGAAAGGGGTGAAAAAAACATAGTGCTTCATAACCCCTTTGAAGGAATGAAAAGTCAGGCAATTTGTTGCAGGACATGAGTATGTCTGAGCATGTGGGAAGGTATGCCCATGTTGCGTAGTGGTTAAGGAGTAGGACTAGGCATAGGGACAACCAGGTTGTAGTTCAACCTCAGCTTCTGTAGTTCAACAGAAGCTCACCATGTGAGTTTGGGTCAGTCACAGCCCAACCTACCTTGCAGGGTTGTTGTGGGGAAAATTGGAAGTGCTATGTAGGATGTTCTGAGCTCCCAAGCAAAAGGTGGGATATAAATTTAATAAACAAATAAATGTTCTTAAGTGAGTAGCTGATAGGCTATATCATGGTGGAGGTGCCATTTGTCCTGGTTCTCCTTGATCTCTCAGTGGCTTTCATTACTATTAAATGTGATATCCCTCCAGATTGCTTATAGGGATTGGGGAAATGTTCTACAGTAGCTCTCCTCCTTTCTTTGTGGGTGGTTCCAGTCAGTGTTAGTTGTGGAGATGCGGGAAGAGAAATCAAGGCTGAGGCCTAACCTATGGGATGCTTTAAGGCTCAATGCTCTCATCTGTTGTACTTAACATCTACAGTACATGGGTGAGGTCATGCATTGGTTTGAAGTCCAGTATTATAAGTATGCTGATGACATTCAGCTGTATAACTTGACTGGACTGCCCAGGTGATGCTGTCAAAGCGTTGTCCCAATGTCTGGAAGCAGTGAGGGCCTGGGGGCGAGGAATAAGGCTCAACCCCCAAAAGACTGAGTGATTCTGGTTATTGGACCCCTCCCATCTCAGAAATTTTCCATCTTTGGTCCTGGATGGGGTAGCAGTTCCCCATTTGAGATTGGTGCAAAACTTGTAGATTTTCCTGGATTTATAACTCATGCCTGAAGAACAGGTAGCAGTTGTAGCCAGGAGGACCTTTGCACAGATTCATCTGGTATGCCACTTATGCCTATTCTTGGACCAGGAGGCCATCCAGACAGTCACTCACACCCTAGTCATCTCATGTGTTGACTATTGCAATGTGTATCTATTTGTGGCTGTCCTTGAAGATCATTTGGAAGCTGCAGCTGGTCCAGAATGTAGCAAAATGGACATCACTGCCCCATGAGCTGCATTGGCTGCCAGCTAGCTTATGGGTGCAATTCAAAGTGATGTTCACCTATAAAGCCCTTCAGGACATAGGCCCTGCTTGGCCTGGGCAATTAGACAGAATGGATGCTTTTCCAGGTCCCATCAATTAAACAATGTCAGCTGATGGTATCCAGCAAGCACGCCTTCTCTGTCATGGCACCTCTAGAATAGCATCCCCCCAGAGATCCGTATGGCCCCCACCCTATTTTGAAAGCTTGTTAGTTGAATGTTTTCTTCTGTGATGTACATTGTTCTTTTCTGATTATTTTAGTTTCTGTTGTTTTTCATATTGTACATTGTACGAAGTCTTCTGGAGTTCAGCAGCCCTCCCCATTCTTTATTTATTCTCTTAATCATATGTATATGCCACCACAATCAAAAACTCTTGTTTGCAAGATATGAATTTATCTCTAGTGTTCTGTATCTATATGAGTTTATGTTCCTTACCTCATTGTTCACCTTAATAACTAATAAATCTTCATAGGTATATCTCTTAAAAAAGCAGTTAAAAACGTGAAGAAATATTCATTTTTCAATTTATTTTGTTATTTATATAGATGATCCTTATTGAATTGGAGCAACTGGAGAACTGAAAAGAGAAAAAGGAGATAAATGACAATGGTGGACAATAAATTACAATGGTTATTTTTCCTCCCTGTTTTTTTTCCCATATGATGTGGCTTTTAATATACATTATGTATATTATGTAAGTGATGCCATCAGATGAACAAATTGTCCCCATTCAGTAATCTGCCTGGAATAACAATGCCTAAGAACTGAATGTTGCTAGGGAAGATTAAAGATCTTTTTCTAGGGAAAGAGATCTTTAAACCACACATAAAGGCTTCAAAGAGCTGTACGTCCATCCGTATCTGTATCTGTATCTGTATCTATCTATCATCTATGGTTTAAATTCTGATCCCTGAAGACACCTTGTGTGTGCCTTTGTGTCTGTGCTGTACTTTAGATGGAATCTTTGCCTTTGGGGATTGTAGAGGCTGTCAAAACAAACAACATGTTTAAACTGCTGCAGCTTCCTAATTGCAGATGTCAAGGAATCAGTTTCAGAGAAGACTGAAAGTGATGTTTGGACAGCCTGGAACTCTATTTTGTGAAGCAGCTGTAAAAAGCATAGATGCCAACAGGCATGGACTAAAGTCTTGCATCACTTCAAAAAGGATAGAAACTTCAACTGGAAAGCAACAAATGTCTACCCTGCATGCCCATGTTAAAAACAATAACAACAACAACAGCACTCTTACTGGGAGAGATTTCTCATACTTGCACAATCTTAAAGCTGTGATTTATTAAAATGTCAGTAAGTCTATTAGTTATTATAATAGAAGGGATTTGTGCAAAGAGGAATTGTACATTTCTTCTTACAGGGAAGTGCTGTGTAAATGCCTGCAGAATTCCTATCACAAATTGATTTAGGTAACGGCGTTCTGTGACTGTCATGCTGGCCACGTGACCACGGAAGTGTCTACGGACAAACGCCGGCTCTTCGGCTTTGAAACGGAGATGAGCATCGCCCCCTAGAGTCAGACACGACTGGACTTCATGTCAAGGGAAACCTTTACCTTTACCTTTACCTTTACTAGGGCAAGGAATGAAGATCAGATCACTATCATAGCAATATTCTAAAGAGTAACGGTTTATTCTTTTCCTAGAACAGGCACTAGTGCCACATTTGGCCGTGCTGGGCAATGCTTAAAAAAAAGTGCAGAGTGGGATACAACATTGGCTTTCTAAATATGTAGATGAGGGGAAATATTGGACTGATATGTACATGGCATGTTGAAAGAAGGCACACAAGGTACCTGCATCATCATCTTCGTCATCCCGAAGGTGATGCGTTTGTCTTGACATCTGAATAAGCTACCATTTTTTTTTCCTATCTTTGAAGTCTGACTGACTGTGAAGAAACTCAAGAAGCTCAGGTATGAAAGACATTTAAAATTAAAGTTTTCTTTAGAGGACATTCCTAACAGCCGCCCAACCATTTTAATTTTCAAGAGGGAAAAATTGATTTTCATTTTTGAATACAACAAATGATCATACAGCAAATGCTTTTAGTGTGCCTCAATCTACTCTACTTAAGAGAACAATGGAGATACATGTGTGTGTTCAGAAAGGACTCTGAAGCTTAACAAATTAATTAGCTAACCATAAATATGTCATGATGAAGAAATTAACTGCAGTCGTGTTTCTGCAGGATATATTCAAGAACCTAAAGTTCTATGATTGTGTAAAAATATATATAATTCCAAATCTACCAGGAAGGAAGTTGATCACTACCAAACTTCATTTACAAACTGGAAATCTTCTAAACTGGCCATTTTTTTGTGGCCAATGGCCACACTGCTTTTCAATCCCTCCTACTCCCCACTGGCCAAATATGCAGCCTCTGTATGGCTCTCTGTTGTTTTTTGGGGGGGGGTTGTCTCCCACATCCAAGGAAAAAAGAAAAAAAAAGGAAAAGGAAAATATTGACCATCACCATTGTAAAGCAATTGAGCTCAACTTTAGAGGGTGATTATTAATCTTATTTTATTGTATTGTATTATTTTATTTTATTTTCAGGACTTATATGGCCACCTATCTCATACAATGACTCATAACAATCCATAAAACATAGTTAAAAACATACCCTTTCCTCCAGACACCAGACCAAACATCCTTACAGCTCAACACCCCATCCTATCCCAATGCTTGGGGGAAGAGCCATAAATGTTGTTTGGTGGTTATTCTCACAAATTAGCAGGAAAGAGCTTCTGCTCAGTAGTAGAGTACAGCAATACATGCAAAAATGTGCTGTGGTAGGGGTTTTAATATGTTTCAATGGTGTGGTTTTTAAATGAATGAATGAATGAATGAATGAATGAATGAATGAATGAATGAATGAATGAATGAATGAAAATGTCCTGGGTCCTACCCCCTGGCACTTTAGGTAAAGCTGGAAAGGACTCTTATTTGAATCTCAGCTATGCCTTTGTGGGTTACTACAGGGTATGCTGTGGTAGATGAATTTATAGCAACTAAAGGCAGCCCCCAATATTCTTAAGTGTCTGATTGCCCAATACTAAGTGTCATGTTCACATTCTAATGTCTGGTTAACATTGTAACGTTTCACATGTCATTCTCTGTTCCGTATCCCTTCACCCGGGGTTTTTCCATTCTGTTGCCCTCCCTTGTTTTGAGGGCTTGGAATGCATGTTTGGGTTTGCGCTCCTGTTCAAGGTTACTTTCCCAGGCGCATCTAACGGCATTCAGCACCTGGGAGGGGGAGCGTCCTGACGGGCGATCGGGCGGGACCTGCCCACAAGCAAGGCTTTTAAGTTTGTATTTGGCGCGCTTTTGCTCATTCTCAGCTTTCTCTGTATTTGCATACTATTCCTTTAATAAATCAGTTATCTTTAAGCCCGAGCTTGTGAGACTGAGTATTTGGGTTTAGGCAATCGTTACATAAAGCTGAGAATCATTTTTTCCATTTTCCGCTGGCCCCATCCAATCCTTGGATAAGAGGGAACGCTAGCGATGACAGAACCTCAACTTCGCGTAAGTGAGGGAGGCGAAGAAGAGCGGGAGGTGGTCAAAAGCCGACCAGCGCTAACCTCGAGAGCGCAAAGAGCAGCACGTCGGGAGTTGCGAGATACCCAATTGGACGAGCTGTTGACATCCATACAGGAGAGTCTCAGGAGTGAACAGAGATCTGTTATGGAAAGAACCACGGGGAGGGGGTCTCCCCAATTGGCCTGGGAGCACGAAGTCCCTCTGTCACCGAAGGTGGTGATAACCAACCAACCCCCGGAGGAGCCGGTCACTCCGGCCCGTATGAGGGCATTGGAAGATAAAATGGATTTAATAGTAACGATCCTCAAGGATCTACCCAGAGAGGATCAGCCCAGAGAGGCAGAGCCCACCCCGGAGGATTGGGAGGAAGAGCCGTCACAGTACCCCAGGCACAGCACCCTGTCGACCCGGGGGAGAAGTAAGACTCGATCAGCCCATCAAAGGGGAGAGCGAGAGGCAAGACCTCCTAGGGATCGACCACTTGTGGGGGCTCGGCGTACGCTGTCATTCGCGGCACCGCCACAGCCAGCTGAGCCGGCAAGAACCTTCCCACCATTTGGAGTGAAGTTTGATGGGGATCCCGCAACGCTCTCCTTCACCTCCCCTCATGATCGACAACCAGCAACACTTCGAGGTGGCATCTATTCTCGATTCCAGACGCCAGCGCTCTACTCTACAATACCTCGTCCGCTGGAAACATTTCCCTCATCCTGAATGGGTTGCTGCTCCAGACGTGCATTCTCCTCGTCTCGTAGCCCAATTTCACTCTGCCTATCCTGACAAACCGGCTCCCTAATGTCTTTTGGGGGGGCAATATGTCATGTTCACATTCTAATGTCTGGTTAACATTGTAACGTTTCACATGTCATTCTCTGTTCCGTATCCCTTCACCCGGGGTTTTTCCATTCTGTTGCCCTCCCTTGTTTTGAGGGCTTGGAATGCATGTTTGGGTTTGCGCTCCTGTTCAAGGTTACTTTCCCAGGCGCATCTAACGGCATTCAGCACCTGGGAGGGGGAGCGTCCTGACGGGCGATCGGGCGGGACCTGCCCACAAGCAAGGCTTTTAAGTTTGTATTTGGCGCGCTTTTGCTCATTCTCAGCTTTCTCTGTATTTGCATACTATTCCTTTAATAAATCAGTTATCTTTAAGCCCGAGCTTGTGAGACTGAGTATTTGGGTTTAGGCAATCGTTACACTAAGTCAGTTTAGGAGGTACAGCACTTTTCTGAGTTCTTCTCAGAATACTTGGTAACTTTGCTTCACTCTCATTTGGCTCCTTCCTTCCTTCCTTCCTTCCTTCCTTCCTTCCTTCCTTCCTTCCTTCCTTCCTTCCTTCCTTCCTTCCTTCCTTCCTTCCCCACAACTATCTTTTTTCCCCTCATTTGCTTTCTTATAGCATATGGGAATAATTTTATAATGAAGCAAAAACAAAAATCCACTCTCTGGAGATGTTGAATGCAAATGAACGAATATGCCAGAGGATACAATAGGTACTGCATTTAACTACGATCTTATCTATCATTGTGAAATTTAAATTCCAACAGCTTCCCATGCAAACACAAATCATTTTAACTGGATAGGGATATGCCATAAAAAACTGTAGGCACATGAAATACTTCTGGTATTTTCTGAAGCATAAGTCTGGCTGCAAAGGGTGAATGGCTCCTCCGTTGCAAGTAATTTTAAGCAAGCAAGAAATATAAATTATTTTCAAGACAAATCCAGGGATGATATAATACCTCAGCCTCTTCATTCATGTTAGGTGACCTGACCAACTAAAAACTCATCAAGTTTGATAGATGAGATAGGACACTTTTCCTATTGTCTCTCACTTTTATACCCTACAGCATCCATTAAGATCTAAATTCTGAATTTTATTGGTAAAGATCAGCATTCTCAAGCAAGTCAGAGGGCTACATGCAACAAAAAGGCTTATATTATAATGCACATTATAATATAACAGTCTTGCAAAAATATCTGCATAATAGCTGGTATTTTATTGGCTGGAAATAGCTGCTAGTTGTTCCTTGAGAATACTGAATGCAGTCTACTAGAAGTATGTAAACTAATCTCAGTGTTATCTCTGGCATATGATACAATTTTCATAAGATTTATTTCAAAGATTTATGGACTTTTGAGATGATGAGGCAAAAGAAACTTACATGCTACACTCGTGTTGGAATCTGGCTTTTGTATATCAATGACAAAAGGAAGCTTTGAACACATGTTCACCAATTGCAACTTCTGAGGAAGGCCTAATTCATGCTTCAATAAGGGAAAAATATCCAAATGGCGAATAATTTTTTTTATCATTTTATGATTTTTTTTCCTACAGTGTATGTCACATTTTGCTTCTCTCAAACCATTTTCTGGTTCCCACTTGAGCATGACAGGAGAAAAGCCATTGTTCTTAAAAAGCCATCAGTACTTCTGACAGTTGAAAAGGCGAATAAAGGCATCATTCTGTCCTGGAGCTGGATATCCTATCAGATAGGATAGATAAATAAATGCTATCAGATTTAACTGAGTGATGGGGCTGCATGAAAAAACAACTGTGAATAAATACCTCTGTCAACTGGTCTGTTCTCTTGTTGGCTGCTTATTAGAAATGTGAACACTGAAGATATGAAAATTAAACCTCCTCTTATATCAGTGTTATCTGGCCAACCCAGATCTCCTGTGGCTAATCCTAAAGCAACTGGCATCATTTCTGAATACAGGTCATTCAATCAAATCCCTTTCAGATACCATTAACACTACATGGAGATACTGAGTTGAAAAACATTCCTTTACATCTAGTCTCTGTAAACCTTCTAGTACTGTGGCTCATGAATTAAGGGGCAACTACATTGCCAAAAGAATACAACAGACTTGAAACAGGAAGTAGCAGGCTTGCAGAGCAGAGGTTAATCTGGAGGGAAACCAAGTATTATTGCTCTCCCACCCTTTCAATAAGCAGCTGATCATTTTCATTGTCAACGGTAGTCAGGCTCTGATGCATTTTTAAAATCATAATCCTATTTCAGTCTTTCTTGCTATGGCTTCAGGTTTACTTCATAAAAATCTTTTTATAAAGTTTTGCTTCCATTTGCTTCTTTGCCTATATTTCCACAGGAATACTGGAGGTAACACACAATTGTTTCAGCAGAGAGATGCAAGATCAGATAGCCTCTTAGATAAGCAACTTAGCCAGTGGTACAGTAGGCGCATCCAAGTAAAAAAGCAGTGAATGCCTATATTTTAAACCAAATTCCATTCTTGGACTGCGACTGAGAAATATTGTGAGCATTTCCCATCCCTCAATAAAGACTTTAAGGAGTCACAGTCAAGCAAAAGAGTAACTATTTTTATATATCTGGGGTACTCAGCATGGCACCCAAATGCCTACAGAAATCCTTGGCATTGGCACTGACAGTACTTCCTCTCTCACCCTACTTTTCAATTTTTTTTTAAAAAGTATCAGTTTTAAACCCATTTAAAAATGGAAATGATAATCAACGACCTCCATCATCTTTATTTCCAAGGATGCCCTTGGATTCACATTATCCCTTAAGTATTCCTATAAATAGTATGTGGCTCTAGCTCAGAACTTTGTAAATGTGACTACTTATCACAAAAAAGAAAATGAAGCTAAACTGGGGCTTGAGATTATGAATAACATGAGAAGCTAAAGAGGGTGACAGGGAGCAACCTCATCAGTTTCCTTTGAATATATTGATGTTTTATGCCTGGCACCATCATTCTGGAAGCCATTTAGTGAATGAGCAAGTTCCCATGGCAGCTATTTTTTTTAATGTGTCCACTGATCTCAAGTAATTGGGTTTTTACATACATCAACAGTTAACCCTAACTAACCCTATTGAGGAGGAACAGAGCACTTGTTATTAACATGTTTGGGGACATCTATTAGTGTTGACATTATGGGAGGAGAGCAGTGTTAGTCTCTGGTGGAAAAAAAAAATCAGAATGCAGGTAGCACCTTTTTCCGACTAACAAATTTTATTAAAACATACAAGCTTTCATGAGCTGTAGCTAACTTCATCAGATGCATAGAGTGGCTAGACTGGTGTAGGATTTAAATTGGGATGAGGTGGGTGGGTGGGAATTGAGAAAGAAAGGGGAGGGGCAGAAAGGTTGGTTACGCAGATGCAGGTGACATGCAAGGCAGATTACGTCTGTTGGGTAAGGCTGATGAAAACTGTGATATAAAACCAGGGCCAGAAGGGACTGGAATGAGCATTTATCTTTCATTCTTCTTCCTTGTGCAATGAGACATTGGGAAAAGTGCATGTTGCTATTAACCAGAAGTCTGAACTGATGATTTGCAGAGTATGTAAAAAATTATGCATATATTCCTAAAACTGAAGATTGCTAACTCATATCGTTGTTGCTTTTGTTGTTAGATTCACAGCGGTGTACAATTTTTCTTGGCAAAGAGCTACATTTAGCCTTTGATTGACATCTCAAAAGTATGGCAAGACCAAAACAAGGATTAGATTTCAATTTTAGAGTACAGTAATTAAAACTGAATTAATGGAATATAATTAATAATGACAACCCATCCAATATGTTTAACAATTTACCCCTTCTAGTACTGTAAAAATTAAAGAAGTGGTAACTTTTGAAGTGTCTCTGCAGGCTGCACAGAAGACTTTTATATGCTATCTATAAGTCTGGGACTGCAGATTCTGTCCCCTTGACATGGACCATTAAAAAATAAGCATAGAATCAATGGACAAATAAAGTAATATTTAAATTTCATTTTTACATTTTAAGCTACAGAGAGATAATTCTTTACCTATTTGTTAGGAAATCTTCATGATAGTTCATTTCTTTCCTTTCTGTTTATAACAAAAATGCAATGGGTTTTGTTTTAAAGTGTAAATAAATATGTAGATGTTTAACTAATGGTTATCCAGTTTTGGGGCCTCCCAAAGTGGCAATTGTGCTTTCAAAACACAGCAGTTTTGATGGAACAACCTTGGAATCCTCCATAAACTGCAAAATAAGAGTGAGAGGTCACATGTAGCCTGCAGAGTGCCCACCCCTATCCTACAGTGTTGATTGTATGCCCCAAGGGTATTCCTTTTCCTACACCTGGATTGCAAAGCCCAAAAAATAAGACTAGAGATTGCCATTCACCAATGTTGATGCCTTAAATGCTCAAAAAGTTTGTGCATTGGTTTAAATTCCAAAGTACGCTATTGATAGACCCTGCTATTTAATTAAAATGCTGCTCAGTTCCAATCTTCCATCCCCCTCAAATAGTCAGTGAGAGAATGTAAAATAACTCCACCTCCAAGTACCAGTCAGGTTAGGGCAAAAGATTACTACTTGCTCTACAGTGATAAGTTCACTTTCACTGGTGCCACAGGGCAAGTGCTAAGTGAGAGAAGGAAAGAAAACTGGCACTTCACAATTGCCCTGTCCATACATTGACTATGTCAGGAATACTGAGCATTCAGACAACAGGAACCAGGCCCACCTCCTTCCAGAACTGTCTGCAAAAGTGTCGGTTATGGCCTGTTACTTTAGGTCCCAAATGAAAGGGTTGGGCTCTACAATTTTAGGGTAGAATGAAAAAAAATACCACTGAATGTGAAACAATGGACTGCTTCTCTATTGAAATCATTAATGTCTTCCTTATGTTCTTTAGGGCTACTAATGTGAGCCACCCATAGTTCTTAGGTCCCTGAAACTATTCATTTGTGAAGAAAACATCTTAATTGGTTAAAATGTTTGAAATGTTTGAATGTTTGAAATATTTAATGCATGTGCAGTAAAACAACAGGGATGGAAAAAAATATTTTCACTTCATGAACTGGCTGAAAGAACATGAGAAATTTCAGCCCAAAGGGATGTTTTCCCAAAAAGCTGGAAGCTTTCAAATGAAAATATCCTAAGTTAGCTATTGCTACTCTGGTTCAAGGTGTGGGTGTATAGGCTAACAGCTTCTATAATTTCCTAAAAAATTGTAGCCTCTGGCATAATATTATGCAACACTAGAAGATCAGATGTTCTGTCTTTAAATGTTATAACATGCGCAATTGATGTTAGAGAGCAATACGTTTCTCACGCACAATTTACCCATATAGATAATCCCACATATTGTTGCTTTGATTAAAGAGACAGGTAGGATTATCTAAAGAACAAGATGAAAAGACCTGAATTGAACTACACTTCCACTAGTGATTCTTCTAGGGTCATCCAACCGTTGTTGTGCCAATATCATGATAGCTGATTATAGGCTTTATCTTTATATCAGCTCAACAGTGGGCACTTGATGCTATAAGTCTGTGATGGAGAAATGGCTGTTAACTTGCTTTTCAAAAGAAAGGCTCAGAACACAATGGCTAAGATGAATTGACCAGGAATGATATCTTTATGATCAAGCTATAAAAGCCTTTCTATTTTAAACCTTTCTTGTACAGAAGAACAACTGCTATGCTCTTTCAACTTGTATATAAGACTGATGATAGGATAGTCATCACAAAAGATGCTCACGTGGTGGAAATTGGACCCTTCTTTGGCCCATCACCAACCCTTCCATCTTTCAGTCATTATATTGGCATGTGTCATGAGTAAGGATGGCGAGCAGGGGGCCCCCATCCAGACTGTCAAGCGCATGCGTAGCACTGAGGAATTGTTCAGCCATTCAAAGAGACACAGATCGGGACTGCCTTAACCCTTGGGGGTTATATGTCTGGGTTTTCCCCACGCTTCTTCAGTTTGTTAGGATTCCTGTTAAGTACTAGCAATAAATATTAGAGACCAGTTCATTGTCTCAGTGTGTTTCCTGGTTGTTAGGACAGCATGACATTTGCTGTCCTAATTGCAGATCCCTATTCTTCCCTGTTTTGGGAATGATAGCTATACAAACCTCATTAAAAGAAGTGGGAAACTTTTACTAAAGAAACCCCATCATTATAAACCTCCAATATAAGTCATATACACTTTAAGGCTGCCCTTGGACAGTGTCAAAATAAGTGGAGAATTCTTATATCAATCCTGGTATAGCTAAGGTTAGCTAGGCTTGTCTTGCTCACAGTTTGGGATGAGATGAAGGCAAGGGGACAAGACAGAAAAAAGGCACTGGGCTAGAAACCAGGAGTCTGTGAGTTCTAGTCTGGCCTTAGGCATGAAAGCCACCTGGGTGACCTTGAGCCAGTCACTCTCTCTCGACCCAACCCACCGCACAGAGTTGTTGTTGTGGGGAAAAATGGGAGGAGGAAGGAGTATTAGGGATGTTTGCTACCTTGAGTTATTTATAAAAATAATAAAGGCAGGATAAAAAATCTAAAAAGAAATGGATTTTGAGGGATTGGGAGGAGGAAGCAGATAAGGGTGAAAGCAGAAACACTAAGCATCTCTAAGTCCAAATACAAAAATGTCTTTAAACCCCAAAATGTGAAAAAATGTTCAACCCTCCCCATCCAGGCACATCACTGGACTTGCCCCTCTCAGCATTTATCAAAACACTTTCCCCAACCTTAAAAAAATTATGCTCAGGCAAAAAATTCTCTGACTCCCATATCTATGTGTTTGTCTGACTGTCCATCCATCCATTTCAGGGGTTAACAATATTTTCCTTGGTTCCTGTGAATGGTTGTTCATTGTTTATGAATCTGAATTTATCAGCCATAAATTTCTCGGTTCAATGAGTCTGAAATTGCATATGTCAGGGATGTCTCTCCATACTGTGGATCTCTCCCATTTCAGTGATTTGCCAAAAGACCTATGCTTTTTAGGAAAGTAGAATGCCTACTCTTCAACAACTCCATCTCATACTGCCATAAAAAACTAATTTAAATGGCTCTCCACATAGTGGAAGACCTAGAAGATGAGTTTGCTGTAGCGTATATCCTGCTGCTGAGAGTCTGCATAGAATTGTGGCAGGATGTTAATGTGATCTATAAAATAAATAAGCTACACATACAGTACATATAAGATTATAAACCACAA
Organism: Candoia aspera; assembly: GCF_035149785.1. Lineage (NCBI taxonomy): Eukaryota > Metazoa > Chordata > Lepidosauria > Squamata > Candoiidae > Candoia > Candoia aspera. Next base: position 32,271,682 of record NC_086158.1, on the reverse strand, counting down.
GGAGGGAGGGAGGCAGGCTTGAAATGGAGTGATGAAAGAAAATGGTTACTACACCAGCAAATTTTGGCCATTTGTAGTTTGCAGAGCAAGATACTTGGTATTTACATGATTGAAACTAATCAGAAGAATGCAACATATTATTCATACCCCATCCAAACCCATGTGGTCCTTGACCTGAAAAAGGGGAAAAGTAGGGATCATCACAGCATTAGTCTTGTCTAGACAACCAAAGCTGTGGCTTCAACATGATACCATCCCAATGGAATTGTTCAGCCCTGCATATGTGACTCACTGAGATCCTGGCACTAAACTTAGTTGTTTCTACCCTGAAATTTGATCACATCATAAATTGTTAATTGTTCACATTTACCATATGCTGTCACTTAGTATGAAAGTTCACTGACTAATGATGTTTATAATTTAATTGTATTTCAAAAATCAGTTCAGAGAAGCTGCCAGTTTGCTGACAGATTAAAGTAGAACAAAGAGCTGCTATTAGCACCAGCACAAAATGGAGGTTTAAAAATCAAATTCCCTTTGAGTTTGGAATGCATTCAAAAGAGAATTTGGTTTTTAAGTCTGCCTCCTGAATTCAATTTCACACAAGTATGGGCAACTGAACAGATTAAAACTATATACTGAAGCTGGTTACAGATTCCCTTCTAGACTAGTCCACCAGAATTGTGGGCAAAGAAATTGGGTGGACTATTTCTCTGAATTTCTTCTTAGGAAAGAGAAATTGTTGGAGAATTACTTCCCTCATGATTATTTCTTCCCCTGGAATTTCACTGAAGCACAGGACACCAGGAAGGCTATAGGCTGAGGGAGAGAAGATTATTTGGTGAAAGACAGGGCATTCACACAGACCCTTTGGCCACCTCATAACTCAATAAGGATAGCAACAAGATACTCCAGTTAAGAGAAATTCTCATAAATTATTTTTCATCCCATTTAATGAACATGCTTATTCTACAGCAGTGCTCCTAATACAGGCTTCAGACAAAGTTTTATCTAGATGAAGAGAATCTGTAGTACAAATTGTCATAAAGGGGGTTTTACATAGTTAATTCATTGAGTTTGAATACAACACCATTATTAATGGTGAATTATTATTAATCTATAATTCAATAAATCTTTAAAAAATCTCTTAAGGCAAACCAAAACCATACACAGATGAGAATATTTTGGCTAGTATTAGGAATCAGCAAATGTAATGGCAAGCTAGGACTTTACCAGCTGACTTCAACACTTGGAAACCACTTATGAAGAAATAAATTATATGAAAGAGGCTGAGATGTTATGGGCAAATCAAATGCAGTAAAGGTTGTGGAAGCTTTTTAGGAGGTTAGGCCAATATCACCACATCCCCAGCAAAATCCAACCTGAGTGGGATTTAAAGTCAGGACAGGCTAGGAGGACTAGTGGCACATTTGAATGTGATAGGTAGGAAATGGAAAAAATGTGTTTCCTGTTCTTCCCCCCTCCAGTGTTTGGCAAGCTGTTTGTAACACAGAAGCAGAACGAAAAAAGGTGAAATAAAATAGATATTGCTCCAATCCCCTATTATCTCAGGGGTAAGACTTAAGGAAAGGACTTCTAAGAAACAGCCTGTTTCCTTGCATTTAGGCAAGCATTGCAATCTTGCTAAATGCAGTTATGGAATCTGAACTCAGACGAGTTTGCTATCATCACTTATGTGGAGCAGAAGATTCCTGGTTCAAACTCTCTTAATACAATTGATGCATATTGGACAAACTTACAAAGCTATACTACCAGCAAAAATGCAGCCCAGATATCTGCCACTTCATTCCATGGCTCAGTTCACACATTTTGCTAAGCTAAAACATGGTATGTTTGATACATGGATGAACACAGCCATTTAGTAATGGTAATTAAAAAACCATATTCCATATTATTTTGATGAAATGAAACTCTAGCAAAATAGTCATAGAAATACAATTCTGGGGAAACTATCTTGTGCATAAACATATTAATTGTGAATAAATTGCTGTGTTGTTCTGAATATTTGTTCAACCATTCTGACTCAATTTGATGGAAAAAGAATTGGTGGAAAGGGTAGGAAGACTTAATTGGAAAACTCCTCCCAGGTGGCTTTTTCAGATCAGTTAGCACAGCCAGCTAGGAAGGCTGCAGAATGATGGAAAGATGTGATTCAGAAATGAAAAAGGCTGTGTTCTCCAAATTATTTTACCCCCGCCCCCCAAAAAAATTCTAAAGCACACTTTCTTTACTTTGGGGAATGGGGCAAGATTAAAACTTTGAAGGGCTGTCTGTGAAAAGAACTCCATAGCTGTGTTATGAAACTGTTGATCTGCTTCACGTTTTATAGCATCTTGATATTTTCCCCAAAGTTTAAAGAAAAAAATACATTCTTTGGAGGAGAATCTGTGTCACTTCTCATAACTACAATATTACAGCAAGGAAGGCAGCTTCTGCCACTACATGCTCTCCAGGTGGATTCGATTACATTTTCTATCCTCCCCAGCTAGCAGGCAGTGTGCTGGAAAAGCTGAAAAGTACACAATGTATTTGCTGGATCTCAAATTTGGATTAAACTTTCAGGGGGAAAAAGTTACAGAGAAAAAGATACTTTCTGTTTACCAACAGATTTTCCCATGAAGTAGAATAATAGCAAAACACAAATAGCTATCTCATTTTTAAACTTAAAAAAAAAATCAGATGCTTGAATCTCCTTCCTTCAATGTCCAAAGTGCAAAACAGAATCCCACCATGAAAGAACCCCAGTTCTTGGAAGAATAGAAGAGGGATAAGAGGGTTGAGGGAATGAGAAAGAGAGAGCAAGCGAGCAGGACAGGACATAGCTTGAATTAATTTATTTGGCAGGTTGTAAAGATGATAAAATGTTTCCAGGTCTTCTACTAGGCAAAAAGCCATTCTGTCTACTTAATTGTGATGCAGTTCAGCAGCAGTAGATTGAGCTGGATTGGTCTGTAACTGTGGTCAGACAGTTTCTCATTGTGAAATTATATGATGCAAGCTGCTGATTCAGAGCTATGTGTAACCACAGCCAACAAACTTTGCTCTTTTTTGCCTTGGTTGTCCTGGCAAGACCAAAGAGTAAATGACTTAAGAAACCGATCTCAAACAGACACAGGAAAGAGGAGGTGCTTTGTTATAATGAAGGAATAGCAATTGGGAGATGCATAAAAAGGAATGGAACAATTGAGTAAATCTTGGTATTCTCTTGACTGAGTATTGTGACAAAGCTGATCAGATCTCCTCTAGACAACATTGTAGCAGAGATACCATTTATACATTGGGGAAGACATGGTCACAGATATATTTAAAACAAAGGTGGGCCATCCCTGGGTCATCAGCCACAAGGAGCCCCCTGCAATCAGAATACCTCCAGAATATTTCAGCCAAACCCTTTGGCCTATTTTGCAGGGAATGGGATAAGTTTAAGGCACCGCATCATCCCCATCCAAGGGCCGATTTTTCCCATTCTGGTTTTTTTAAAAATAATTTTATTAAGAATTATAAATAAAAAGAATAAAAACCATATAGGCTACAAAAATACAAACAGAAAAATACAAAAGAAAAAAGTGTGAAAAAGAAAAAAAGAGGAAAATAGGAAAAGAAAAAGAAAAAGAAAAAGAAAAAACAAGTAACTGCCTCCTTCATCCCAGCAAGTAAAGACAATCATAATGGCTTATCACTACCTCTAAATACAACATAATCTCTCTTCAGCCCATATCTCAACTATGGAATAAAAAAACTCAAAATCCAAATGCTTCACCAGTTGTTCTTTGTCAGCAAAAGTCTAGTAAGGGCAACCAGCTATAACTATTTTTCTCCTTTGGCCCTGGTTGAATAAGCCAACCTTGCATTCCTTCCCTGAATTTTTTAAAAAATATCTTTTAACCCCTTCAAAAAGAGCCCCAGAGCTAGTCTTCTGTTCATGTGTGTTTCAAGCCAAAAATCTTTTAGGACTTTAGCAGATTTTTTCTGTCTATCCAATAAGTAAAATTTGTCCTTTTGTTTGTCACTTCTAATAAAGTCTTTCAAAACCTTAATGGAAGCATACTGTATATCCAGTAAATAAAAAATTATCCAAGTCAGTTTCCTGGTTCAATATTTGTACATCTCCTTTTGGGAATAAGTCATCCACCAGTTCCATTTGTATGCCCGTATCTATCTCCATATCTTTCTCATTACTTGTTACATTTGAGTCCAAGTAATTTCAAAATCATCCATTGTAACTTGTTCTTGTTCTGTAATTTCATTACAACATGCTCTGTCAATCTTGTCAAGACATTAATCTAATTTGTCAAAAAGCATGGCAGACAAATATTCCCAAGTTTGCATTATAGATTTCCACTCCATTTTCTTTAACCTCTTGCTCCCTATAGTGTCCAACCTTCAAGGTCCCCTTATCATGAAAAAACTCAAAACAATCGCCATTTTTTCCATGAGAAAATTCCTTCTAATTAATTCAAAGCTCTTGTGGGGTTTGAAAGTTATAATTCCAAGTCCATCTGAGCCCTTAATCTATTGTTAAATTTTCTAAAGTCCATATTCTAAGCACCCTTTTGCTGTTTAATCCAAAAAGCATTTAAAAATTCTTTCTCTAAGGAGAAGGCGACTCACCTGGCAAATACAGTATAACTTGCTGTTCTGAAAGGTCTTAATCCTTTTAAAGCAGCAGGAAAAAAACAAATCCAAATGATTAAGAAGTGAGGCTCAGTTGCGCTTATTGTCCTTTAAAAGGCTGCATTAACAACTGTGAGTGAAGATGGTTCCTTCCTTGACTCCCAGCCACTCAACCCATAGGCAAACTGCAAAACGACAGTTCCTGCAGTTTACTCACGAGAAGCAGCTGTGCAGAGTCATGTGGGCTATCTCAACAATCTCTCCTTAATCCAGAGAGCATTTTGGCGGCCAGGATCCTGCATGCCAATCTCCATTGTAACACTGTCCCGCTACAAAAGGGGATGATTAGCTCACCATGGCTTTCAACTGGAAGTGCCCAATTTTTCCCATTCTGGAGAAGCTGGACAATTCAGCCTTATAAGACCTGCAAAACCCTTTTCCCCCCTCATGACATTGTTAATCATGCCCCCAACAATTGATGGAGACTAATAAAATTATCCCTCTTTAAAAAAAAGAATGCATCCCCAGAGACAAAAATTTTGTCCAGCTCTGACATGTGATTTCCATTCATACAAATTGTGGCAAAGTGCTGGAAAGCATTTGGCCTGAAAGATCAGAAAAAACACACACCAGGCATTTCTATAAAAATAAATGTATTTACAGAAAGCACAAAAACATATTTACAAGCTTGTGCATTCACACATGCTCAGAGAGGACTGGGAGGAAGGCTGATAGAAAGGAAACTGAAACTAACAAGCCCAGGCAAGCTGCTCTCCAGGCAAATCAGGAGCTTTACCTTATATGGTCATGCCTTTTCACACCCCAAACTAAGGATACTTAAGTTTGACCTTCTCACTCTGCCAGAGTGATTTGTTACCATAGTAAATTAATGGCTTGCTCCTTGCAAAAAACAAGGAAATGCCAACACAAATCTCTTAGCATAAGATCCCAATAGATAAGACAAGGTCCATGTAGAGTAGCCTACCAGATGAATTAGGAAACTGATCAAACTAGGAAGCTGATCAACAGGATTGAAGGACAATAGGCATTTCCTACTTCTGTTCCTGAGAGTAACTGGAATTGGACTGGGGAGTCCTTCAGTTAGGGCAGAAATAGATCACCTACAACCTGTGTGATAACTCATGGCCTCTGAGCCTCTTTTCTGTATATACTGTATTGCTAAAAGGTGTCAGGCCCAGCTCAAAAATGACAGAGATTCAGTCCAGCCAAACTTCAATTCTTTATTTGCTAACACCATGTAATCTTGCCAGACTAAAGCAACTCTACCTAACCTAAATAAAATAATCTGGGAAAGCTCTAGGGTGGGGCTAATCTGAATCTCTTCATTTTCCCACATTCCAGTCCTGGACTGTGCCTCCTCTTATCTCCTCCACCTTCTTGGAATGTGTTCCCTCCTTCCTGAGAACCAGCAGCACTGCCAAAATCACCACAAAAAGTAACAGTGTGGTTTCCCACCTTTTTGAAGAAGGAAATATATAATAGTGATGATGTCAGACCTAAACTAGGTTTAACATGGCCCCTTAAATAAACATAACAAAGCAAAAACAATATTTTTCCAACATTCAGCCCTACCCATTTGTATGACACAAACTTTCCATCAGACTTAATATGGCTTCCTGAAAAAAATATTAAGTGCAGTTCCTGGCCACTAAAAGGATTCCTGGTGCTATGTAAACTAGAGGATGCCCTTGTGCTTTCTTGAGTTGATTAATTTGGAATCTTACTCTTTTGAAATAAGCAAGTTCAGAAAAGAAATGCCCTGGGTTTGCCCTGGACTCAGCTGAAGTTGAGTAGGTTAGAGCCACTTTCCTGTGCCTTGTTCTGATGCAGAGTTTGACAGTTTGCCAACTATGGTCCCAGAGGAGGCACCAGAGGTGAGGTCCCTGGGGCACGAGCCTCCTCATATTATGCATGGACCCCTTTTATACCACATCAGGAGAATCATTTTACATAAAATACATCTCTAAGTTGGACTTTGTCTACTGGGGACTGAAATTAATAGCCAAACACCCTTTACTGAACTTTACTGTACACTGGGGTTGGGATGTTAGCATAGGAGCTCTGGCAGGGGTGTGCTTCTAGTGGTGTTGTGTTTTTATTGAGCCTCGATGCAGTTTCAGTTGTTTCTTGTTTTGTTTTTAATGAAGTTATTTTTTTATTTTGCTCACTGCCCAGATTTTCTTGAATAGATGGGTGGTCACATAAATTATATTAATAAATAAATACATTTGTAATGGCAAATTAAGTGGATTCAGATGAAAGGAGAGATGTAATTTATAACAGAACAGTTGGACAGCTGAGAGAGAATACACGGAACACTTTCTTTTACTAAGCAGCTGGCAATCAATTTTTTATATTTTATTAAAACTTTGTACCAATTTATAATGAGGCATGATTTATCATTTTTGTGTATAACTTCCTTCATCTGCAGAGAAACTGTCATGTAATTTTCTTGGTAACAGTATAGGAGTGGTTTATCATTCCTTTCTTCAGCTCTGGGATTTCCCGTGCAAGTAATAACCAATCACCAACTGATTGACTGATTTTAAAAAACTGATTGCCTATAAAGCAATCCTCAAATGAATGCAATAGTTCTAAACAGACAAGGATTTATCAGGGATTAAACTATCTCTGAAATTCAGTAACTGAACTTTTGTTGCTACTTCCTTAAAACTCACCTGACACCAATACAACCTGCTAAGTAGTACCCAGAATATATGAAATAATAATTCTTCTATTATTTCCACAGACAGTCTTGACTTTTTACATCACTGGGAAGTAACACACTTCCAAAATCCCTTAAAAAAAAAGAGAGACCCTGAAGAGTTCAAGGCAGTATACATGCTGCTATCGCTCAGTTTTTGTTCTTAATACAATCTCCAAAGAAGCTCAGGTTAAAGCACTGTATCTGTTCTCTGGTCACTCTGCTTCATGACTGGGAATTTGAGCATTATCTTCAATGTAGCATCATGGACTACTTCTTAACCCCAGTTAGTCTTGGGTGAGGCATAAATGCATCTCATAATCTCAGACATATATGAACCTTTTTCAGATGGAGTCCAGTACTTGGTCTTTGAGATGAAGTTACAGAATTGCTGGCAACAACTTCTGGAATAACAATAGTGTTGAAAACATGAACATTTTCATACCAATTTGTGACCTCACATTGCCCTAATACAGGGTATTTCCCTAATACAGGTTATGGATTTTTTAGATAATTGGTTTAGATGTATTCAAATGTTACTGGTACATCAACTCACTTCCTCAAAATAAAACAAACCGGTTTTATATGATGTGCCACATGAAGAGACACTGAGAATTCTTAATTATGCATTAGGAGATGAGTAAGTAAAGGGCATACCTTAGTGGTGGAATACATCCATTGCAAGCAGAGGGCTCCAGATGAAATCCTCTGTATCTCTTGGTAGGACAGAAAATATCTTGTCTACAATCTAGGAGAGTCACTGCTAGATAGCAACTGAATTCAAACATTCAACAAACTGCTCCTGAAGTAACCAGAACTTAACATTATTCCATAGATTTATCAAATTATTAATTTGGAAGGAGCGATTTAAGCTACTGAGTCCAATCCCCTGCTCACTGCAGGAATCCAAATTAAAGTATCATAGACAGATGGCTGTCTAGCCTCCTCTTAATAAAGGGGAACCCATCCACTCTCTGGTCAATTGATTTCACCGTTGAACTGCTCTTACTGTTACAAAGTATTTTCTAACATTCAGTCAGAATCTGCCTCCCTGAATCTTAAATTAGATCTTGAAACATCCTTTCAGGTATTTGAAGAGAGCTATCACATCTTCCCTCAAGCACCTTTCACAAGGGTCTTCCTATACCCAGCTCCTGCAATGTCTCTTCAAGGAATTTAATTTTCCAATTATCTTTGTTGCTTTTCACTGAACCTTGTTTCAGCTGACAGTGTGAGAAGCTGAGCCTTGCAATAGCTCCTTTGAGAGAGAGAGAAAAACCCTCCAATTTTTTACTTCTGGCCAAATTTATGCTAAAGGAAGTGATTAAAGGCTATTTTAGTAAGAAGGAAGTTAAGGGAGTTGACTTAACTCCAACCTTAGAACTCCATCATCACTGCAATAAATATTCAGGTACTGTCAGAAAATGGACGATGTCGATAAAGACTAAAAAGCTTCTGAGAATAATGGCTGTAGGGCTGTAAATTTCTCAGCCAGTTGGCCTGTTCTTGGAATCTGTTAGAATCTCTCCATTGGCATCCTTTAGCATACAGATTTAAAGTTAGAACCTCCTTCTGAGTTCAGAGATATTTTGGAATACTTTCCTTGTTTTTCCTTGTCAGTTTCCATGTCCAGTGTCTTTACAGATGTCATTGTAATTGTTTGTTGTCTCTTTTAACAGTCCCCTGAAATTCTTTGTAAGGTTCCTTCCTGAGAGCTTTGTGTTTCTTGGATTTTGCTTCTCTTTTCTTCTTCACAATTTCTATAGTTTGCTTTGACACCTAGTTTATTTCCTTCTGTTTCTTGATCTTTGGCAGTCTTTTTTCACATTCATCCTTAACTCTGACCTCACAACTCCATTGTCACTGCAATAAACATTCAGGTAATCTCAGAAAATGTCTATGAAAGACTAATAAGCTTCTGAGAATAATGGCTGTAGGGCTGTAAAAGCTTCTTTAATTTTGTTCCACAGTTCCTCTTTGAAAGTGGTGGGTATGTGCTTAAGATCATATTGTAGAAATTGGCTTTCTTCTTCCATGTTCGCTTGACTTGGAAGTTGCACAGGAATAGTTCATAACCTGTTCCTCAGTCAGCCCTGGCCACTGTGCTTTTCTGTTATTACTGAGCTCTTCCACCTCCTTGTACAAATAATATAGGTAATTTGATTTTTCATCTGGCAATGTCCATGTATACAGGCAATGTTTTGGTTGGTTGAAGACTGTGTTAGCAGTGAAAAGATAATTGGACTGACAGAAACTAATAGGTTGTTCTCCTGCTTCATTTTGGTTTCCTGGACCATACAGTCCAATTATGCTTTCCTCAATATTTTTAGCTTTGGCATTCCAGCCTCCACCCACAAGCAGCACATTCTCTTTGTACATGTGGTTGATTTAAAATTTAACTGGACCATACAAGTCACCAACATCCTCTTCTGCATCAGTAGTTGGAGCATAAACTTGGATAATTGTCATATTAAAGAGTTATTTGCAAAGTCTAACTGATATTATCCAATTATTGATTGCACTGTAGCCAAGTACTGTTCCTACTACAGTATATCCTTCCTGACTATGAAAGCAACACTAGTCCTTCTTTATTTTTTTGTATCCTGGGTAGTAAACAGTAGGATCTTCTAACTGAACATGTCCAGTTCAAATTCATTCCAGTGTGTTGATGCCTAAGATGTTACTGTGCAGTCAATTCATTTCAACTTTCACTTTGTTGAGCTTTCCCATATTCATGCTTCTTAATAGTCCATATTTCTACTGTAATTCTGTTTTTGCAGCTTCAGATTTTCTTTTCCTGCATGGCAACATCAGCAAGTAGACATCCTGAAGGCTTTAATCTAGCCCTGTCATTAACACCTTTAGTATTCTGAAAGATCCTTGGCAGTATGTTGAGTGCCATTTGACCTGCAGGGCCCAGCATCTGGCACTATATCATTAATCACTTTATATTGTCTATCCATACAGTGTTCTTGGTAAAATACAGGAGTGGTTTACCATTGCCTTCTTCTGAGCAATATGAAATTATGACCTTTTCATTGTCACTAAAATGATCATCTACCTCAAGCATCTTCCTATATCTCCACTGTCCAGTTTAGGTGCTTGTTTGCATTAGCTGGGCAGCTGGGATGACTTTCACACCTTGGGTGTTGCTGCTGGGAGTACTGTATATTCTCACTTACAGTTCAAGAACAGCTCCACCATTACGATGAGGCAGCACAGGAGGACTTGGGATGTGAGCAATTGATACTTATTTTTTATGGTTTTATGAGTTTATTTTAGCTCTACCATGGTTGTTGTAATAAGGATTCCCCTTACCTGATGCTCTTAATTACTATAAACAATGTAGAGTCAGATTCATTATGGTAGGCATTCATTTCATAGATAGATAGATAGATAAAGCTTTATCCAAATAATTAATAAAAATAGCTAAGAGTTGAGAAGCCAGAACTGATCCTTGTGGCACCCTACTTGATACATCTATCCAATTTGATGGAGAACTATTGAATATGATTTTTGAGCTAGCTATATACCTACTTATTTGTCATGGCACACAGTCCTCATTGAACTAGGTTGCTAATCAACATGTCATGGATTACATTGTCAAATGTTTTGCTCAAGTCATGGTATGTTATGTCTACACTATTCTTACAATCTATTAAAGAGGTTATACAATCTAAAAATGTGGTCAGATTAGTCTAACAAGATTTGTTCTTGACATACTCATGTTGACTTCCAGTTCCAAAATGCTATGATCTGCTCTAAAATAATCCCAAATATTGATGTCAGATGGAGTAGTTTGTGGTTTCCTGGATTTCCTTTTCCTAGTATTTGAAAATGCAGACATTTACTCTCCCCCATTCATCTGGCACTTTACCAATTCCCTGGCATTTCTGAAAGATAATACACAAGGGGTTCAGCCAGACCACCAGATACTATAGTTCCTTCAGGACACTAGGATAGGATTAATCGATAATGGAGATTTAAATTTATTGAAAGTAAACAAGTTTTCCCTGGCATGTTTCTATGAGTCTCAAGCTTCAGTCCTACACTTTCATTCTGCCCTTCACAATTTCTTAATGGAACACATAGTTTCAGGAGTGGAGGAGCTCTGTCGGTTTTTTAACCTTCCTCATGAAACAGCTGGTATACTGATTCTTTTATTTTACTTTTAGTTTCAGCATATTGAGAGTAAACTATTTTTGTTATTCTTAGCATCCTTTGCTAACCTCAGTTCATCCCAAGAGTTTGTATTCCTGACACCAGCTTACAGATCTCGGTTATCTTCCTTTATGACCTGGCACTCCTTCCATTTCCCGTATGGTCTTTTTTTGTTTTCAGATCTTCCCAGAGGATTTTATATAGCTGTTCTGGCCTCCATTGCCATCTCCAATATTTTTATTCCTCACTGGAATTATTTGCAGTTATGTTTTAAAATGTCCTTGTTTAAGAACTCCCACGGATTTGGGAATCCAGCCAGTGTCAACATATATTGGTCTAGAAGGATCAGCACTGTGACTCAATATGAGGTTACTTTCTATATTCTGATTAATGGAAAGTTACAAGGAAGTACACATACCACTTAGGCTAATTGAGTTTATATGCACACCTTAGTGAATAATGTCTATTAAATAAAACATTGTAAAATATTACCACGTAGGTCAAACATCATTAAAGATTAAAGATTATGAGCTATAAAACAAATGCTCAGAAGTTAATCTGAAGCTTTTAGGATGATCAATCTATTATTCAGGTTCAAAAGTTTACTTAAAGTTTTGCTTATCCCTCAATAGCCAATAATAAATTGTGTTAAAGGATATAACACATTAAAGAAATTTACTCATGTTACAATTGGAAGACTAAGTTTTGAGTTAGTTTGTGTTACAAATACTTTAAGGTAGATTATTTAGTGTAAATGAAAAACAGCTATCAGCTGGCGTATGCACAGTCTTGGAAATACTTATTAACCATGTGAGTTTTTGACTGTAAGTTTAACTGTCAGGCTTCAGACTGGACAAACCTATAAATCTTGGCTGTCCAGATACTTTACCTCTTATTCAAGAATTAACTTACTTAGCAGAAGGCCCACAGGCATGATTAGGCAAGGTTTATCTTTTTATTGTGGACATAGAGCAACACACACACAATTGTCTAACTGCAGAATACAGATCAAAGCTCATATATTGGTCCATGTATGACTCTGTTCCAGAGTTCAAATTCCAGGCTTCTTCCTCCTGACTTTCCAAGACAGTTGTACTTGGTTGTTCTCTTGAAGGGCTTGTAAAACACTTGATAGACTGATTGAACAGTTCTCTATAGCCTGGGAATGCTGGTTCTTAGCATACTCAGGTTGATTCAAGGATTAGCAACATTTCTGGGCAACCCATCATTTTTAACAAAAATTAATCACAATTTCACAATTAAAAATCTTGTCAGATTTTTGCTCTTATGCAGGATCCCAACATTCTTAACTGAAATTTCCTAAGATTTCACATAAGAAAACCCAAATCTCATCAGATTTGCAGATCTTGCAAGATTTATGTCATTTTTATATTTAACAAATATATTTTAATTGAGATATACAGTATATATGTATATGTATATACTGTATATACTATATATACTGTATACACAGTATATAACCAGACACTGATGAGTGTCAAAGCTGCTGTCCCACAGCATCCAGGAGTACATCAGTAAGATGGCACCTAAAGATACACTGTTGAGAGAATGCCTGAGGCAGCAGCAGACATGGAAGGATGATCAAACAGAGGAAGTGCCATGGCAAGACAAGACCCTGCATGGGATGTACCATCGACAGACAGCTGAGGTGGCTGACCTTGGGAAATCCTACCAGTGGCTGGAAAGGGCTGGACCAAAAGACAGCACTGAGGCACTGATCATAGCACCACAAGAACATGCACTAAGCACCAGACCCACAGAAGCAGGTGTCTACCACACTAGGCAGGACCCAAGGTGCAGACTGTGCAGAGAGGCCTCAGAGACAGTCCAACACATAGTGGCAGGGTGTAAGATGCATGCAGGAACAGCATACACTGAACGGCACAACCAAGTAGCTGACATTGTGTACAGGAACATCTGCACAGTGTATGGGCTAGACCCTTCCAAGTCCAGATGGGAGATTCCACAGAAGGTTGAGGAGAATGACAGGGCTAAGATCCTGTGGGACTTCCGGATCCACACAGGCAGGTACTGGCCAATCAACTGGACATCATGGTAGTAGACAAGGACCAGAAGACAGCGGTGGTGATAGATGTAGCATTGCCAAGTGACAGCAACATCAGGAAGAAGGAGTAAGAGAAGCTGGAGAAGTACCAGGGCCTGAAGGAGGAATTAGAGAGGATCTGGAAAGTGAAGGCCAAAGTGGTCCCAGTGGTGGTAGGGGCACTTGGGGCTGTGACTCCCAAGCTGTGAGAGAGGCTTCAACAGATCCCAGGAACAACATCAGAGCTCTCTGTCCAGAAGAGTGCAGTGCAGTGCTAGGAACAGCTAAGATACTGCGCAGAACCCTCAAACTCCCAGGCCTCTGTTATAGGGCCCGAGGTTGAGGAAGACACATACCACCCATAGGGGTGAGAAGGGAATTTATATAAAACTGGGGATCTATGGATAACCTGGTGACCATGGTCACTGTGTTGCTAACCCCTAGTATAATTGGTAGGTTAGATTATATAGGAGATTGTTATAAATTGAAATAATCTCAGCTGGATATTGAATTTTGGTGAATTTTATGCTTGACATTAGAATTTTTACAGTACATAAAAATCCAGCACCAGTTGTATGTTGTATGTTTCTTAGCTCTTTAGCCAAGACAGAAACTAACAGGCTTATTTGGTTGGTAGTGAAAGAAGCAGACAGGATATGATGATGAATGAATTATAGTTATTATTTTTATAAGGAAAGGCAGAAAGCAGAAAAGTAAAGATTTCAAGCAGTTTTTAATTCTGGGGCTAAGAGCTGGTGGGAGGTGAACGGTTCAGGAATGCCTGTAACATAAAAAAGAACAGACCTGTCTTTCTAAGGCCTTTCTTTTCTATTGAGTTAAAGCGCTTTCCATTGCCTTTGACCCAATACAATACAGTGCTGACATAAAATCTGCCATCTCCATTGTCAATTCCTATACTGGGTCTATTGCCTCTGTTCCGAGTCACTGCTGAAGGGTGTCTTGATTTACAAGTGTGCGATTTGTTTAAGGTGAGGAGATTAATCTTCTTATCACATATTTGTTTCCATCTAGGCTTTTGATTGAGATGGCTTGTTTATCCCTACTAGACAGCAATAGTAAAGTAAAATGTTCAGTTTGAATTTATTATGACCAAAGATCATCCAAATAGAATAAACCCTTGATTTAATGGACCTTGGTTTAGAGGATTTCAGATTTAACATTCCAAATCTGTTTGTTCACTCTACGCTTTGCACATGCATAAAATACCCATTAACCATTTTACACACATGTAAAATTCCATTTGCATTTAACACACATTCCACTTTAACAGATAGCCCTTCCTTATATTAATCCAAGCATTTACTACACATGAACTGCTGGTATTACAAAAGATGTTGTTTCATGTTGCAATAATATTGCCAGTGGGGGCAGAGTTGGCATCTGGTCTGACTCAGTATTCGAGGGGTTGACCTGTCTTTGCTCAGAGGAAGCCACCCAGCCTAGTTACCCACTCATAAGCAGCAGCAGGTCACATCAGAGATCTACAGAAACACAGGCCCAAAACTCCGCAGATGTTACTCTATATGCAAAATATTTTGAGAAGAGATACTTTTGTACTTCGGGACGTAGAAAGTGCTAGATAAATTTTGAGCAACTGTTCCAAATAACAGGTATGTGAAATAATCATAGGAATATTATAAGATATTCTTTATAAATTAACAAACATCTTCAAGAAAACTTGCCATTTTTGGCCACAAGATGGAGATGCAGTATATTCCAGTAAATATGAATAACCTCACTGGAAAAAGAAAACATTTAACTTCAATTATAAACAGACTGCACCTTCTCTTCTTTCCAGATAAATTTAATAAACAACCTTCTCATCATGGCATTTTATGCGCATAGATACTGTATACTCTTACAACTTGATTCACCTTTCTCACATAATTCCATTTCATGAGCTGATTATTGTTTATTTCTTTAAAACGTTTCTATCTCCTGTAAGGTTCTACCTATATTATCAAGCATTCTTTCCCACCACACTCTGCTAATACAACTGTATATATTTTTCATGAAAAATTACTCATGTTTTCGTTTGTTAATCTGATCTCATGTTTGGTTTATTTTACTGCTCGTGTAATAGATGTTAAAACAGTAGTGATTCCAACATTTCAATTTTGCTGTTAGAATAATCATGGAAAGAATACCAATTCTAGAATTTGCACTTTGGAGACACACAGGCCACAAATACTTCTGGGAAATTTGGCTAAATATTTATGCATTATCTTTTCTCCTATATGAACATATCAACAATTTTGTAATCAGATTTTCCTATTTGCACTATTCATAAGCAATTAAAATAATTATCTTTGTTTTAGAAAAGTAATAACCCAATGTGAATAATTTCATGATATGTATTGATATTTAAAATATCCTGTTAATACTTTCTCAAGTTTCTGTATTAAAATCTGTATTAAAATGTCAGAGATAAGTTTAGGAAGGAACCAATGAAACTGGTGGAATTCCAGTGGATTAGTAGCCAATACCAATATACTTTTTAGGATTGTGTAAAGTATTTAAATGAAGCACTTTTAAAGAATGCATTAGCATGAAAGAAACACCGTTCTTCAAACTGCCAAAGTAGCACTGGCTTTTCAAAGGTTCCTGCAGCTGTTCTGAATGTTCTCCCCATTTGCTGCAGATTCATCTGAAGCACACAGAACACTTCTTCTGGGATGCAGGGAAGTTAAGAGGCTGTACCTGCCCATGAATGGAGAGACAGTTGGACTGGAAAAGCTGAGGCTACTTCATTCATGCCAATGTATTTTTGAAACTCCCTTTTCAAACATTTTGTAAGCTGTAATATTTCTTGATGTTCTAACAAAGTAGCAGCTGTCACTTTTCTTTATCTGGATTTCTCAAGTTCCACAAAACCTCATGAAGTATAAATTGCTTATCAAGCAATAAGCTTCTTAGGAGATAGCAGGCATCAAAACATCAAATAAATTACTTCTATTTTTTTCTGCTCTAGGGATTGATTATTCTGGCTGACCCTTTCCCAGCATATTTCAAGCTCTATATTGCATGACTGAACCACTGCAGTTGGTAAAGACTCTGGAATACTAGAACTTTACATTCATATGAAAGATCTGAATTTAACCCAAAACACTCATATCAGGACTAAATGCCTAACTCAATATGACTCAATGCCATATTGAGATAAGATGCTAAACCACAATTTATCATGAACTGAGTCTGCACATTGCATCCCAAATGCAGCTACAAGTTCCAAATGTTCCTTTTTCATGTTCAAGTCTTAAGTGGAGATTTATGTTAACATTACTTTATTTCAACATGCAAACTCTACCCAGTTTGAATTAGCATTTTAAGAAAGCTGTAGTCTTAGGTTTATTTATGGAAGGTGGGGGAGGAAGGCACGCCAATCTGGGATTCCTTCTGATTCAATCTTAGTACTCTAAATTCTGGTTTCTCATGGCATAAATATAAAGCCATTACTTAAGAGTACCTTATAAGTGAAACAAATTCACTTGTAAGTGAAACAAGTTCCCTGAAGAAAAACATTTCCTTGGTTCAGGGATAGTGTTTTATTTCAGCAGGTACATCCCTGACAGTGAACAAGATTTTTTTTTTTAAAATTTGGAGTTTATTGCTTATAATTTTAAATATAATTTTTTTAGTGGTCTGCTGTTCAATTAATTTTAAATCATTGAACAGTGTCAGTTAAGGATGCTATTTTAAACATATTAGATGATCAAATGCAAGGCCTTGTTACAAAGAGTTGAAGCACCCAGTTGGCATAGAGGAAAATCGGCCACTAGGGCAAAATAATATTTGGATGTCCATTCCACCAGCAGAAACTCTGAAAACTGTACCCACACTATCCCTACTATCAGTCATCTAAGGGAAAGCCAGGCATCCTGTTGAAGAAAGATGTTGAAGGAAGTGTGGACCTACCAGTTTCCAAATCCTCTCATTCCCTTGGGATGCACGTAGAAACCAACAAACACTAGGTTGGCATAATTTCCTCCCATAGTTGGCAATGGGAGGGAAGAAGAAAAATCTGCCCTCACTTCTTGTCTTGGCCAGCAGCAATCTTCCACCTCTTTCCACATAGTGTTGCAGTTTTAGTTCCTATCTCTGGCTGATTGTTATTTTATGTATGTTTAATTTAAGTCATTTATAAGCAACTTGTCATTTTATATATGGCACATATAGCCTCAGGCAGCTTACAGTGCATAATAAATATGTATTTTGAAGACAGGTTGTAATTAATTGCTCTTTCCACATTAAGCATCATATATTCACTTAGTCCAAAATCTTACACTCAGATCAGGGCATACTAGGCAAAAGTCCAAAAGACTTCTGCTTTGCCTCCAAGATGCTATGGGACACTGTTTCAGTTTCTTGGCAACAAACTGATTGAAGGTTGGTTTTTTCTTTTTTCTTTCTTTCTTTTTTTTTTTAGGAAATTGTGCTGCTAGTTTCAAGCAAGACAAAAGATGTCATTGTACCCTGAGGCAGCTGAGCCTGTAACTCTGGAGCATCTTTTCTTACATCATCTCCAAATGTCCCTTTTGCCTCCCCGTCCTTGTGAACCGACTAAATGGCACCCATGCTGTTAAAGTGCAGTACAATTGTGAGCTCATTTAAATTGCTGCAGCATTTTGCATTGATGCTGGTAAATATTTTTTTATTACTCCTCTTTCATAGAGTCTTTGGAGCTAGACCCAGCATGGTTCAGAAATGAAGACTGAGTACTGAAAATTACAATTGCAAATAAAAATGAGAACAGCACTTTTGAGACATTCCTTAAATTATCTTCTTATTGGTAGCAGGAAAGTGGGAGGCACACTGCATACTAATTGGCTACAATGGAGGAAAAAAACACAGTTCACTTAGATTAATTTCTAAAATTACTCTAAGCATTTTCCTTTCTATCTTGTTATTTCCTCTGGGATAGGCAAACTGAAATCTCATCAGCACAACTTCTGTGCAAAAATTCATACAAAACCAGGTCATTCCATCTGTAGATATGCTGTTGGCTTAGAATGATTTTTTGGTGACAAATGTATTATTAACACAGCTATTTAACAATCTGTCAATATTTTGCTAAACTGCTAGAGATGCTTAAGGCTGATACTCAGAAAGCTAGGATCCTTCAGAACTATAGACCCCACTCATCAGGAGTGTATTAGTATATCTCGTATAGACAATAGATTGGTAAACCTAGGCCTGAGTTGGTACAAAATGGCAGTTGGTATAAGATGGCTTTCCATGCTCCTTCTTCATATTTAAACAGGCAAGCATGGTGCTTCTATTTGGGGGCAGTATGAATTGATTGAGGTAATAAACACTTCATTATTTATAGGTCACAGTTCATACTAAGAGCAATGTGAGTAGGACTATGACACGTAGACCAAATCTGGGAGTATGACACATAGTAAGACTTACTGAAGACAAGAGTGGAAGTCCAAAACATAGAGAGGGCACAGGGTTGCCTATCCTAACATATGTCTCCCTTTCTCTAGTCTAATATCTCATCTGTTGGTGACTCGTAGCTGAACATCAGAATTTTGAAACTAGTAGGAATTTATATAATAAGTGATGACACAAAATATGTTTCCATGATTTGGCTAGGATGAATTTTTCATCTATGCAGGCCATCACAAACCTATACATCTTTCTCTTTTATCTGGTTATTGCCAAGTCTGGGGAATAAGAAATTATCTGTGCAGGTTTACCTGTAATTAAAGCAAATACAACACCACTCTGGAAGAACTGAGATGGACTAGATTTTCTGGAAAGCAGATTTAGTTGGCAATATTTCGGGGAAGTCACTTTAGTGCTCAGGACAAATTCACACAATCAAAACAGTGATTGATTTCTCTATGGAATTCCTACTATCTATATGTATGGAGACACTTCAGCATAGACTGGGTTCAAAAATAATGAATGCAATGAAAATTCTAATAATTCCATATAAGGTGGTTCAGCTTTAAAATATGAATGCTGGTTGAATATTCACTAACCGTCTCTGATATTTTTGGTTTTTAAAATATTTTTTGAACTGCTTCAGAGTAGTGATGCAGGTGCCACTGGCTTATTAGGAGCTTTTTTTTTTTTTGGTATTATCTGTGATGCCATTTCTTCCTCACCCACAATTAGGAAGCTCTTAATTATGGCCAGTGCTAACTTAGCTGACCTCCATTATATTTGGACGCCTTCGCTTTTGAACCTGTACCAAAGTAAAGTTTAGGCAGATACCTTTCACTCCTGGTTCAGCCCTGGATACTTTTCAAAGCAGCACAATTTTAAAAAGCAACTAAGCCGCATTATTAGTTTTGTTCAGCTAAAATAAAAATAAAAAATCAGCTTGTGAGAACAGTTAAGAACCTACTTCTTATGCAACCTGCAGAAATGATTGGGTTGCTGTTTAAGATGTCTTCCTTGGTGAAGGCCTCCCTCCCTCACATTGATGAGGTTTGTGTGCTCATTTCATGGTGACAACTTCGTTAGGTAGCTTGTACTGAGAGAGAATGAATGGCCAAAGCCAGTGAGTTTCATGACAAAGTGGAAATTTGAACCTGGATCTTTCCAGGCCCAGTTCAGCATCTTAAACATTACACTGGCTTCAATTTATGACATCAGTTTGACTTTGAGAAAGGATGGCTATGAGCCAATAGGATGATTGCATGTTAGAAGGCCAAACAGGTCAGCTCTTTTTATAGGAATGAGAAATTTAAGATGTGGAAAAGTGAAGAAAGAGACATGTTAATATTAATGCACTCCTTCAAGCATCCAAGCCAACTACTTATTAGAGTTTAAGCAGACAACCTGAGGCTCAGGGATATCCCTTCACATTTCCTTTCTGGGATAGTGCCTGGGATTCCTTCCACCACATGGAATAGGGTGGTGTTGCTGGTTCCAGTATAGCTAGTTTCAGATGATCCATGCCCCAACCAAAACAGCAGTGTTTTGGTTCATATCTGGAACAAATTGGGATTGTATTATTCCAGGTGTGACCTGAAATATAGTTCTTCTACAAGCAGAAGTGGTTAGCAGGGTGTTTGTGTATCAAGAAGAAATAGTGAAGAAAATCTGTAGTGATGTCTGAGAGGAGGGAGGGAAGAGCAGGTTGGCCAGAAATGCCTTGTTGGGAGACCACTGCAATAAGAGACAGGTGCATAAGCCAATCTGGTGGCAGTGACTGAGGGGAGGGAATGGAAGACTGGGAATAAGGAGGTCCACTGGGATATGCCATGCTGGAATATCAGCAATAGCTGAAGGGAAGCGGGGTGGGGGGAGGAAGAACCTGCAAGGATTATGAGCAATGGGCTATGCTGAATTGGGAACTTCAGAAGGGGGGGGGGCAACACATACTAGCTTTGCCCTACTTACCCTACAAAATCACTCTGGGATCCCTGTTTTGTCCAAATCCCTGAACCCAGTCCATGGCTAATCCAAAAGGGCTTGGCAGAACTTCTGTAACATGATGATTTGTCCCAGGTTTGAAACAAAAGAAGTTATGTGTTTTGTTCACATTATTTGGAAGTATAGCTGTCATTGGTGAAACACTATATATTGAGCAATTGTTTGATCTGAGAAAGGAAGGCCAGGAAAATATTTTTTAGGAATTATTTGTGTAATTGGACAGATGACTATACATTCCCTTGGATCTGCTCCAAGATATTGTTCCATATAGCTCAACGCTGCCTTCTCTGACTGGTTGCAGCTCTTATAGCCCTCAGTAAGGTACTTTCTCTGGTCCTACTACTCAGAGTTTGCTAAGAAAGTACAACTGTCACCAAAACACTTTGTGTGCAACCAGTGTGTAAGGCCCAGACCTAAAACAATATTGATTTCATTTCCTTTATGCTCTAAATTTAATTAAAATACTTATCATGCTTAGTCTCTAGTGACATATTTATTTACCTTCTGTCACACAATAGGTATAACAACCAGCCTTGGAATTGACAGTGAAGATTTCGAAGTGGTGGATAGCTTCTGCCTTTTATAGGATCAACCTTCAACAATAAAGGAACAAGCAATCAAGAAATATGGCACAGACTAGCACTTGGTAGAGTAGCCACAAAGGCTGTGGAAAACGTATTCAGATGCTGTGATGTGTTTAGACCAGGCCTGCACAATGTGTAGAGGGGGAAGGGCCACATTGATAAATTAAAAATCATTGTGGGCTGCAAAGCAATACCTGGCATTCCAATTAGATGTTTGGTAGCTAGAGAGCAGCGGCAGTGCTGGAGCTGGCGGTGGTGAGGCTTGGAGGCGTTTGACAGTGACAGTGCATTTATTGCTCTTTTAAAATGCTGGCAGGCCGCACAAGGCTGCTTGGAGGGCTGCATGTATCCTGCGGGCAGTATGTTGTGCAGGCCTGGTCTATAGTTACAAAGATCAGAATTGTGCAAGTCATGGTATTCCCTGTGACACTCTATCGAAGCAAATGTTGGACTTTGAAGAAGCAGGATAGGAAGAATATTGATGCTTTTGAAATGTGGTGTTGGAGAAGACTCCTGGGAACACCATGGACAGCTAAGAAAACAAGCCAATGGATCATTGAACAAATCAACCCAGGGTTCTCACTCGAGGCACAGATGACCAGGTTCAAATTATCCTACTTCGGACATATTATGCAAAGACCCAGCTCTCTGGAAAAGGCTCTAATGCTGGGAAAGGTGGAAGGAAAGAGAAGACGAGGACAACCAGTAGCAAGGAGGATGGGCTTAGTTATAGTGGTGATGTGTGTACTGTTGGAAGACCTGAAAGACCAGGTTAGGGGACAGATCATCATGGAGAAAATCTATCTGTGTGGCTGCTAAGAGTTCACAGTGACTTGATGGCATATAATTAATCAATTGCGTTTTGTCACATTAACATTTTAAATTTGGTAATATCTTCAGAGATCTCTGGAGGGCACCCAAGGCTTTTGGGTGTCACATGTGATCTGGGGGTCTTAGACTGTCCACCTCTGCTTTAAGCAGTGGGAAAAATTGTTTCTAATGATGGTCAATATATTGATAGCACTATCTTACTTTACTAATATAGATGGCAATTCTTTATTGCCAAGCTTAACTTATCTGTTCAAGCAAGTGAATAGAGTCACACCCATATATGCTATTGTTCATATAAATACACTTACAAATTATCCTGAACATAGCTCAGCCTTCTGATTATATATCTGTCTAAGTCCTCTGGGACATATGATGAGAAAGGGATATGGCATGTTACTTAACAAGAAGCCCAGTGCACATTTGCCATTCTCTAGGACTCATTATCGAGAATCATCAGCTAGACAGAAATAACTCCATAGCTCAGGTAGCATTAATATGGTAGTCAGAACAGTAGCACTACATTTTCTATCAAGGTGTATAAGCTGAGCTCCTGGACTAAATGAGCTTTGATACATTCTGCAGAGCAGTGTGCAAAACTTGCTACCAAGTTTTAATATGAATGTAAAGAAAATAGATGGGCAGTGGAATAATCAGTTTATCTTAAATAAATTGATTTACATTTAAAGAAACGTAGCTTTTATCCTGGCCTCAGACATATTGTCTTAACCCTGCCCATTCTAAGAAGCATAGCTTTTGGCCTGCTATTCAGAGACCAGATTTATGAGTATCCCTCTGCTTTATAAATTGCATTTTTAGCATTTAGTAGTGGAAAGACATCAGAAGATATACCTTCCAAAGACTTGCAGTTGCATTTTCATACTTCTGACATCAAGATATAGCAAAGGAAGCATGGGGAAAATGAAGAGAGGTTTAGCATAGCAATGATGGCAAAATGAAAATAGCTATATTGTTTTCAATACTTTTAAACTCAGTTCTATGGTATGGTAAAAGTTAAGCTTGAGCCTTGGTGATTTTGTGAACATGTCCAAGTGTTTTCTTGGTGGCAGTATGGAAATGTTTTGCCACTGCCTTCTTTTGGGATATTTCCTGGAGGTCCTACCCAAGAACTAATCAGGTCAGATTCTAATTAGCTTCTCAGCTGAGTCAAGATTAACCAAAGCACTATTTTCATCATCCCAACCTGGTGCCCTCCAGATTTCTCCTAGATTTTTCTAGATTTGGGTTTTTTTCCTAGATTTTCTAGTGAATTATAGTAAGTTCATGGTGCATTGAAATAAATGGCTTCTTCCAATCTATTGCACAATATCCTCCAGTACATGAAATTTCTACTGCGGACTTCTTCCTCTTCTTTTCTCCAAGTTCTAACTTTAATGCATAAATATTTTTCTCTCTTGACAACTACTTTTACAAACCTCTCTTTGTAGCACTAATATTAAAAGGTAGTATAGACTGTCGGATTATTTACACAAAAACATAGCATATAATTGTTCTTTCTGATATTCCAAAAAATAAGGCACTAAAAGTCCATATGGAAGTTTCACATCATATAAAGAACTCTTCCTCATCCTTCTCATTCCTATGACTTGCTCCTGATTTCCCCACCTGAAAATGACTTAGTCCTGATGTTTTATTAATTTCAGCAATATGCAATGACAAGAGAGAGTTCCTGGCCTCGGAACCCAAACCTGCTTCCATGAATGAATTGTTCGGTGCCTGGGATTGAAGAAGTCCTTTTTGTAAGTCCTTTGAAAATCTATTTAGGGGAGAGTTAGCACATTTAAAAGGTACTACTCTCTTGCCTGTGTCAACATTAGTCTCCTCCTCCTCCTCCTCCTCTGCTTTGTTCTGGCATAGCCAGAGCTCGTGACTGGAATGCCTCAATTTAGTGCCCAGGTTCATTGGGCAAGGGCCTAGATCTTGCAAAGAAGAATGTGCTAGATTATACAAATTGGAGGAAGAACTAATGCTGTTTTGTGAAGAGCTGAAAAGACTTGCTGGAATTTGCACCATCCTCCTTGTGGATTTGTTTTTATTCTTCATGGCTCTGAGCGTCCGGTTTTTCTGCTGAACATCAGTTCTCCTGGGAGCCATTGAAGGTACACTGGAGCATAGATCACAGTGGTAATGGGGAGGCCCTTTTTCATCAGTGCTGTTGCACCAATTAGGAGGTAGAGACTTATTCCCATTGTGCTTTGAGCCTATCCTCTGAACCTGTGGATGAGAAAATAAATTAACTGCATCTTGACAACAGTAATAAAGTCAAAGCTACACCTGATCCTGTAAAAGTATCAACAGCAAATCAGTAATTAGAGAGTTCTGCTAAGGACACAGGTAAGGAAAAAACACACCTTACTCTGAGTTTCATTATTAAACTTATTTGAATCTGTCAACACAATCCTCACATTTTAGTGCATATTCTGCCCATACATCCTTCAAATATGCTTTGCCAACTGCTCAAAATACCTGAGTACTCTTCAATAAAAACTAAGGAATATTTCATTTCTTTTAGATTTAAGATGAGATGGCATGAAGGGCACAAATAGGCAGCTGCTGAGAGCCCAAGCCCAGCAGGAGACTAAAAGGTCCTTTGAATCTGCTGCTCCTTTTCCTCCCCTGCAACCTGCTTGGAACAGACTGTAGTGAGGTCTGAAGGAAGAACAGTAGAAGATACTGCCTTTTTTGTGACAAATAGCAAGAAATAGCAATGGGGGTGGGAGGAGAGGAAGAACAACAGCAGTGGGAATAATTAAGCAAACGAACACTGAAAAGATATATCATCCCTTGCACCAAATCAAAGGATTGACTAGTACTCTAAAATGTTTTATTGAACAAGCCTATTTTTTATTAGTCTACCTATTCACACATGCTGATGATAACTTTGAAAAGGCCTATAATTCCAGGCACAGGCATTTTACATGTTACTGGATCAGTGGCTAGCCACAAGCCTGTTGAAGTCCAGGTGTTTTCTGAAGGATTTTGTTTGTCTTTTAATAACTGCAAACTAAGGGAGAATTAAAAAAAAGTTTAGTTCATATTTAATTGCAAAGAACATTAATATTTTATCATTGCAAATCAGCTGCATCCCCCAGAAGGTTTGGCTTTGAAGGCTTTCCAAACTCATAACCACTTGCAATTTAAATGAAAGTACTGTCTGTACCTCTGAAAGTTTACAGAGAAGTCACACCAGGTTTTTTGGAGGACATTTTTGCCTTGATGCTTCAAATATGCTTAATCAATCAATAATCAATCAATCAATCAGGAGAGGTGTTTTCTTATGCCAATGAGCAAAATGCCTCTATAATCACTTTGCACTTGCCATATTAAATATCAATTAAATATATATCTGAAAAACAAAATTATCTGTGAAAACAGCAGCATCACCTATTGCTTAGTATCCATGCTAAGGACAATACAAAAGTTCTACCATATTGTCTTTCAGTATCTATTGCAGTGACAAGAAGTACCTGCAGCAGGATCTTATTTCCTTCATAGTCTTCAGTTTGCCACCTAGTATTGCTTATTGGGACACAGGGATTGGGCAAAAGTGGGACCAGCTCTCCAATTTCATACACTTTGAACTGTAACACTGAAGATTGCTTCAGGTCAACATTCATCCCCAAAGGCAGCTGCTTCAAGCAGAGCTGAACCACAAGGCTCTGTGTTGTGTACAGTAGAAAGGTACAGAAGCTGCTTTTCTGGACAGATGCTTCTTTCTGCAGGATTGTCTCATAAAGCCTTACTGCATCCTCATAATTATCAAAGCTACAATAAAGAGTGACACGCAGGATTTCCATGCCATAGTGAACTTGCCTCAGGCCCCATACTGGCATATGCTCATCCAGTCCATAAAAGTCCTGATGATCAAGGACATGGGGAGATAGCTTCCTGCTGGGACACTCAAAATGGAAAGGCTGCCAAGGTGGATGTTGGAAGAAGTCATGGACCTGGAAAAACCGCTCTTCTCCGAAGTCCTCATGCAAAAAAAGGAGAACAGATGTACTAGGAAACCTGGAGCTCTTTTGGCGGTATGTCTCATAATACTTAATTGGAGAAGGGCATTCTGAGACAAGGAAGAGGCGAATGTCCAGGCAGATCCATTCTTGAAGCTGATCAAGAGCTTGTTGCAAGTGTAATGCATGTCCAGTGTTGGCAAGCAGGTGCACAGTCATCCTCATGGAATCTCCCCTCACATCCATTGCACAGTGACCTTGAAATACAAGTAGTAACATAATTAGTGCTTTAGTGTCTATTGATTATGGGATCACACTTGCACAATAGCCACATTAAAAAGATTAAAACTTGCTCTTCCCAGCTAATTCTCACTGAAGCATTTCTGTAAGCTTTACAAATGTCTGTACAATGCAGACCCACAGTTTTATCTTGATTTTATGATCTACACATTAGATCTAAATTGCAAATAGTGGAAAGAAAGGATATAAGGTCTCCTATCTCCTAAATCAAGCAAGAGCTCAATTTACTGTACCATTTCATGTTTTCAAATGCCTTGCATCCTTCTTCAAATACTTTCTGGGCTATATATTTACATATGGCAAAAAGTTGGGATAAACTATCAAAGAATTTTAGGGAAGATAAAAAGAGATCTTTGTCCATATCATATAAACAACGATCAACTGAAATCTTGAAGTAATCAACTTGCCTGGGTCCTGCCATTGCCTCATGTAAATACAAGGTGATGTTTGCATTTTAAAGGCTCAGATTTTTTCCTATCTGTGTGTGCCTGCCCACTTTACAAAGCCAGCAATCTTCCTGTGACAACTCCCTTCCTGGGCTGTGCTGATAAACCATTGTTTTAAAAGAAGAAAGGAAATTGGACAATTGCAGAGAGTCAAAGTGAATACCAAAGATAACAGAAAGTATGTCAGGAAAGAAAAGACTTGAAGGAAACAGATTCTACATGCCAGTTTGACTAACTGCTGCTCCTTACAATGTCATTTGGCTCTGTTCCAGTTATTCCAGAGGCCTCATTTCCTCATGCTAAGGAGTTGAACATATGTGCCTCCTAAAGATGTTTGAGTCCTAGTTACCAGTTCATGGATTGAAAATGCCAAACACTCTGATATGATCTTTCAGAACATAAAGACACATGAAAGCTGCTTCTCAACAGCTGAAGCAAAACCTGACAACAGAATAGGTACTTGGGGGTTCCAATTCATGGGAATGGTCATCAGCCATATGAGCAAGGGTCAGTTTAAAGGATTCCTTAGAACATGAACACACTCATAGAAAAAATAGCTTGTCCACAGTAAAGTTCAAATAAGAGTTCAACATGTTATCATTAAAACTGGGATCCATAACCTTGACACTGTTTTAGAGCTGTTTATCTCATAACAGTCTTCTCTCACTCACAATTTCTCCCCTGTTCTTGTCCTGCTAAACCATAGTTTCATTACTGATATCACAAAGTCATTTGCAGTTCTTATTATTCTTAAGTGATCAAATGCTTGCCTTGCATTGTATTCTTAGAATCACCTGGGAAAAAAAATAAACATGAAACATGGACAGAAAATCCAGCAGCACTGTAACTGGCCAGATCTTCCTTTTAAAATGAAAATTTTCTGGATATTACAGCCAGTCTGAATGAAGATTTAAAGCAAATAACATAGGCATATGATCCAGGGCAGTATTCAGCTACATAATCTACAGTTGGTCCTTACCCAAGATGGGATAGAGCAGAAGGTTTATCACAATAGTCCCAAAGGACCTTTCCATGACACCACCCAATTCTAGAGCCATATGACCAATAGGTTTTTACAGTCGCCAGGAGATCTCAGTGGCACATAAATAACTAAAGGTGGCTTAAGTATCTGTTAAATTAACAATGGGCAAACTTTCTGAGTAATCTGAAGGGTCCTATGTTAACATGGTTGGAGCTTAAGCAAACAGTGGACAAGTTCTGTCTCTGTCTTTCTCCATCTCTTCTCCTCTATGCTGCAAGGTAAACAAGTTGCTCTTGTCAGAGATGGAAACTGTTTCCTTGTAGAGGGCTTCAGAAATTAAGCTGAGGGCAACACACAGCCATTTAACACTCTCTGTGTTAAATGAATGAATTAACAATAATAATAATGGCTAAGAAGGTTGGGATCTATCAGAAAATCTGGACGCCTGCAGTGATTTCACAGTGGCTATTCTCTCAAAAGATTATATTCCCTACTCGTAAATTAGATAAAGCAATGGAGATGTACTTCAACACCCCTTTTCTCAAAATTAGAAATGTAATTTTATATATTGTATTTTGTTTTACTACCACTCAAGAACCATAGATGGCATAGATTCAATCTTTGGAGTTTCTTAGAAGCAGCTAAAGTGGGTATTAGCAAATCCCCTTTCTAAATTGCAAAGAACATACAAAGGATTGTTTTCCTCATAATTCTGCTTTGATAACATATTTTACCATGTACAGTATTTTCCAGTCTGGAGAGCTTTGAAAGGGAGAAAGAAGTAGGCTGAGAAAGATCATGCTATATGACAATTATTCTATTACCCTTAATTATCACCTCCTTTCTGTTTTCCTGAGCAACTTTCTCATGTGGGTGTATGCTAATGCCCTATTTAACTGAAAACTCTAATTTTCCCATGAACGTATATTGCATGCAGTTGCTTTATATTTTCCTAGCAATTAATCAGGTGGGTTCATTAATGTTTTGTCAAAGGTTTATTCTCCCAATGTGTTCATGCTCCATAGACCCACATGAAACTTTTGGCTGGGAATGATGAAAATCGTAGTCTAGTTTGTTTGTTTTTGAAAAAGGATTCCCCCAGGGCAGGAGAGGCTGCTGTGACTTTCAGTCAAGTGCATTTTTTTCACTTGTCACACATTTCTATTGCCGGAGTGCTCTTAAAAGGTTAAAATATCCTTGGTGTGTTTTTTACTGGGCACACTATTCAATTCTATAAAGAGGAAGGTATATACACAAAAGAGTATAAATTACTTTGATTTCTTACATTACTTACACTTGTTCTCTTTGCCATCAGATTTCTCAGCTAGTTGGTTAGAAAAGTACCTTGCTTAAAGTACTGCGGTATACTAACAGATAACACTCTTTAAGAAGTGAGATGCAAGAAGACACCAAAAGAGATACATTTATTTTTTCTACTAAATCAGATTTTAAAATATTTTAAAAAGAAGTACCTTTTGAGCAGTACTATTTAAGTTCAGTTTATAGATTTATCTTGTGTTCATATTTTATGTCTTATTCATGGTCTTATTTGTGCAGAAACTGAAATAGTTTCTTCCCTTTTTCTTTCACTCATCACACAATCACATTGCTGCAATCTAGTAGTTTATGCAAAATAGTTTAATTGGATGTTTTGAAAACTTGCATTTGAAAGTAGAATTAAGTGTTTCATTAAAATTCATCTTGGTTCAAATCCTACAACATTCTCAGCATTCAATAAGAACATCAGTCTAGGAAGATACGTGCACAGTACCAATTCCACTAAAACTCAAAATATGATTGGTAGTCAGGCAACTGTTAAAAATCACAGCTGTATCAACATACAACTTTTGTATTTCAAAGTCAGCAAGGAAACTGTGAAAGTGTCAGGATTAGATTTCCCAAAGATTAAAAAAAGTACCTAACCTCTATAGTATTGTTTTCAAAGCATTATTTCATAAAATTATATGCCACAGAACCAAGCCATTTAGGCCATTAAGTTCAACACAAACTCTGCACAAATACAAATTCAGAGGAAGAAATATCAATAATCTATGCTGTGCTGATGACACTATGCTGAGAACTAAAAATGCAAATTTTCTACAATCTCTGGTCATGAAAGTCAAGGAGCACAGTGAAAAGATTAAATAATAACAGGTACCACAACTAGCCTCAGAATTGATAATGAAGACATTAAAGTGGTGGATATCTTTTAGGATTAACCATTAACAGTAAAGGATCTAGCAGTTAAGAACTACTGTACTAGCAGATTAGTTCTTGGCAAGGTAGCAATGAAGGCCTTGGAAAAAAATATTCAGAATCCAAAATTGTCTCTACTTACAAAGATCAGAATTGTTCAGATGATGGTTTTTCTTGTGACACTCTATACAGGTAGTCCTTGCTTAACAACCATTCATTTAGTGGTGGTTCGGACTTACAACGGTGCTGAAAAAAACAATTTATGACCAGTCCTCACACAACCATCACAGCATCCCTGTGGTCACATGATCATGATTTGGGCACTTGGCAACTGTTCACATTTATGATGTTGGCAGCATCCTGTGGTCACGTGATTGCCATTTTTGATCTTCCCGACCAGTTTCTGGCAAGCAAAATCAATGGGGAACTGCATGATTCACTTAACTACCATGTGGTTCACTTAACACCCATGGTGATTCACTTAATGGCCACTGCAAAAAAGGTCGTAAAATTGGGTCGTATTCACTTAATGAACACTTCACTTAGCAACCATAATTCCAGTCCCAATTGTAGTCATTAAGTAAGGAATACCTGTATATGCAAAAGTTTGATTTACAGAAGCAGGACAGAACAAGTATCAACACCTTTGAACTTTGCTATTGTGGAAGACTTTTAGGGATACCACAGGTAGCCAGGAAAACTATCAAATAAGACCACAGGACAAACAATGCAGAATTTTCAGCTGAGGCACAAATGACTGGACTCAAAATATCACATGTTTATACATTATTTGAAGACACTTGAAGTCTCTAATCTGGGGAAAGTTGAAGGAAAGAGAAAAGGATAACCAGCACCAAGGGGAATGGACTCTGTAATAACAGCAATGAATGTTGTAGAGGAAGCTCATCCTGGAGAGAATCTATCTCTGTGGTTACTAAGAGGTGATACCAACCTGATGACCCATAATCCTTGTTCTATTTGAACACATCCACTGGAGAAGAAGCTCATTACTTCTCTTGCTCCACTGCCATATTGCTAAGTTTTTCCTAATTTTCAATTGGCCCCTGCCTTCTCACTGAAATACCATTTTTTCTCAAAGTTAAAAATGCCCAGTTACCTCCATCTGTCCATGTAAGATTTAGTTTCTAGTCCCCAGATCATCCTCACTGTGCTTCTCTGCATTTGCTCTATTTTCTCAGAATTTTTCTTAAAATGTGATACCCAGATGGGGGTTTGTGTGACCAATGCAGAATAGAGTGGAACTATTACTACTGCAGTGTAAAATTGCATTATTAATTTGACAGCCCCTTCCCAACCTGTTTAAAATATTACTTCTATTTTCCCACTCAATTTTGCATCATCTGCAGATTTGATAAGCATTCACTCATCCAAGTCATTAATAAAAATATTCAGGAGTAAAGGACTCAGGAGTTACATTTGTGGCAAGGATACAAATTGTGGAAATAACAATTTGATGAGGAGCTATTGATACTCATTATTATTATTATTATTATTATTATTATATTTTTATCCTACCTTTTTTAATATATATATTTGGTCAAATCAAGGTGGTGAACATACTTAATGCTCCTGCCTCCTATTTCAGCACAACAACAACCCCGTGAGGTGAGTTGGGCTGAGAGAGAGTGACTGACTCAAAGTCACCCAGCCATCTTTCATGCTTAAGGGAGGCGCAGAATTCACAGTTTCCTGATTTCTAGGCCAGCACCTTAACCACAACACCAAACTGGCTCTCTATGAAATATGATTTCAAGCCAGCTATATATCTATGTAATTCTCATGCCATCCAGTCCATACTTATCTAGATTGCATGTGATTCTTTGTCAAGTGTTTTGGTCAAGTCAAGGCATATTAGGTCCACAGAAGTCCCACAACCTACTAAGGATATTGCATGATCGGAAAGTGAAATAAAATTAATCTGACAAGAGCTATTCTTGAAAAACCCATGCTGATCCCTGCACTGCTTTAAAGTGGGATTCCCCCACTCCCTTTTCTGTGTTCTTGAGGGAGTAGCTGCAGAGACATTTGATAGGCAGAAGGTGGACTATCATTCATAGTGGAATACTCGCCAGTTTTTGATGGATCAATTGTTTCCAAGTAGTCATAAGCCACATTGCTACCACCTTCTATTGCTTTTTTCCCCTGGCTCAAAGCATGTCTTCCACAAAACTTT
This sequence comes from Candoia aspera, assembly GCF_035149785.1. Taxonomy (NCBI): domain Eukaryota; kingdom Metazoa; phylum Chordata; class Lepidosauria; order Squamata; family Candoiidae; genus Candoia; species Candoia aspera. The sequence continues at coordinate 32,239,179 of NC_086158.1, read as the reverse complement.
TGGTGTAATTCCTTAATCCTTTATCTAAACTCAAACAAAGTTTAATAACACAATCTTACAGATGTCAATTCTGAAAGCCCACTGTGTTTAATGAGTCTTACTTTCAGCTAAATGTGACTATAAGAACACAACCACATTAAATAATACATTTGTCTACGGCTCTCTAACTTGTGGCAGAGATTGATTTACATTTTTTGAGAACTTTTGTGTAAGCGAATGGCACTGCATTCCAAATTCATTCTCTCTTCCTCCCCTTCCTTATTTCCACAGGTGCTCAAAACTATTTACATAACAGTTCTCAATAAATTGTGAACACGGAAACAAACCAAACCAAACATAAATGCAAGACATTTCTCAACTAGCAATAGATAAGATAAACATAAACATGGTATCCCCTTCATGTTTATTTTCAGCAAAGAAGTTAGCAATTACAATAGGTTCCTTACAATAAACTTTACATATTTCTCATTCTGTATTCCTTTTAAAATTGTAAGCTGCCCAGAGTTGTCAGGGGTAGAATGGCCCCTAAATTATCAATTATTACTGAAAGCCAACTTTATCTCAAATGCAAGCCATGATTGGTTTTCTCTCCAGCAAACACACATCCATAAGCTGGAAAAGAGAAAAAAGGGAGCATTTATAAATTGATGAAAAGAAAACAGATATACAGTAAATGGTTTTTCCAGGACAGGATGATGGACTAGACAAGCTTTTGATCTAGACATGCAATATTGCTTTGAAGACTGATCACAGCAATTTAAAGTACTGTCCTTACTACTTTCAAACTTCATTTAAAACTTATCAATTAGTTTATATTACTTTTCTTCAACCTGATATTCTACAAGAGTGTTGGACTCCAACTCCCATCACACCAAACCAACATAGCTGTCGGGTGCGGCTGACCGGGAATTGTGGGATTTGTAGTCCGAGTCGTCGGGAAGGCCGCAGGTCAGAGGAAAGCCGACTTGCATCGGGCTTCGCACCTGAAAGGCTCCCGAATGTTGTTGGGGGGACGGGGGAGCAGAAAGGAAACGACTGGCAAGCTTTGGGAGACAAAGGAAGCGCCCCCAAACTGCGCGGCTGCCAGGCTAATGCCTCTCGCACACACCTCGTCTCCTCGGTCCCGCTCCCGCTCCCGCCGGCTCTGCCCTGCGGCAAAGGAAGGGCAGCGTTACGTGCCGGACGGCGACGGGGAGACCAAAAGAAAGAAAGAAAGGAAGACAGCAGAGCTGCTAGCGCTGCCTAGGCTACCAGACAACAGACGCGCCCGCAAACAGTGTCCTACCTTCGCCAGCAGCGCCTCGCCCACCTGGCAGAGCCGGCCCTTGACTCCAGGCAGCCTCTCCGGAGAAAGCATCTCGGGGCATCTTTCAGGGCTCGCTCGACGCCTCAGCCAACAAGTAAGGGGAGAAGCTGCCCTCGCGTGCCCTCCCGGCTCTGCGGGCCCGCCTCTCTTGCGCGTCACGCAGGGGTGGTCCGCGCTCGAGGCTTTTTCCCTCGAGGGCTGCTGCGGCCGCTGCTCGGGTAGCGTCTGAGGGAGGAAAGGCGAGGACGGGCGCTGGGCACGGAAGGCGCCAGGAGAGGTTCAGGCCTTGGCATCTTGAGGTGAAGTTGGGAAAGGCAGTTGCTCGGGGCTTGGCGTTGCTTTAGCCCGTTCGGCGAAGCCGGCCGTTGGAACTGGTGGTGTTAGCATGGTGAAGGCAGCCAGCCGATTGTGTTTTATTCCGCGGTGAAGCACAACGTGGGAACGGAGTCATCCTGTGTTATGAAGTCACTTCTGGTGATCCAGTACCAAGCAGTGGGCTGAAATTAGACTTTGATAAACAGCCTTTTCTGTTTCCTTTGTCCTCGGCTTGGCTTTCAGATCAAAGAGGGTGCGGACTGGAAAAAAGAATCGGTTTTATTTGTAGCTCTCCAGGTGAAGTTCTCGGAACAAGCATATGAACTCTATAAAACAGTGGACTCTCATTGTAGGGTAATGTAAAATGCCTGAATACAAATGATTTCTGTAGACCTGCAGTCTCTAAAAGGCCCTAGGTAATTAACCTGGGAGGAAGATGAAAGGTAAAGATGGTGTGAGTAAAGTCAAGTCTGCCACGGGAGGAAATCTTGAGGATGAAAGATTCTGACAATGCAGCACCTTTGGCCCTGTCCTCACCTGCCTTCCTGCAGGAGGCAGAGACTCTGGGAGTAGCATAGCATAGCATCCCATAGCAAAACTGAAGATGGAAATCCCTGCTTCAGTCTTCTGTTTGCCTCTGAGCAGGGTCTAGATCACGTCTGCACGACATGCGGCCCCCAAGCAGCCTTGTGCTGCCTGCCAGCATTTTTTAAAAAGCTAATAAATTCACTGCTGCTGCTGCTGCCGTGTCCAGGCTTCCCTTTCCCTAACCACCAAACAGCTGATTGGTGCACCAGGGATTCCTTTGAGCTCACAATGATTTTTAATTTATCAACGTGGCTCTTTCCCCTGTACAAGTTGTGCAGGCCTGGTCTAAACCTTCCAAGCCTAGGGCTGCATTTAGCTTTTGAGGGGGATGCAAGTAGTCCAGTTGGTGGATCAGCCAACACATTTCATTTAGGTCTAATACTTGGGGAGGTCTCTCACACCCTACCCAAGACTTTCAGGGGCTGTATATGATCTGAAGACCTCAGATTATGCCCTGTGCCATAGAACAATCCACTTTACGACTAAGCTTCCTCATTTGCAAGAGCTGTATTGTAATTGTCATCTATTGTATACTGCAGAATTCTTGCCTTTCCTTCTCACATTTGATTGTTCACTTACCGTTTCTCATCCATACATCATTTCCACCAATGTGTTTGAAATATGTTTTTATAAAATTTTTGTCAGTAGTAGGTATTTCAGATATGGCAACCGACTGATATTATCAAAGCCCTGAGTGATGACCATGCATGTGTAAACTTGTCCAAAAAGAATTTGCCAGTTTTAGTAGAGAGCGAAAGAGAGAACAGTTTTGTAATAAGACCTACCATATGTTTCTACTTTCAGTTTTTGTTTTAGTTTACATTAAGTTATAAAAAAGGGTATAACCATCAGCAATGCAATAAAATATGTTGAACTACAGTTAAGAAAACATTCATATTCATGTGCAAAGTGCAGGCACTTAAAAAAAAGCAATAACATGCGTGACAAATTGCTGAATACATGCAAAATTATATATTATCTCATACTGAGCAGTATGTAGCATAAACTGTATAAGCAAATGACTTCGTGATTTGTTTAAATGGCCAAGTTTAGCATTTGGGGGATGGAGTTACCATCAGGTGCAGAACTGTGGGATATTTTTTTTTCTTCCATCCCATAGGCCCATGACAATTCATAGTACTAAAATGACAGTATCACATTTCATATAATATGATTCAACTTTATAATAATGTTGGATTATGTGGAAATTCAAGGGCCAAAGCCTCCTAAAATCTCTGAGGTTTTAGATGGTATACAAAGATACATCTGAGAAGTAACAGCCTTGTACCTTGTTTCTAGAATTTCTGGAATCATTTATCTGGCCCTGGCTACATTCACATCATATGCTTACTTATGATTAAATAATGAGGTTTACAGAAGTACCCCACTTTTCTGCATACAAGTCATCCATAACTTAATCAAACTGGCTGGGTTCATATAACATGCTAGGCTAAAATTTGGTTAGCTAGCTGTGGTTTTCTGTGGTGTTGTAAGAGATAGGATGTTGGGTTAGCTAAAATAGTGGTTTTCATTCTTTCATATCCTAAATTACACCAGACTGTGAATCTGCATTCAACCAGTATAAACAAAACAAAAATAAAACAACAATAAACCTTTTCTGAGAATACATACATATTCTCAGATTATTTCTATTAACAGTTATAGTCAGTTTAAAGAATATAAACAATGCAATAATACGTTGATTTTATGATTATAGCTTAAAATGAAAGCTAGTTAGAACTGAACCACTCTTTGCCACTGTGGGAGCAATTTTCCTTTAAACGCAAATAATCTCTCTCTCTCTCTCTCTCACACACACACACACAAACACAAACACAACAAGAACCAAGTCTTTTAAAATGTTTTATTTTGCCTCCTGAATCCAAAACTTTCCAAGATTACTCTAGTCCTGGACTACAGAAAATTCAGTACTCAGACACTCAGTTTCTTTACTCTCAAAACATCCTAAATTTGACTGCTTTGCCCTCTTCTAAGATCTTCAGGAGGAATCACATTCCACCTAGATTACTTCTGCAAACTAACAGTGGTATACGTACTATTGGTTGAGAAGCACTGAGGTAGAACAGACTTTTTATACTGACTCACTCTTTTTACAGTGCTATTGACTAAAAACGATTTGCACATACTTTGGCTTTTCATGAATGGATCTCCTTGATTTTATGGATAAAATATTAGAGGAAGTTGCGAGAGAGCACATTTTTGCCAATTTGTCCTCCTGAATACATGCCGTCAGGTTGTTGTTGACTCCTGGATGGATGGATGGATGGATGGTTGTCCTCTATGATGATCTGTCCCTAACCTGGTCTTTCAGGTCTTCCAATGGTGTGCTCATTGCCACTGTAACTAAGTCCATCCACCTTGCTGCTGGTCACCCTCTTCTCTTTCCACCTTTGCTAGCATTAGAGCCTTCCCCAGAGAACTAGGTCTTCGCATAATGTGTCCAAAGTAGGATAATTTGAGCCTCGTCATTTGTGCCTCGAGTGAGAACTCTGGGTTGATTTGTTTGATGATCCATTTGTTTGTTTTCTTAGCTGCCCATGGTATTCTCAGGAGTCTTCTCCAACATCAAAGTTCAAAAGCGACAATGCTCTTCCTATCCTGCTTCTTCAAAGTCCAATTTTGTTGTTCTGGTTGATCCATTCTTCCCCAGAACTATTCCCTAAAATTAGGGACCCCTAGAATATGACATGTATATGTGGCATTGGAAGATGTAAATCAGAAGTAATAAAACCCTCCACTTCAGTTTTCTTCTGGAGTCAATGCAGATTCCCTTAATTAATGGAAGGAAGCCTTCATTTTCACAAAGTACCATGTCTACTATAGATCCAGGGCAAGGGTTTTCAGTTAGTTGTCTATTAACAAGCAGTACATGAATTATATAATTATTTCTCAAAGAATAGTTGGTTTCTCACATTCATAATTATGTGGTAAGTACTTTTCAAAACAATATTAAAAATAAAGTTAAGTCAAAAAAGGAAGTATTGGAAGCAATTTGATCTGTTCCACAAGCTGTTTTCCTGTCTTCCATGAAAATAGACTTGCTTGATGGAAAAATATTTTACTTTCAGCTGTAAAAAATTAATATATTTACTCTCCAGGTATACCATTGGAAGATGAGACTCCCAGGTCGGAAGATGGTCAAAATGCTACTGGGGAGGAACGGAGGATGAGTTCAACTAGCCCCATATGTGATGACGCAGCTAGCTCAAACCCGGAAGGACGGCTAGCGGCCAATGGTGCTGGTGGTGAACAGCGAATCCGATGTTCTAAGGATCAACACACCATTGGAACCTGGAATGTCAGATCTATGAACCAGGGCAAATTGGATGTGGTTATTGGTGAGATGTCAAGATTAAAGATAGACATTTTGGGCGTCAGTGAACTGAAATGGACTGGAATGGGCCACTTCACATCAAATGACCACCAGATCTACTACTGTGGACAAGAGGACCACAGAAGAAATGGAGTAGCCTTCATAATTAATAGTAAAGTGGCTAAAGCAGTGCTTGGATACAATCCAAAAAACAATAGAATGATCTCAATTCGAATTCAGGGCAAGCCATCTAACATCACAGTGATCCAAATAGACACCCCAACCACAAATACTGAAGAAGCTGAAGTAGAGCGGTTCTATGAGGATCTGCAGCACCTACTGGACCACACGCCTAAAAGAGATGTTATTTTCATCACAGGAGACTGGAATGCTAAGGTGGGCAGTCAAATGACACCTGGAATTACAGGTAAGCATGGCCTGGGAGAAGAAAACGAAGCAGGGCATAGGCTGATAGAATTTTGCCAAGACAACTCACTCTGCATAACAAACACTCTCTTCCAACAACCTAAGAGACGGCTTTATACATGGACTTCACCAGATGGACAACACCGAATGAGATTGACTACATCCTTTGCAGCCAAAGGTGGCGGACATCTATACAGTCGGTAAAAACAAGACCCGGAGCTGACTGTAGTTCTGATCACGAACTTCTTATTGCACAATTAGGATCAGACTAAAGAGATTACGGAAGACCCACAGATCAACTAGATATGAGCTCACTAATATTCCTAAGGAATATGAAGTGGAGGTGAAGAATAGATTTAAGGGACTGGACTTAGTAGATAGGGTCCCGAAAGAACTCTGGACAGAAGTTCGCAACATTGTTCAGGAGGCGGCAACAAAATACATCCCAAAGAAAGAGAAAACCAAGAAGGCAAAATGGCTGTCTGCTGAGACACTAGAAGTAGTCCAAGAAAGAAGGAAAGCAAAAGGCAACAGTGATAGGGGGAGATATGCCCAATTAAATGCAAAATTCCAGAGGCTAGCCAGAAGAGATAAGGAATTATTTTTAAACAAGCAATGCGCGGAAGTGGAAGAAGACAATAGAATAGGAAGGACAAGAGACCTCTTCCAGAAAATTAGAAACATTGGAGGTAAATTCCAGGCGAAAATGGGTATGATCAAAAACAAAGATGGCAAGGACCTAACAGAAGAAGAAGAGATCAAGAAAAGGTGGCAAGAATATATGGAAGACCTGTATAGGAAGGATAACAATATCGGGGATAGCTTTGACGGTGTGGTCAGTGAGCTAGAGTCAGACATCCTGAAGAGTGAGGTTGAATGGGCCTTAAGAAGCATTGCTAATAACAAGGCAGCAGGAGATGATGGTATCCCAGCTGAATTGTTCAAGATCTTGTGAGATGATGCTGCCAAGGTAATGCATGCTATATGCCAGCAAATTTGGAAAACACAAGAATGGCCATCAGATTGGAAAAAATCAACTTATACCCCATACCAAACAAGGGAAACACTAAAGAATGTTCAAACTATCAAACAGTGGCACTCATTTCACATGCCAGTAAGGTAATGCTCAAGATCCTGCAAGGTAGACTTCAGCAATTCATGGAGTGAGAATTGCCAGATCTACAAGCTGGGTTTAGAAAAGGCAGAGGAACTAGGGACCAAATTGCCAATATCCGCTGGATAATGGAAAAAGCCAGGGTTTCAGAAACACATCTATTTCTGTTTTATTGACTATTCTAAAGCCTTTGGCTGTGTGGACCATAACAAATTGTGGCAAGTTCTTAGTGGTATGGGGATACCAAGTCATCTTGTATGCCTCCTGAAGAATCTGTATAACGACCAAGTAGCAACAGTAAGAACAGACCATGGAACAATGGACTGGTTTAAGATTGGGAAAGGAGTACGGCAGGGCTGTATACTCTCACCCTACCTATTCAACTTGTATGCAGAACACATCATGCGACGTGCTGTGCTTGAGGAATCCAAGGCTGGAGTTAAAATTGCTGGAAGAAACATTAACAATCTCAGATATGCAGATGATACCACTTTGATGGCTGAAAGTGAAGAGGAACTGAGGAGCCTTATGATGAAGGTGAAAGAAGAAAGTGCAAAAGCTGGCTTGCAGCTAAACCTCAAAAAAACCAAGATTATGGCAACCAGCTTGATTGATAACTGGCAAATAGAGGGAGAAAACGTAGAGGCAGTGAAAGAGTTTGTATTTCTAGGTGCGAAGTTTACTGCAGACACTGACTGCAGCCAGGAAATCAGAAGACGCTTAATCCTTGGGAGAAGAGCAATGACAAATCTCAATTAAATAGTGAAGAGCAGAGACATCACACTGACAACAAAGGTCCGCATAGTTAAAGCAATGGTGTTCCCTGTAGTAACATATGGCTGCGAGAGCTGGACCATAAGGAAGGCTGAGCGAAGGAAGATCGATGCTTTGGAACTGTGCTGTTGGGGGAAAATTCTGAGAGCGCCTTGGACTGCAAGAAGATCAAACCAGTCCATCCTCCAGGAAATAAAGCCAGACTGCTCACTTAAGGGAATGATATTAAAGGCCAAACTGAAATACTTTGGCCACATAATGAGAAGCCAGGACACCCTGGAGAAGATGCTGATGCTAGGGAGAGTGGAAGGCAAAAGGAAGAGGGGCCAACCAAGGGCAAGATGGATAGATGATATTCTAGAGGTGACAGATTCATCCCTGGGAGAGCTGGGGGTGTTGACCGACAGGAAGCTCTGGCGTGGGCTTGTCCATGAAGTGATGAAGAGTCGAAAGCGGCTGAACGAATAAACAACAAAAACTCTCCAGGCAAAGCTGGGATCCTTCAGGGGTGTGAGATGTCAAAGTGTAATATTCTGGGCGTTGTAGTACCAAGAGATGTCAATGCTAACAGTTGTCAAAGGGTAGACTTGAGAATAGGACTTTGCACTCTTTGAAAATGGTTTGGAAAATAGGTTTTGTGCATGACACCTCTGTTTGTTAAAACATCTCTCCCCCCCCCCCTTTTGAGTGAATTGATGAATCAATTTGTTAAAGCAGCAAAATCTTTTTCAGGTTTAGAAACTTGGGGGGAAAAAAAACTAAAAATCCCACCACCTGCTTTATGAGTAGCAGAAAAGTAGCAGCATTCACACAAAGTCCAAAGCACTTCCTCCAAATTGTTTTCAAAACATAGAGGGCCCTTAGACAGTAAATCTTGAAATCTTATGTCCACTTCTTTAGGAATGTATTTTACTAATGCATTAGAACTTACCTTTGTATAGAGCTGCACTGTTTAAACAGTTGATTAAATTCCAGGTTAGATTAAAACATGGAAGTTTCAGTATATTTAGAAAAACTATAGGAAAGTAATATTTTTTTAGTGTTATTTCAGCTCTTGTTGAAAAAGTAGACTCGTAAGGGGATGTCTGTCAATTACTTGGTTTAATTTCCCCCTTCAGAACTTTTATTTTTATACAAGTGTGTGTGTGTCAAAATTAACAGGCCAATTATATTTAATCAAGTCACTTGGAGAGTTCAGGTTGGGAAAGGTTGTTTAATGCAGAGTTAGGAAGTCTGAGGAATTCTGCCTACTATGTTAAAAATCTCATCATTTCTGACCATTTATCCTTATTAATAACTAGCAAACACAGTTGTTTTCTAGCAGTGCCTAATTCAAAAACTATTAAATTACAAGAATCCTGATTAGCAATTCATGTCAGTTTTAACCTTGTAAAGCAACAGGATTTATATTAGAATAGATTCTGTTTTCCATCTAGCAACCTTGGCTGCTGTAAAAAGAAAGCTAGGTAGGATCAGGTCTGGTTAATGTTTGGATGGGTGACCACTAGAAGCCCCAGGCCTGAAGTGGGAAGCAAAATTGGATATCCATCTAGGAAGAAGGGAATGGATAACCACTTTTATATCGTTGCCTAGAAAATTACATGGGTGTGTCCACATGGTCACCAGATTTGAGGAAGTCTTTACTTTTATATTTAAAATATCCAGGATATCAAATTCTAAAACTGCCTTATATAGTTTATTCTTATTGTGCAGACCGTGAGGCAATTGTAAGAGTCCAAACACCTTCTAAGAGTTCACATCTTTGCTTGATCATTCTTGTCTATACTGTATATGAACTCTCTCAGAAAGGGGGAAGTCTCCATTGTATTATATAATAAAGTTGTGTTGAATGAACACTATAATGTTAAATGCCTTGCGTTATTTATCCAATAAATCAGTTTCCATCATCAAGTTACAGAGGCATTTTGTCACAATACTGTAACAAGACAAATTATTCTATGTTTTATGTGGCCTTTATTGTGTGTCAAGCAGCCTTATATAGAAATTGCATTGTGCAGATGCCTGGTGTTAATTGCTACCTAACAGGTGGTTGGATGTGACTTCCACAGAGGAAGATAATCTTTATGCAAATGGTGAATTTCAGTTAAAGACTGAGACATAATTCACATACTGAAGAGTTAAAAAATAAATATGCCTCCTAGTTATATCTTTGCATTAAAATATATACAGGTAGTCCTCAGTTAATAATGGTAATTGGGACTGGGAACTCTGTTGCTAAGCGATGTGGTCGTAAAGTGCGGTATCACATGATCACAATGACTTATGACGACAGTTCTGGTGGTTCCAGTTGTGGTCATTAAGCTTGATGTCACATGATCACCATTTGTGACTCCTATCAGCTTCCCCATTGACTTTGTAGGCGGCCAGCGGTGAAGGCTGCAAATGGCAATCACGTGACCGTGGGACACTGCGATCATAGTAATTGCAAGCCAGTTGCCAAGTACCCGAATTACAATCACATGACAGTGGGGACACTGAGTTGGCCACAACTTTGAGGATCGGCCATAGGTCTCCTTGTTCAGTGCCATCATAACATTGAACATTTGCTGAATGAATGGTCATTAACTGAGGATTACTTGTACATTTTTAAAAAAAATAAAATAATATTCTGAATGGAAACAATGATACAATATCACAAAAAGGAATTAAGTGCATGTTGTAATTAATGTTATTAACATTAGCAGCCCCAACCGCAAGACCACTGTCTATATTTCTGTTACAGTATTTCATATTGTAGACAAGAACTCAAAAAGGCTGAATGATCCCCATACAGGGGAAAAGAAAACAAAAACAGAAACCCTCTAGACAGTGAAATGTTGGGGAAAAGCATTCATTACTAATCTTAACCCTACAATGCAGAATGAGGCTTACAACCTTAATCTGCCTAAGCAGGCTATAAGTATTCATTACTCGATGAAAAAAGGATCTGTTATATACATGTACAAATAAACTTCGGCAACAACATATGAAAAGCTCAATCAAAACTTCAACTTTACAGGTTGAAATATAATTCCCCCTGCAGTTTCCCTTGCCTGTGCCTGCTATACATTTTTAAAAAAAAATATCTTATTGTTACACCCAAATACTATTTATGAACTTAAGCTGAAATTAAATTGATCAGCAGCACTTCACAATTTGAGCACAAAAGACAGAACCTTTGTGAATTCATTGTTGTAAAAATAGGTTATACAGTATAGGAACTATATAAAATTTCATTTGGTGTCAGATTACACCATAAAAGGATATTGCAATTTTTTAAAAAATCAAGTCTTAAAAGCATTAGGAGCAGTCAAACTTCATCTTTACCCACCTTGAGAAGGAGAAAGTACTTGTTGCAAAAACTGGAGATTTAATAAGATCAAAGTAACAATATTTATTGCATTTTAAGATTGCATTTTAAAACAGTAAATTAATAGTGCACAATGGCTTCACTTGAACCTTCTGAAAAGTGAGAAATCAAAAAGCCATAAAATCCCCTTCTACCTCATGAATAGGTTAATGTGCTTCTCCAAGGGGCAGTATTTAGTTTAATAAATTGCCATCCCTGTGCTCTAATACATTTGAATTAGTGCTCTGTGTACACTAAATCCATTTATTTTAAATTTGTTTTGTCTACATTGAGTGAAATAAAAACATCGCTCTGTACAATCCACTATGAGCAGTGAATACAACAGCAAAAAATATCATACAGTTTATACACACTGTTTTCCCATTTCTCCTATAAAGGAACCAGAACAAACCTAATTAGAATGCAACTTAATTTGGAAGATCTCAAATGACAAAAGGGAAGGCCAAATATTACAGCCCATAACTGTGCCGAAAACAAGGTTCTTGCTCATATTAACTGGAACATGAATGAGTGCAGGTGAAGAGGAAAACCATGCTAAAATTGTATTATCAGGTTTTTATAAATTTACCAAATAGTAAATTAAACATGGTTCTTGAAAGAAATGTCCAAAGCAGAGTAGTAGTTTTGGAAATTCAATCTTACCATCTGTGTTTTTCTTGTAACCCAACTTATACAATGCACAAAGTGCTAAGCAACACTACAGAAAACACATTTACATCAACACTGAAGATTCGGGGAAATGAATTCCAACAATTTTTTTTTTTTTAATGAGCTGTATTTTCTAAATTTGTTTTTATTATTTCCTGTTTTCATACAGTATTGAAAACAAAAACGCAGCACATTCACATTTTCCCGAGGAAACTGTAAGGATGATCTCTACAGGGATAAATGCTGAGAAGCTTGAAGCTCAATCATTTTGATGTTGAAAAACTTTCTGAAGGCGTAAAGGCTTGATCTGACTGGTCTAGAACATGTATTGTAATTTAATAGAAGATATGGTCGTCTTAATATTTAATGATTTTTAAAAGAACTTCCCAGTTCATGCGAAGAATATAGTCCAAGAATAAATCATAGTTGTGGAACACATTTTATGCTACGTAAGTGTATACTTTGCGGTCCTCAGGTGTTCGTGCCAAATATTCTCGCTCAATAAGTCCTTCAATACGCTTTTTAATAACAACTGGACTTGGTAGGAATCGTGCCTTCAGTTGTTGAGTTACCTGAAACAGAAGATAAAGTATTTTAATATTATTTATACTAGCAAGGACGGGGCGTGGTGGCGCTGCGGGTTAAACTGCTGAGCTGCCGATCGGAAGGTCGGCGGTTCGAAACCGCGCGGCGGGGTGAGCTCCCGTTGCTAGTTCCAGCTCCTGCTCACCTGGCAGTTCGAAAACATGCAAATGTGAGTAGATCAATAGGTACCGCTTTGGCGGGAAGGTAACGGCGTTCCGTGTCATGCTGGCCACATGACCCGGAAGTGTCTACGGACAACGCCGGCTCTAAGGCTTAGAAACGGAGATGAGCACCGCCCCCTAGAGTCGGACACGACTGGACTTTACGTCAAGGGAAACCTTTACCTTTACTTATACTAGCAAGGAAGGAGGCCTGGATAATGGCTGTGTGTGAAAAGCAAGAAATGTAGGATGCCTTCTCGATTACTGATGTCTTCACAAATTTCATAAACTGAAAATCTAATTCTGTATCTTGGGGGTCCTTTGGTAAACATCACTGACTATAAACACATAAATGACATCTGGAGCGAAGAGTATCTCTAAGCAGCTGGGAGCACTGAGCTTGGAAGCTAATCAGGAATGGACATGGCTAGTGCTTGAATACCAGGGCAGTACATTAAAGTCAGAAACATCCCAAAATATGGGGATGGCAAAGAACCTCAGCACTGTTGTCAAAAAAAAATCGCATGACTGCATCCATACAGTGAAGCTTACTTGAGATATATTTACTTTTTTCCCTCTCCATGTCAGCTGCAACTCTATCTAGGAAAAGCAAGCCTGCTTTCCTTTATATATGCTATGTTACATCAAGACTAGACCAACTATAATACACTGTATGGAAGCTAGTGTTTCCACGGCCAATTCAAGGTGCTGGTCTTGAGACTGAAGTGGTTTGGGTCTAGTTAACTTCCTTCCAGAGAAAAAGTGGCATATTAAATATAAGTTTTTTAAAACAAGGATCACTAGCTTTGGTGGTATGAACTACTTTTAAGGTTATTACTAAGATTATAAGCTTGGCTAGTACTAGAGAATATCGTAGAGAAAGAATCATCCAATTCTACAGAAGTCCTTCTTGAGAGGTATGTGCCTAATTCCATTGGTGAGTACTTTTAAAGGACTGTAAAAACATAATTGGCTTTTAATTGGAAAGTTTTCATGCTTCTTGCTACTGTCAAATTTTAATTTCACATTGTTTAAACTTTAGGAACTTTAAAAAAATTGATACTTTAATTTTAATGTTCCATTAATTAATTTAATTACCTCTGCTACTAGCACATTATGTTGCATCTTCTTTCTAGATTTCATTATCCGCACTATAGCAGCCTCTATCTCGTGCTTTCTGTCATCATCTACTTTCTGTCTTGTTTCTTTTCTTTCTGGGTCCGATTCTCCTTGTTTGGCAGCAACTGAAAGAATAGACCTCCACAGTTAAAATAAAAGTTATTTTATTTTAAAAAACAGTAATCCTTGAAAATACAGCCAAGTCAATGAAATCCAGTACTGTAATAATGAAACCTGTTTAATGTTCATTCCTTAAACAAGGATGAGGATCTTGTGCCCCTTCCAGCTATAACTCCCAGCATCTTTAACTGATTATGCATCCAGATGTTGGGAGTTGTCATTTGGTAACATCTGGAAGAAAAGAGGTACCTTGCTCCTCCTTTAAAACAAGACCAATGCTTCTCATGAAGTTGTAATATAAAATATAGCCAAATATTTTAGTGAGAGATATTTTGCCCAGGTCTCCCAGGGGCAATGTGTTAACAGAAAAAAATAGATAAAAGATTGAATCCTGAGGGAAACCCTCAGACAGAGAAAGATTGAAGGAGAGTTTGAAAGAACAATTAGAGAATTATCCGAGTACAGAATCACGGACAGCTAACTGATAAATAACAAAGTGAGTCAAACAGGACTGGATCCAGAAATATGAGAACGAAAACCTTTAGATTTGGCAATTTTAGTGGAATATACAGGAGAGACTGGGTATAAAAAGAATATTAAGGTAAATCACTGGCAATAAGCAGCGCACTCCAAACGTCTGGAAGCAAATTCTAGAAAGGAGACTGGTGGTAAATTAGAATGGGAAATAAACTAAGAGATTTTCTCCTTGTTTTGAATGGACAGTGAAATATTTGAAGTCAGTGGAGAAGAAGCCAGAGGAGAGGAGCTGTGGTAAAGGGAGTGAGAGATCACAATCAGGAATCAATAGTGACACTGATAGCTAAGAGTGAAAATGAACATACCTGTTTGAATCTTGACTCTGTGCAGTTTGGACGTGAACTGATCATTCACTGTAAATATATGTCCATTTTCTATTTCTTTTGATTTTGGCTCCTTTGTGAGAACCCGTTGTGTTGGTTTTCCACATGCAAGTGACTGCAGCGCTCGTACAAGCTCTCTTTCAGGAATATCTGTCTCTTGTTGTATCTCCTGTATCAAATGGAACAAAAGATTTTATACATAGCAAGGCGAATTTAAAAAAAAAAGAGCCCTTGGGGACCTTAGCTCAGTCTCCTGACCTTCTGGAGGCCACAGAAGAGAATCTGATTGTGTGATGTCGCTAAAAGAGCATTACTGAAATTTTTCAGCCTGCTTTGGCATTTTTAAGGGGCTTAGTAGTGGGAATGAGAGAAAGCCAGGAGTGAAAATTGCAAATTGACATAGTTTGCTCTTCAGAGGTTTCTCATTCCCATTCCCACTGTTGTTATTGAAAAACATAGACTACCCCACTCAATATTGGACACTTAGTGGCTGAATTTATGTGATATGATCTTGAGATACTGGAACGAAAATATAAGATGTTGGGGAGTTATATGCAGCCTGCAGGTTGCCCATCCTGTTCAATAGCACAGTATACTCTGTAACGCAGAGAATAACATGGTCAATAACTCTGCCTCATTCTGTTGCCCTTTAACCACTGAAGAAAGTAGGCTGCTAGAAACAACCCCAGATGTCCATTATTTCTCAAAGTAAAGCTTTTTTAAAACAAAAATATGGAAATGTATTCAAAAACACAATTCTGAATTTCAAGTTCAAAATATCTAAGTGCAGGAAAAGCTCTTTACTTGCTGAATAATTAGCAATTATTCGTAGCAAGATTTTTCATAAAATACTTTAAATATTAAACTAGAACAATATAATTAAATATTTACAGGACAAAATCAACTTTGATTTAAAATATATTTTTTAAAAGTTGTAACTAAATCGCCAATCCACTAAGTATTCACTTCTAATATTACTTTTTCTTTAATTTTACACTGCATTTCAATACCACACGAGGTGACATTGAAATGCAATAATCTAAATGTTACTATCATGCCACCCACATTTCACCCCTCATTACATGGCAAACAAAAGTGAACATTATGGACAAAATGTGCAGCATGAAAATGATAATGCTACCACTAAATACTTTAAATAAATGTAACTGGGGGGGGGGGGTTCAGCACATCAATTTCATCTACAATGGTGTAATATAATTACAAGATTGCTTTCTAAACACAAGAATGTAAAGCATAACAAATGTGGCATACTCAGACTTTAATTAACAAGTGAAGTTATTCCTGAATGAGGGTTAGTAAGATAAATCAGTATTCTAAGTATTAACATAGTATATCACATATCGGAATTTCCTATGCAATTGCTCAAAGATATGAATAATCCCCTTTTCCCATATGATTTAGGAAAATAAAAGCATATTCAAAAGACAGTTGAAAGTGTACAGTTAACAAAGGCTTAGCTCATACCTCAAAAGTGTATTTTTCTCTGTTGTTAAAAAGCATGAGTATTGTCATCTGGAAAGTGGAGACTTGCAATATGTGCTTCCGTGTGTTAGAGCCAGTTACTTGGGCACCTCCTACACCAACTTCTGAACCATCTTCCTGTTTTAATTGTAAAAAATCAAAAGTCATTCTAGGAACATTTTCATTTACTTAGTGATTAAGTATTTAGTGTACTTACTAAAAAACATAAGTTGTTACATACTTTTTTTAGGGTTAGGGTATTTAGGGTATTATCTTTTTTGTCCTTGTCACAGGATTTAAATTATTTTGCATTTAATGGTTGGCCTATTTTTTTTTAAACAAGCTACTGGAAGATCCAAGTTACAATTGTATCTTTTCAAAAAACTTTCAAACTGTAGCTGAAAGCATGACATGCAAAAACATCTGTAAATTAAGCCAAACCATACTTTGTTAAACAAAGAATGTAATCTGGAACAAGCAAAGCAAAAAACTCTTATTTTTTGTCTTAGCTATTGATGTCCTGCATGTTTCTGGATTGTTTAGAGAGAAAAGCAGAGAAAAAGAAACCACAAAGAAGCCAGAAAGCCACAAATGAACCATATGCACATCACTGTGTTGCAATCAGTAAGTTCCCAACAGGTCATAATTTCAGACTATGGCTTATTACACTAAAGCAAACTAGAAGTATATAATTTACAGCTGTGACCTGCATGTGGCCTCTGAAATGCTATTTGTGGATCCTGGAACGCTGTGAAATCACACTATGAAGATTATGTGGCCAATGATAAAAATGATTTAAAAATAAAATCAAACTAGATGGGCATGTCAAGCCTGGGAAAAATAACACATCTAAGACCACAAAACTACCTTATAAACTGATGGCCACAAGCACCCAAAATAATAAACAAACAGTCCAGTCCCTGGCCAGTGAAAGACTGTCCTATGCCAAGAAACAAAACACACCATGGCTTATTACAATGTCTGAATTAAAAAGCTCTAAACAGAAGAATTCCCTAATGTGGCACCTTCCAGCTATGCTGTATTAGAACTTCCAGAATACCTTGCAATATGGCTGGCAATTCCAACACATCTGGAGAGATATAGCTTGGGGAAGGCTGCTATCCCCATAAAGGCACCATGATGGGAAACAATACAGGTAGTCCTCGTTTAACAACCACAATAGTGACCAGCAACTCAATCACTAAGCAATTAGGTCATTAAGTGAGACACCACATGACTGTAATAAACCTACATCACTTCCTATTCAGTTGTTAAGTGAGTCACCATGCATCGTTAAGTGAGACATCACGTGACCGCAACCTGCGATTTCACTGATGACTTCTCCATTGACTCTGCTTGTTGGAAGCCAGTTGTGAAGCCCACAAATGGTGATCACATGACTGCAGGATGCTGCAACAGTAGCAAACACCTGCTGATTGCAAAGCACACAAATCTTGATCACATGACCTCAGGGACGCTGTGACAGTCCTAAGTGCGAGGACCGGACATAAAGTTACTTTTTCAGTGTTGTAACTTCAAACAGTTGCTAACCAGGGCAGTCATTAAGCAAGGACTACCTGTACTGTGGAGAGAAATTGGAAGTTTACATGGTCCTGAGTCTCAGAGAATATCTGGTAGAAAAACTGAGATGCTGCTATTACATCACTCCGTAATTTCATCTGTACATTCACAATACTACTTTATATACAGGTAGTCCTCGACTTACGATGGCAATTGGGACTGGAATTTCTGTCACTAAGCAATGCGATTGTAAAGCACAACTGCATCACATATTGATGGCAATCCCTACAGTCCCAGTTGCCATCGTTAAATGACTCCCACAGCGTTAGGCAAGGCAACTTCCTGCTGGCTTCCTACAACCAAAGTCAGTGGGAAAGCTGGCAGGAAGTTGCAAGTTCCAGGCCCGCAGGCAGGTAAGTGGCTGCTGCTGGGTGTGGAAGGGAGTGAGAGGGTGGGCAGGAGTGTGGGGGAGGGTCGAAGAGGACGCACAAGAGGTGTGGTGTTGGTTGGGTGTGGGTCAAGGAGGGTGTGTGAGAGTACATAAGAAGTGTTGCATGGGGACAGTGTGTGAGGGGGTGTGCAAGAGATGCTGCACAGGTTGGGGAGGGTGCATGAGAGGTGAGGCACGGGTTAAGGAGGGTGCACGAGTGGTCAGAGTAGGAAGGTTTGACTTTTTGGGGAAGCTGGCATGGAAGGTTGCAAATGACGGTCATGTGATAACAAGGCACTTGGCATCTGGTTGTAAGTGTGAATGGGTTGCCAAGCACCCAGATCGTGATCATGTGACCACGGGGGTGCTGGGGTGGCTGGAACTTCAAGGGCCAGTCATAACCACCATTCATTCAGTGCTGATGTAACTTTGAATGATCATTGAACAAATGGTCATAAGTCGAGGACTACCTGTAGTTAATCTCCCAAAATACCATTTTGTGCATAGTAAGATTAACAATAGGAGGTGCTGGTATGAATTAAACACCTAATTTCTTTATAAGTTTCACATTTTTCCAATTAAGTGTGATTTACTATACTTCTGTATCATTTCTTAATTTTGATTTAAACAGAATACATTAAAAAAGCTTTCCATTTATGCATATTTTGTATGCATGTATTCCTAATATACGTTTTAAAATACATTTCTTTCACATATGTACTTTTATTAATTTAATGACTATATTCATTTTTACATCCATTATTTCTTAATAATGCACTTTTGTATACATTTTTTGCTTAAAGCATATGTAAAATTTGTAAGCCGACCAGAGCTACCGTGAGCGAGTTGGACGGCCATATAAATTTCATAAATAAATAAAGTGGCCATTCTAAATTATAACTGAATGCCAAATTAAACATTTCTTGGAAAGTGCAAATTCAGTACACTGTCATTAAAATATGAATCAGACCACACTATTATAAGCAAGGGCACTTACTTTCTTTACAGGACCATAGAAGGTGGCATTAAGATCTGCAGAACCCATGTGATGTTGGAGTGTTAGCTGCCGTCCACTATGTTTGGCTAAATAAAATCTACAAAATTCAAGATTAACAGACATTTGCCTAACTGTATTGTAGATTCCCCACAAAAAAAGCTTTTTAGAATGCTTATAAAAATGTTTAATTTATTAGCAAGCATCAGCTATTTTAGAAAGCAGATATAAGCAAAATTCCTTCTAAAACTATGGTTGAAAAGTTTGTTATCTTAAATGTTTCATACTAATTATGATCCTATAATTGTGAACCACCCAGAGTCACATATGTAAGATGGGTAGTTACACAAATCTAATAAATAAATAAGAACTATTAAAACAACTGCATGGAATCCAAAGAATGTTTCTAAGTCTCCACTGTGTACATGTTTTTTTTTAAAAATCTCGAGCTACCAGAATACTGTTGAAAGAGGAACTTTCAGAACACCTAGTATGGATGCAGAATAATTTAGCATACAAACACACACAAAGACCTGGCCATTAACTATGTTTTAAAACAAACCCACAAATTCTACCAGCAAGCAAGAAAAATATCTTAACCAATTTCTTACCTCCTAAATATTTCAAAAGCATGCCTGGGGGCTGGGGGAATGTTGCACTTTGGGGTGGCCGACTGAGTGGGCCAGTAACCTGTTGTGAGTACCCGCACTGTCAGATCAACACCACCTAATGAGACCTATAAAAATAAAGGCAAAAATGCATTGTATCCATTTATTTATTTATTTACAAATTTGTGCTACTGCCCATCTCCCCCCAAAGAGGGATTCTGACTCCTATAATGCCACCCTTTTCAATATTCCATATATTTTATATCTTTATATATAGGAATTTGTATTCCTAGTTTTTGTTATGCTTGCACAGAATGTAAAATCTGAAGTGATGCTGAAAGAAACATATTCTGTTGAAGATAGGGAACTGAAAAATCAATTAGAACAGATTAATATACCCCAAACATTGGGACTGAATAACTATAAATGAAGGTAAATGTTTCAATATATCTAAGATCACACTGAAGCATTCAGAACTGAGTAGTCATTTTTGACAATTTCCCATATATTGTTAATCTTCCATGCAATTCTGCTCCAGAGTTTACCACCAATATTAACAACTGACCATTAGCTAAATCCCAGCTATTCATAGTGCTGAGGATAGCCATTAGATATGAAAACTAGACTTTCCAAGTTCACAAATACTGTATCTGCTTTAATACTTGATAGAAGCAACAGAGGAGACTGAATATAGGGATGTACAAAATATTATGCGTATGATCTATTTTGTGAAGGAAGAACTGGTTTTGAGTGGTCCATATCCAAAGTGAAACATGTACATTTTGGGTATTTTGTCCATGCATGGAACAAAACAGAGCTTTCTGTCCCCGAAGTAGGGACAGAAGGAATAGGGAGAAATGCAAGAAAGTAGGCGACTGAAGGGAAGGAGGGAAAGTGCAGGGAAACGGTGAGAAAACACATGGGCGGTGGGAAATGACACACTGATAACTGCTGAACAGAGAAAGGGAGCAATACACACTAACCCTGCCCTCTTCATCTTGCCCAGACTCTGTTTCATCCCAAACTCAGAACAACCAATGTTCTGGAATTTGGTTTTGCTAAACCACTGCTGGCCCAAAGTGGTTTGACAGACTCTCCAGAATGTGATGATTTTATTCTAGGTTAAAAAAAAAAAAAGGAATTTTCCCATTTTGTGCACACCCTGAGCTGAATGCTTTTATATCCGATCTGTAGATCTCTACAAGAAGAAACAGAATGTTATATCATATGAGTGCTTGATCTGATTCAACAAGACTCTTAATATAATAAACTTAAGAATGTAATACAATATTAAATTATATCTGTATATCCTGGCTTAACATTTATTTACCATAGCAATTACAAAATTAAACACACCATGGGCCCCTTTAGAGTGAAAGAAAATAATAAAGACAACAATATTGGTGGCTGTCCTGGGGAAGATGGGGAGGTCCTGATACCTCAGTTAGGTAACTTTCAAGTTATGTAATCTACAGGTCCTATCCAAAAAATCAGTTTGACAAACAAAGTAAGACGTTCAGAGCCCTAAAAAGCAATTATCATGAGCAAGAGATTTTATTTTTTTAAAAATGCATGAATTACAAAAAGCTTTAAATGCAGCACAATGCTGCCCTTAGTACCATCAGACTCTGAATTATTTAATTAGTTTTCATTACAAAAATCAGTATCTGCCATCTGCTGGTGAAGTACCTGTTAGATTTTGAAATATATCTAAACCAAGTTTAACGTGTAATGCATGGATTGACTGAGCAATTATATGCAAAAGAATGCATACTAATTATCTATGTGTACAACACCCTGTCCCTAACTCCCTCAGAACCACAGTGAACATTTCTTTTGTAGAATCCAGAAAGCAAGAAGTGATTTTTAGAGAGAAGCATCTACAATTAGCACTGGGCTAACACTGAAGTTGTTTCTCTTGCTGGAATTATGTACTGCTTTCTTTCAGCTGTAGAATTACAGGATTTAGCATTACAGGAGAGAGGACTCTTTTGTACCTTGTGTTTTAATTTATTTTGACTTTACAAAATAGCAAGCCTTGGGATGTTGATACATAGTGATACAGTGGAAATCAAAATATAACCTTCAGTCTCACAATCTTATTTCTGGAGAATCTTATCTCCCTGTCTGTCCAGTTCTGATTTAATATTAGTCAGCTTTTGGAGGCTGGTTCTAGCTTCATGACCTGCCCTTCCACTCTTCATTTTACCCTGGTTTGCTGACTGCCTCTTTTTCTCTGTTTTATCTGAAACTACTGCTCCTGCACCCAGAAAGCAACTACCTTTGCTTACCTTTTTCCTCCCCAAGCCCCACAATTAGTTGCCCTTACACAATTTTGGGGCCCCTGCCTGACAGTGGCAGTTCTACTGCACACATCTTTTGCCGAACACATTCTGCCTGAAGGGCTACAGGGGCAGTGCTGGCATTTCCCTTTCAAATGCTTGCACAACTGCAAACTTTGTCCACCCATTAACTTCCCTAGCCTCTCTGGGCCTTCATTGCTTTGCTCTACTTTTGTCTCACCCAATTTTCTCTCTACCCGATTAACTAAGCATTCAACATTGCTAAAAAGAAGTAAGATTCTTTGCTTTATTCTTAGAGATGATTTCATTAAGTTTCATTTTCAGCCCTTTTAAATTCTAACTTTGTGCACTTTTCCTGGCTGGCCTCATAAAATCTATCTTTCAGAACAATTTATATGAAGCTTACTGCTGGCTCTACATTTAATCTTAGACACTGCCATTTCCAATTTTAGTATGTCCAAAACAAAATTTCTTATCTTTCTTCCCTATCTTTCTTCCCTATATGATACAGCTGCAAACACTGTATTTAAAATCGCATTCTTTGCTTTGCATAAACGATATGCTGTTCAATCATGGATTTTTCTTTATAATATTTCCCTCTGCCCTTGGTAATCAAGCAAGAACATGATCAAGTTTATTACGGCTAAATGAAACTTCTAGATTATGGTATTCTACACTGTGACTCTCCAATTTCCTAAACCAACTTTATTGTCTGTTTTTGTTAGAATATATAGGGTGATGAAACAATTTCCAGAGATGTAGTAGTTATATGTTGTTATATGTAATTTTGTTTAAATAATAAAAGCTAACATATTAGCTAATATGCTTACATACTGTACTGTGAACAGAGTAAGAACTACAAGAGAAATAATTTCCTTTATAGTTCATTACCTACCCTTTTCCCTTCTAGATGCAAAACAATAAAAACTTAAAAAATAAACCATGCACATTGTTCAATAATTTTGCTTATGCTGGCTTCATAATCCAAATTGGTTGGAAACAGAATGCAACAACTTTCTTAGTCCAAAGAGTACCATTTTTAATATATGTATGCAGTTACAATATTGATCATCACACTTCTTTGTCTTGAAAAGCAAATGGCAGCAACATTCAATTCTAAATATTAGAGAAAGAATGTAAAGGAAAAATATAAGGGTCCCAAATCACAAGCACTGAGGGAGAGAGAGGAATAGCTGAGGGTACATTAAAGAAGCAACATAGCAAATATAAGGTCACTCCAAGCTATGATTAATCACAGTAAGCTGAGGTATATGCTTCTAAATGGTAACCGAAAAAGTCAAAATAAAACCGGTTCAAGTATTTCCACTGGTCTGTTCAAAATGGGATCATCAGTATACCATGATTTCAACATGCTGAATAAATGTATAGGTTTGGCATCAAACATATGAATCACTGTTCCACCTGAATCTTTCTTAAGGGATTTAAATCATATTCCAATTACAGGGTGTATTCCAATTAAAGGAGAAGTGTATAGTTATTTTAAATTGGCATCTAGTCTTCAACTGTATTTTTGGAGCTTGTTTCAGTGACTGTCAAAGACGGTCTAATTCGATAAAGAAAACCTCCTCAGAAAAGTAGCAGATGCACTAAATGAGACACTCTCAAATCAGAGAAGTAAAGATGGAGTAGTAACAATAATACGGGATTAGTTTAATGGCAATAATTGAAACATAAGGATTTAAACAAAGAATTCATTTACCGGAATGATTTGTGTTTCTTATTAATAAAATAAGTCTTTTTGTTATTAACTTTTTAAACTCTATTAATAGAGTGTATTTTCCTGTTATCTTCTATAAGAAGCAGGTGTATGGACATCAGGGATTAATTTCCTATGCAGAAACATAGCAGTAGAAACAGATCTGAGTGTTGTGACAATTTATGCAGTTTTTCTTTAGATGTGTGAGACCACCTGGAATATGACCATAATAAAGATTAAACTAATACACTATTGAATCAAGTTCTATCATTTATGTACTGTTTGAAAATGTTAGCTTGTTCAGAGCATTGAAGGAAGGCTACTAGAAGAATATTACTTTTGCAAATTAATTCTTGGAGAACTAAGTTTTTCCCTGGCATACAATTCAAAGTGCTATTTTTATTCTTTAAACCTTTAATACAATTTTGAAGGATCACATATTACTCTCTGAATCAAGCCAGCTTCTGGGATTTTCATCCAAATCCTTTTTTAAGTTATCATTCCTGTGGAAATTAGGTAAGCATCACAACAGGGAAAAGATACTTGGTTTTATTGTCCTCCAATTTTAGAATTTAATTCTCAAGGTGTACTTCTTAGTACTTTTATTATATTTTAAGGTCATACTCATATTTTGTTTTTCAGGGCCAGAATACGGTTGTTTTAGGATCAAAGGTTTGATTAAGAAGTTGATTTCCTGGTGAAAGAACTGCTGTTGCCTTCTATGTTTTAAGCTGTACAGCTGCATTCAAAAGTTTAGGAGCCCCTGGTGTATGTTTCAACTTAATAGAAGCTGCCATAACCTCTACATAGTACGAAGTTAAACAAAGTATCTTTCTGCAATTTTGAAAATACCATTATTTATCTGCAGTTGTTTAAAGATACAAAATAAGAAGACCGTATGTCAGGTGTTTATGACAAATTACTAAATCTGAACTATAAAAACATCAAAGATATGCAAACAGGACATCAAGAATTATCCTCAGAACAGAGTACTTAAAGGTCATATGGATGCTAGACTACCAAAAGCAGGAACAGAACTGCATAGAAATAACTTAAAGTTCATGGGAATACCTGAAGGTTTTGGAAGAGAAGATTTAGAAAGAGAAACAGAACATTTACTTAATCAGCATATATTACTACAAATTCAAGAAATCTACAGAATAAACTCATGGACTGCACAAAGAAGTTCCCCCAGATATACTAAGAAAAGAGTTAAGAGATTTTGACAACTACTTTGCAAGAAAGAAAGATCAAATACAGGTGGGCTACACCACTTTATCTGGAGGTCTTCATAAATGGCAGCAAAGCCTTTGTATATTCAATAGAAGGTGCCAATAGAATATTTGAGTCAATAACAGTAACGGTACATGCCAAAAAAAGAGAAACAGAAGAACAAAAACTGGATCGAGCAGCAGATCTTTCTTCATACATTAAACTGAAAACTGACATCATGGATTCCACTGAATAGTCCATTTCAAAGGAAAAATAAAAAGATTTTGAGAATAGAAGCGAAATGCAAATCTATGGCTCCAAGAAATGCATATTAAAAAGTGAAACATTAATTTTGTTAGAATGTAAATGGTTAGGTCAAAAATTTATGGCCTTGGGCAAATGGGAAAAAATGGGCTAATCTATATTAGTAATTTATCACAGACTATGAAAAAACAAATTCAAAATGAGGAGATTTTTACTATTAAAAGTTCAAACTGAACATGGGAAAGTAACAATTGCTTCAATTTATGCTCCAAATGATAATAAAACAAAATTGTATGATTTTTTTTTCCCAATCACTTTTTGGAATTGGAGAGGTGTTTGATTCTTAGAGATATGAAACTTCCCCATATCTTGACAAATCTGGTTCACACAAACTCAAAAATGTTTCAGAATACATATTACTTTTTTTTTCAGACGTAAGGAGAGATAAATACCCTCTAAAGAAAGAATATACTTATTGTTCCTCTGTTCAAAAAACTTATTTAAGAATAGACATGTATTAGATGTCCAGTTCATTATTAGCCAAACTTAGTTTCTTATGCAGGTTGTACCCCAAAATTATACGAATGCACAGAAAGAACATGTTTAATGGTCCATGATATGAGATTCTAGCAAAGACTTTACAGGAGGGGTGTTTATTTCTTTGGCTATTTCTTTATTATTTATTCTATTTATCTAAAACAAAGAAAATCATACAAAAACCAAAGGATATATTAATGAATAAATGAATTGAAGCAGTTAAAATCAAGACATAAGCAGAACCAATCTTGGATTTAGAGAAAAGATTAAAGTGATTCTTAATTAACTGGAATTAATGAAAGTAAATGAAACTTACAAGAAGTCAAATTTTGCTAAAGAAATACTTTGAGAAATGTGATAAACCAGACATAGTGTAGGCTTATCTACTGTGAAACAAACAAGAAAAAACAATTATTGCTTCCATTTGGATGGCAGGGTTATGTGTCAACCTCAGAGATGGGGAAACAATTTGTTAATGTGTTAAATATTCTTGATTACCAAGCCATTGACCCAGGTAATGAGTGAGATACAACAATGTCAAGTAATTCCTTCTCCATGGGAAAAGGGGAACGATCCAATTCATCCAGAATTATATAGGCTTATCTCTCTACTGAATATAGATTACAAGTGTTTTACAATATTTGAAAATAGATTAAATGGACTTTTAACTATCCTGATCACACTGGATTTGTTCCAAAAATATACGTAAGGGTTAATATGAGATTTGAATATTATTGACAATATAAATCCAAAAGAGGAAAGTGTCCATTATTGTTCTTGATACAGGGAAAGCCTTCAATAATTTGGAATGGCTTTTCGTATTCCCAACTCTTAAGATGAACCACAGTTCCAAATTTCTCACACGAATACAGAGCATTTATAAAGAACAAGAAACCAAGGTAATAGCAAGTGGACTTTTATCATAAAAATGAATTATAAGGAAGGAGACAATACAAAGTTCCCTCCCTCTTCTGTTTTTTATTTCCACTCCTATTCAAACCATTGGCAAGGAAGATATGACAAGCAAATAAAATTTAAATAGACAAATTGTTGTTTATTCGTTTAGTCGCTTCCGACTCTTCGTGACTTCATGGACCAGCCCACGCCAGAGCTTCCTGTCGGTCGTCAACACCCCCAGCTCCCCCAGGGACGAATCCATCACCTCTAGAATATCTTCTATCCATCTTGCCCTTGGTCAGCCCCTCTTCCTTTTGCCTTCCACTCTCCCTAGCATCAGCATCTTCTCCAGGGTGTCCTGGCTTCTCATTATGTGGCCAACGTATTTCAGTTTTGCCTTTAATATCATTCCCTCAAGTGAGCAGTCTGGCTTTATTTCCTGGAGGATGGACTGGTTTGATCTTCTTGCAGTCCAAGGCACTCTCAGAATTTTCCCCCAACACCACAGTTCAAAAGCATCTATCTTCCTTCTCTCAGCCTTCCCTATGGTCCAGCTCTCGCAGCCATATGTTACTACAGGGAACACCATTGCTGTAACTATGCGGACCTTTGTTGTCAGTGTGATGTCTCTGCTCTTAACTATTTTATCGAGATTTGTCATTGCTCTTCTCCCAAGGATTAAACGTCTTCTGATTTCCTGACTGCAGTCAGCTCCTGCAGTAATCTTCGCACCTAGAAATACAAAGTCTTTCACTGCTTCTACATTTTCTCCCTCTATTTGCCAGTTATCAATCAAGCTGGTTGCCATAATCTTGGTTTTTTTGACGTTTAGCTGCAAGCCAACTTTTTGGCTTTCTTCTTTCACCTTCATCATAAGGCTCCTCAGTTCCTCTTCGCTTTCAGCCATCAAAGTGGTATCATCTGCATATCTGAGATTGTTAATGTTTCTTCCAGCAATTTTAACTCCAGCCTTGGATTCCTCAAGCACAGCACGTCGCATGATGTGTTCTGCATACAAGTTGAATAGGTAGGGTGAGAGTACACAAACCTGCCATACTCTTTTCCCAGTCTTAAATCAGTCCGTTCCGTGGTCTGTTCTTACTGTTGCTACTTGGCCGTTATACAGATTCCTCAGGAGGCATACAAGATGACTTGGTATCCCCATACCACTAAGAACTTGCCACAACTTGTTATGGTCCACACAGTCAAAGGCTTTAGAATAGTCAATAAAACAGAAATAGATGTTTTTCTGAAACTCCCTGGCCTTTTCCATTATCCAGCAGATATTGGCAATTTGGTCTCTAGTTCCTCTGCCTTTTCTAAACTCAGGTTGTGCATCTGGCAATTCTCGCT
Organism: Candoia aspera; assembly: GCF_035149785.1. NCBI lineage: Eukaryota > Metazoa > Chordata > Lepidosauria > Squamata > Candoiidae > Candoia > Candoia aspera. The sequence continues at coordinate 32,211,141 of NC_086158.1, read as the reverse complement.
CCATGAATTGCTGAAGTCTACCTTGCAGGATCTTGAGCATTACCTTACTGGCATGTGAAATGAGTGCCACTGTTCGATAGTTTGAACATTCTTTAGTGTTTCCTTTTGGTATGGGGATATAAGTTGATTTTTTCCAATCTGATGGCCATTCTTGTGTTTTCCAAATTTGCTGGCATATAGCATGCATTACCCTGACAGCATCATCTTGCAAGATTTTGAACAGTTCAGCTGGGATGCCATCGTCTCCTGCTGCCTTGTAATTAGCAATGCTTCTTAAGGCCCATTCAACCTCACTCTTCAGGATGTCTGGCTCTAGCTCACTGACCACACTGTCAAAGCTATCCCCGATATTGTTATCCTTCCTATACAGCTCTTCCGTATATTCTTGCCACCTTTTCTTGATCTCTTCTTCTTCTGTTAGGTCCTTGCCATCTTTGTTTTTGACCATACCCATTTTTGCCTGGAATTTACCTCCAATGTTTCTAATTTTCTGGAAGAGGTCTCTTGTCCTTCCTATTCTATTGTCTTCTTCCACTTCCGCACATTGCTTGTTTAAAAATAATTCCTTATCTCTTCTGGCTAACCTCTGGAATTTTGCATTTAATTGGGCATATCTCCCCCTATCACTGTTGCCTTTTGCTTTCCTTCTTTCTTGGGCTACTTCTAGTGTCTCAGCAGACAGCCATTTTGCCTTCTTGGTTTTCTCTTTCTTTGGGATGTATTTTGTTGCCGCCACTGAACAATGTTGCGAACTTCTGTCCAGAGTTCTTCCGGGACCCTATCTACTAAGTCCAGTCCCTTAAATCTATTCTTCACCTCCACTGCATATTCCTTAGGAATATTAGTGAGCTCATATCTAGCTGATCTGTGGGTCTTCCCTAATCTCTTTAGTCTGATCCTAAATTGTGCAATAAGAAGTTCGTGATCTGAACTACAGTCAGCTCCGGGTCTTGTTTTTACCGACTGTATAGATGTCTGCCACCTTTGGCTGCAAAGGATGTAGTCAATCTGATTTCGGTGTTGTCCATCTGGGGAAGTCCGTGTATAAAGCCGTCTCTTAGGTTGTTGGAAGAGAGTGTTTGTTATGCAGAGTGAGTTGTCTTGGCAAAATTCTATCAGCCTATGTCCTGCTTCGTTTTCTTCTCCCAGGCCATGCTTACCTGTAATTCCAGGTGTCATTTGACTGCCCACCTTAGCATTCCAGTCTCCTGTGATGAAAATAACATCTCTTTTAGGCGTGTTGTCCAGTAGGTGCTGCAGATCCTCACAGAACTGCTATATAATATATAATATATATAATAAGCAAATGAAGAAGATAAATTAAAAATATATGCTGATGATGCTCCACTTAAGAGTTACCCATCCAAGAAATTCCCTAGAATCAATAATGGAACATATATAGCAATATGGTGGAGTATCAGGATGTTAGATTAATAAGAACAAGTCTCAAATGATGTCATGGAATTTATTTGAAGGAAAAAAGCAATTATCTGCACAAATAAGTATCACTGCTAAAATGATCAGGAACTTGCAAACTTGCTTAACAAAAAGCAATACAGATTTATAATTACTTACAGAATTGGAAGAAAATAATGGCAGATATTTCAAGATGAAGAAAGTTAGATTTGTCCTGGTTAGGAAGAGTATCAGCAGTAAAAATGCGTATTTTATCAAAGTGTAATTTTATATTTCAAATGATTCTAATTAGAATTGAAGATATTGTATTATAGAGAGTCAGTGAAATGACCTTGAGGGAGATAGGCAAGAACTATTATATATGCAAAGAGGGCTGAAACATTCCTTTATTCCTGGGAAGCAAGACAGTATTTGGAAGAGATTCAGGTAGGCTCCTCCCTGATTTAATAGGGTACAAGAAAGGGGGGAGGTAAAGCACAATCAGGTTTTCAAGATTCTGTTACTGTGGCATATCCCAATAAAGTATAGCTATAATCTTCCCGTGGAGTTAGCTTCCTGACATGAACTTCCTTGTAAGACTTGATCTGTATTAACTGAGTGGCAGAGGCAAATAACTGATTTTATATGCTCATATAATCAAGATTTTATAAGATGTGAAAGAATGGGATGGATTGGCAATACCAAATTTTAACTATATTATCAAGGCAGCTGTCTAAGCTGGACTGCAGAATTGATTATATCATCTTATGGTTGGGTTACTTCTCCTGACAGAGCAGAACTCCTACATGATTTGCAAACATATCTTTGGCTGGATACAAACAGACATGCAAAGAATATTCAAACATAATCAAAGTATTAATTTTTTTTTTATTTATCTGTCAAATTTATATAGCCACCCATCTCACAAAACAAGTGACTCTGGGCAGCTATGGAATAAACACAGAAAAAGAATTAGCCCAGATTTACTGCCCCTCACTTCAATATTATTTATTTTCACAAAGATGAAAGTACAAAAAATATGATGACATATGTGTGTGTGTGATAGATTGCAATACTTATTCTTAATAAAATAAAAATGAAATCTTTCAAGAGTGTTTCTTTAGAGTGATTAGTTACCTCCCTGGTTTCAATATCTTGAAAAAAGCAGTATGGTCCAAAAGAAATTATAAAAACAAGGCAGAATAACTAGAGACTTGAGTGCATTAAAAAGAAACCTCATAATGCAAAACTCAAAACATCTCTCAAAACTTACATACAAGTTGTTATTAAATTATGATTCAGAAACTTAACAAGTTAAATGACTATATGATTAAATGGATGCAGAATCTAAACAGGAAAACTGATTTGCAACAAGGGAATATGAATGGAAGACAAATATAAAATTTATTGCGAATATCAGAGAGAAAATGGGTACAAGATGTTCTACTGTTGGAAACTTATTCCAGTGCTGATAGCCCAAACAGATGTAATTCATTTTCTAGAAACTGCTGGAAATTCAATAATCAGGTGAGATAATATTTCCTACCGATGGCATTGTTATTAAGTTCAACAATCCTGGAAGATGATTTATTATAAGATGAAATAAATCTTAAAGGTGGAATTGTCTTTTCTGTCAGCTGTGGGAGTAGGCATCAATGAAAAAATGAAAATGAAAAAAAGTAAGTTTGTACTTGAAAAATAAGTCTGATATAGAATTTAATTCAACTTGGAAACCATTCATGAATTGTAAGTCTACATATGGACTACATATGGAGCCAGTTTGATCTAGTGGTTAAGGCTCCAGGCTAGAAACCAGGAGAGTGTGAGTTTTAGTCCTGCCTTAGGCATGAAAGCTGGCTGGGTGACTTTGGGCCAGTCACTCTCTCTCAGCCCACAACATCAGGCTCGGGTGACAAGCTAGTTGGTCAATTCTTTGTTGTAACCAATGGATCAACATTTGGTTGATCTGAAAAAGAGGACCCTGCACCTACAGGAAAAATGCTAAGAAAAGAAATATGGACTTGTACCACATCTGAAGCATCTGAAGTCTGGGCTTCTCTTAAGATTTTAATACATTAATTCTTATATATAAGGATAGAACTTTTTAGATGAGATAGAAACTCTGGCTAATTGTTTATTCTGACTTATAATTCTACTACCTACTTTTTATTAATTATTATTTTAATGATGATTGTGTTTTCTTTTATATGCAGCACTAGCCTAATATTACTCTGAGTTATTTACTGTTTCACATAGCTTATAATTTATTTTCCTTTTGTCTTATTTCTTTTTTCTTTTCTTTTTGGTCTGGATTGTGTTTTTAAATATCTATTTTTTTAAAAAAAAGTATATGGCAGGTGCAAAAGTTCTGGCACCTTTTGAGCCAGTACTTTGTAATACTTCTTTTTGTAAAAATAACAGCTTTCCAAAAGATTCCTGTTGCCAGCAAAGAGTCTTTCTACCCTTAGTTTTTGGAATGGGCTTCAAAGTTGAAAAAGTTGTGGAAAATTTTATACTGAAAATCTGTGGGGAAATATTAAACATACAGTCCATGTGAGAAGACCACAGAATACTTTTGAGCTAGAAGAGTTCTGCAAGAGAGGAAAAAAATTCCAAACGCCTGTACCTGCCATATTCAGTTCTTTTTATTTTGAATCTGTAAATAACTGCAGAGAAATGTATATTAGTTTTTTATTTTTCCACTGTTGACATTCTATGAAGTTGCAAAATTACATTCTATGTTTTCTTCCTATGTATTTTTATTAAGCTGCTAATTTGCAAAAAGGTGAAAGTTGTATAAGTAATAAGAACAATATTTTATTCAGAACTAAGAGAATCCCACAGGATAACCAAATAAAGATATAAATAAAATTTAAGAAATCAATGTCTAGATACAGAAAAAGACTAAGCCCCTGAGTTCCCACATGATGCCTGAGGGGGATAATATGCCTAAGAATACAAAAGGAGGAAGGAACTAGCTTGCCAACAAAGTAATAGCATCTGGAATTACCCCCCCCACCACCACCACCAAATGATGCCTCTGAATCCGAAATAAATGGCCACAGCTCAGAGCTTAGTTCTGAAGCATGGCTACCTGCTCAAAAGATAAGCAGGAATGAGAGAAAGTACCATATATGTAGAATGGTAGGTAGCATCCTGGTAATCTGGTGCTTTGAAACATTTTTTTTTCTCCAGTAGCCATTCTGCAACATGGTTGTTAAGAGACAGTTCTCATACAGTCAGAGGAAAATGACTTGGTATCAAATCTGTCCATTCCCCAAAACAAGAGAGATGGAACTCCAGCCTCGTGCCCCAAAGAGAGGGCTCTCCAGCCTATTGCGTAGCCCAGGCAAAAGGAATAGGCACAGAAATAAAAACTTTGATTTCACTGTAAGAATCACTCACTTCTGATACATAGTGGTTGCTGGAATTCTTTCATAATGCTTCTTTGGTTTGTTTTTTTTACAATAAATTACTTGCTTAGCTTTGGCAGGGTGATATCTGACAAAGGCTCACAAACCCTGTTCTCAAAATTCCAAATGTGTCCACCAGATCAAAAAGTCTGTGAATCCCTGGAGTAAGCCAAAAATTTGCATCTTACCCCTGTTGCCTGTAGATGTTGCCTAAATTCATCCATTGTTGTGTTTGAGATGCTCATGTCCCTGAACATTCCTTCCAATTTTGATGTGAACTGACATCCACATTCAGTCTGCAAAAGGAAGAGTTATTTATAGCATGATTTAAACAGAAAGACAGCATCTTCTAGCGATTTAGAATTACATGGCAACTGGATTTCTTCCTTTTTGGTTGAGACGTTTCACTGCTTGTCCAAGCAGCTTCTTCAGTCTGGGCAAAGGTTGGTAAGGGGACCCCATATATGTCTTCCAGGGTGGTTGCATTGTCCTTACACCTGAATGACTTGTTAATTGTGCCATGGAGGTGTGGATTGTTTTTGGGATGTCTTACTCTTAAATCCCTCCTCATCCCCAAGTGGATCATTAAGAGTGGCCTTCCTGGTGAACTTGTGAAGTGGTCAATCTTCCTGGGGACTAATGAAAAAGCAGCATGAAAATGTGTCTGAGGCCTCTGCCTCTATTGAGGGAAGGATTTTCCACTTTGGCATGAATGGATTCCTTAACCCCTCTCTCAAACTACCTACAGACAATTCCACCTGGATGACTGAGAATCTTCATCAACATATTTAGAATTACAGTACAAATATTTAAGTACTTTTCCTCTAAATAAGAAAGTTATGAAACAATAACACATTCTATTTGGTTCCAAGCACTAATTAATCAGCAGTAAACATCAACAGGCAATGATGCTAATTTATACCTTGATTGCCAGAGATCTAATTACTCTAATAAAGTTTACTGAAAATAAGAATTTACTGTCCCAATCTTTTAAAATTCAACATGGAATAGAGAATGGCAATATTCCCATTAAATCTCTCTAAATTAATGTAGTGAATATTCTCTCAGACCTCTCAAAGCTTATTATCATCCTTAAAGTATCATTGCAGGTTCATATTAATTCAAGCACGTGCTAAAAGCAGGAATGTAAAACTTTATGGTTTGGGGGATGAGATGGGAATTTTGCCTTCCAGGAAGATTATTTTTAGGAACCATTAACCTACAGAACCACACCAATCCATCTGCTTCTTCCAAGCAAGGGGAGAAAAAAAAGCATGTTCTGTGGATAAGGTGGATGCTTGCAGCTTGAAGAAAAATACCTTCCCTATCCACTAGGACTTCCTCAGTAGTCTACAATGACAACTACCGCATCATTTCCCAGTTTTCCAGCATAAATGCATACTCAAAGTTCATAGGAAGCCAATATCTTAATTATTCCAGCTTCAGATTTTAAAAACAGCATTGATGTTTGATTTATATTTGCATTTCTACTGGAGCTGAAGTTGGCTTATGTAAAGATAACCCAAAACAACAGTCCTGTGTGGTAAGTTGAGCTGAAAGACTGTGACTGGCACAACATCACACTGAGATTCCATGACTGAAAATGGATTTGAACTTGAGTCCTCAGTCTTAGTCCAACTTCTTAACCACTATACCACACTGGCTTAATAATTCTTTCCTGATAAAAACAAAATGCTTGAATCAAATATAGCTGCTTAACATTGTATAAATTTAGAATTAACTGAAATGACTGATTACACTACAATTTATCCCATCGAATAAATGTTGGCATAAAACTAAAGCTAAGTGGAAAAGTCACTGACAAATAGTTATAGATATTGATCTTACCTTTAGCTTAGATATCATATTTTTCTCTGAGTCATCTGAAACACTTTTGTTTGTCAGAAGCCTCCTTGCTAAGTGCTGCTTATAGTATCGTTCAAATACATCTTTTTCTTGCATAAATCTAAACAAAACCATTGCCTTGTCCAATATAGTCTCTACCTCTTGCTCAGTTAGCTATAAAGAGAAAAACATTAGTTAATTACTTAATTGTTAAAATAGTAAAAACTATGACTTTTATAGAAAACATTTCTCAAAAATACATTATCTTTTTGTTAATTTAGACAGGGATTGAAAAACTAGGAATATTTTATCTGATCAATTCTTGATCTGAACAAAACAAAACAAAAATCAAACCCCTTTAAATATTTGTGTGCAACATTTGTAACAAAAAAGTTCACTTTAATGAAATAGTTACTTAATGTTTTAGTCTTGAATTTTAAAAATTTTACAGCTTAAACAACCATACTGCCACATCTAGTCTGGTGTCGTTCCATGAAGGACTTTATAGGCAAGAACCAGCACCTTGAATTGTACCTAGAAGCAAACTAGTAACCAGTGCAGCTCACAAAGTAGAAGTGCATAGTGAGGTATGCCAATAACTACTCATGCCACTGCATTGTGGAACAGTTGTAGCTTCCAAGTAATCACCAAGGGCACTGCATTCATCCAATCATGACATGATTATGGCAGGAGCGATTGTGGACAGGGCCTCCCAATTCAGGCATGGGCATAACTGGTACATAAGGTAAAGCTGTAGAAAGATCCAACAGCTGTCACCTGCTCTTCAAGCAGGAGCCATTATTCTAGAAGGATCCACAAATTGTGCACTGGATCTGTTTGCAGCAGTGCTACCCCATCTAGGACCAAAGATAAAAAATCTCTAGACCCTCGGGGTCCCATAATCCATAGCCGCTTATTCTTACAAGGGATGAGTCTGAGCCTCTTCTCCCCATCTAGACCCCTACAGCTCCCAAATGCTAAGACAAAACCTCATTGGCATCACCTGGAGGGTCTGGATTTAAGTTGTACAACTCAGTATCATCAGCATATTGATATCTAACTCTGTGCCAATGGATGACCTCACCCAGCAGTCTCACAAGTGTTAAACAAGAGCAGGGAGAGAACCAAACCCGGAGGCACTTTGCAAAGAAATGGCTAGACCTCTGCCCCCCATGAACGGTAACCTGAACTGCCCCTGGAGGAAGGAGGAGAACCACCATGCCTCCCATTCCTAACCCCTGGGACAAGCATGATCAATACCCTCTTTGTACTGTGCTCAGATCTGAAAGCTGACTGAAAGGGATCTAGATAATGAAATTCCTTCAAAATGGGTGATAGCAAAGAGAAAGACATACAGGATGGACTAACTGAAGGGCAAATGAGTTACACTTTCCTTCAAACTGCACTGTTGGTGCTAATACTACCCACAATTGGCTAAGAACTCATAACTGACCTCTCTCATGTAGGGAAAATGTTCTCCATGCCTAGCTCAGTATCCATATATGGTTTTGGTATGAGCATATTTTATTAGTAGTTTTCTATGTACATACCTAATTCTAGCAAAGGAATATGTATATGGAAGCCTATAGTCACTGTTTAAAGATGGTTTAACAATATACACATATGTACAGTCTTTTGCAGAGGTTTACATCCCTAAAAAGAATTTATTCAGTCTTTACTTTTAAAAAAATCCACATCCTTATTGTTTACAAAGTTGTAATTCTTTTTTTCATATTCACAGAACTTGCACATTCATCTGCAGTGTTTATTATTACACTATATAAATAAATCAGCACACAGAAATACATGTTTCTGCAGCTGTTTTGTCAGAAAAACTGCATAGTTGTAATAGAAAATATACTTACTCCCTTGACTCCTTTTTTTAGCTTGTCATCAATAAATAATGAGAGATACTCTGGAGATCTAGAGTTGAGGTTAAGGAAATACTCAAAATCACCCGCAATAGTTTGTTTGAAGAGCCTGTCATTATTAAAAGATTCTTGAAGGAAGCGGTCAAACCTACTCTTCAAATCCAGTAAGCCCTTAGAACAACAAAGCATATTATTTTTTAGATTTCTACTATATTTATATGAAAATCAGTCACTATTATTTTTGTAAGTTATAGGACTGGTAACTTTTATTGTCATCAAGAATCCCTTAACTTGGATGCTGAAGTTTCCCTGCCTGTTATGCTGCCACCATCTCATACACCCATAGATATGTTGCCTTGCAGTACTATAATAAAACAGAGTAAGGCTGGATGAGTACCTTTAAGAAAATTTATGCTCTTCTCAGACTCTTCTGGGGATAATGGCTTGGAGTTCATTCTCATGAACTGAGCCTCGACTCTGGTATCGAAAATCACAAATATTCAGCTGGGTTCTTAGATGGGAATCCCTTTATCCCTCCAATAAAACCATTATTTGACTAATACCAGATAAAGGTGCATTATATGACTATTTTTGCAGAAAACAATGCGGGATCTTGTCTGGAAGGTCCAGCATTGTTTGACATGTTTCTGAAGATCAGAACAACTGTCCCTAAAAATCTGGAAAAATTTCAAGGAATGCCGTCTTAGGGGGGAAAAAAATCCCAGAGCCAATGATTCAAACTTTGGAAATCATAAAAGCCACCCCATGTTGAATATCAGGAGATACTGATGTTATACTACACTTCTGGATGGTATATGCTAGATTGCTGGGCTCCTGTTACTATCTGAATATTAAGGAATGGTTGTTGATTAAGGCTGTTTTTTCATATTCCTAGCCTTTTTCTTGTTCTTCATTCTCTTACTATTATACTTAAGGATATCCCCAAAATTGTATCTTCTGGAGAATATGATGTGAATCAAATTTACTTTTGATTTAGCATTTACCCAAAAGGCAGCCATGGTGATGCCTACAATATTGGAAGATAAAAACCTAGCCTGAAGGTAAGAAAGTATTTTCAAGTGAAAACTGTAAAGGAGATGTATTATAAAGTGCTGCTGGTTTAAATCAGCTCCTTTAACAAAGAAGGCTGCATTGTCCCCTTGTATTCTGCATATACTGTAATGAAGATTGAAATATTAATTGCAATAGCTTCCCAAGTGATACCTTAAGTGAAAATGAGGAAATGGCAATTCCTAATACTGCACACCCCAAGGCAACAGATGCCAATGCTTATTGCTATAGGTGCAGCAACCTGCTTCTCTTCCTGTGAAGAGAGGTCTCTATAAAGGCTTGTTTGTTTCTCAAGAAAAAAAAAGCATTTCACTGAAACAGACAGTGGTCAAAAGGAGCTTGACAAGTTGGGTAGCAATTCAGGCTAGGAAAGCAGTTAAATTCCTCATACCTCTAACTACCCCTGGAGAGACAGAGACTTACTGTGGACCTGTACCTATTTACCAAGTATAATAAATGTGGAATCTTCATTCACTATCAGTTCAGAAAATCTGGTCACTTACATTCTTCAGAGTGACTTTCACAAACTAACTAAAAGAAAGGTTTCAGAGGGAGGAAAATGGCAGCTATGTAGAGATACTTTTGACTGCGGCATCTGTGCACCTATGCACAACAGCATGAGCCACGTTAAGACTGCCAAAGAAACTGAAGGAAAACTGGCACTTTAAGGGAATTATTTTTTTGCTTTCAAATGAGCCACTCTACGCACCAGATGGGATGACCTATGAAGGAAACATCTCTCTATACTACTTATTCTAATGAAGGTGAAAATATTTTTATTTTGCTTTGTCAATACTTTTTTTGAAATGCTAGGCTCTTGTAAGTTGAAAGTTTATTCAATGTTCCTGCTTGGGAATAAAACAGCAAGCTTTCTAGGATTTGAGGAGGGAGAACTCACCTTTTTGAGAAATCTGTTTCTAGTTATGAAAAAGCCTACCTTATCTCATATGAAAAAATTTAGCTACTTTCAGAAGTTAATGAAGAGTATTAAAATGTTAATACATTTTTAAATTTCAGGGGAAAAATTTATTCTCAATACTTTTTCTTCCCTTATCTCTACAGTGAAACATTGTTAGAGCAGGATTTGAATTATATAAGTATACTTCTAGTACATTTTTTATGTAAGTACACTTTTGCTAAAGGAAACATTTTCATCGTAAGAAAAAAATGAGTAGTTTAAAGACTTTGGCTACCTGAATATAGTCCACTGGGTTCTTTCCTTCACCTTCTTCAGATACAAGCGCTTTCCCTTGCTCTCTCAAGTAGGTACTCATACATTCGCACATTGTCTTTAGACCATTTGGGACACGACTAAATAATTTGTACATGCAAGCAAGATCTGCAATAGAAATATACATGAAAATTTATACTGCTAATGTATTTCTAGCATTACAGTTTGTACTGTAAGGCAATGGCTAGATACCAGGAGACTGAGAGTTCTAGTCCCACCTTAGGCATGAAAGCCAGCTGGGTGACTTTGGGCCAGTCACTCTCTCTCTCAGCCCAACCCACCTTACAGGGTTGTTGTTGTGTGGAAAATAGGAGGAGGAAGAAGTATTTGGTATGTTCGCTGCCTTGAGTTATTTATAAAAATAATAAAGGCAGGATAGAAAATTAATTAATTAATTAGTTACACAGCAGATAAGCAAAGTAAGATATTTTTGAAGTTCCATTAAATTCTCCAATTTTGTTAAATTCATCTCATGCAAGAGGCCTTCATCCTGTCTTGGAATACAGACATGCTATCTCAACTCTGAATATCATAGTAGTTTTTGACTTCTTCTAAATCAAACAATATTTTGGTTTTCATCCAACTGAAAACTGAAACACACAGCTACAATCTCACTGAATACTACTAACAATATTGAGTACAGCATAATTTTCTTGGAGGAAAGCAAACCAAATTGAAATTCTATTTAACTAAGGTACTATGCAGATTAATTCCTAAACAAACATTTACATGGAATATGAGCTGCTGCAATATAGCCTGCAGGTTGCAAAGGAAGAAGAAGATATTACTGAATTAAAACAAGATAGGATTGTTCTTCATTCCAGGAACTGGACTTCAGGATTTAGGAAATATACCTGTTCTGGATAGGATGCATTGTTATATTTTATCAGTTTTGGCAGATAAAACAGGTGTATCTCTACCTATAGAAGAGACAGCTGGCTTCAGTGACTTACATGCTGGTGACCATAACCTCAAGGTTGGAATCTTGCACAGTGCTCTTCATGGAATGGCCCATGAATACCCTCTAGAAATTGAGCTGCCTCAAAAGTGGCAACACAGGTGATATTGCCTGTTTTAGGACATTACCTCCCCAACAACTTCAGTGGTTTCAAATCATCTTCTAAGTTCAATTCAAGGTGTATACAGCCTTACGGGTTGTAGTACTATGCTAGTTACAGGACCATTCAGTACTGTTTTGTCCTCCTTACATTCTAAGGTCATTAAAGTTTTGCCACAAGTATGTTAGACATCAAAGGTCAATTATGCTTTCCCCATGGCAGGGTCCATATTATCCAGAGTACTACTACTGAGTTCATTGAAACCCCCCCTTTATTACAGTTTAGGAGGGGCTCAAAGCATATTTATTTACCTAGGTTTTTTTTTTAATGTTCTTGCTTTAAATTTATCATTCTTTCAATTTGGGATGTGCCAAATCTACCATTTCAGGAACAAAAGGTTCCAGAAAACTCCAGAATATTCTATTTTCCCTCTGAACCACAGTGATGCATGGACAAATTGCTTACTATTCTGAGGATTTACTTGCAGAAAACCATACCTGGAACAGATGGATTGGAATGATCTAATGAAAAACAGAATGTTCCACTGCTGTTCTCTGAAATCTCCCTTTGCTGGAATGGTAGATTTTACACACAGTTACTTTTATCATTATGGATGTTTTTAGAATATGTTTGTGAGACAGAGCTATTGATTACAAGCCATCAAGTCGTTGTCAACTCTCAGTTACCACATAGATAGATCTTCTCCATCATAATCTGTCCCTAACCAGTTCTTTCAAGTCACCCAATGGTGCACTCATTACCACTGTAACTGAGTCCATCCACCTTGCTGCTGGTTGTCCTCTTCTTCTCTTTCCCAACATTAGAGCCTTTTCCAGAAAGCTAGATCTTCACACAACGTGTCCCAAGTAGGGTAATTTGAGCCTTGTTATTTGTGCCTTGAGTGAGAACTCTGGGTTGGTTGGTTCAATGCTCCATTTGTTTTCTTGGCTGACCATGGTATTCTCAGGAGTCTTCTCCAACACCAAAGTTCAAAAGTGTCAACACTTTTCCTATCCTGTTTCTTCGAAGTCCAACTTTTGCTTTCACAGAGTGCCACAGGGAATACCATAGCTTGCACTATTCTGATATTTGTAGGTATAGTCACATCATAACATTTGAGTATCTTTTCTAAGACCTTCTTGGCTGCCCTACCAAATGCTAGTCTGAGGCATATTTCTTGACTGCTTGTTCCTTTACTGTTGATGGCTGATCCTAAAAAGCAGAAGGTATGCACCTCTTTGATATCTTTGTTGTCAATTCTAAGGCTGGTTGTTCTACCTGTTGTCATCAGTTTGGTCTTTTTCATATTTAATTTTAGTCCCATTTTTTCACTGTCCTCTTTGACTTTTACTACTATGGCTTGCAAATCCTTTGCATTTTTGGCTATCAAGGAAGTGTCATCAGCATAGTGCAGGTTATTGATGTTTCTTCTCCAATGTTAAAACCACACTCATCTTCTTCCAATTCACCTCCCCTTCATATATATTCAACATATAAGTTGAATTTATTAAGGGGAGAGTATACAGCCTTGTCACAATCCTTTGCCAAACATTGGAGTTGGGCAGCTAATAAATTTGAATAAATAGAAATTAAAAAACTGGAGTCAGTCTGTTTTGCCATGTTGTCTGTACCATGGCTTCCTGACCTATATATATGTTTCTTATGAGAACAATGAGATGTTTTGGGATTCCCATTTTCTGAGCACATTCCACAGTTTGTTGTGATTAACACAATCAAAGGCTTTTCTACAATAAATGAAGCACATTGTGACTTCTTTTTAGTATTCTCTGGCTTTCTCAATTATCCAGCATGCATCAGCAATTATGTCTCATGTTCCTCGGCCTCCCCTAAAGCCACCTTGAACATCTGGCATTGCTTTTTTCATGTAGGGCTCTAGTCTGCATTGAATGATCCTAAGCATGATTTTGCTAACATGTGAAATTAAGGATATTGTACTATCGTTTGCACACTCTGTTAAGTCTCTTTTTTTTGGTATTGGAATGTAGACTGACCTCTTGCAATTGTTGGCCACTGTGTCATTCTTCAGATTTGCTGGCACAGATTGGTTAAACCTTGACTGATTCTTCTTCTGTTGCTTGCCATATTTCACTATTCCATCAGTTTCTGTAACCTTCCGACTTGGTAATGACCAGAATGCAGATCTAACTTCATCTTCTAGGACTAGAGGTTCTTGTAAGTAAGGAATATTTTCTAAGCTATCTTGGATGTTGATGTCTCTACTGTATAATGTTTCAGTATACTCCTTCCATATTCTTTTGAATTAGTTACTATCTGTCCACTGGCATCCTTTAGCATACCATATTGAGGCTGAAACCTCCTCCTGATTTCAGAGATCTTTTGAAAGACTTTCCTTGTTTAATCCATGTCTGTCTCCATCCTCAATGGCTTTACAGACGCTGTTGTAATACTGCTTCTTGTCTCTTGAAACAGCTCTCTGAAACTCTTTATTAAGTTCCTTTCTAAGATGTTTGCCTTTCTTGGCTTTGACTTCTCTTCTCTTCTTGGCAATTTCCAGTTTGTTTTGACATTCAGTTTGTTTTCTTCTGTCTCTTCATCTCTGGCAGTCTCTTTTCTCATTCATCCTGAACAACCATTCCTCTGGTTCTCTATTAATGATGTTCAGGACTTCAAAGCAATTCTTGATGTTCTCCTTGAAAATGGTGGGTATATGTTCAATATCATATTGTGGAAACTGACTGCTTTCTTCTTCCTTTTTAGCTTAACTTGAAACTTGCACATGAGCAGTTCACAATCTGTTCCACGGTCAGCACCTGGCCATGTCTCTTATGCTATAAGTGAGTTCTTCCACCTCCTTCTCTACTGCACCGGGTGCAGCCTTTGGTAAATACTAACTCTAACTCTCATTACTACCCATTTGGACTACTGTATTGGCTGTACATGGGTCTGCCTTTAAAGGACACTCAGAAGTTACAGTTAGTCCAGAACACAATGGCTCAGGTGATATTTGGCACCCATCATTGGGAGATTAGTACTTCAGGACTTGCAATTTCCAGCTGGAATTTAATGTGCTTGTTTTGATCTAAAAAACCCTTTATGGCTGAGTTCCTGTTTGTGCAGAAGCCCTTTGATTCTAGGACAGCACTGACTTTAGCTCTAAACACTCTAAACACTACATCTGAAAAAGCAAATACACAATATGGGTGCTATTCTGGACTCACAGCTCCTCCTGGAGAAGCAGGTGGAAGCTGTGGTCAGGAAAACATTGATTTAACTTCAGCTAGTGTGCCAGTTACAAACTTTCCTGGACCCAGAAACTTTGCAACAGTAACTTATGCTTTTTTCAACTTGTGGTTGGATTATTGCAATTCACTCAATATGGAACTGCCCTTGAAAACAATGCAGAGGTTACAAGTGGTGCAGAATATAATCGTATGTGTACTGACTGCTAGAAGCCAGTACAGCAGGATAATACCAATCTTGCATTAGCTGCACTGGCTACTAGTAGGCTTCCAGGTTGAATTCAAACTGCTAGTTATTATCTATAAAGACCTTTATGGCTTGAGTTATCTATATTATCTATATATATAATATACAGTATGTATGTGTGTATAGTGTGTGTGTGTGTGTGTGTGTGTAATATAAATAATAGATATAGATATATACTGTAGATATATATATAGATATTGAGATACCTATAGAATAACTTGCTCCAAGTAGAATATGCAGGACAAAAAAGGTATGCTGCAGTTCTCTCCTCCACCTGATATATTAAAGGAACAGGAGCCTGGAAGCAGACTTTCTTGATCATAGCCCTCTAACTCTGGATCAGCTTGCCTTGCTCCTTCTTCGTTACCATTTTGAAATCACCTTGAATTTCTCAATTAGAGTCCATATGAGGCTTCACTATTGTTGCAGATGGCATTGCACAGACTTACCTTCTGTTTTTCCATTTTTCAACATGTGAACTAGACCAGAATTTTCCATTTCCACTATGGTCTTCATATGCTTGGAAATAAGCTCCCTCTCAACAACTTTGACAATTGGCTCTTCGGTCGATTTATCAAGGCAGTGCATCACACGTTCTATTTCTTCATTAATTCTAGCTTCTACTTTCTTTATATAAACTGAAGCACTATTTTCTGCTAAAAATTTCTGACTTTCCATCTGCAATAAAATAAAACAGAGGCAAATGGAACACTACAGAAGCTATGAAACACTACAGAAAATGAACCAGAACCATTCTCTTCCTCTTAGCAGTAACTGATCAAGTGACTAAATCATCACCATACCTACTGTGTTAACTCTTACATTTGCTATGTATTAATATCTACGTATGTCAGCTGAGACCAAGGATGAATAAGCATATCCTCATGTTCAGAACAAAGGGAAAATCTGAAGGAGGAACCATCCTACATTAGGTGCCAATAACAATTCTCCAGGCATTTATTAATCTGGAAATCAATAACAGGAATTTGTAAACTTCTGGGGGGGATCCATCTTATTACCATTCGTAAATTCTGAAAAGCAATATTATACCTGAAAGAATTCTGCTGACATCTCTAGAAATGGAGCTTCAAAGTCTTCTTCATAGACTGATCTTCCTTCAAGTCCTAGAATCATTAACATCTGGCAAGCATTTCTTATTGCTCCTCTGTCAAAACAGTAAGATTTGCAGGTTAGGTTAATTTTAGTTAAAATAATATTTGCAAACTATTCAGTAAGAGTTATGTGTATTATTTCCATCCCTATTCCATGTCTGAGTTTAACACAAAAATACAGTAAGTGTTACATTTATCACAGCTTTCAATAAATGAAAGAGCTAAAACAGCACTGAGAAAAGGCGCTTTTTTAAAATCATCCTAAGGTAATAGTATACAATCCTTACCAAAGTGGGGGGGGGGGGGAGAAGCATTAGTGTCAGTTTTCAGAAAACCATTTACCTCCAACTTCTATAGGTATGCATTTTGGAAATCAATTCATTTTACTCCTGAATGATAAATGGACATAAGGTGCAATTCATGGCGACAGTCACCATCTTTAAAGCCCCACAAGGCATCGGCCAGGTTACTTGCAGGACTGCCTGTCCCCAATGGTTTCCGCCTATCCCATCAGATTTGGCAAAGTGGGCGTGCTCTGGGTCACCTCAATGAAGCAGTGTCATCTTGGAAGCATGCCTTCTATGTCATGGCACCTGCCTTACAGAATAGCCCCTGACCTGTTGGCTTTTTGGAAGCCATGAAGCCCTGGCTCTTCCTCCAGACACTGAGGCCAGGCTAGAGGGTTAATTTATTGAAACTCTGGGGTGGGTGCATGTGCATTGTTTGAAAGGAGATTTCTATGGGGACCTTAAGTTGTTTTTTTCTTTAACAGATTGGATATGTTTTTATACTTTTGCTGCCCAGAGTTCTACTGATGGATAGCCATATAGGATGGATGGATGCTACTAAATCTGAATCCAATGGTATTATGCTTTTTAGCTACCACAATTTAAAGAGCTGTGATTATATATTCAACTGTGAATTAGGAAATCCTCAAATCAATTGCTGTAGGTACTATGAACTCTCCAGATGCCAGGTCGACAATCTAGTCCCTGAACATATTTTGATAGCCCTTAGACCTCCCTCATAATGGCCAGAACAACTGAAATGCCAGAGATGAAAAATGTAAAATGAAATATGAGATTGAACAAAATGCCAATAAAACCTAATAGTAAGAAAATGATTCAGAAGTTAAAAAAATTATCCAAAACAATGTCAAATGTAATTCATTTGTGGAGACATACCTATCTACCACTTCTCCTTTCCGTTCCCTTGCAATCATGTCCAACAAGGTCTGTCGGAGATGGTCTCTAATGCAACCGTACCGTACAACTTGATCTCGAAAGATTATTAATCCCAAATTGTAGACATTTTCCACATTGTTTTGTTGTACATACACACGGTCCTAAAATCAAAATACAAATACAAATACAGAGTTTCCATTCAACATATATATATATATAACAGAAGTGTATCTATAGTGGAATATACTTAAACCTGCTTCAGCACACTTCTATAATCTGCTTTTATCCAGTTTCTTACCAAAAGACCCTTCAATATTATCAAAATTACTATTACATTTATAGCAAAATGTAAACTGTGTAAACATTATTAATCATTAATGGGTTGGATCCAAACCTAATCATACTTGGAGTAGGCCTACTGAAATCAACTGGATTTAAATTAGTAATGAGTTCACTGATTTCAAACATATAATCTAGATTAAAATGGGCTCCAACCCATTCTTTACAAGGCATATAAACTTAACATATAACATATCATAATTTAAGTTCTTTCAAATAGAACATAATATATACATGATTTTACATGTATGAAACTATAACATCACTGATTAAAGGGCAATAAAAAGTGTAAAATTGTGTTTTATATGCTGCAAATAGAACTACAAAAAGAGTGACTTGGAATCTTTCAAAGAGTGACCATTTGGAGTCCTTTGGAGCAATGCTAGCATTAAAATACAATCCCTTTAGGCACTTTGTGGACTAAACAAAAGGAACTATGTACAAAACATCAGTATAAAATAATGCTACAGGCTACTTACATTCACATTTAATAATCTAATTTATTAGAAAATTAAAAATGATAAAATAGTTTGAATAAATTAGTGCTGTATAGTTTCAAAGCCATGAATAATTAAACTGGATGGTGCATGTGTGCCTGTAAGGTAAGGTAAGTGACAAATACTTCTATAGAATGGTAATTATGTTAGTTACTAGGGTTGTGCGATGACCTGGATTTGAAAAGATGTTCTAGACTACGCATAACTGCAAAGATCATTATCTAACAGTACATCCTTAAGTCAAAGACATCTTTTTCTTGGGGTGAATACAAGCCAAGAAAAAGATGCAGCTTCTTAAAAAATTGTTGACAAGTACAACATGGGTGCTCCTACACCCTCCAAATAACTATTTCCCTTTCAAATCTGTATTACTGCAGAGCCTTACTAGTTGTAATTCCAACCTCAATATTACACTTAAAGGAAAAAAAAAGATACTCCCTTGCATTTCATTATATGTGGAACTACTACAGCAATACAAATGAGGAATGCTCATCCAATCAATACATTCAAATCTTCCAGGCTAGGAATAATAAAAGCTTAACACTGAATTTATAAACCAGGTTTTGCAAAATTCCTTGTTTCTGCAATCTGTTAATCCTTAGAGCAGTATTCTTTTAAATTAAAACTAAACAGAGAAACAAGACATAACCTGGGATGATTAAAACAGAACAGATATCTGATTAAGTGAACCAACTCCACATGTAATTTATGAATAATAATTTCAGATGGTGGAATCCACACCCAAGGAGGTATGGTTAGCTCCAATTTTCTCAGTAGTTAGGAAAAAAGCATATCTTTCATTGATCCTTCAGGAAAAAGGCAAAGATGTATTTCTTTCATTGAGCCTTTAATTTTTAATTATTTCACTGATATTAATTTTAACTTCGGAGGTTTTTTTTGTTATATGCTGTTTTTAGTGTTGGCATACACAAAAATAGGTAAGATATAAATTCAGAAAAATCAAACAATATGCAATAACAAGGAAGTATGAAAAAGCACATGCCAAATAATAAAAATATAATAAAAATAATAAAAGCCATATAAATGACAGAAACAAGTTTTTTTACCCTCTGTGTATCAGTTAATTATGTCAATTTGTATAACTTTTCCCAACAGTAAGAATGTGGGACGATTTTGTTTTTTAATTGACCATTTTTGTAACAAGAATTTCAGATTTTACTTACCATATACATCAGAATATCTCTAATCATCACCATTGCTGTCTGGTGATCATTCCATGCTTGGTTTAATGTTTGAAGAAAATTGTTATTTAATGAGTTTAACACATCTTCTCGCACCTGCAACAAAATGTTTAATGGAATAAAGTGTTCAATATAGAATTATACACTGCATTATCTAGAATGGGTGAGGCCAAACATTGTGGATTTTTAGGAAGGGGGGGGTTGGTTTTGAGAAGCAAAATGCCAGAATAGGAAATATTTTTCCTATTCTGAATTTATTAATTAGATAGTTGCACGAAGAGAGCAAATGACAGACTCCTTGGTATCTGAAGCAGGAAAACTCTCCTCTAATGACCTGAAGGACTTTGCTTTTCTGACAAATAGACAAATGAATACAGTTCACAACTACTGTAGGACTATTGCTCCATCAGCCATTTCATTTTTCCTATTACTGTCCTTCTGAACACGAAGGGATTTGAGGAATTTCAAACTCCTCTCACATGTGACCATTCTGTGAGAATACCATATCAAAATTACACACGTGCCAACCATCTGAAAAGGACTGGGAACTCTCCATTACAGGTCTTCAGTGCCAGAAACAATTTATAGTACAACCTATATTCCATCACGTGGTGCCATTATTATCTGTGAAAGATGCTGGAATGTAATTTGGATTTTTTCTTTTCATTCTATTCTGTTGTAGCATCAAATTCTGACTCATGGCACGAACATGTACTTGCCTTACAAAATTCTCACAATCAGGTTAAACATCTGATATGCCCTCAGCTGAGCAACCTATTACTTTTGACCTCACAGATATTACAAAATTTAACTCAAAATTTCACTTGCAACTGAAACACTCTAAACATATTCCATAGTTACCAATAAATATTAGTACAGTTTAATTCTTTGCCTGAATCCCTTATTACTTCTCTTGGTGTTTAATAGTATCAAGCTCTTATATTTTACCTACTTATTTGAGCTTTATGCTTTCCAGACAATTACCAATATCATATGCTTCGAATCCCATCAATGTTTTGGTTAACAAGCACAAAAAGATGTAAACTCTTTGACTTTTTCCATAGTCATCCACACATGAGACACAATTACAAGCTTTAATTTTTGTTTTACAGCAGACCATTTTCTATTTTATACAAACTTGACAAACCATACTTTTCTAGATACGAATAATTTTAAAAAATGGTTTGCTGCAAACCGAAACTAGAAACTTCAAACCTCTGTATGAACAAAGGAAAAAAAAATTGCAGACATGACACTAGACCACTTCTGCTTGTAAAGCAAATTATTATTTTGGCTTTTTTCCCGCTCAACATAACCAACATCTCAGGTTATATTAAGCTGTACAACCAGATGACTTACATAGATAATAATTATGTAAATTATGTAAAGTTGTAAAACTCTCTGGAACTTAAATATGATTTATAGTTTATGCTAATAATAGTTACATTATATATGAAGAAGATCCTAGAAAGTATTGCTATTTTTTCTCTTTCAGCAAACATGACAGAAAGCTGTCATCACCAACTACAGTCAGGACCAGAAATATTAGAATAAGGATAACCATTCTGGCATTTGGCCTCTGTACACCACCACACTGCAGTAAAGGCCTGGAAAAGCATCTCGAGGGAGGAAACTCAGCATTTGGTCATGTCTGGCTGTACTTCCTGAATGGTTAGTGTCCCACTTTTGTGGAAGGAAGGAAGGAAGGAAGGAAGGAAGGAAGGAAGGAAGGAAGGAAGGAAGCAAGCAAGCAAGCAAGCAAGCAAGCAAGCAACCAACCAACCAACCAACCAAGGAAGGAAGGAAGGAAGGAAGGAAGGAAGGAAGGAAGGAAGGAAGGAAGGAAGGAAGGAAGGAACCAACCAACCAACCAACCAACCAACCAACCAACCAACCAACCAACCAACCAACCAACCAACCAAGAACAGATCCCAAAAATTTCAGACCCTTCATCCATCAACATGACTGTGATCAGTCGTACTCTGCTTTCTCCAGGCAGGCAAGAAAGTAGAAGGCACCCCAGGCCAAAGTATACTCATCTCTGTTCTAAAGACAGCCAAATGTTCAAATTAGATATTGCTTTCTATCTATGTTTTCAGTAAATTATTATTGTATTTGGATACCTTATTTATAAGATGCTCAGTAACCACTTCTCGTAATCCAGTGTATAATTTCTCTCCGTGTTTATGTAATACCATAGTATATGCGTTCCTATACAGTTCCTCAAAGCTGAGACCACTGTTGTTCTTACGCTGAATTTCTTGGATTGCATTTTTCAGTAGATCCCAAATGCTGTTAACGTATTTTTCATCCATGGTCATCTGTATGCAGAAATAAAAAAGTACAATTAAGCGTTTATTAGTATCAGGTTTTCAGAACATATCCTTTCTAAAACAGATTAAGGACCAAATTTACCTAAAAGGTAGGGTTAAAAGAAAGATTGAAGAAAAAAAGAACAGGATCAGGACAAAATTTTAATATAAATTGAATTAATATCTGTTGTATAAAATTGTCTGTAAAATAACTGATCCCTTTTTCATATCCAGACAAAGCATTCTCTCAACATGTAACTATGCATTCTTACATAGAAAAAATATTGCAAAAATATGGATTTAGCTAGCATGAACCCAGAAATGTTTTGTGTATCATAAATTCCAATGGGTTCAATTATTCTTTCTCTGTAATACATATGCATAGACGCTGCTGTGCTGGAGATTGATCTCCTTAACCGGGATTGATTTTAGCAAATGATAGCACTGGATAAACCTATCTGGACTCAGAAGCTAATAAGGTCAGGCCTGGCTAGTACTTGGATTATCAGAGCTGTTGGCTAGACAGATAATTTGAAAAACCATCCTAGAAGACAACAACGATAAACTATTTCCATGCTGATGCATAGACAAGTATGTGATATATTCATGAAAGCCCCAGGAATCAAGCTTGACTTGAAGACTATCTTCTCAAACTGAGGAAGAAACCAGTCAAGACATTATTGAAGTATTGAGTCACTTTTTTTCCTTCTTCTGGCAACAGAGGAATGGGTTGAGTGGAATTCCTCTGAAGGCCATTTGTTGGGAGACAAGTGGGTTTCCTTGTACAGTTGTTTGTACAAGGGGTCCAATCCAGCATGGCACTGCTGCTTATGTTCTTATGCTTACACTCTCAGATTCTTATGAGATACGAACACTAGGAAACCTATGAATATTTGTTCTGCATTAGATTCCACTGAATTCAAAGGTTTTTACAGTCCTCACTTAAAGACCATTCGTCCAGTGACTGTTTGAAGTTACAACAGTGCTGAATGAATATTTATGACTGGTAGTTATGGCCATTGCAGCACCCCCAGAGTCACATTATCAAAATTCGGGCACTTGGCAGCCCGCCCACATTTATAACCACAGGGTGCGCTTCAACCCCACCCACTCGCCTATCTCTGCTCTTTTGGCCGCCCTGCCCTCTGCCATTCTTCATCGTCTTCTTCTTCCTGCTGATGCCGAGGTGTGCCTGGCCGAGGCAGCTGCTGGCCATGTGACACCTCTGTGTGGCCTTGCACAGCCTCCCTGAGGCCTTAGGAAGGCCACATGCAGCCAGCAACTGCCTCACAAAGGGCCAGGCCAGGCATGCCTTGTCAGCAGCAGGAGGAAGAAGATGGTGAAGGTCACTGGGGGGGGGGTGAAGGACAGGGCGGCAGGAGTGGGGGAATACAGGGTGGCCTAAAGGCCAGAGATGGCAGGAGAGATAGGTGGGTGGGGGGAGTTGAAGTGAAGGTGAGCGAGGCAGGGCAGGAGAAGTTTGAGGTCCTGGCCTAACGACCACATCTGGGACTACTAGAACTGCCACTGCTAAGCAGTGAGGTCACATGATGTTTTGCCGAAGGACTGCTTTGCTTAGTGATGAAAGTCTGGTCCCAATTAGGGTTGTTAAGTGAGGACTACATGTACTCTCCAAGTAAGTATGGTTAGAACGGTTAACTCTCTTCCACGGGATTTTGCTGTGATCCCAGAGTTAGCAAATAGATATCCAAATTAGCCAGTCATCCCCGATCTTCCAAGAATTTGTTCTCTGCTCTTTTAAAATCATTTAAATCAATGTCCATTACAATATTTCATACCAGTAAATCCCAGTTTAAATATACATTGTATAAAAGAAATACTTCCTTTTACTGGCCATGAATCTCACTTAGTTTTAATGGATGATCCCTAGTTACAACACTGAGAGAAAAAAAAAAACCTCTGTACCTACATTATCCATTTTATGCTTTTATATACAGTACCTCTACAATATAACTCTACCTTCTTCACTGAGAAACAGCTGTTCTAGCCTCTTAATTACTCTAGTTGCCTCCCTCCTTTTGCATTTTTTCTCACTCTACAAAACCTTTTCTGAAATGTGATTTCAACACCTATCCATAGTATTCCAAATAGAGTGTCATTATAATACCTAAATGAATATACTGGCTGTTTTATTTTTAGTTCCCTATCCAATGATCTCAAAAGTATAATCTGCTTTTTATACACTTTTTACTAAGATCAGTCAGATATAGTCCATGTATGGATACAATAATTTTTTTTGCTTCTTCTACAAGCACACAAACTCTTCACTTCAGCTTTTTTGTAAACTGAGATTAAACGAAGAATTCTGTACATTGCCCATAGTTCAGTTTCAACTGAATCAGGAAAGTCTGGTTCCCAACTTTAAAACCGAAGAGAATCTAGTCAGCTTTTGAAATGGGGTGAAACTTGTTTTGAAACTGACAAATAAATATTTCCAGTTAAACTGAAATGGCAACTATGTGTTCATTATAGATTTATTCACTGAATTTAACAATAGCACAAAGAGAAACAAAGGGGCTATATGTACAAAAAAAGGGGTTTATTCACATTAAGAAGAGATGAAATCACTCAAGCCATGCTATAAAATCAATGTGGAATAAATTGATGTTAAGGGTATATTTATTCTTTCTAAATCCCCTACTATTCAATTAGGTTAACACTTCAAAATAAAACTGTAAAGGCAAATAGAAATCCTATGCTGAATATAGAAACCCACAGCAGCACACTATGCTGGCACTGAAAGGCTACTGGAATAACTTCCTAAAACTATAGTGAAGAGAATGTGGTTGTTTTAATTATTATGCCTTCAGAAGAGGTTTTACAGTACTATATAAGTATTTAATTTCTGGATGAGTCAAGAAGTAGCAGGCTGTTAATGGCTGAAGTCAACAGGCACACAAACTCACTATTTCTTCACTGCCATGTTGATAGCAACTTCACAGCCTATTTTCTTAAAAGACATGGAACATAATACTGCAACCCCAACTAGAAGAGAATTCAAAATCATATTGATCTTGTCCAGGTCAACTGATTTTCTATAGTAAAATCTCAAACATTAAGTATTTCAGCAAAAGATATCTGTTTGAAATCAGATATTATGATAGAAAGGTGGGAAATGCTTGCTTTAATTCAGACTGAATCTTTGTGACTACTTGTGTTTAAAACTATCTAGAATTATTTTTTCAGGAATTTTGTAAAAGATATTTTACAAAGCCAATATTCTTTTAAACTGAAGAATGTAAGAAGTAGAATGCACAGCGTACTTCAGAAGACAGGATTTCAAAGATAGGCCCAAACCCCTCTGCTTATATTAAGATACATGAATTACAGATGAAGAGAGTGAAATCAGAGTTCAGTTTTGATATCTACCCTTGTGTAAAATGGCTTAAAGAAAACCAGGACTATTTTTACCATGCTTTTCTGAAAAAGCCATAGTAGTTGATTCGTCCATTACACTAAATAATAATGAGCAGTTCAAACACCAGAGTAAACTAAAATAAACAAAGAACATGATGACCACAACTAATTTCATACACACACACACAAACACACATTTTATTATTTGTATATATCTAAATGTCAAAAGAAAAATACAACGTATTTCATACATATTCTATTAATGTACAAACATCAATGACAGTAGTAATCAAGGAATCAAATGCAATGCAAACAAAGTATTCATTTTTAAAGTCAGATACATAAAGAATAGCTAAGTGGTGATGCAATGCTAAATTATAGTTTAGAATCAGTTGCTAGTGTGTTTCCCTCCCCTAGCACAGCCATAGGGTATCAAAAACATTTGCTCCTTTTTTTACTCAAACTTACTTTAATATTTATAACCAAATTGGGACAAAATGGTGTATAATGTGTTTCTGAAAATGAAAATTTCAACCAGGGTTTATAACCCTGGTGTGGTTATATAATTAAATTAAAGCTAAGTGCAGTTTCTTTTTTCAGACATTATGTTGCTCTGTGATTAGTTGAAAATGGAAGAAAATACAAGTGTTATTCTCTTTATGGTCATCCCAGAAGAAGAAATGGATGGAGGATCAGGATCAAGAAAGTTATAGTAAACCATGATTTACAGTTCCCTTTCAAATAGTCCAATGATTTACTGAAGAGAAATGTTACTAATCAGTTTCAAGCTGATATAGTTCTTCAGAGAGAAAGATTATATAAAACAGCTGACATTACAGCATGGAGCAATCTTAGCAAACATATTATTAAACCATAGATTAGCATGAATCAAGCTACATGATGTCTATGTATGTTTTAGAATTGTACTACCTAGGAAATACTTCTGGAAGAGACTACACACAATTTGCTGTATACACATGAAACAGCTTCTCTTTTAGCAACTGGACTTAACAATAACATTACAAAATAAACATTTCATGCATTATTCTTTTTTCTAGGGAATTTCTCACAATCTGAATCAATTGCATATCTAACAGATGAATAGAGGTGTTCAGAACTAAATCCAAGATTCTGTTCTAACTGAAAATATGCACACTTTCTCTGCAAGTTAGGAAACCAGGTGTCTTAATATAGTTTTATATACTCAATTGTCTGGTAATTATAAATACTGATATGACTGTTATTTGTGCCAGTGAGGTTTATTACAATAGTTTTCTGAAATAGTTCAAATATTATACATCAAGGATTTACTGATGTTTAGGTACATCAACACAGCATAAACAGAAACTTTCTCAGCAAGTTAACAGTCTAATTGGTTACCAAAGTTCTAGTACAGATGAACGTAAGTTCAATTCTGTCCATAATAATGAATTACCTTTAAGAACCTAGCAGTTACATACAGAATGACCTATCACCATTGCTAAGAGATAACTCAAGGGGATGGGTGAAACAAGTCAACCACAAAACTGAAGTTCAAAGACCACTGAATCAACTGGACTCCAACGCAGTAAGCTTATGAATACAAGCAACTGCAAAGTTAAGGCCCAGCAATTAAAGTAACTAAGCATCATGCCAATTAATGGACTATCTAAGATCAGAAAGTTTCTAGGAAATATGCATACTGAGTAGATATTTCCTTCCCAAATCAAGCATCTGCAATAATGTATTACCTCTGAAATGTTTTCTTTACAATTATTTTCTAGGAATCCTTTAAAAGGATTATTTTCAAGTATTTCAGATAGTTTCATAAAAACTGTCTTCATTAAACATGTGTACACCATTCATACAGAAACTCAAAGTTCTAATTTGGTTACTAAGAGGCACAAGACAGTCTGTGACGTCATTAGAATGTTGAGGTAGCTCTTAATGAAATGGAGAGAGTATAAGTGGCTGCTTGTCACAGTAACACTGGAGCAAAAGACTTTGTTAAACTGAATGTTTCAGTGTAAGATGAAGAAAGTTTCAGATATATTTGGAATAACCAGGTATGTCAACTTAGCCATCTGAAGAAATAAAGCCATCTTAAAGATAAATAAGCTCAGGGTATGGATACCTCCATGACTACCTTCTCTGAGCTGTCTCTACCCATCTAGTAAGATCTGGGAGAGAGGGTTTGCTGAAAGTCATGCTACCAGGGGAACAGCATGTTCAGGGACCCTGGACTCAAGCCTTCTCAGTGATGACTCCCTCCTATGGAACAGCTTCCCACAGATATCTGGACCACCCTATCTACTGCATTCTCAGAGAGCTGTACAATCATAGCTTTTTAAAAAGGCATTTGGGTGTAAGTAAGATTATGCTACTCTGACTGACTGAAATTGCTGAACTATTTAAAGTTCAGAACTCTTCAGTTCATATTTCTCTTTACATCACACACATAGACGCAGGCCAATACCATAGAACAGACAAAGAAAGCTGTCCCACCCATGTACCTTCATAGTGACCAAAAAGATTAAAAAATGTGGATACTTTTTCTTCCCTAGATCTTTATTGTTGTCTCAATGATTTACATTTTTTAAAAGAAAGAAGTCCTTAAAGCTTCTAGGCCACTGATGAAGTTCAAAATGTTACTTCAGAGTCTTTTTTTAATCTGTCACAAAATGATTATTTTGAGAAAAATAAAGCATATAAGGTAATCCTTTACTTTATTTATAGATGCAATGTTTTACTTCCCCAATTAAACCTCTAGGTAGTTAACAGCAAAACATACAACAATCCACAGAAAAGCTCATAACCAATATAAAGAGGTAGAAATGATGGCTGAATTACCATCAGCTCAGATCAAATGCTCACTTAGGACACTTTCCAGAAAGCCCAAAGCAAAGGGACTAGCTTCATTTCTGGTTGCAGTGTGTGTTAATATGCTTTCTACTACAGATTAAATATTCTAGACGTGACGGACTCGTCCCTGGGGGAGCTGGGGGTGTTGACGACCGACAGGAAGCTCTGGCGTGGGCTGGTCCATGAAGTCACGAAGAGTCGGAAGCGACTAAACAAATAAACAACAACTACAGATTAAAGTTACTATGGTAACTAATCATTTTGGCCAGGTGAAGAGGTTAAATTTAATTGTCCCCTTTTCACATGTTAATGGTTGCATTGCCCAAGGGAGGAACTTGCCTGAACTTGTTTTAGTTTCAGTTTCCCTTCTGTGTAGGCTTGCAGAGAATATGCATCTGAGAGAAATCTTGTCCTAACAGCCAGGAACCACGCTGAGACAAGGAATAGGTCTCTAGTGTTTTATTACTGCTACATAACAGAAAATCCTAACAAACTGAAGAAGCGTGGGAAAAACCCAGACACATAAACCCCAAAGGCTAAGGCGGGCCTGATCTGTGTCTCTTTGAATGGATACCTAATTCCTCAGTACTATGCATGCGCTTTACAACCTGGATGGGAGCCCCCTGCTCGCCATCCTTACTCATGACATCACCCTCCCCTCCAGATTCACATTCCATTTCAGCCCCCTCCCTTCCAGAGGCTTGATAAGATTCGACGTCTCCTTCTAAGGTCCCATGGGAACTGGGCAACGATGGAAAGTCTTCAAAGGAAAACTCCTCCAAGGACGAATCAGTGCTGCTCTCCAGGTCTGATAACGCTTCTGGCCCAGGTGGCCGCTGCTGGAAAATAGCTAGATAATTAGAAGAGTCGTCCCCCCTGCCCCCTGGGAAATGCACGCCTGAGGTGGAGGGCTGCGCCCCCCCTCCTCTGTAACTGGAGTCAAGGCTTCAGGCGGGGGTGGAAGGTGCAAACTTACAAATTCCTCTGCCTGCTCATCCAAGTGAGGAATCTCTGGTAGAGTGCGAGGCTTGGGTTTGTGAGGGAAAAGCTGATGGAATCGATGAACCAGTGCTGGAGCATGCACATCTCTGGCATTTTCCCACGTGCACTCTTCCTCAGGGTACCCTTTCCAGTGTATGAAATATTGGATGCCCCTTCCCCTCCACCTAGAGTCCAGAATTTCCTCAACTTCGTATTCCTCCTCCCCCTCCACAATTACTGGAGGGGGGGGCAGTTGCGATCGTAAGGCACTTGGGGGAGGGTCTTTGGCTAGCAATGATCTGTGAAACACTGGATGGACTTTCATGGATGCTGGTAGCTGAAAAAGACAAGCCACTGGATTTATCTGCTGTACCACAGTGAAAGGGCCCACAAACTTAAGAGTCCAATTTCTTGGAGGGTCTGGTAGAGTTCAAAAACTTGGTAGAGAGCCACACTCTGTCTCCTACTGCAATCGCTGGCCCCTCTTGTCTGTGAGCATCTGCAGCTCTCTTGTAAGCACTCTTTGCCCTGTTCAGCTGCTCCTTTAACAACTCCTGTGCGGCTTGTTGCTCTTTAAGAAAATCAGCTGCGGCTGGAACAGTTCCCTGCTGGGAGGAGGTGGGCAACACCTGAGGGTTAACCCCGTAGAGTGCTTGGAAAGGAGACATCTTGGTAGAGGCCTGCACAGAATTATTATAAGTAAATTCTGCCATGGGGAGTAGGGCTGGACAATTGTCTTGCTGATAAGTGGTGTAACACCTGAGATACTGCTGTAACCATTGGTTAATTTTCTCGGCTTGCCCGTTACTAGCAGGATGATGCGATGATGACAGGTGGATCTGGACCCCTAATGACTGGAAAAGGGCCCTCCAGAACCTGGAAGTGAACTGTGGGCCTCTGTCACTCACCAAGTGATTCACCATGCCTCTATACCTAAAAACATGGTCCATGAACAACTGCGCTGTGGCTTGTGCAGATGGGAGGCCCTTGCAAGGAATAAAATGCGCCATTTTTGTGAAAAGGTCCAGCACCACTAGTATGGAAGTCAGCCCCTGGACCGGGGGTAAATCAGTGATGAAATCCATGGAGATTGTATCCCAAGGCCTACTGGGGGTGGGTAGGGGTTGCAAGAGTCCTGTGGGCTTCCCTGGGAGAGGCTTGGCTTATCTGCAGGTGTGACAAGAAGCAACATAACCCTTTATGTCTGCAGTCATCTTAGGCCACCAGTAGTCTCTCAGAGCTCTATGGAGAGTTTTGAAAACACCTCCGTGGCCTGCCGTTTGATCGTCATGGCAAAGTCTCAGCACTTCTTCCCTCAATGAAGGGGGAATATATAATCGCCCACTATGCCAGAGGATTCCTGCCTCCACATTGAATGGGTGGGCAGTGTCTTGCGGGCCACTCTGGAGGTCATCCATCCTGGCCCTGGCATACGGGTCCTGTTGCTGCTGAGCTCTGACTCTTGTAAATAGGTCCTCTGCTTGTCTGCCTGCTGCTAAAATCTCTGTTTGGTTCCCCCTTATAGACTGATCAAATTTGTGAGGTTGTAATATAGTAGCCTGTACCTCCTGGTGAGTGGCGGGGGTTGCCTGAAAGGATCGAGACAGGGCGTCTGCCAAGCAGTTTGGTGCCCCGGGCACATAAGAAACAACAAAATTGAAACGGGAGAAAAACTGGCTCCATCTGATTTGGGGTGGGGTGAGGGATCTGGTGTTTTGTAGAAGCTGTAAATTCTTGTGATCAGTGCAAACTTTCACAGGAAAGGCTGCACCTTCTAGCCAGTGCCTCCACTCTTGGAATGCTGCTTTAATTGCCAGCAACTCCTTGTTAAAAACATCATAGTTTCTCTCTGCTGGTGAAAGCATGCATGAAAAAAAGGCACACGGAAGCAATGTATTCTGGGTTTTGTTTGTATATTGCAATAACACTGCCCCAATGGCAATATCGGAAGTATCTGAATGCATTATGAATTGCTTCGTGGGATCAGGGTGTCTTAACAGCGGCTGGGATGCAAAGCGTTGCTTAAATTTTTGGAAGGCTGCTTGTTCTCCCTCCCCCCAAATGAATTTTGATCCTTTCTTCAAAAGCTGTGTGAGGGGTCTAGCCCTGTCACTAAAGTTTTTTATGAACCGCCTGTAGAAATTGCAAAATCCTAGATATCTTTGTACTTCTTTAACATTTCGGGGGGGTGGCCAAGAGAGAATTGCCTGGACCTTAGAAGGATCCATGGATATGCCTTCTGTTGATACCTTATAGCCCAGGAAATGTAATTCAGTTAAATCAAAGGCACACTTCTCTAGCTTGGCGAACAGCTTGTTCTCTCTCAGTCTTTGTAAGACATTGCGTACATGGGTTACATGAGTTGTAGTATCCTCAGAGAAAATTAATATGTCATCTAGATAAATGACCAGATACTTATCTAGTAAATCAGAGACAATTTGATTCATAAATCAGGAAAATATGGCTCCTGCATTAGACAAGCCAAAGAGCAAAACAAGGTACTCAAATTTACCAAACCTGGTGTCGAAGGCAGTTAGATATTCGTGCCCCTCTTTCATCCGGATCAGATTGTACGCATTCCTGAGATCCAACCTGGTAAAAATGCGTGCTTTCTGTAAGCGATCCAGCAGACCAGAGATTAGAGGCAACAGGTAAGTTTCTTTTTTTGTTAGTTTATTTAAAAAACTGAAATCGTGGACCACTCTCATGGGTGTCTCCTGGTTTGCAGGTGCCAACGGGTCAGGCTTCTTTGGTACGAAGAAGGTAGGAGCAGACGCTGGGGAAGTAGATGGTCGGATGAACCCCTTTTGGAGATTAGAGTCCAAGTAATCCTTTAAGGTGGCTAGTTCCTTGGGAGACATGGGATATTCCTTCCTTGCTGGAATCCTGGCTCCTGGTATCAACTCAATGGTGCAATCACAGTCCCTATGGGGGGGTAGTGCTGTGGCCTCTTGTTCGCTGAAAACGTCTGCGAAATCTGCATACTTGGCTGGCAACTGGACCCCCCCTGCTTCCGTGACTGCGTTGGTTGCTGGAGAGCGGAGAGCGGCTTGAATCTTGTGGTGCTGGCATTCCTTAGCTGGGAAGGAGTTTGCTCCCGTAGTCCAGTTCAGCAATGGGTTGTGGATCCTCAGCCAAGGCGTGCCTAGGATTACAGGCACATTAAGCGATGCAGTAACATAAAGCTGGATCCACTCAGTGTGGTCTCCCGTTGTCAGTTGCACCGGTTCTGTGAACCTTCTAATCGGCCCTGCCTTGAGGGGCTGGCCATCAATGGTCTCCACTTCTATGGGACATGGCAATTCTATGGTCGGGATGTTGAAGTCTTGTACGGTCTGCACATCAATAAAATTGGTTGAAGCTCTGGAATCCACGACGGCCTCTAGCTTGACCTGGTGCTCTGGGTTGACGTGCATTATGACTGGTAAGTAGTAAAAGGATTGCCTGGAATCCTCGGAATGAGCCCTCCTTAATTGATTGATGGTCTCCATGCTGAGCTCTGTGGAGGGAGACCGACGGAGTTTCCCTGGTTGGAAGCAGAGGCGGAGATGGCTCTTGTTTCAGCTGCTTGCCCTGGGGGTCTTACTGAAGTTGCTTGGCTTCTTGCTGGGCAAGCTCTCACCATGTGCCCCTGGGCTCCGCAGTAAAAACAGAGGGCTCTCTCTCTCCTTCTCTGCCTCTCAGCCTCAGAAATAAGCCTCCTGCTCACCCTGATCTGCATCGGCTCCTCTGGTCCTGAGTGAGTAGATGCTACGGAGAGAGCTGTAAATCCTGGAAGCGCTCTGAGGGCCCTGTTTCTCCCCGGCTGCATCTGTCGGAGCTCTTCTAGCCTGGCATCTATGACCACAGACAACTGATATAAGGCTTCTAGGTTAGCTGGTGTTCCCTGGCGCACTAATTCATTCTTAATTTCTTCATCCAGCCCCTGTTTGAATTGGTCTTCTAATGCACTCTCATTCCAGTCCAGATCTCCTGCTAACAACTTGAAATCAGCAATGTAGATTCCCACCCTCTTGTTACCTTGCTTGAGCTTCCGAATTTCCCAGCTGGTAGTGACCTCTCTGATCGGGTCGTCAAAGTGTGCTCGGAACCCTGCCAAAAAGTTCTGGTAGTCGTTGAGAATCGGGTCGTTGTTCTCCACCATGGGAATAGCCCATTTGGCTGCTGGTCCCTTTAGCAGACTTAGGATGAAGGTGACTCTGGTTAAGTCTGTGGGAAACTCTGCCGGTCTGCTGTCGAAAAACATTGTGCACTGTGTGAGAAAGGTTCTCAACTGTCCTGCTTCTCCTCCAAACTTCTCTGGTAGACTGCCCTGGGATCTCAAGACTACTGGTGGAGCTGCTGTTGCTGCTGCTGGCGCCGGTTGTGGGTTAATCGGAGCTGGTTGTTGTAACTGCTGTAGCATGGCAGCTTGTAATGTGTTGACCTGTAGATCTACCTGTTGTTGGTGTTGTTGCAGGGCTGCTACCAATTGTTGGATGGCGAGCCGAATTTCTTGGTTTTCTGAAGACATTTCCAAATGTCTCCCCTTTAAATTCTTTGTTCCTCCCTCTTTCGATGGGAGTAGGGGTTTGTTAGGATTGATGTCCTAACAGCCAGGAACCACATTGAGACAAGGAATAGGTCTCTAGTGTTTTATTACTGCTACATAACAGAAAATCCTAACAAACTGAAGAAGCGTGGGAAAAACCCAGACATATAAACCCCAAAGGCTAAGGCGGGCCCGATCTGTGTCTCTTTGAATGGATACCTAATTCCTCAGTACTACGCATGCGCTTTACAGCCTGGATGGGAGCCCCCTGCTCGCCATCCTTACTCATGACAAATCTCTTCTCTCAGCAAACAGCCTTTAAATATGTTTGTTTTCTGTAAATAACAATTATTTTTATAGAAATGCCTGGTGTGTGACTTTTCTGATCTCTCCTGGGCCAAATGCTTTCTAGCACTCTGCCAAAAATGTGTTCCACAATGTTAGGGCAGCAACAGAGAAGGACTGCCTTCTGGTAGATATATTTTTACCTCTTGGAATGACAGGACTTTAAGCAAGTTCTCTTTGCAAGGCAGTCCCTAATGAAACCCAGTGCTGCACCATATAGGACTTTATATGCAAAAATCAACACTCTTAATTGGGTTAATAACAATGACAATCTGCTGCTTGACCAGAAAATGATCTACATGTGACAAAGGACAGATGTCAGTTTTATAATTCAGATCGTAACTCATCTGCTCCAAAATAAAGATCAGATCTAGTTTGTGCCCATCTATGTACGTGGACGCTGAGATTTCCTGGGACAAAATCATGGTCATTATGGAGGCCATAAATACCCAAGCCATTCAAGACCCTCAAAGATTGAAGTCCTGCGGCACCAAAAGCCTGGGAGATTCCAACACCAACCCCAGAATATAGTCCAGAAATCGCAGGAGGGCTGTTCCTAAGCAGCAAGACAACTGAACAGCTATAGAAACCCTATCTTGTCCTGACAGCCCATCTTCATGTATACCTATTCTTAGTCATTCATCTCTGGAACAATGCTACTGGTCACTGCCAAGGTGCTGATCCTATTTCCCCTTCCTATCCTTGGTACTGCAGCTGCTGCTATAGAACCTGAGCCCCCAAGAAAACCTATCTGCCATTCAACAGGGCAACATCACCATCATTGCACAACCAAGTCTCAGTAATACATGTCAGGTCTAGATCTTCCTCCACCACTACACTGTGGATAGATGTGATCGGGTTTCATACAGACTTGGCCTTTACCAAGGGAGCCTAAGGTATCCAATGATTCAATCACCCTGGTGGAACTACTAAGTTAGAAGGGCCCTGTACCACTCTGTGGGACCCTCTTCTGTAATGGCCACTCAGTGTTCCTCACCATATTCTCCTGTGCCTGTCACTGTCTCACTGCCTTTACTCCCAACACAAGTACTCACACCTTTGCTTTTCAGCAATCCATTCATTTCTGACACAACTCTATGTATTCTCAGCTCGAGGCTGCAAAGTGCAAGGCCACTTTGTATAGGAGAAATCAAGCACATCACCCACTCAAGTGAAAGCCCATTTACTCCAACCATCCCACTCCAACTAATAGGTATATAATAACAATACATACTCATATTCAACTAATCCCCACTCCTCCTAAACCTATAGTCTGAAAACCACTCAGCAGCCCCAGGGATCTTTGCACACGTAATTCTCTTCCTCCTCCAGTTTTGACACTACTGAGAAGCTTCAGGGTATATTACATAAACACAGTAAAACATTTATATTACTCTTCTCCACTATCCCACCCTTGGCATCCTTCACTCTCTTGACCTTATTCTAACTACAGTCCAAGGAAAGAAATAACTTGCCCCTCTATCTCACTGTCCTTGCCCCTCCCTATACACTTTTCTTCCAAGCCTGGCTTTGACCCAGGATGCAAGCACTGTCCTCTATTCTATGGCAGATCATCTTCATTCTAATTCAATACTGAATCAAACCCACAACAGTAGATGCTATCTCACACCTGCTGCTTGCCTCCAATTTGACTCTGAAGAGCTATCTACATTCACCTCTCTTTTCACCATACTCTCTTCCTCCTCCTCGTTCTAGCTTTCTGGCATCTCTAAATCAGCAGATCAGCCAATGTCCAACAGCAGCCTAACTCTCCATAGTTCATCTCTTCATAGCTGCAGCAATCCTGAAGCCCATAAAATTTGTTCCTGACCAGCTGCCCCTGGCATGAACCACCCAGCATTTCTTCAGCCATCTGCTCTGACAATATTAGCAATCTTCCTTGGCCTCGAAAACTACTTTTGTACTGCTTTTCCATGCTGACATCTTCCCAGAGATAAGGATGGGGCCCTCTCTCCTAGGGTTCCGAAAAGCTCTGAAAACCTGGCTTTGGTCCCAGGCCTAAGGTTGATGTTAATTATTTAATGGCCCTGTTTTGTTTTGTTGATTTTGTTGTTTATTAGAGCATTTTAGTCTGGGCTGTCTAATGTTTTTAGCTGTTTTATGTTTTTTCTAGTCTCATATGTTGCCCAGAGTCCACTGATGTTGGGTGACCAATAAATCTAAATAAATAAATAATTTCTTTTCCTCCTCCCTTCTCAACATCAGGCATCCAATTCCATCCATCCTTCCTATCACTGATGTCCAACAATGCCTCACTTTTTCACTTCCACACCCTCATTTTTATGATCTTATAAATTCCAACTACCTTAGTATTCTCCATAGAGGTTGAAAACTTACTGCTGTAGTTGTACCTATAAAACTCTCTTAAACATTTCTACAAAAACACCACATTTGCACTATGCATTACAGGAAACCTCCAATCATGGGGTTTTGTTTTGGTTTTTAGTTCACTATATAGCAGTAAAGAAAGTAAGAAAGTTGCCACACATAAAGAAAATAACTAATTTCACATCTCTGGATAGCTTAATATTTTCCATGGAGCTTTTGATTTACTCTTTAATTCTAACTGTTCAGACAGTTTGCCAAGCAGGACCAATTATTTGGATTTTTAAACTGGTTATATGCCAACACACTGTTTTACAACATGAGAGTATAACTTGCTCTGGTTATACGAACTTGTTGCAAAAAAGGTATGAAAGCTTTACTTATGTAGCATAGTAAGAATGATTCAAGGAGTTGGATACAGAATTGAATGTGGTCACAACAAAACTAAAAGATTAGATATGGCCTTGGCATGATAGGACAGAAGCTATACAGTCTCACATTGGGAAGGTTTGTATCATCTTATAATCTATAAGCATTTTATATATTTATAAGAATATTAAATTGACATTAGAAATGAAAGTGTATTTTAGGTTACAAATTTTTGCTTCTCATTAGTCATTGCTGGAATCCTCAAATGCTAATTTCTGTTCTTCCCTGTTCCTGTCCTATCTCCCATCCATCTTACAGCACCCCGTTTCTCAACCAGCTTGGTGTGAATGGTTTGGGCACAATCCCCATGAATTCTTTGGTGTACATAAAGAGGCACATTTCTGCTTCCCCTTGGCTTGCCTCCAGCCTGGGGGGAAAAAAATCTTTTTTTTTTTCTTCCTGTCATTAGATTGTCCCCTCTTTCCTCACCTTCAAATTTAATGGACATTTTGCTTTAACAAACATCCTGTCCACCAAATAAGCTGTTAAATCAAGGTTTGTCTGTAATGCTATTACATATTCCTTTTCTTCAAAGTTTTTTCCCATTTGACCATTGCCAGTATTTCCATGCATATAATCACATACTTTACCATGGGTTTTAGTACTGTAAGGCTAACACATAATCAGTTCATACTGTAATCCCATGACAGTTTGCCAGACAGATGGCCAGTTTAGTCTAGTGGTTAAGGTTCTGGGCTAAAAACCAGGAGTCTGTGAGTTCTAGTCCTGCGTTAGGCATGAAAGCCGACTGGGTGACCTTGGGCCAGTCACTTTCTCTCAGCCCAACTAGGTGCAATGTAGACTAGCCTCCTCATGGTGCACCCCGGGCAACGTGACTTGTCACGGCTAAATAGTCCACACATCTGGCTGCTGGACCTCACAAGGATTTCCCAGCAAGAAAAAAAAAAAGCAGCATGAACACCGAACTGCTATGCCATACGATTAAAAAAAAACACCTTGCCAGATTACATGCAATCATTTCTTCCCTATTTGATGTACACAGTTGAATTTATGTCTCAGATATGATTATACAAGCTCAAGGATTCAAGAGCCACCTTGCAGCTGGCAATATCGAAAGGATGAAAACATCTAGAAATACGGACTTCAACTTTCAGGAATTCTTCAACAAGCATAGCCAACAGCTAAGCTGGCTGGTCTAGATGAATTCTTACATTAATTATTGAAGTATGGTCATCAAAGTATTTCATTTTACATATAGTGCCTTGCATTCATTCAGATACTATTTGGCACTGACTCTTAATATATTTTATTCTGTTAACATATATGTCCAACTCATCTCTAAGTGGACATAATTTTGAATTTTTTTATCCTCTGAACTACTTATATTGTCCTGCATTTTTTTTAATTATACAAAAGATTTCACACTATTTATACAAAATGAAGAATCAATCCCTATGTGATAGAATGTTGGTTGACTCAGAGGAGGAAGAGGAGAATGCCAAGCTGTTGGAGGAAAGATATGTGAGTCCTGGGAAAATAGAAAACACGAGAAACCTAACTCTGCCATGACTGGGATAAGTATAAATTGAAGTAGAGAGGGTTTCTGTCAGGTTTTCAAGATTCTGTTCCTAACCACTTTAAAGTACATTCCAAAACTTTTAGTGACTCCCATTTCCTGACTTTTCCCATCACAAAGGCCTGACACTCTGCTCTTTATAATCTGATGTTGGCATATTTTACTAAGTTTTTTCAATACATTGTGTGTATAATAATTTGAAAAATACAAAAAATATATTCACATGCAAAACTCTATGATTGTTATTATTTCTCTATTACACCAATCAAATCAGTTGATTGTTTCTTTATAAATAAAGCTATCCTGATTTCTAGCCGTAATTCAGTTTCCATCTGGAAATATATTCATTGTTTGGAGTATTTTGCTCTAATATTTTTCTAAACATAGACAAGTTTATAAGTCTTCCTTTTTGCATTTGCATTTCACTATTTCATGACTCAGAAATACAGTATTTAATGAATGGTTGACATTCAATGTTGTCAGATAGTATTAGGTTTAATGTTTTTACACTGTCCAAATATTCTCATACACTACTTTCTCTTGATCTGGAACTGTTTCCTTCTTTATCAGCAGTAGGCAACCTACATCAATTCAGCAGCATGGTTTCCCTGTCAATTTGAAGCAGCATATTTACATATACAGTTCTACACTTCAGGAAACACAGAATTATCAACAATGATAATTTCAGATCAAGCCTAAATTCTTTTACTGTTTTCCAAACTGTCATGTACAAACTAATTTTAAAAAACAGCAAAAGAAATAGTTCCAGGAAGCAAAGTCCATGTTTTGGTTTTACAAGTCTATTTTAAAAAAAAAAAGTACAAAGAGAAAAGTACGAACTCTTTCCTTTTCTCATATAAAAAGCACTTAGTCAAACAAATGTCACCAAATTAAGTCAGGAATAAAAATGTAAAATAACTATACTTTCATACAAGAAGTTAGGAAAAAGTGTTTGGATAACCTGTGTATATGCAACTTTCATATTACGCTTCATAAGCCTGTTAACAACCCCCTCCATCCCAAAAACACAGCTGGTTTTGCTAATCCTTGCATTTTTTTTAAACTATACCAATAATGGAATACTAATGGTAAAAACAAACTGTATTTGGGAAAAAAGTTTTATATAGGTGCTGTTTTATCGGATTGTTGTATGCCACCCAGAGTCACTTTTGGTGAGATGGGCGGCCATACAAATTTGATTGATTGATTGATTGATTAAATAAATAAATAAATCTCTGCTCATCTAATCCAATGAGAATAACAAGCCCCAACAATCCTTCTAACCCTGTATCAGGGAGAAATTAGCAGGCTATGGTTTTACCAGTTGTAAGAAATAATTGCAAAAGCTGGATCATAAGAGGGGCTAAAAAACTGATGCCTTTGAATGCTGGAGAAAATTGTTCAGAATATCTTGGACCACCAGAATAAATTATTCAATATTAGTTCAAGTAAACAATCGGGAACACTAGTAAAAAAGTTAAAGCCTTAATATTTTAGACACGCAATGCAAAAGCAAGAATCACTAGAGAAGACCAGATTTTTGGAAAAATTGAAGGCGACTGAAAAAGAGACTAACAGAAGACAAGGTATCTACATATTATCACCAATGTCATAACCATGAGCTTACAAGAAGCCATAGTAGTAGTTACTGACAGACAATCCAGGAAAACTAATGTCTATCAGATCATAAGTCTGAAGTGAATGAATGACAAATACAGGGAGTCCTTGTTTAGCAAGCACAATTGGGACTGGCAATTTGGTCATTAAGCAAAGCAGTTGCTAAGTGAAACCACGACTGTGCTTACGACCTTACTTCAGCTTTGCTTTACAGACTTGTGAAGGTTGTAAATGTGGGCATTGGTCACAAAGTTACTTTTTCAACACCATCGTAATTGCAAACGGTTGCTGTCTGAGGCAGTCGCTAAACAAGGACTACTTGTACTATACTTGCATTTTATTTCTCAGGAGTACCATAAGCCATCAAACACAATGTAGAGCGCAACCTCAGTCTTTTCTCGAGTTTGTCGTTCATCTCAGTAGTTGTCTATACTTTAATAGTTCTTAATTCACTTCCTGAATAAAAACTGAAAAGCAGGATAAGAGTTTGGATAGATGTTGTGCTTTCAACAAATCACCAATGGGATTTTTTTCATTGTAATACTTTCCAGGAGAAAACTAACTGTATTGATCTTTTGCAAGAAATACACAAAAATCTGATGGCCCTTTGAGTCAAACTTTAATACATAATAAACCAATTAGTTTTCAGGTGCTATAAGACTCTTTGTCTTATATGTGAGAATGACTGTTTTCACCCTAGGTCAAACATGAGCAGTGGCATCCATGGGGCAAGGGACGGGGGGGTGACAGAACCAGCAAAATGTCAATCATAGTAGTGCCATCAAAGCCCAACCATTTTGTATGTGCACTGACATCATATACATGTCCAAACAGGTTGGGCTTTGATCATACTGCTGCAACCACCACCATGCCTGTTTTGACACCCCCCATGCAGATATCACTGAATATGAGATTAGCAGAGTGAATCAGAATTTATGGGGCCATGCTAAAGGCTGGATACAACAAGATAATCATGCTTTCTTCACAACTGCTCCAATTACTTTGAATCAGTGATAAGTTATATAAGTGATAATTATATCAAAAACAGATGAAAGATTAAACTATCCCTTCTCTTCTATTTTGTCTTGTATATTTTTATTTATTTATCAAACTTTATCACTACCCATCTCCCTCCCAAGGAGGGACTCTGGGTGGTTTACAATAAAAACAATATATAATTATTTCAGGTGCTTTTTCACAAACCTGCAACCAATACCAAAGGCAAAATACTTTGAAGTGGAAATGTATAGAAGTCCTTATCACTCACATCTCCCTTTTTGGGGGTTGCATTTAAACAATGAAGTATGTCTGGTTGGATACTGGAAACTTATTTTATAGTCTCCGTCCAAAGAAACAGAAAGCAGGTTAAGAACTTTAAAGATATACAAATGTGAACCTAAAGGGTAACTGTTTTTTGAAGTACTTCAACACAGATTAGTACAAATAATTCTATTAAACTTAATTTTGAATGTACTGTTCATATAGCATTATGTAGCTATTTTATATAACTTAATGAGTAAAATAGGGGTTGTCACCTTAAATTGTTTACACTTTAAAACTGCAGTAAAAGGGTAAAAAATGTGGAACAGAAAGGAAAAAATCCAAACCAATGCATTTACACTGTAGACCTAGCTCACTCATCACATTATGCCATACTTAACTTAATAAGCATCAACTGGTTACACTCATTCTAATGTGAGAATACTACTAGTTACTGCTTTAGTTAAGCCATAAACCATAGTTTGTAAACCGCAATAGATGGATACACAAAACATGCTAAATCAAAGCCAAGCAAGCTATATGGTGTCTTAATACAAAGTCCACAGCCTTTGTGAAGGCATGTATAGGCTTCATTTTGATTACAAAAAAATTGCACACCAAAAATATTTCTCTATAATTTTCTTTATAGAAATATGGTAATGATGACCCAGATTTTGTTTGGATACTACATTCCAAAAACTTAAAAAATTAGGCTAAGAATACTTTAGGCAAATCAATGAATGAAACAAAACAGCACAGAATCTTACGATATGATTAAAACTACTCTGTTTCTGCCTCCATCATTCTAAGGAAAAAATATACATAATTAATCTGGAATCCCATTTATATCTGATGTAACATCTTCTTGAAGTGTTAAAGCAGCCATGTTCTACTTGGTTGCTTCTTCCTCAACAGTATGCTCCTATGTGTTTACATATAAACAACACTTCCACTATGATTACCAGTGAAGCAGCTATGTATGTATACCAAATTTCCTGGAGGATGAAGATGCTTTAATGCTTAAACAGGTGCATTCTTTGGGCCAGCATGCTTTGTGAAGCTCCTTTATTGAATGCTTTGCACAGCATTATCTAGTTATCATACACAGAATTATTCAGCAAGCATTTATTGGAATTTTATTTAGGCATTGACAAGACTATCCCTGGCCTGATTTCCCCTGAGTGAGTCAAACTTAAAATCTCCCAATAAAATCCAAGATACTTGAGAACTCCTGGTTTACAAGGCAGAACACCACCAAAAATAAGC
Source organism: Candoia aspera (assembly GCF_035149785.1). Taxonomy (NCBI): domain Eukaryota; kingdom Metazoa; phylum Chordata; class Lepidosauria; order Squamata; family Candoiidae; genus Candoia; species Candoia aspera. The sequence continues at coordinate 32,168,612 of NC_086158.1, read as the reverse complement.
TAAATGTATTGATCACCGAGAATGGCAAAAATGCTACCTGAGTATAGTCCTTATCAACAATGGTTGTGTCGATCTACATGATTTTATGGTGCGAGTTACAAATTATTTAAGACAGAATGGTGCAATGGATGAAGTATCCTCACAAAGCATTTTGCGTATTTGAAACTTGAAGGTCCAAGCCAGAATAAAGCACACTTTTTCATAAATGCTTACCAATCATAAATGTGAATCTTTAAGGTATCACAAGAACCTCTGTAACCGTTTTGTGATACAATGTAATATCCAGACTGAAGTCACCGTGAATACTACAAAAAGTTTCTTGATCATCATCTTTTCTTCTATTATTCATAGTGTTATATTTCTAAAAGAGATTTTTTCTCCCCTAAGAGGGATAGAATAACTCAAATACATTAATTAATCTATCCATTTTGGTGTCTTGATCTACAACAAAGGTTGCTTACAATTTCTAAACCACAGAAATCCAAAGTAAGGCTTTCACATGCTTCCAAAAGATGCTACTAAGCTGTAATTTTTAATGTGATTTAAAGGCAAAACTATAAAATGAATGGTAAACTATAATATGATTGGATAATAATCATATTAATTATATTTAAATGTAAAAGAAATAATATTTTTTGTATTTTCAGTACTATTACCTTTTGCAGTGCTAAGACCATGAAACTCTCAGTCCTGAGAAAGTTTTACACCCTGATCTACATAAACAAAACTGACAATTACAGACTGACTCCATGTATTAAATATGAAGTAATTACAAAGTGAATAAAAGGCAAAGCTACAGAAATATGATTCCAAGAATGTTGAAAATATATCACTATATATGAGAGCAGATACTCAAAGAATATATATTATATATCTTTCAATGGCATGTAATTAAAGGCAATGTGACATTTCCATTTTTGTTCACAGTACATTTCTGAAATAAATGCCCACTGGTATTCACCCCAGAGTATTCAACATGGATGGAGAAGACATATCCTTCAACGCCTTGCCTGGTCTCTCACTGCAGAGAAGATATGTTCTTAAGAACTTATCACTGTTATTGAGGGTGGGAAGGAGATGGAAGAAAGCTCCCAGGCCACCAAGGCATTGCACAAAACATGCAACGTAAGCTCCTTCTGCAAGAACAGGAATAATAGATAGGAGACATGGACCAAGGTGTGTCTAACAGACTTCTAGCAGAGCAGCAGAAGGCTAATCTCATCAGAATAACATATTAAGAACCTCTTCTAATAATCGGCAATAAGATCATAACTTCATAAATATAACCTAATTATATGTTCACACTTGTAAGTGACCAATATAAATAATCTGCTATCAAGTCCTATGCACATGAACTCAGCATAAGATAGAGTTGTCACTTTGCATATGTAATTAAATAATTGATACTGACATTATAAACAAATTGTGCAATTTACAGTTACAGCATTGTTCTATACAAAGCCAGAAAATTTAAAACTATTTCAAAAATTGCCATGCTACTGTACAATAAATTCCATGTCTGTCCAGCTCAATTAATACATTAAACTTGAATCAATAGATTTTAAAATTAAGATGTCAAAACTTAATATGCATTCTACCAATGGGATGTTAATGATGAAGCCAGTTAAAATGCATATTGCATTGAACCATAATGGAGATTTAGTTTTAGCTTAACATAATGTGCAAGCCTATCTACAATTGTTTGTAGATATTTGTTTCTTTTGTGGGATGATCTGTGTATCAGCTAAGCAAAACATGCCATACTATTGTTCAGTGCAATGTATGTACCAGAAAAGAAGTTAATTAATTTTACTGTGGGTCTGAAAAATTCTGTTACCAGAAATACAAAATCTCACCCACATTTATTTATTTTTATCCCGCCTTTATTATTTTTATAAATAACTCAAGGCAGTGAACCTACCTAATACTCCTTCCTCCTATTTTCCCCACAACAACAACCCTGGGAGGCAAGTTCGGCTGAAAGAGAGTGACTGGCCCAAGGTCACCCAGCCGGCTTTCATGCCTAAGGCAGGACTAGAACTCTCAGTCTCCTGGTTTCTAGCCCAGCACCTTAACCACTAGGCCAAACTGGCTCTCAATACATTCAATACATTAATGACATTATCTGATAAATGTATCAATACTACACTACACATAATTAATATACCAACTGTGTAGCTCACTCCATATTTTTACAGTCCAACATTACTCCTCTTGATTTTCTAATATTGCTCTTTTGTTTGAACATACAGGATACTGATAGATAATCTTTGCTTTGCACACAGAATCAGTAAGTTTTATGGGAATTTCTATGTACTCTCCCTATGTCTACTGTAAAAATTCTAAGCCAGCTACTTTCAAACAAAATATAAAGGAAAAACTTTTAACGATCACTAATATGAAACAATTTCATGGGAGAAACAGTAATGCTCTGTTTTGTATGAAAACACTTTGTGAACATTCTTCACCCACCAACATTTTACAGGCTCATCTGTAAGAAAGAAAGCAGAATATTTATCCTGACTGCAAACTTTGTTTCTCTTGTTCAGTTTAACTCTTCTATACACTTAAGTATTTGCTGTATAGATCTCGTTTACCAAACTTATCAGACTACCAGAACATGCAATGAACATTTTCCTCACAATAGAATATTAAAATACTAAAGGTGTTTTTAGCATAGTTAGATATGTTTACTGCAGCAAAAATAACAAAACTTCCTTAAAAAGTAACACTTTATCCCTGAAAAAAATCCCAGTTTATGCAGTCAACACTTCAAGTCAGTCATTTCAAAATTAACTAAATTAACAGAAAAATACTACAGAATTTCATTGATTCCTAAGAAGCTGCTATTAGAAATACAGTTATAGAAATGCAAGAAGCTTTAAAGAGTATTTTGAGAGCAAATCTAGTGAAATAAGCAGAATGTAAATGTAGTAGTTTTTAAAAACCTGACTTGTTAAAATTGTGAATTACGTTAAGTCAGGAGAAAACTATATTGAATTTTACTAGGTTTCTGTGTAAGCTGGAATGGATACTAAGATTTTATTTTTAATCTAACTACTGCTTCAAAACATATTTTCAATAATGGAATTGTAGGCTGTTTGTACTGTTGTCAGTGACAGTTGCAAAATTATTTGTGTAAATGGGCATGATTTCTCTCTTTACAAAGGCCAACAATTATTTGCCACTACCTTCCTGAATCAATAATGAAACTTTTGCTTAGGTCAAAAAGAAAAGGTATTGCCTTTCAAATTTATACATACATGTACACAAACAGATTCAGTGAAAACAGATTCAAATATTGAAAATTCCCAAGCCTTCAGATTACAAAAAGCCTTAATGAAAGAATGTGTTTGTGTTTGTGTTTTCAACCTTCAGTTGAAGCAACTGTCAACTGAAATCATCACAAAGTCTGAAGCAATGTATGGAAGAAATCATTAAAAAAATCCTCCCAAATCACAACTATGCCCTACTTCAGAGCTAGGTTATTTTGCCTTCTGATTTCAAACTCTTTACTGTGTGCTGTTTCGTTTATCGATACTAGCGTCCAATAACAACTTTGCAAACATCCCAGGTGGGTCCGTTGACTGTCTGAGGTGCGACAGGTATGAGGCCGAATCCTGTGCGTTAATTTATTCTTCTCTGTAAAAAGGCTCGTACATTAATCAGCGTGATTAAAAAAACCAAAACAGCTAAGAGCAGATCGGCCCCCTTACAAAGGCCTAGGAGAAGCGTCCTTCCCTGGGGCAAATGACGGGCCCTCCAGCCTCCCTCTTCGTTTCCTGGTACGGAACTTGGGCTCTCATTGCTCGCCCAACCGCAGCACCCTGGCTTGCTGGATTCCCAAGCTGCAGGGCCGACTTCCTCCCCTCATCCCGGCCTCTAGAGTCGGTGACAGGCCGGGTCGAGGAAGCGAGAGAAAGAGTGCAGAGAGGCTCCCAGGCAAATTAGCCAGGCGAGGCCGGCGTCTCGTCCCTTCGCCAGGCCGAGCCAAGCCAGGCCCTGCGCAGCGACGCAGACTCAGTTCACTCACCGGGAATGCTCGGATCCGCATCTTGGTGTCCCTCCGGCTGCCCGTCCCCTTGCTCAGGTTCGACATTTTGGGGCTCGGAGAGAGCGGAGCCCCTGCCTGAGGACCAGGAGGAAGTGGAGAGGGAAAGGGATCGGGGAGAAGCTCCCTCCGGCAACAACAGAGGCGCCGGCGACCTTTACTCCGACAGTAGGCAGTAAATAGCCGAGCCGTGGCAGGCCCAGGCGGCCGTCTATTCTCACTCAGCAGCGGCGGTAGTAGCGGCGGCGGTGACTCCCTCAGCCTCCTGCGCCTCCTCCTCCTCCGCCGCGATGGCGGCCAAACATCGCTCAGTGCGCAGGGCCGAGCAGGCCCCCTCCCCTCTCCCCGAGACACAGACAGATCAGGCGGGGGCGGCGGCGCAAGAGAGAGGGGGGAGGGAGGAGGAAAGGGGAGGAGCGCAGCCGGCGGGGAGGAGGGATCAGGGGGAGTGGCGTGGAAACCCAGCGAGGAGGGAAAGATTCGGCAAGTCTCGCGAGAGCTCCAAACGGCTGCCGCGGTAAACGAAGAGTGGGGCGGGGAAGGAAGTATTGTCTTTCTCCACGACTGCCGCTGGGGGCGCGCGAGCGAACGGGACTGATGATTGGACGACGGCGGCGCGGTGGCGACAGGATTTCGTTGTCACGCGGTAGAAAGAGGAGGGCTGATTCGAACGTAGCGTTGCTGGACTGGTTTTTTTTTTGTCTCCCTTGCTTCATGTTTGTCTGACACGTTTATGAATACCTAGTTTCGGTCACACACTCATCTTTTGAGATCTATTTAGTTTCTTCGTGCGAGAGGCTAATGGTTTTGGATTGGCAAGAAACAAAAATGGCACAGTTTTTAATGAGTTAAAACTGTGGAGCTCCGTGGCTTTAACAAATCCAACAGGTCCAGTGAATCAAAAGCAAAGCATTAGCTGTTCTCACGCGCATATGTATTATATTGCAAAACCAGTTGTCTTGTTTAATATGTGTTATAATGAACCAATTCAGACTTCTGCTAATTAGTAAACTTACAGCCAATCAGAACCCAGATTGATTTTAGTCAGATGCATATATAAAAATGGTAAATAGTAGCTTTCATCAAAACCGTATGCGTTTTAATCACTAAAACTGAGTTACATATGCTAAGCCAAAATGTGCTTGTCAACTATCAGGCAGACTTTCTGCTTGAACACACATCTGAACTCAAGTCTCCAATTTAAGACCAGTGTTTTATCTATCATTGTGAAACCAAATTAGGATTTCAAGAATATGCACATATCTAAGTTCTCTGTCTACAGCTTAAGCCAATATCTGTTCATACCCTAAATATGCCCCAGAATGCTGTGTTCTCTGTCCTATAAGATAATAGACAAATCCTTAGTATTTTCAAAGCGAATACAAATTCAGAAAGAGGTATATTAAACAGCACGTACTATTATTTCTCAGAGTAGTATTATGTTTTTAAGGTCAGCTATAATGGAAGCTAATAAGCAGCTACAAATAAATATGTTTGGCAGGTGTGTAAGTATGCTGTGGTGTGACAGCTATATTTATTTATTTAATTTTATCCTGCCTTTATTATTTTTATAAATAACTCAAGGCGGCGAACATACCAAATACTCCTTCCTCCTCCTATTTGCCCCACAACAACAACCCTGTGAAGTGAGTTGGGATGAGAGAGAGTGACTGGCCCAAGGTGACCCAGCCAGCTTTCATGCCTAAAGTGGGACTAGAACTCACAAACTCCTGGTTTCTAGCCCAGCACCTTAACCACTAGACCAAACAATGTTTAGGTGAATTGAACACATTTCCTGGGTCAAAAGAACTATACAAAATCATAGCCAAAAATTAATTTTGTTTTTCGTTTACTTTTTTATGAACACAGATTAATACCATCATTTCTAACCAGTTTCCAAACTAGCAAATGGCATAATCATAAACTGTAATCCAATACCCATCTGTCTAAAGTGGGAAAAACTTTAGAGTAGAGATATATAAGATTGTTCTGCATATCTCACTTGGAATCTCAAGCTACTTTCAGGGTTTGTATTTTATCTTTTAAACTATTTACATACTTAAATGTTACTGGAATCAAAGCAATAAAACACAAAAATTACTTTCTTTGAAGAGAAGTACATTAAACACAAGTTGCTGATTCTGTTTTTAGCTTTAAGAAACACTGATATTCCAATGAGGTAAAAATAATAAATTATTTAACTATATCTAGGGAATAGTGTATGCTTGGGCAAACAAATAGGCTTGGATACTAGACTTAAATTGTTGGCTGGCTGGGTTCAGGCAACATAAAGAATTATAGTGTGTGTAACCATGATTTTTGTAACATGTTAAGGAGCCATGGTTTACAAACCACAGTGTGTGAGTTCATACAGATGCTAAGCCAGAGCCAAACCAACAACAATAAGGCTATCACTGTGAGTTACATTACATTACATTTTTAGTATAATAGATAGATACAACAAATAGGCTATCAAGATAGCCAGTGTGAGAGACAATAGTACAATGGGCTGTATACTTTCTTTACATTAAATAAACATTTTCAGAGTCCATTTAAGGGACATAAACAAGTGGGTATTTTGCTTCTTCAAAGATTCATGTAGCAAGTTTGAGGGATGTTTTTCTCTTGAAATTGTTTCAAATTGGCTAAAGAACATGCTGGAGAAATTAAAGTGCTGCTTATAGCAACTGCTTGACAGTAAAAAGCTAAATACAAGTCACACAAATAAGGCTATCATAACAATAAGGAAGGGCATTTTGTGAAAACAAAGTTTAGGAAGCATTGATAGGTGTGTCCATTCATTATGCAGGATTCTGATTAAAGGTTTAAAACTGAATGACACACCAGGAAATGAATTGTTTATGTCAGAATAGAACAACTGCATATGTTTCTTCTTACATTTTTTTACTTGTTATCAATATTCTTTTAATAGGAAGCAAAACATCTTTTACAAATCAGTAATGTTTGAATATGTTCAATTTAACAATTCCATTGTAAATATATTGGCATTTCTAGCCATAATCTGGATTAGACCACCAAGACTTTAGAAAGCAATTGTTTTCCTAGAGTTTATCAGATTTAATCAGAATTCTAAAAATTAATTGGTGGGTTAATTTTATAGGGCCATCAATGTAGGTATTATTTTTAAGAATGTAAAACAAGTAAACAAAGAAAATGATATCTTCACTGCCCTTTGAGACCTATATTTTTATTTCCTTGATAAAGTAGTGACAGCTATACCAAAAAAAATTACATGAATTAGTGTGTTTGAAATCTAAAGAATGGCATAATAGAAATGTGAGTCTGTCACTCTGTATGTCAGCTTTCTCATAAAATTGAATGCTATTCAAAATCCTTTCCTGGAGATGTCATCTCAAAAGTTAACAGAACTGGCTAGGCTTCAAATTCATGAGCTCATTCCTCCACCCATCTTCCTGCATGGAGAAATGAAGAACTGAATTAGAAAAACATTTGATTTGATTCTCTGGAATTTTCAATATACAGTATATCAGAAGAAATGCCCTATTTGCATTTACTTCTAGCTATGGTGAGTAAATAAAGGAGAGGAATACACAAGGATCAGATCAAATGCTGCTATCTGTAGGTGAATTCATAAGGCATCTACGTACCAACTTTGGGCTGTTTGTTGTTTGACAGATTCGTCACATAAACTTCGTAAATCAAGAATCACAGAACAAAAAGGGATGCTGAGATAATACAAAATCAGTTCTGTACCATTATACATGGCCCCAAAGTAAATACAGAATGCAAATACAAAAGTTAAACATTCTAGGAAATAGCAAATCCAGAAAGCTCCCAGTTAGCAGCTGAAAATCTGGGACAGGAAGTAGAAGCATAACTTCCATGTTCTTATCACAGCCATTTTGTTTCCATAGTAACAAAAGAGAAATATGTTCAGCATTTCAACAACTTTCAATGAACTGAAATGATTTTTTTAAAAAAGGTTTGTTTTAACTAAGTATTACTAGGAAGTTACACAGAAAGTTTGATTTAGTGTTTCCGTTTGAGTCTTCTTATATTTTGAGATTATCATCATAACGTGGAAGAATTAAATATGCTTTCAAAATGGCAGACTGAAAGAAATATATAATTTGCAGTTTTGAAAAACTGATTCATGAAATATGTAAATCTTAAAAGTGGGCTGCATCATTTCAGACTGATAGTGGGAAATAATTGTTCTTTTAGATCTGTGTATTATGTGTGTACCTCCAACCACATAAAATTATCTACTACTTACTAATGTGTAGAGACAAAACTTTGCTTGTTGATATCCAAGCCTTATTTAGGAATTAAATCTAATCAGATGTTTAAAAGGGAGCCAGTTTGGTGTAGTGGTTAAAGGCACCAGGCTAGAAACTGGGAGACCGTGCATTCTAGGCACAAAGCCAGCTATGTGACCTTGGGGCCATCACACTCTCTCAGCCCTAGGAAGGAGGTAATGGCAAATTACTTCCAAAAACTGCATGGAGTTAATCTAGTCACCTGCAATCAAGACTGACTTGAAGGCATGCATACACACAAGATATTTAAGAATCTGCAGGTAGCACAAAGCTGGTCCTAAGCTTGCTGGCCTATTTCCTGACAATGTTCATGGAAGAGGTGTGATTCATGTTCCTGATTGAATGGACAGTTCTTTTTGTGTTCAAGGACATGCAGATAGATGACAACACAAAATGGCCAAATTTGGAACTGAGGGTAGACAGAGGTCAACTTGTGTAACCTCCAATCCTTTACATGCATATAAATATCCTGAGGAAGTTCATAGTTTACAACTAAACAAGGTTACATGTTCTCTCCTAATTCAAAATCAGTGATCTAGTATTCAGGTTCATGTTCACAAAGGTAGGACTCAAAAAGCAAATGAATATTTAAAAGATGGGAATAACTCTATTGCCTATGAATACTTAATCCACGTTTTCATAATCAACAGCTTAAATATAAAGGATTTAAAAAGAGGATTTGAAAGCAATTGTCCTGTTTTTATTCCCTTACTCTACTCTGTCAAGGACTGTCAAGAAAAAGCCAAAAGCAACTGGTATGTCTGCCCAAGTGATGGAATGGCTTGGCTCCTCTGCTATTTATTCTGCATTATGATGGCCATGCCCATCCCTGGGATTGCAATTAAGGGCTTCCAAAGCAGAGAGGATGGCATGCGGCAATTCAAGTTCTAGTACCAATGATTTTAAAACATATACTGTGTGTGTATGTGCATGTGTGTGTGCATGTGTGTGTGTGTGTGTGTATAGTGTGTATGTGTGTGCGTGCACGTGTGTGTGTTGACTTCCTTTTAAATCTATGACACATATTCAAGAACTTACCTTTGAAGTCTACTTAGAAGTCATAATTACACCCTGATTTCCTGCTTGTTATGTTTAATATACATTAGACTTTCCCTATCCCTCATGAATGTGGAAAGCAGAAATTCCACCCTTTTACTATCCTGTAATGTAGAAGTGATGATTATCTTTCATTCTGAAGGACACCTTTCCTCCCTCCATTCCCCTACCATGAAGGCATATGCCAACTGCGGGGCAAAAGGCAACAGTAGGTGGTTCCCAAGCCACATATAGGCTACATGTGTATATTCCTGTCTTGTATTTCCCCCTCCCCCAAAATATCCATCCCCATGCTAAAATTAAAGCAGGTGTTGCAGGGTAGTGGCGCTGAGGTAGATGATATTAACAAGCATTGGAATATCCATTGCCTGGTTCTTGTTAAATTTGTATAGTTATGTTTCAAGGATGAGGAATGCAAAGTACAGTAAGCCACTTTAAATGCTCTTTAGGGTGCTGATCTTGCTATCATGGCTTCCTGTCATGCACTGCCTACCGCCGAGTAATGCACAGACACTGGTTCAGTTGAAGCAGGCTCTGGTTTATTCATAGCGTAGTTACAGTTGTAGAAAAAAGCTGAGAGTGACAGGAGCGCGCCGGTGCGGGGTTTAAATACCCCGCGCCGGTCAGCGCCCCCTCACTCAGGGTTACGTCACCCCCCCTTTGTCCAACATGCTGTCTTGCCGGTAGGTGAGGGGTTGCGAGGCCCCGCTGGCGCTCCGGGATCGCCCATCATCGGTTTCCTTATTCATCCGGTGATTGCTGTCAGCTGGGCGATCTCCATTGCGCTAGCGCTAACAGCTTGGGTGTGCCTCGCGATCCGCTTAGCCTTTGTATCTTCTTCTTTCTTCTTTGTGAGTTGATGGCTGCTTATCTTGAGCCCCTTCCCGTTTCCTCGTTATTGTCATGTGTGATATTGCGCTGATGTCTTCAGCTCAACGGCACTCATGACATACTGCCCCCTGTCCGAATAGTGCCCCCCCCCCCAGCTTTCCGGTTTTTTACCAGGAGAGCTGTCAAAATGGTTTTTTTTTTTTTTTTTTTTTAATTTCCCGCCGGAGTGTTTTCGCCCCTCCCTTTGTTCCGCCCTCTACCATGTGTCCATCTAGGGTGTGTTCCCAGTGCGCATGCCCCGGTCACACCCTAGGCACGCGCATGCTCCGGCCACACCCTGCTTGTTTGGCTCAGTTCAGCGAGGAGAGAGGCGTGGCTGGTCGGGTGCTTATCGGCTCCAGGTAGGGCCCTTATTTTTATTCTAAGTGCGTCGCCTTTGTTATGTGTGCTCCTGGGCGTTGCCCCCAGGTATGCACTGTTGACTTGATTGCCACTCCCCCGTGGGCCCGGGGCGGGGGGAGGGTGCTGGCGACTGCTTGTCACTCCCTCGTGGGCCCGGGGCGGGGGGGGTGAGTCCCGGGGCGGGGAGGTCCACCCAAGTCGCAGGCTTGGGGGGGGCCCTTTCCCTTGAGGCACGGTAGGCGGGGGGGCCCGCGGGGGAGGGGGTATGCAGGTGCCGGTTTGCTTGTCTCGCCATAGGCTTGTCGGGGTACGCCCGGTGAAAAGCCCGGGTCAGGTCAGGCGCGTTAACGTTGTGCGCCGCCACCCATTCTGGGTGGGGGAAGTGTTTCCACCTGACCAAATAGTGTAAAGTTCCCCATTGCCTGCGGGAGTCGAGTATGTCCCTTACTTCGAAGTGATGTTGGCCGTCGATCATCACCGGTGAGGGCAGTGGTGTGCTTGGGTGCCATCGAGAGGTAGTTGCAGGTTTCAGGAGGCTGGTGTGGAATACCGGGTGGAGTCTCCGTAGGTTGTGTGGCAGGTCCAAGCGTATTGCCACCGGGTTCACTATCTGTGTGACTCGGAACGGCCCGATGTACTTAGGCCCCAGTTTTTTCGAGGGTTGGGGCGACTTTAGGAATTTGGTGGATAGGTAGACCATATCCCCAGCCTGGAACGTCGGTTGTTGGCGCCGGTGCTTGTCGGCCTGCTCTTTGTAGGCCGCCTGTGCTTCCTTCAGCGCTGCCGTGATTATTGGCCATGATTCCGCAATCTTCCGTCCCCAGTCACTAGCGTCCACCTGGGGTCCCGGGGGTTGTGGTAGATCCGGTATGGGGACGAAGTCGCGCCCCGAGACTACCTCGAACTGAGTTTTCCCCGTGCTCGTGTGGACGGCATTGTTGTATGCGACTTCGGCGAACGGGAGCAGTTCGGCCCAGTCGTCTTGATGGTAGTTGGTGTATGAGCGTATGAATTGTTCTAGGGTGGCATTGAGGACCTCTGTGGCTCCGTCCGTCTGGGGGTGCCAGGCAGTGGATAGGGCCTGTTGGGTCCCCGTCAGCTTTAGGAAGGCCCGCCAGAATTTAGAAGTGAATTGTGTGCCCCTGTCGGTCACCACACGTGCGGGACATCCGTGTAACCTGTACACGTGGATGAGGAAGAGTTTGGCTAGTTGTTGTGCGGACGGGACCGATGTGCAGGGGATGAAGTGGGCCTGTTTCGAAAAGTAGTCTTTCACCACCCAAATGGCCGTTTTCTTCTGGCTGGGTGGGAGGTCTACTATAAAATCCATGGAGATTTCCTCCCATGGGCGGGAGGGTTCCGCCACCTGTTGTAAAAGTCCCGAGGGCTTGCCTGGTGCCCGTTTGGCTCTGGCGCACGTTGGGCAGGATGCTATGTAGGCTTTCACGTCCCGTCTTAGCGCGGGCCACCAGAATTGACGCCTTGTTAGGTGCAGGGTCTTAAGGAACTCAAAGTGTCCCGCTTGCTTGGTGTCGTGGGATCTATGCAAGATCGCTTGGCGTTGCGAGTCCGGGACATAGATTCTGCCTTCCCCCCATGCCAGGTCCTGTGCCATCGTTACCTTGTCGGGGTTTGCCAGGAACCAGGGGTCGGTTTTGAGGGCGGCGGTGAGGTCCGTGCGTATCCCCCCTGGTAGTTGCGGTTGGCGTCGTCTGGTCACTGGTTGTCCCGCCGTCGGTTGCGCCATAGAGTTGTGCTGCCTCCGAGCGCCGCTCCGGGTGGTCACAGCCATCCCCAGTTGGGAAGCGGATAGGACCGTCCCAATCGTGTCTGGGGCGGGCTCTTCATCTTGGGGCAGTCGGGAAAGGGCGTCAGCCAGGAAGTTCTTTTTCCCCGGCATGAACTTCAGCTGAAAGTTGAAGCAGCTGAAGAATTGGGCCCATCGGACCTGTTTTGGGCTGAGGCGTCTGGGCGTTCGGAGGGCCTCGAGGTTCCGGTGGTCGGTCCAGACCTCGAATGGTTGGGCGGCTCCTTCGAGTAGGTGTCTCCATGTTTCCAGCGCCGATTTTACCGCGAAGGCTTCCTTCTCCCAGACGTGCCATCGCCTTTCTGTCTCGGAGAATTTCCTCGACAGGTAGGCGCATGGTTTCAGGAGTCCTGTGGGGTCCTTTTGGAGTAGGATGGCCCCCAGGGAGAAGTCTGAGGCGTCGGCTTGGACCACGAACGGCCGTTCTGGGTCCGGGTGCGCGAGGATTGGCTCTGTGGTGAACAGCGCTTTCAACTTATTGAATGTGGTCTGGCACGCAGGAGTCCAATTCAATACTGTGCCCGGGTTCTTGGCGCGTCGGGTGTCCCCCACCCCTTTGGTTTTGAGGAGGTCCGTTAGGGGGAGGGCTATCTCTGCGAACCCCCGGGCGAATGACCTGTAAAAATTCGCGAAGCCAAGGAAGCTCTGGAGTTGGCGTCTGTTGCGGGGGCGTTCCCAGTTCACCACCGCCTCGACTTTTGCGGGGTCCATTTCTATGCCGTCTCCGGAGATTCGGTACCCCAGGTAGTCTAGGCGCGCTTTATGGAATTCGCACTTTGCGGGTTTGGCATAGAGCTGCGCCCTTCTTAGCTTATCGAGGACTTGTCTGACTAGGGTCACATGTTCCTCGTGCGTTTTGGTGTAGATAAGGACGTCGTCTATGTAGACGAGGACCCCTTTGAACAGGTGTTCATGCAGGACCTCATTGATGAGCTGCATAAACACCCCCGGGGCCCCCGCGAGTCCGAACGGCAGCACTTTGTACTGGAAGGCGCCTAGGGGGCAGTTGAACGCAGTTTTCCATTCGTCCCCCTCCCTGATTCGGATGCGGTAGTACGCCTCGCGAAGGTCCAGCTTGGAGAAGACCTTGCCCGTGGACAGGTGGGCGAGCATATCTTTTACCAGGGGTAAGGGGTATTTATTGGACAGGGAAGCCGCGTTTAGGCCCCAGTAGTCGGTGCAGAGCCGTAGGGTGCCGTCTTTCTTCTCCCGGAATAAGACGGGGGCTCCGACCGGTGAGCATGCTGGCTCTATGAATCCCCTCTCTAGGTTTTTATCGATGAACTCCCGGAGGGTTGCCATCTCCTTCGGGGTCATCGAGTAGATCTTCGGTCTAGGTAAGGGGACGTCGGGCAGCAGGTCAATCCGACAGTCCGTCTTGCGGTGGGGGGGTAGTTGATCAGCTTCTGCCTCTCCGAAGACCTCGGAGAAGTCAGCGTATTGTTCCGGTAGGTCTGCTGTGGTAGCTGTGTTGTCCTGTGTAGCCGCCTCTGCTCGTCCCACAGTGGGGGTGGTTCTGCCCGCCGGAACTGGCGCCCGGTACTCGCCGTCGCCGAATAGCAAGGTGCGGGTCTCCCAGTCGATGCGCGGGTTGTTTGTCGCGAGCCATGGCATTCCCAAGACTGCAATGGGTCGGCCGATGTGGGTGACTACGAACGATGTGCGTTCGGTGTGGGTGCCCATTTGCAGGGTGACCGGCTCGGTCTGCATCGTGGCTGGTTTCCTCCCGCTGTTGAGCCGTCCAGCTGTTGGAATGCCAGCGGCGTGGGGAGGGGGGAGCAGCGGAGGTCGAGTTTGGCGACTAAGTCGGGGTGGATCAGGTTTTTCGAGCACCCCGAGTCCACTAGTGCCGCGGCCGTGATGACTCCGTTGCCGGCAGAGAGTTTGATTGCCGCCATTATAACGGAGCTTTTGCCGTTCAGTCGAGGTGGTCCGCGCTGCTGTCCCACCGCCTGCCTCGCAACGTGTTTCAGGGCAGGCGGGGAGTGTTTCCCGCTGGCTGGTCTGGGTCTACGGCGTCCTCTCCCCCCCAGTAGGCGTCCCAGCCTTCGTCTGGTGTCGCTGTGGCTCCGGTCATTCGGCGGTGGGGGGGCGGCGGCGGGTTAGGTGGTCTGAGGCTAGTTTTTGGGGCGGGTTTGGGCACACTAGCCGGCGGTTGGTTGGCGAAGCAATCTGCCGTCTTGTGCCCCAGTTTTCCACACCTCCCGCAGGGCCCGCGATTAAATTTCTTCCTTGGGTATGTGGGACCGGCCGTCCCCACGTGTGGCGCGGGTACCTTTGGGCAGGTGTTGGTCGTGTCTTCCGTCGTTGCCATGAGGAAGGTGCGGTGCGCGTGTTCTGCTTTCCCCGCGAGGTGGATCCAACCGTGTAGAGTCTCCGGGTCGTCCCGGTAGAGGGCCCATTGGAGTACGTCGTGGTTGAGCCCCCTTTTGAACATTTCCAGCAGGGTGGTCTCGGACCAGTCGTTGATCTTCCCCGCGAGGGCTTTGAACTCGAGGGCGTAGTCCGGGACAGTGCATGCGCCCTGTTTGAGTCTTTGGAGTGCGCTTTTCACCCTCACTTTGGCTAGTGGGTCCTCAAAGTAGCTCTTCATCTCGGTGATGAAGGCGTGGAAGTTGGCGAGGGCGGGGGAGCTGGACTCGTACAGTTGGACGTACCAGTCCGCCGCCCGGTCTTGTAGTTTGATCGCCACGGCTGCGATCTTGTCCGCTTCGGAGTCATAGGAGTGTCCGTGCCTCCCCATGAACTCCCTGGCGTTCGTAATGAAGAACGACAGTTTCGCGGGGTTCCCATCAAAGAAGATGGGGAAGTCCTTTGGGCCCGGGTGTTTTGTGAGCCCCCTCCTCTCACTTCCCGGCCTGTGGCATCATCCGCCTGGGCCGTTTGTTGACCATTATCTGGCCCGTGGGAGTGCGGCGCCTCGCTCGGGGTGTGGACCTCTGCGGGGACGTCGTTGGGCGGCGCAGGGGACATCCACGATTGAAGCATGGTCCGGAGTTCCTTCAGTTGGGTCTCCATGGCCGCGAGTCTAGCTTGTGCGTCCCCGTCCGCAATCCGCGCCGCCGCTGGGGCTGGTTCCATCGGTGTGTCGGCGGGGGTGGGTCGTCGGTGGGGTTCAGGCACTCCCATCCGTTGGCCCGCTTCCTCCGCCGTCGGCTGGGTTGCTTCTTCGTCCTCCCCCGTGCTTACCGCCGTTGGGCTTCCACTCCACGCCCGTGGCTGGGGTGCGATGTGGGGCGCGGGGTTCTCCGCTGGTCTCGGGAGGTATGTTGCTCCCTCCCGTGGCCGGGTTGCCTCCATCGCCATCTCCCCTTGGGGTTGGAGCTGAGGCTCGGGTTGGGCCGGGTGGGTGTCCATGGCTCCGGGAGTCCGCGGTGCCTCTGGCCTCGATCGGTCCTCCTCTGCTTCTTGCCGTGCAGCTCGCCCCCCTTGTCCGCATCCCGCCGGCCTCATCGTTCCTGGTCTTCTCGCCGTCTACTCCTCCCGCGGCTCGTTGTCGTCTGGTGGGGCTTGGCGAGGCTGAGTTTGTGACTCTCAGCTTTATGTCATGCACTGCCTACCGCCGAGTA
Source organism: Candoia aspera (assembly GCF_035149785.1). NCBI lineage: Eukaryota > Metazoa > Chordata > Lepidosauria > Squamata > Candoiidae > Candoia > Candoia aspera. The sequence continues at coordinate 32,152,595 of NC_086158.1, read as the reverse complement.
ATGCACAGACACTGGTTCAGTTGAAGCAGGCTCTGGTTTATTCATCGCGTAGTGCCAGTTGTAGAAAAAAGCTGAGAGTGACAGGAGCGCGCCGGTGCGGGGTTTAAATACCCCGCGCCGGTCAGCGCCCCCTCACTCAGGGTTACGTCACCCCCCCTTTGTCCAACATGCTGTCTTGCCGGTAGGTGAGGGGTTGCGAGGCCCCGCTGGCGCTCCGGGATCGCCCATCATCGGTTTCCTTATTCATCCGGTGATTGCTGTCAGCTGGGCGATCTCCGTTGCGCTAGCGCTAACAGCTTGGGTGTGCCTCGCGATCCGCTTAGCCTTTGTATCTTCTTCTTTCTTCTTTGTGAGTTGATGGCTGCTTATCTTGAGCCCCTTCCCGTTTCCTCGTTATTGTCATGTGTGCCATTGCGCTGATGTCTTCAGCTCAACGGCACTCATGACACTTCCACTGTCTGATCTCAACAGGAGATCTTCCAGTCTCCTATTGACTTTAGTGAGAAGGGAGACAAAAGAAGTAATTGGTTTAAATATACAGTACATGTTTAATCTTCTTTCAAGAGGATTTTAATATGTTTAATGTTTTCTTTTGCATTATAATGTGCATTGGTACATGTAACTACATGGGAATTAAATATATGTTAATTTATGTTTACTTAGTTGAAATATTGGGCATTTTCTCAGTCTTGCATTTGAGTGTCAGGAATTGTAGTTAAATAAATTAGCCTTGGAAGTGAAGGATTTTCCATTATATGATATTTAATCTATAGTGTTATTTATAGCAGGTTTCAGAAATCATTCAGAAGAAGTCCTTGGGTCCCATGGGCAAGCACAGCATCTCTCTGCTATTAAATAAACCATACACATCTTTTTTCAAGCTTCTTCATGTGTCTAAAAAAAGTATAGTTCTAATGAATCAAATCACTAAAGCAGCACATGTTTAATATGACTCTTAAAGGAGCTCCATATTTTTTTTCCTGCAAAATGACATTCATGCTTTAATGAATAGCCCAGAGGTATAGTATTAATTCAAGATCCAAAGCATGCTTATCCTTATATTTATTTAACAAGAAGGGGTCAAAACTCCAACATAGTTTTATTCCTTTGCTGTGCTCTTTGAGCACTTGCATAGAACCCATGTATAATGTGATTAGATATTACACCATCTATCTCATATTGTATTTTATAACTTTGTAACTAATGTATTTACATTATTTAAAATATTTTATTCCAATCTCAGCTTCATTTTTTTTATTATTTGATGATACACAGATCAATAAAAAAAAGTAATGGATACATCCGTCCAGAAATTGATGTATTGTAGCCTGAAAATTTGTAGTGATTAAGGCACTAGGTTAGAAATTGGGAGATGGTGAATCCTAGACCTGCCTTAGGCACAAAACCAGCTGAGCACTCTCTCTCAGCCCTAGGAAGTAGGCAGTGGCAAACCACTTCCAAAAATCTTGCCAAGGAAACTGCATTGACTAGTCCAGACAGTCACCAGGAGTCAACACTGACTCAGACGCACCAAAAGCAACAACAACAATAGCAGCAGCAACAAACCCTGAAGACCAGAAAGATGAAGTACATTAGGCAATTGCTTGTACTGTTCTATATGTGTGTTGAAAGAAAATATTGAGTAGATAGAACAGATGGGAGTCTGGGGGAATCCATCCATAACTAACTTACTTTAGTTTCCCTGAGTATGCTTGTCCAATTTTCTCCATTCTTAATAACTCCCTTATTGAGTTTGTAGGTTTGAAAGGGATTCTAAGCATATGCAGGTGAACACACTTTAGAATCCTTCACATTTGGGCATGCTTTGAATTCTACTTTGCCTTTTTCAGTTCAGAAATGTAGAAGTAGTGTGGATGTAAATCAAATTAATGGGTTGTTACATGTACCCCTGTGCTCCAACATAGTTTTATTTCTTTGCCTTGGTCTTTGAGCACTTGAGTGGGACCCATGTATATTGTGATTAGATTTTACACCATCTATCTCATGTTGTATTTTATAATTTTGTAATGAATGTATTTACATTATTTTAAATACTTTACTCCAATCTCAGTTTCATTTTTTTTTATTGTTTGATGATTCACAGATCGATAAAAAAAGTTAAGGGAGAAATATTATTCTTTAACATAGTGTTCCTGACTTTCATATCATTTTTAAATCTTCTTAATAGGGATTATTAAGCAAAACTGACAACTGAAGATTGTTGGAGAGGATTTGGAGTGACACAATAGGGTTCCTGATTATTGTCTTTTGTATGGCCTATTTTGTCCCAAGAAGTATACCTACAGAGCAGCTGATTTTGGAAAAACGCATCACAATTTTAGCATCTTCTGCAATCACATATTTCCAGTTATCTCTGTACATTCAAAATATGACTTTTAGAATTGATCTGTGCAGCTTTTCCAAGTAGAATCCTTTTGCAGACTCCCATTCAATTTAGCCAATTAAATCCAATATTTCGGTGCAGGTGAACATCCTTGGGAAGAGACTATATAAAACTGTCATTACATACTCCTTATCATAAAGTATATTCATCATAAAATAATATGTAGGATGAAAAAGGAAATATCAAATGTAAAGTTAAGGATATTTAATACTTCAGTCCTGCAAGGATTTGGAAGTCTCACATTCAGTTTAATAAGACTTCCTTCCAAATACAGATTATTAGGAATACACTGCTGTCATAGATCCAATTAGATTTCCATAGGCATATCTATGGGCTGGGTTATGCCTAACATTCGTCCTGATACATCTTGTCCTTCTCTCTCTCTCTCTCTCCCACTCTCCCTCTCTCTCTCTTTTGCTTAATTTCACAGGTCAGTCCAAACTGGAGAATACAGCTTCCACATTATTCTACTAGACTGTGTCTACATTATTCTGAACAATTTCTAGTGCCCAGCTTCCTTGAAGTCTTAACTCATGAAGGTGTTCTAATTACTGCATCATGCCATGACACATTTTCAAAACAAGTTGAACAAGAGAAAATATGCAACACAGAAGCACATACTGTAGGTGGAGTTTGCATCTTGCTTTTTGGTGTCAGTATGTCATCCTCCATAGCTTCCTCATGTAGTAGATTCTGTTTCCCTATTTCTCTCACCATGAAATTTACTTAGGGCTAAATATTTGAGCTGCATAAACCAGGATGGCTACAGTGGTCAGACCATTAGTTTAATGTATCTGCTTAGTGTCAACTAGTGGTTGTCCTGGTTCTTGGATTCCAAATACTGTAACTCTAACTTAACACCTCTGATTGTTTCAAATAGCGCAAGGGAAGGAAATTCTGGGGAAAGTCAGAATGATAAAAATAAAACATTAATAGTTAAATCTTTAGGAGTACCTAGGATTTGGAACAAGAAGCTGCCTCCTAGTTTCAGCAGGCCAAGGTAGCCAAGGATTTAGCTCCCCCAATCATGAGAATTAGAGGTCTGTGTGCAAATATCAACATTGTCAAGGCAGCCACGCTCTAAATAAAACACAGACTCACTTAGAGGGTCTAAGGATTTCTGGCTTTATTAGAACGGAGTGCATGCAAAGAAAAAGACGGGAATCCTTATGTGTTGACAGGGTGTCCTGTTTATACTTTGTTGGCGGACGTTGTGCTTCTCCACCCTCGAGCCAGGACCGGATGGGTGCTTGGGACTGTGATGCGTCAGCTGATGGGCGATTCCGGCAATCTCCTTTGTCTCCCTGCCTTCGTCCGGACCAGGTGCGTGCCCTGGGGAAATGGGATGGCGTTCCCCCGATCCTCTGATGGGTGTTGAGTCCAGTCCGAAGGGCGCTCCCATGTGTTGGAGATTCCTCTATGGATATGGGTGCTGGAGGGATAAGTGAGTGCATCCCCTGGGGAAATGGGAAGGCGTTCCCCCTATCTCTTGATGGGTGCCAATTCTGGTCTAGGGGCTTTTCTATTATGTTTGTGATTCCCTTCTGGATATGGGTGCTTGGGGGATATGTGAGTGATTAAGGGATTACGCTTATCCCTTCCTCTTACCTAATGTGCATGTTCCCCGTTGTGATGCACAAATGCCTTGCAACGGGGAACATGACAAACATGTGCATAATGATTTAGTCACAGAAATGCCACGGCTTACATACTTGCATTAGCTATCATGACACAAGTACATAAACATGGTGTTTCTGTGACTATGTCATCACATGTATATCATTCTGGCACTATGGCTCTTTACTGCAGGCACCACTGGCCACAATACAAACATTGTGAATATGGAAATAATTGTTCTGATTACAGTAGCAAAAATTTCTGGCTCAGGTCAGGCAAGATTCATTGTTAGCTGGTGTAAACTTCCTATGGTGGTCATGGGATATTGAAAATACTAATCAGCTATGACAAGGAACTGCATGTAAACAAGTAGAAGATTCTATTATGTTGTTGCCACTGCTCAGTTTATCATTGTCCATCTTATTAATTAGTTGGATACGTATTATATGTCTGAAGTCTTTCATGACTCACCCATTCAAGAAAAAGTATTTATTTGAAGAATTATACCTTTGTTATTTATTTATGTGTTTTTAAAGATGTTCTTATGCCATCCTTTCCTCACCATGGGCTTAATTAAAGGTCTGAATCAACTGGAATTGTGTTTGCAAAGAAATGCCTTAATCATGTGGAAAAATGACATAAAAGTATAATTATTTCACACTATAATCCTATATACTTGAGCTGCAAGCAGCCTACCCAAAACATTGGTTATAAGTTCAGACCCTGTCCTATAGGAAAGCTGAATTGCAATTTTTGATGTTTCAAAAGGGAATAATATTTAATACATGGAAAATAGTCAAATTAATTCAAATCAAATTTAAGTTTTGTTCTGAGCCTGCCCATCTCCTATCCCCAAAGTGCTACTTGCAACTAATGAGAACCATTATCTTGGAATCAGAAAGGGGTTTGACAAGAAAGCTATATTATGCAAATTGATGCTCTTTCTGTTCTCCCTTTATTGGCACCATGGATTCTAATTTACATTGAACTTAATGAATCTACTGATCTTAGGGACACTTCCTAAGTGTGCAGTTCATACAAGGATAGATTGCATAATACTCCTGAGCACGCAAAGAGAATTATCCTTGGTACTCTTGGTGATAAAAGCTAGATCAGGCAAAGGCAGGAGTAGAGGGTCTGAGTTCAGACTGAGCCATCACACTAACAATGTGCACATTTGAACCTCCTGCTGAGAAGCAAACAGCTCTTAGCCCCTTTGGGCACAAGGGCAGAAGAAAGTGATGTCAGGTTTGAATCTTGGATTGGCTGTATGTATATGGCATGAGTCTCACACTTTTCTTTTTAATTATTGTAATTAAAAAAAAATAAACACAGAGAAAATGTACAAAGACAAACAAACAAGAACAGTAATATCCAACAAATTAGTTGTGAATTAGTATTACTAAAACAAAATTCAATTCAATTCAATTTGATAAACAGAAAAATGTTAAAAATTACATGCTAAATTAATATTATATATATATATATTCATTCATTTAGTAACAGTGTATCTAATTGTGCATAACATTTGTCTATTCTTGTAAAATATTTTGAAGTCTGTGCCAATAGAATTATACCGTGTCATTTTTTTACTAATAGAAAAAATGGCCTTTTCAAAAATGGATAAATTACACATTTTCTTGAACCAGAATTTGCTATCAGAGGTCCTTGTATGAACTGCACACTTTGGAAGTGTCCCTAAGATCATTAGATTCATTAAGTTCAATGTAAATTAGAATCCATGGTGCCAATAAAGGGAGAGCAGTACTTTTCCAATCTTGCAGTATAATTCCTTTGTCTTGGCTATTCCCCATATAATCAATATTCTTTTAAAATGGTCAGATTTCACACTTTTGTAATATAATTCAAAATAACATTGGCATCTTTAACTTGAAAACAAATTTTTTTGTTAGAATATTCTTCCAAAAGGAAATAAAAAGCAGACATGTCTGAATGATATGAATTAATGTACCTTCATATTTTTACATCATCAACAGAAAATCTACAGTCCATCCTTTCTGGTAAATTTTTTCAGGAGTCCAATAGACTCAGAATAAAATCTTTGGATAGATAAATTTCAGCTTCAAGTCCAAAGAAGCAAACTTGATCCACTGACGTTCCATCATCGAATATTTGAATCTTTTATTCCATAAAACATAAATATAAATAATTTCAACTTTAAAAATATTTTTCAAGTACTGATAAAATTCCAAAGTTAATTTGATTTTCAGAAAAAGACTAAAAAAATAGTATCTCGGGTTTCTTTGAGGCAGCTAAAGGAATCTGGTTTATTTCAAGAAATCAGAACATGCTCAGGTTGATTATATTGTCACTGATGTGTAGTATGCAAATGGAATTCTGTTTGTAGTTGTTTAAAATCACTGAAATAATTACAAAGTAATTAAAGTAACTATTCCAGACTCTGGCCAATCTTTGCAATAAAACATCTCAGTATCTATTTTTCAAGTAGAGCCTTTACACAAACTTAAATATTTGTGAGACTCAACATCAACACAATCTACATCCCAGTACGGCCAAATACTGTATGTCTAGCTGCAGGTGAGCAAGGAAATTAAAAACCTTTTTTGCTATACGTTGACTGAGAAAATGCCAACATCTTAAAAGAGATACATAATAACTTTCCAATAAAGCCCATAGAGGTTGATATTCAGTTCAATTCTCATTCCTCATAAATATAGTTGATCATGCCAGATATTAAGGCCCAGGCCTGCACCAGGATTCTAATCTCAGGACTCAGAATTATGTTTGACCCTACAGGCCTGATGCCTCTGCTGTTGTCAGACAGCTACCAATCTCATTGGCACCATACTTGTATAGAAGAGTTTTGCAATCTTGGCCTCTCTTCTGAATATTTAGGCCAGTTAACCCTGGAGAAGGCCAAATCAGTAGTAAAAAAAAGAATTAGGGACATTGATTGCCAAAATGATATCACCAGTGCTCCTCAATTCTATTGCCAAATGTTAGATAGCCGCAAGCCCCCTACTGCAGGGTATCTATACAATCTAACCTTAAACAAATATAGATGGGCCTTTTCCAGAGCCTGCTTTGATGCCCTCCCCTCAGCACTGCTGGTGAGATTTCATGGGACTCCTTATTCACAGAGACTTGGCCCTTGTGGATCCAGGGAGGTAGAAACTCTTGCCCGTGTCCTCATACGGTGTCCTTTTTACGATGCCCCAAGAGGTGCTCTGATCTCCCCAATTATTTCTAAATTCGTGGGTCACGCTGATAGATTTTATGTTTATTACTTTTTAAGGGATGCTAACTCTATACCAGGTAGCCAGATATCTTCATCAGGTCATACAACTGCACAAAACTTTTAATTAGGTATGTTGTTTTATTGTTTTATTATTTTTTCCCTGATAACAAATTGTTGTATTAAACTATTACTTTTTTTTTCTACTGAAAAGGTTGGTCAAAGACCATAAAAAGATCTTTGATTTGATATTGGAATATAGATGATAAGACAAATGGCCAATTCTATTTTTGAAAAACTGGTGAATTAAAGCCTTCTTCACCCTAGCCAATGGAATCCTTGGTAGCCTGTCTTGCCTTGTAAATTTCCTTTGCAGTCTTACTGTTGGCATTGCTGGTTTTCTTCATTCTTGTGGCTTTTCTAGTATCTGTAATAGAGAACACTGCGTCAAGAATGATGTCCTTGAATCCCTCCCTGCCAGTCTTCTAGTTCAAGCCTTAGTCTGGGAGAAGCCTGAGAGCAACCGCTGCTCCTCCTAACTTCATTCTAATTTTTAAATTAAGATATTAAAAGGAATACCAAAAATGAGACCATTAACCATTAGCATTATACTTATTCAAAAATATATTTGGGTCCTACATGGGCCCTATAATCGCTGTTTAGCTGTAACCCATTGCTATCTTTGTCCATGTCCTAATTGCACAGAAAAAAAAAAGACAAAAGATAAATTGGGTAGTAACAAATATTGTTTTAATAGCTAATTTTTTATTAAAAAATTAATAAAATTATTGGTGAAATATAACTATAACAATAAAAACACTCATAATATAAAACACCTATATATTAAATAATGTAGAATACTTACTAAACTCTAAACAAAGCATGAAAATCAGTAACCATGATCAAAACAGTATCAATTAGAGAGTGAGATGATATGATACAATAAATTCTATTGTATTGAAACCTTACCAAAAGTCTCTACTTATTTGAAACCCAAATTGTATTCTGCATTACTGCAGTCAGAGCAACTTCACCAGTTGGCATTCTGGTAAATAGATGTTTTGTGACTGGCCAAGCCCACAGAGCAGCCATTTTGCAAATTTGGTAAGCTCAGTATGGCTGTGGCAAATATGCTCTTCCAACTGTAAATGTATTCACAAGATAACTATAATGGGCTCTCTCTGAGAAATGAAATGTGTAGTGGTCCATCATGCCACATGGCCAGCTACTTCTGAAAATGAAAGGAGTTTCAAAAGTAGATCAATGGATGTTAGTAAGTTGCTCTGCAGAGAAAAAAAATAAGTAAAAATAGCCGCCTTATCTATTATTCATTTATGGATGCTGCAATTCAGTTCCACTGTGCATATTTAATACTGTATGTTGCATAATACTGATATTGAAGACAATGTTAGGTGAAAGAGGAAAACAAAATCACACCTACAAGGCTGTATTAAAACCAGCCAGGTGACAATGATGTTTACTCCTGGTTCATGTTGAAACTGGGTGGATGGTGAGTAGTTGCTCACAAGTGTGCTAATTTAATTTAGTACTTCATGTTAATTAGTGATATACATCTACTGCCAATCCTGTAATTGCCCTCCTGGAGCTGGCAGCCTGCTGAAAGGACTTAATCTTTCCTTATGATGAAGTGAAATTAAGGGAAGTTGCTTGTCAGTCTCTTTCTGAAATACCAGATGGAGACTTCAAAATAGTAAGACTGCTTGTGCTCATTTGTATATCCCTTTGATTGTTTACAATTTCCTCATATAGTGGCTATAATTTCCTCTTTGGTATTATTTTACTCTAGTTATTTAAGGTTTTATTTTTACATGTGGATGTGGGTAATTTTAATTCCTTGATTTAATGGCTTTACAGAGACCCTAATATGGATTTAATCTTTCTATTCTCCCACCCCTTTAGATTACTTCATTTATTTCACAATATGGCAAACCAGTCCTTCTGCGTTTGGAAATCTTTCCTGTTCATCCTGCTAAGTAGCTTCCTGGACTTCTAGTTTGTTTTATTTTTATCCAATGTAAACTAAGCATATTCCTGAAATCATCAGATTTAGACTGGGCTGTTCATTTGACTTCTTCTATCCTCCATAGCAAGAATATGCAAGTCTTCAAAATTTAAATAATGGTTCTGCATAAAATAAAAATAGATTTCTATCAAAATGTTTAACATAAAGAAACAATTGATTCCAAGGCCTATTCAAAATCTGAAAATATTATCAGTTTTGAAAATCTGGTGAAAAGGTAATATTAAGTCAGTGAAAAAAATAATATTACACCAGTGAAATAGTTACATTAAATGTATTACTACAATTTAGTACAAGGGCTAGCAATGCAATATTCATTGGCCTATATAGCACCCACAACTGTTGGTAGTGGCTATTTAAGTTATTGAGTTTGATCATCAGCTCAGTGCAGGAATCCAAATTAAAGCACCCCTTACAGCTGCCATTTGAACACACCTGTTAGAGACTCTGCCATAATTCTGTGTCCTGCACTCTGTAACAACAGAAGACAAGTCTGTCTTCTGTGTGACATCTGTTCATTTGAAACACAGTAAAATATTCCCCATCAGTCTTCTCATGGCAATACTTGCATGACAATATTTTTCTCTTCTAGGTGAAACATACATTAGTTGGGAAGGAGCGCATGGAGGCGGGGAAGGCAATGGGGAGAAGAATGAATGGACCTGTTTGTAACACCCAACAAATACTGAACATCAATAACCTGTATTGTATATCCAGCATTAAAAATATTTTTAAAAATTACAAATTCCATCTTTAAAGTGTCACATTTGAACTTCAGATGTTTTTCTCACCTTCAGTCTGCTTAGTTGTGGTTTGATATTTTGCATATACACACAAAGAAGAATTCTATTTGTGCTTTTCAAAGGCTTCCCCTACTCCACATTATGGTTTCTAGTTTAAACAATGACAGCAGCCCTCATCTGAATTCCACCCACCCTTTCAAAATATTTGAGAGAGGCACATGGTCCCTGAAGTCAAAATATATTTGAGGCCTTTTATTTCAATGGCTGTATATCATATGTAGCTCTCACTCATTTTTTTTTCCTCAGGCAAAATCTTATTAAGTTGATAGTCAGTAACCTCCACATGCTGAAGTTTCAAGACAGTTGCTTTTTATCACCACAGATTGTATTAAAATTAAACTACGTAGCAGGACCAAAATAAGTTAATTATGAGTAATTATGAGTATCTTCCAACAGAAAGAATGGTAGAGACTGAGCAGTTGTTGTGGGATAAATGGAGTGACATGAGAAACAGAAGTCCTAAAGGATGTCTATTTGGGTTGTGTTTATAGAGCCTGAGAGCAACATTCATAGGGATGTTGAGTCAGTTTTAAAATAATGTGATTCTGCTATAGTTTTTTAGTCAAATAACAAAATGAAGCCTGGGGAGTCCTGAAATTTCAATTCCTGGACCAGGAGGGACCTTAAATAGTCACTCATGTCTTGTCACCTCTCAGTTGGATTATTGTAACGTGCTCTACATGGGGATGCCCTTGAAGACCACTCAGAAGCTATAAGCTGGTTCAGAATACAGTGGCATGGGCAATGATGGGTATGCCATGGCAGTGATGTGCATGTGTCCCCACTGATTTGTGAGCTGCACTGATTGCCAGCTGGCTTCTGGGCGCAATTCAAGGAGCTGATTATCACCTATAAAGCCCTGCATGGCATAGGGCCTGGTACTTGAGGGACTGCTTGTTTCCATATGTCCATATATTCCTGCCCATCCAGCCAGGTCAGCTAGAGTGAGCACAATCCAGGTCCCACTGTTAAGCAGGCTCATCTTATGGGACCTAGGAAGCAGGCCTTCTCAGTGAATGGCTCCAGACCTCTGGAATTACATCCATAGTGCTCCCCCACCTTCTGGCCTTTCATAAACTGTGTAAGGCCTGGTTGTTCTCCCAGGCCCTGGGCCAGAATGGGGGTCCAGCTCCTTTGGTTAGCTATTGGCTGCTTAGCTTTAGGGGTTTGGGTTCCTGTTAGCTATCTTCATTTTCCTATTGATACATTTTATTTTCTTTCATTTTTTATCTGTAAGCTGCCCAGAGTTGTTATGGAGTTGGGCAGCCTCAAAATTGAAATAAATAAATAAATAAAAATACCGAGGGATTGCTGAGAGAGAATAACATTGACTATGCTATGGTCTATTATTGTTTGAACATGATCACATTAATATTTTGGCTTTATGAAGTTCTACATTTTCACTTTTTTTACATTATTTAAATAGGAATTGTTATACTGAAGACTAGTATATCCATAAGTGCCAGGCTGAAGAATATATAGCAATAGATATAATAGGGCAGTGTTTCTCAACTTGACAACTTTAAGATGTGTAGACTCCATCTCCCAGAATTCCCCAGGCAGCATGGCTGACTAGGGAATTCTGGGAGTTGAAGTCCACACATCTTAAAGTTGCCAAGTGTGATGGAATGTGTCTCTGAGGAGGGAGGTGGTGCAACGGAGGTCGCAGGAGAGGAAGGAGGGGGTGCATTCCAGGAAGAGAAACAATCTTACAGTTTGGAGGACCTTGGGCAGCTGGTTAAGAAGCTGAGATAGGACCTGCCTTAGATTGCCTGGAGTATTTCTCCCTAGCACCTTTTGGCCTTGCTTACTTTGGCAAGATTCTGTGTATGGTAGAGACAATAAAGAACTAGAGCCTAATTCCTGGCTCAGCGTTGTTTCTTTGACTCAAACCCTGACACCAAGGTTAAGAAACACTGTAATAGAGGCTACACAAACACTGTCACCTATTTTGCCTTGCTCCTGATCATTAAAAAAATATAAATTTGAAAAAGGCACTGTGACAGATTGAATTAGAATACTGCAAGTGAAAGCATTCCCATTATTTTAATAATGAAGCTCTGATTTAGGATGAAAGTTAAAACAGTTTGAATTATACAAACATTTGGATTTTAGGAATCTTTTTATTATGTATGAACCTTATTTTATTCTTCAACTGTAACAGAGAAATTATAGTTCACTGGCTTCCATATATCATATTTCATTCACAGAGGCAATTCTGTTGTCTCTGCAACAGATAAATCAGGAGGACCGTACATATTAATTAGATTACACAACATTAGCTGATCTTGATTTCTCCTTCTACTCTCTCCCCCCACCCCACCCCACCCCACCCCACCCCCATTTTTAGTCTTATTGTGATGAGGTAATACAGTATTTTTCACTACAGTAACCAATTACGTTTTGTGCTTTTCTTGGCTTATTCTTGGCCTGGTTTTATATCCTATTCAAGTTTCCAACCAATCCACAGGCATGCAAGAAATGAGCATCTACAAGGAAAAGAAAGCAAAACAGGAATTGGTCAAACAATCAGTGCTTACTTTGTTGATCTGCAAGACTGAATCCTGCTGGGTTTTGGCTTCTTTGAGTAAGCATGGTTTAGTACCATGTATGAGTGTAGTCTTTCATTTACACTACCATACATCCCTCTGTTTCCTTTCAAATTTATTCTCTTGTACTTTATGCTGTTTGTGTTTTTTAAATCCAAAATACACTTTGTACTCCAATTATGGTATATGGGCTGCTGAAACAAGCACAGATATATTGGATAACTATGGTAATTCTGGAGCTAACACATGACAATGAGTTCTGATCTCTGAGGATAGGTGCATTTATCAGGCTACTTTGTACTGCATTACACATATTACTACTTTAGATTTCACTATTTGGCAGCACCACTGCTGTAACTCACCAGATGTATATTTGCTGTAGGAAATTGCCCTGTGCCTGTTATATTTCTCATATTTGCCAAAACGGCAACCATCTAGATGTTTTAGAACTTTGTTAATGTAGCTTTTATGCAACATTTAACTGCTGATTTTGCTATGCATTTCAGTTCTACTGTAACTAATTGATACATTATTCTTTCAGGACTTTTCTCTCCAGCTTTCTAATTCCTCCAACACTAAATATCCATTTTCAAGTGCCATGCACTGAAATGATCTCACAGTAGATATCAACGGCATTCTCAGCTCAGTCCCTGTTAATGCCTCGACCAGAGAAAATGATGTTAGAGATGAAACAGTCTTTGACTTGGCCTGAAAAGCAACAGATGCAAAGCTTCAAACTATTGTTATGGGGGCCTCTAAAGTAGGGTATTCCCAACTATTTTTCTAACATACTCTCTGTCTCAGGGTTTCTCAAACAGGGTTCCGTGGTTCTTCCACGAGAGGTCACTAGGGGTTCGCTGGGAGGTCATGATTTTTTAAAAAGTATTTCAAATTTGGGCAACTTCTCATTAAAGAGATAAGTTTCATTTTTTATTTTCAGTTTAAGAACACTGTTAATGCATATATACAGGTCTACACATGAAAGAAATATAATAATTTTGTAACTTCTGGCCTATATTTGAGCCTGAATATTCAGGGATTCCCTGAGGCCTGAAAAATATTTCAAGGGTTCCTCCAGGGTTAAAAAGTTGAAAAAGGCTGCTCTATTTCATGTATGAAGATGTTTAGTTTAGCAAGGTTTGGCACCTTATCTTCAAAGATGTTGGCAGGCAAGTTCAATAACATCCCATATTCAGAATGCCTCTCTCCATGCTTGGATAAAGCCATTGAGACACATGGCATTCTGAGTTAATACCACTCCTACTCCTACAGTTTTGCTTGCTGTCAGAAATGTTGTGTTTGAATTGCACTTAGGCTTAGATGGTTTAGATACCAATTTTGAGTTTAGAACATTCATAATTCTTAAAGTTTGATACCATCTGCATCTCCCTAATCTGTTAATTTCTCACTTTTTATTGTTTTATATTGTATATTACAGTATACCTGTACTATTCTTTGGTCTTTGGCTCAAAATTCAATAAATACATAAATACTTGCTCCATGGTGGAAAGCTCCTCATGTGGTAAGACAAATATGTTGTCTCTCTATGTGTCAGCAGTGAGGAGGAGTAGTTCCATAAGAAGGTGGATATAAGGTCAGGATTAAGCCTGCTTTAAATTGCCCTGGAAGCTAAATGTGTCAAATAAAGCCAGAGGAACTGTCGGTATTCTCTTTGAAGTACTGGCTGGAAATCATCTGGAGGAAATATTTCCTACAGCTCTGGCATTTAAGGCTGCAAACTAAAATATTTAGAACATGAGCAGTGTAGGCAGACAATTTGGGAGCAACTATTACAGCTGTAGTCAGCAAAGTTTTTATTACTATAGTAGTTGGGAGAGAAGATAGATAAATCTGTAAGAGCAGAAGAATGAGAGAATAATTTGTATGGATAGTAAAATCAGAATGCAACATGTGAGGAAATATAACAAAGAGCATGGGCTAAGGGCACATGTAGTCCAACTTCCTGTTTCCCACTCAGTTTCCCACACTGACCAACTATAGCCTTAAGAGGCCAATTTGTTAGCCCTTTCCCACTTTTGTTCCCCAACAGTTATTCAGAGGATACGAAAGACAGAATGAGTCCAAACCCTCTTAGGCCATGTAAAACTAGAGTCTTCTACCAAACCTTGTGAAGTAATATCATGGCAGCATATTAAAGCAGCCTTCTCTGGTTGTGCTACTGGATGCATTTTATTTCAGCTCCCAAAATTTGTAGCTATCATGGCCAAAGGTTAGGGAAGCTAGATGAAAGATTTATGACAGTACTTGCTAGGAGTTTACAACTGTCTACTATAAATATGTATCCTGTCTTTGGAATCCAGTCTCCCTAATTTGCAAATTAGAAGAGGAGGAGTAGCCTGTTTAATCTAACTGTTCTTTATTAATGTGCAGCCGTATGATTATGTTTGGTGTCTTGCTGAATCAAAGGATATTTTACTGGGGAAGGGAGGGAGATGGTGTCTCAAAGACATGCTAGATGAGAACTGGGTATGTGGAATATCTCTGTCCCATCCAATCCTTTTATCAATATAGTAGGCTTTCCAATTCTGCAGCCCCTGAGATCAAGCATGATTGAGTTAACATACATGTGAGTAATATTCCAGAGTCTCCTGGAGTGGGCAGCTATAATAAATTTAATGAAATAGATAAAAGATACTCATATTAACTCTTTTCCATGATTGTGCATATATTCCGTGACTGTTACAGAGCAGTGTGGGACTTTTGTAATACGAAATTAATACCAAGAATGCACAGATAATGCTGGAACTGGAGTTTAAGTCCTGCCCTTTCAGTTGGTTTAATCAGCCACCAGCAATTAAGTAATTTTTATGAGCTACCTTAGAAGAGCTGATCAGGAAATACATATCTTTGTGAGCACATAAATTTAATATAATGGCACAAACTAGATATTTGTCATTCCAGCAAAGGTTGTTTAGAAAAGAGGATTTAGCCAGCAGATTTGCTAGTTAGAGCAGGACATCAGGCAGCATTTCCCTTGACTGGGCAAAGCAACAATTGGTCCCCACAAGTTGCTGGCTTTCAGTTATCCTAACATTCTATAAAACTAGTAGTGTTCAAGAAGAAATAAAATAATGAAAGAGAAAGAAAAAAGGAGATCTCGCTGAACAACTTCCAAGCAGGCAGACCAGAGGGGCCCTCTCCAACCATTTTCTTGTACTCTGATGTACTGAAACAAGTATTCCCTTTCCCCCCCCTATATTTTACCTTTCTCAGTACATTTGTTTTATATCTAGAGATTTGATTTCATTGATTTTAAAAGAGAATTTCTCATTAAAAATTACAAAATTGCATGCTTAGACACCTATTTTCCAATATTGTACAAGGCTTGTTAAATTCTGTATCTCTGGACTTCGGGCAGGAAGATCTAAAACATCTTCTTTTCTATTTTTTTTTTCCTAGAGTTGGTCTAGAGGGCAAAAGCTATGTTAGAGCTAAGAGCTCCCTGGCTGGACAGGCAAGTCCATGCCTGGAGATTCAGCCTGAGTGGTAGCAGCTGATTATAAGGGTCTTTTACTAGTTAATCTTGGAAGAAGGGGTCATTCAGTGAGGCTTTAAGTTATCTCACGCTTCAGTTGTAAATGTTTGATGTGAATACAGCCAATGAATTCTGCCACCTTGACCTGCTTAATGATATCAAGTCAGTGTGACATCATGGTTAACTTGTTAGACTAGGACCTGAGAAACCCAATTTCAAGTCCACTCTCAGCCATGGAGGATTACTGGGGGCCTTTGGGCCAATTATTATTTTGTAGTCTAACCTTCTTTATAGGGTTGATGTGAAAAACATATAAGGCAGTGCTGTATATGCCTCCTTAAGCTCTGGAGGAAAAGGCAGTATATAACTTAAACAATAATAACATTAACTAGGCACATCATTATATATATATCAACTTTCTCACTTTAGTTTTGGAATGTAAGAGTGGAACCTTTACTATATTCATGTTTAATATGTACATTAAATAAATATTTTCTTATGAACATATAATTACTACCATCTTTTACAATGTTAAAATGTTATGTTATTAAAAATACAGTATTTTACTATTCTGTGATACATGTAAATGTACATTTTGGAAATTCTCCCTCTAGTGGGCAAATTGCAGCAGTTTTCAATGTTTTACCTTATCCGTATGAAAAACAAAGGATGAAATATTGGTTCATAACAAAAAATCTCAAGTCCATAGAGAACTGTGCAGAGTTGCTGGGAGTTGGGCAACATATAAATATAATAAAATTATTATTATACTTATTATTATTAAATGTTATAACCAAAGGAAAAAAGCATAACTTTAGCATATGTAGTATATGTCTTTTTTCTTCACTGTTTCTTCACTGCTTCCAATAGTAATTATATTTCAGGACATTCTCCTTCGTAACATGGAATGTTAAGGGATTGAGTTCTCTAGATATGCATAGACAACTGTTAGCTTTGTTTTAAAAGATGGAAACTAAAATTGCTTTCTGTGAGGAGATTCGTATTTTTTTCTAAGGATAAATAGCTTTGATAGAAGGCCAGGGAGGGAGACATATTGCAGCTAGATTTTCTAATTTGATCATTAAGGAAAAAAAATATCAGATGCAGAAGGTCATTTTGAAATACTGTTGTCAGGCCGGGTGCTCAAAGTCTAACCTTCCTGAATGTACTGTATTCAGTCCAAGTACAGATTCCCCAAAACAATTTTCAATGTTTATATACTAAGCCAGTGGACAATTTAATATTTGGAGGTGACTAAATCAAATTCTGGATCCTTTTTTAGATCATACCACTACCCAATTATATTCTTATATTTGTTACATTTTGCAATATTACATTTTTAATTCAACTTAGTATATAGCTAGTATTTTATTAATCCTTTCAGTGCAGATATAATCCTTCTGTAAATAGAAAATGTCTTTGTGAACATTATTTCCTGATATAATTAAAAAAAATTCTTTAGTGGCCCTTCAATGTATCTTTATTGTATAATAAATATTTTATTACGCAGAGGAAGCAGGGTGGAATTAGTATTATCAGGCACTTGATTACATTGCTATGATTAGTGTATGATATTGCCAAAACAAACAACAATTCTAGGTGAAATTATTGCATATATTTGTTTTAAAAAATAACAATTAGCTGAAGTTAAATCTTCAGAGAAAAAAATTAAAGAATGATTAATTCTTTATGTATCCCATCCATCTCATGAGTGATATAGGTCTTTGGTTTCTGTTAAATATAAAGTTAACAAGCTTTATGCTTCCAAAACAGAATATTACATTTACCATACAATAATACTGGGAAAGGGGATACATGATCTAAGCAAAACCATATAACATTGTAACTTCTGTCTGGAATATACAGACTCCAGAGTTAGTAATCAACAGTTTTTAAAGATTATTTTAAATTGCATAGTTTATTTTTCCACCAAAAGGTATAATATAGATTATTTCCTACAAAATGTAGATTGCCATTGTTATCATAGGACCAGGCTACTAACTTTATCTCTATTGCTTCCAAAAATTGTCACTACAGTTAAATCTATGAAACTGGGGAAGGTTCTTGGATTTGATTTTTTTTTTCAATTGTTTGATACAAAAAGTATAATGTATATACGATTCTTTTTGAAATAATGTCCTAGTTTTTTAGAAGGCATCTATTACAGTTGTTCCCAAGCTTATCAAACATTCTATTGTATATTCCTATTTTAGATTTATTCTTGATACATAAGGATGTTAAAATCTTAACAGTAACGTTGGCTTGTAGAGTACAACTTGTTCTTCAAAATGTGGTGCATCAAAGCCAGACTGTCTGGTGTCAGAGAATATTAGATTTTTAATTGATTTTATTGCTATAACTGAAAATAACTTAGAATCCATAACTATAATTTCTTTGGAATCTGAGAAAGCTTTTGATGTGGTTTCTTGGAAGCTTTTGAGGCAGATCTTGATTTAATGTAATGTTTCTCCAAAGTTTTCTATTCTGGATTAGTATGATTTATTCAACACTTAAATTCAGAAGTAATTATTAATTGTATGAAGTATATTTATGACAAGATAAATGTGATAAGCATGAATTTAAATCTATGGTTGATTTTGAGTGGTCTTTCTTTCTTTTAAGCCATCACATTATTTTAAACACATACAGTATACATGATGCTGAAGAATTTTCTTTGACAGAGGAATCCTATAAGATTTTCACCTCATAAAATAAAATAAACTCTTAAGAAGGATAGATCTAATTTTCCATTCTTTTGGGCTTATCTTTGGTCATTGGTTGGAATAAGAACTCAGCTCTTCTTTGGCTTCATATTGAGACATGTTTAGCATGGCTGAACTCCTGTCAAATTTTGGAATTCTTGGTGGGAATCTAACTTTCAGTTTTGTACTTAGTGCTGCAAGATGTATATAGAAAAACTTGGTCACCCTTATAATTTGACCATTTAGTCATGAAAATTTTACACTGTAGCATACCTTTAGCTTAAAACTAGCAGGTAAGACAGATTTCTGGGTAAAGTAGATCTTTCATTTATTATTACTTTAAGTTCATTCTGTCCTGGTAAAATAAACCAAAAAATTCTGTAGAATTAAAAACAGCTTGAATTAGTATACAATTACTTACTTGGTAACTACGGCTGGTCCAGGATGCAGTGACCCATATATTCACTGGATCCTGGAAACATATAGCATCAATTCTGAGGGTCCTCCACTGGTCACTGATTGGTTCTGGGTACAATTTAAAGAGCTGGTGTTGACCTATATGGCCCTTTGTGACTTGGCAGTTGAGGACTTGCAAGACTGCCTGCTCCAACTGTAATTAGCCTGACCCACTGAACCTTGTAGAGCAAAATACTTATAGTCCTACACTTCCAAGAGATAAGGGGGACTGAAGCTATAAGACATTATAAGCCTCTCAACAGAGATCAGGCTAGCCTCTCCTTGTTCATTGGAATGGAGTTGTTTTGGAGGTTGGTTGTTTTTTTTTAAGTTTAAGCACTGTACTATATTTTACTTTCATTTTTGTTTTGTTCTTGTTGTTTGTGTTGTTCTTTTAGTTGGGAGGGGGTTAGGATGTTATTTGTCATTTTAACTCTACTGTGGATATTATAATTTTTGTTAAATTACATGCTATGCAAGCCACCAAGAGTTGTTACACTGTGGCAAGGTATAAGTTTAATGAATGAATGAAAGACTAGATAAATAACAGAGAAAAATAATAGAAAGAACACTACCTATTTTTGAAAAGAAAATCAACTATTTCTATGGAAAGCATGACATTATTTTATAATCTAGCACTAAACCTCTGAAATATGCAGCTACTTATTGAAAACTTTCATGCCAAAATGATTATTTCAAAAGGTGGTTACACAATGTTACAAAATGTAAAGGATATTTACATATAATATCACATATTGAAAATATTAACCATGTGTGCCAGGAATTCAAGGCATATATTTTTAAAAGCTTAATGTCTCTTGATTCCTTAATAATGTGATTAGAGAAATAAATATGCATAGGAATATAAGAAAAGCCAAACTGAGTGAGACCAAAGGTTTATCTAGTCTTCATTCTATTCCTATGTGGGAATGGAACTGTGGGAAGTGTAACAAGGGCAGGATGCTAGTAGTGATCAGCCAATCACATTCCCCAGCAACTGCTAAGCCAATCACGTTGCCCATACTGCCCTTCATCCAACTTGCTGGCCATCATTATATTTTCCAATTCACTATATAAATCTTCTACCATTTGGCTTTATTCAATGACTGTGGGTAATATGAGAAGAGAAGAACTTCTCCTTAAGCAGTTCCTCCAGAATCCATGTGTTATATTTAGATTGCAATTGAAATGGTAGACAGAGAGGGCAATTCCATATTCTGGAACTAAAGAAAAGATCTAGAGGCAAGATGTTTAGACTTATTTAAAATAAGTATGCTGAATATGTGGACTTTGAATTGGAAGCAAGCGCCTCTGTGTTCATCAGGAACTAAGATCTGCACATTCCTGATCCAACTTTAAAATAGTCATTTTCTCTGCCAGATTTTTCACCAACAATCTTAAGGAGAAAACAATCACATTTTACCTTTTGGTTTACAATTGATTGTTTTGCAATTTGAGTTAAAATATTTCTGAGGTTGTACGATATTACTTTCATTAAGTAGGAATGGGATTCAAGCAAAGGAAACTAAATAGGTCTGTCAGTTTTGTGAAAAGTTACAGCCTTTTTTTTCCTTGGTCTGTTTTGCTCTTGCTGATGATAATAGCATAGGGTCATTTAGTAAAGCTAAAGGATTTTGGTCTAGTGGTTAAGGCGCTGGGCTAGAAACCAGGAGACTGAGAGTTCTAGTCCCGCCTTAGGCATGAAAGCTGGCTGGGTGACCTTGGGCCAGTTCCCCTCTCTCAGCCCAGCTCACCTCACAGGGTTGTTGTTGTGGGGAAAATAGGAGGGAGTATTAGGTATGTTTGCCGCCTTATTTATAAAAAATAATAAAGGTGGGATAGAAAATAAATAAATAAATAAATAAATAAATAAATGTTTATATCACTTGAAGCCTACTCTTAATTTTTTGATTGTGGCTTAGAGTGATTTGTGAGTCCAGCACTGTGTTTAAAAGATACAGTTTATGGCTTGTGTAATAAAAAGATTGAAGAAGAAGGTTCAATACTCCCTTAAGGTGTATTACAAGCAGAAAATTGTATAATTTGGCTGTGTGATGTGAGTGGAAGATGGCCCAAAAAATTACTATGCATAGCAAGATTAAGAGATGCAGAAGAAGAAGATGACAGTGGATAAGGTGGATGAATGGAATCAAAGAATACTGGAATATCATTAGAAAAATAGAGGTTGTTGCTGGTGTCGTGACAAGATGGTCAGCATTTATCTCTGCAATCACCAGGAGTCAAGCTGGCTTGATGGCACCTGATGATTATGTTTCTAAGTCCAGTTCTACATGAAAAGCTATTGTCTGGTTACTGGAGTCTCACAGCCAATAACCTCTGAGCTGACTCATAGACAATTTAGGCTGCTCATTAGAAAGTCTGTTCTTACCTAAAAGATTCAGTTTGAGGAAAGGGGTAAGTGAGCCATGCAGTTGCTCCCACTCCATTGAAAGGCACTCTAGAGTGCTGAAGTTCATCTGGATTTTCTGCCTCCATCGGGGGAAAAAAAAATCTGCTCTTTCCTTGGAAAACACCCAGCCACCCTATAATGCAGATTTCAACTTCAGCACCACAGACCCCTGGACAGCGATGTCAATTGATTGGCACGTTGCAGCTTAAATCAGAAAAAGTTGGGAGGAGGTGGAAGGAGATCTTTCCGCGCTGGCGTAACCCAGTTGCTCTGATCAGTCTTTTCCTCGAGACAGGCCGATACAACATCGCAGCGGATACGAGAACAGAGTCATTAGATCGCAGCGGGATGCGTGAGCGCATTGGGGTGGGGGAGAGCATGGGGATTGTAAGCAAGCCGCGCCAGCTTTCTGGCTACCCGAGTAGCTGCTGATTCCAGTCTCCCAGTCTGCGCGAGAAGCTGGTTAACCGGGGAGACTAGGTGTCATCTGACGCTTTCGGGAAAAGAAAGGCTGTATCCACCATATCCAGAAGGGTAGACGTTCTGGCTCTGTAGACCAAGAATCCTAATCTACGGGAATAAAACAATGTTGCACAATTCGTTCTTTTGAGTCATGCGCCAGAATGGTAAGTAGCGATTGCTCTACCACCACCACCACCATTACCCTCCATGGATATATTTCGATTTGGAGGGGATCTAAGAACGAGGGGAAGTGGGGATCCATGGACTTTATGCCGAGATATGCCAGTTCAATTGTTACCATTCTAGGAGAGAAAGCAAAGGAGAGAAGAACGGATGAAAACTAGATCCTCACAGCTGTCACTCCAGAACAGCTCTATTAACTTTAGAGGGAATGCTTTCGGAACAATTGCTTTGAGAATCCTCCACTTAAGTGGTTTGTGACCCCATTCCAGTGGATTCCGAAGGGGGAGATGCAGAGTTGGTCCTCCCACCCCACTCCAGCCCAGTCTCCAATAAAGTCGGAGGAATGCTGCTGATGTCAAGAGAAGGCGTGGGGTCAGCCTTTCTAGATTTAGGAGAGAGTAAATATAAGTACTACGAGTAGTAGAAGCGTCTGCTCACGCGAGTTAAAGTCAAAGAAATATTCCTTATTCTTCTTGGAGGTGGCAGTTGTTACTTCCGTTCAAAGGGTGGTGCTCGCTGTCGTAGTTGCTCCCATCAAATCCCGAGTAGGTGGAATAGCGATACCAAGGATTTGCTTTAGTTCGGCATGCTGCTCCCAATGAAATGCGTGCTAGCCCTGCTTTGGGGCTGAATGGTTAGCGTCTCCGAAAAATTGCCGCGTAGCTATGCTGTGGGACGTTGGTTACTAAAGCTGAATTCCTAAACACAGTCTTATCTGGGCTCGCAGCTGGTTAGAATTCATGGGACTGAGCGTCGTCCCTCCTGGCATTTAATAATTTTACCTTCTCCTCGGGGACGGCGATGGAGAAGCGCAAATAAGGAAACGTGATGGAAATAATAGTTTCCCTTTCTCATTACGTGGCAAGGTTATAAAGTCTGAGAAGGGCTGGTGCTAACGTTTAAGACTTCCAACTATCTCTAGAGGGCGTCTATGATATTAAGGAACATACCTACCTATCGATCTTTAAAACAGCAACAAAAGAAGGAGTTCATGCCAGAATAAAGTATTCAATTGGATACCTCGTGTCCCTCAGACCTGTTAAATTTCAGTTCCCTGCCAGAAAGCTTTCTTGGGATAATAGGGATTGTACTCTAACTCATCTAAATTGTTCCAGTTCTCTGGGATATAGTGACCAGAGAGTTTTTATATGAATCATATAAGATGTGGACAATCTGGATGATGAAGGTTGTGTTGATCTTGCGTGTCTGAAGCCTAGTGTTTTCTGATATATATTTTTTTAAAATAGTGTAAAGAAGCCACATACATATACAGGTAATCTGTTACCAAACCAAGAAAAATGAATAGCAAGAGGACAGGTTTAAAAGCTACATTATTGAGGGATCAAAATAGCTGGATGAACATACACCGATTCATTCAAATAGTTGAAATCAAGTAATATTCTCCAGATTATGCCAGAAATAGCATAAGCCTTTATATTTTCTATGATAATTTCTTATAAGATGATTTTGGTTTCTAAATCAAACAACTCTGCCAGCCAACAAATCACATTATGGCTAGATAGGAAAAGTATTTCAAATATCCCCATTGGATCAACAGAGCAAAAACATTGTTTTGCCACCAAAGCCTGTATGCCTATTTTTGCAGAATGTGTATATATGCAGAATATGTATAAATAATATACATATGTTTAAAATACAGTGGCCTATAAATATGTCTTTTAAGGGTTTTTTCGTTATATCCCTCCAATGAGATGTACATAAATATTTAAAACAAATTATTGTATGATATAGAAATACTAGAATTAGAAATGTCTGTTAAAACAGAAAGGGTTACAGCTTTGAAAGGATGACAGTACAAAACAGATTGGGATTTATTTATGAGTAAATATGCAGTGTTTTGTGCTATTAAGCTTTAAAACTGCAGTTTATTCTGCAATTGCTAGTTGCTTATGTTCTATATGCTAAATAATTTCAGACTTTGAACCTAATGGCCTTTTTCTCTTCCTCTCTCTGTCCCAGTATGCATTTAGATGGGAATATATAGCATTCCTTTCTCTCCAAAGCACAATACTCTAGCCCAGTTCTACCATTCAAATGCTTGCAAAACCAGCTGCAAAAACAAAGCTCAGTTAAAAGGTGTTCTTGAGCCCATAAGTGATGGAGCTGTGTGAATGTAATTATACTGGTTTGCTCTAAGAAACACAAAGTCAAACATTTTAATTGATGGTATAATTGTCACCATGAGGTCTTGAGGCTAGGAAGCACAGATGCTGTACATGATCCTAATTTAAAATCCATTTCCCATTCTTTTAAAAATCAAATGCCATATGCCTGCAACTAGATATTCTCATTTTTAAATTTGAAATAAAATTGATATTTATTTGGTAAGCAATGTTATGCATATTTCTCCCAACCTAACTATTTCACAGGGTTATTGTCAGGACCAAAAGCTAGAATTACTAATGTTATAGGTGATAATTTTAAAGCAAAATAAGCCCAAGTGTTGTCATTATTTGACCAATCCCTTTTCAATTGTATTAATATGGACTAGTGGGCACTTATTTTAGTATCCTTTTTGACTAATATAGACAAAACAGAACTGATCCCTAGGGATTGGGGAATGGCCATCGTAATTTCCATATTTAAAAAGGGAGACAGAGATCAGCTAGATAACTATAGATCAATAAGCTCATTTAAATGTCTCAAGCAGATGTTATGCTAGGCCTTTAGACTAGAAACCATGTTAGGAAAGAAAATAAATGCATCTTATATGATGAACAAGCTAGATTTAAAGCAGGATGATCCACAGTGGATCATGGATTTGGTTTTCAACATCTAGCTTAAAATATCCTAAAGGATTGGAATCTTACTTATATGCAGCTTTTGTAAACTTCAAAAATGTTTTTGATGCAATCTCCAGAGTTAAACTGAGAAAAGAACAAAGCTACTAACACAGATAAATTATTGCAGATGCTTGTTAATAAGCCCAATACTAACATCAATCTGGTATGCTCCCTGCATCTAACCTGTACGCAGAGTTTCACTTTTTCAACGACTAGCTTTCAATTTCTGTATTAACAAGCTAGCTAAGACTCTAGATAAGTGCATTACCATCCATTCAGGCTGCGAGAGCAAAGCATTCCAATCTTTTTGTATGGCGATGACAAAGTGATTTTGTTACATACTGTACTCAAACTGGCCTGAGGAGGGCCTTGAGGACTGTTGTGCAGTATTTTGTGAAAAGTTCTTCCCCAAAGCTGTGCAATTGTCCAAATGCAAAATAGAACAAGTAAAATGTTTTAAATACTTTGGACTTGCATTCTGCTGTTCTGAGAGTGTGCTAATCCAGACAAAATGTGTATTGCTTGGAGCTCAAAGGAGAACTGCAGCTGTTTTGCAATTCTTTTGCACAAAAGGGTGTGGGTTGGTACCTGCAGCCATTACAGGCAAAACCACTGGCAAATTTTTTATGGTGCACAATTTGGCCCTTATCTCAATTATAGGTAATTGGAACCAATGCAAACTAACTAATAGAGCAATTTTATAGCTGCTTAAATGTGTCCCAAATGCAGTTGGAAGTTGGAATTCAAAGGGTAGAAACAAGAGCTTGATTAGTCATTATGGACCACTGGTTGAAGAATAAATTCTTCCTAGCAGGTTGTTCTCACAGGTATTCTTCAATAACTTTCAGTCTAGGTAGAAGTAGACCATACCTCTTTTGGTTTCACACTTTTGGTCTGTCCAGAAAATTTTCTTTCCTTGGATTATGAACAAGCCAATGTTGAGGATGTAACCCATCCATAAGAACTAGGCTCCCAAACTAAGGAAGCTAGACAGTGCCTCTGGGGAGAATCTGCCAGCTATCTTTCTTCTATTTGATTTCCTGAACAAAGAGAACATTTATAAAAATAAGATTTGTATGCTTCCTGCTGTCCTACAGGGCAGAGTTCAAAGCAATCCCCTATGCCTTTGTGAATTAGGAATAATTGAAAATGCTGTTGATGTTTACCTTTTATAGAGGTTATCATTCCAAATGCATTACATCCACCCTGTTACATTTTCCAGGTCAATCTGAGCAATTTTACATTTACTGCTGTCAGACAAAAATGATTTCATCATATATAATGTCACAAGATTTTTTTATAGCGTGTAGAATCTGGCATGGGGTAACATCCAGCCACCTGTATGAATTGGCTATTTGACAGCTGATCACAATTTAATGTTTATCTTATCTGTCTTGGAGTGGTTTTTGATTGTAAATATGCATATGTGTGAATGTATGTATAGCTTAATTATGTTGGTGTATTCTCTAATAAGTGATATACTATTTTTGTATTATTGCTTAATGTAAAATCTGACTGGCCTTTGGCTGTAATAATTTTTTCTTCTGCTGCTTGAGAGTGAGTCACATGTATATGAGAGAAAATGTATTTTTTTTTGGATTGTTACCTTAAGTCAGTTACTGTAATTGATTAATTCATCTGCAAAAATATGCAGATGAATTAAAAAAACAAACCCAAGCCTAGCTGAGTACAGACCTATGGAAAACTGGTCCTTCAGATAATGTAGTTCCAATGTAGGCTTTAAAAACTATAACTAGTTTGAATGATATCGTCACATGAACTGGCCTCATATGTAGTTTCTAATCTGGCATTGAATGCAGCCCCACATAGAGTGCTTTATTATACCTCAGCCTGGAATAGAAGATGGCAAGAATTCTGCAGCAAAGTGTTAAACTGAAGAGATTTCCCAGTTTACAATCAACACATTCATGCAGGGCATGAGGCCTTTATTGGCAGACATCCTTAATAGTACCTCTTAACACTGTGTTCTTACTATCAACAGTATATAATTTTATATGGTAATTAAATTTGAATAATAAATATAATTTGCCTCTAAACAAAATTTTTTCCTTCAGATTATTATAGTATCAAAGAGTCATCAAACCACTCCTTGATAATTGCAATGAATTCTTGAACACAGCTCAGCCTAATTAGCTTATTTTTCATTTTAAACTTTTGATTTCTACGGTCCAGGGCTCTTGATTAGCTGGTTCATAATTACTTATGGGCGGTGAGCCACCCTCTCCCAATACAGTCCTCTATACATGTGTCCACTTCCACCCAAATAGCAGCAAACATTAATCATTAATACCTTGGTGAAGCCATGTGGCAAAATACAGATAAAGAACACATAATAATAATAATAATAATAATAATAATAATAATAATAATAATAATTTCATAAGCTGCCTGATTCCCAGTGACTCTGGGCAGTTTACAATTGTTAAAACATTTGAAAACAAAGAACAATAAAAACACCACAAAAACAGCACAAGACAAAAGAAAAACAATGGCAAAGAAAACAAACCCAGAGGGGAAAAGAAAGGAAGAAAGGGGAGTCAGTCATCCTCTCCAAAGGCCTGGGCAAAGAGCCAAGTCTTTAAGGCCCTTCAAGTAGGGTGGGAACCATTCAGATTTCAGGGGGAACTTCATTCCAGAAGGCAGGTGTTGTTGCAGAGAACTCTGCATGCTTCTGGGGTGCAGACAGATGGCACTGTTTAATTGATGGAACCCAGAGCCAGATCAAACTAGCTGGGCAGATACTATGGAAGACAGGAGGTCCCTCAAGTCACCAGGCCCTATGCCCTGTAGGGCTTTATAGGTAGCAACCAGCACCTTGAATCACACCCAGAAGCAAACAGGCAAACAGTGCAGCTAGCAAAGCAGAGGTGTTACGTGGGAACACTGAGGCATGCCCATTATTGCTTGTGTGGCTACATTCTGGGCCAGTTGAAGCTTCTAGGTGGTCTTCAAGGGTAGCCCCATGTAGCTCTCAGTGCAGTAGTAAAGCTGTGCAGTGTAAAATCTTTTGCATATGTTTACTTAAGAAATTTTTGCAAAGATTACATAATAAGCATATAACTTATTCAGTAAGGTACAGAAATAATAAGATACAAGATTATACGTAGTAGCATATATAAGAAATAGATGGCCAATCAGTTCTTTATTCAACACGCTTGCAGCCTTGGCTGGAAAAATGCAAACAGGCTTCAGTTTACTGTTATCTGGAAAATGCAAGCTAAAGTCCAGCTGAGAGGGCAAGACATGTTCCAGAAAATAGATGGTGCCTCTGCCAAGCAGGTTAAAAACAAAGGCCTTGTGTTTCTTCAAAGTCTTGGTTGCTTCAAAGATTCTCACTCTACTTTACTTTTATTGGCTGAAATCCATCTCTACTTTTCTCTTTTGGTATTTCAGATTGGACCCCCTTAGCTCAGCTTCACTGAGGACTGGCTCTTTTAAGGCAACCTTCCAACTTTGAGTCATTATGAGTAGCAGAGAAAATGCTGCATCTTCTGAAATGTGACATATAGTCCACAGCAAAAATCTGTGAGAGCTGTACCACTCTCAACTCTCCTTCATTATCCCATTAATCACTCGTTGACATTATCGGGACTCTAACTACTATTTCCTGCTTTCAGAGATGTAACATTCTAGCCTATTGTGTTATAGGCAATACAACAAGGTCAAGAGAGTATCATCAGAACCGTAACAACTGTAACAATTCATTTCTCCTTCTAGTAAAGAGCTATTTCACAATGAACATTTAAATCCAAGTTAAACAATTTTATTTTTCATGTAAGGTATAACAGTACCAGCACCTACTAGTAGTCTTTGATAATAGCAAGTAACAGAATGAACACCTATGAATTAATGTTATTTTCATTAAGCAGAGAAAAAGCAGCAACAAAGGAGTACAGGGATCAGGAGTTCAAGCATCAATGTACTTCAGGCACAATAATTGAAAAACAAACTCAGATAGAAACTCAGTACATAAACATGAAAAGCAGAATCAAGAATAGGGTCAAATCAAGAATAGATTCAGTTTTCAACATAATCCTGCAGTTGTATCAGCTAAAATTGTTCAAACACTTCTTGCCACACAAGTTTTACCACTGAGTGATAAGTGTGGGAGAAACAGCCACCTTGGATAAAGATGGTGGAAAATGTAGTAGAATATTTCTGGAAGCAACCACATTGGGAAAAGCTATTATTAATGCTTATTTTGGTGTTTTTAATCCACTGGAATTGCTTTGTTTATGAATGTTAGTAACTTTCCCCAGGTGATTCAACCACATTAAAAGGTCAAGGTATATGGTTTATAAATAAGTAAAGAAATATAATACAAATGCATGAATTATCCAGAATCATACAGTGCCATGTTAAATCTCTTTCTCCATGTTTCTTACTTCTGTTTCTACAGTATGGATTTATAAACACATGCCTAAAGTCTCTGGTGGTTGAAAAATACGGTGAAGAAATATGGGAAAATTTAAGGTAAGTTATCCCTAGAAAAATTATTCAGAGAGTTCAAGTGTTAAAAACTGCCTCAAGCCATTACAGTAAGGTATTTCATGTCCTTTGACAAAGTATAAGCAATGGCCTTACCTTAAAGAATAACAGGTTTATCAGACTCATAGACGTATAGAATGAGCTTGAAAGATTGTACAGTAATTAATCTATTATTAATATGGCTGTGCCAAGCTTTGATGGGGCACTTTGATGAAGCTTTGAATGAAGTACCCTTCTGAAGGGAACTGCTGAACTGAAGTGTGGTACCCTTTGAAGCACTGGATTGGAGCAACCACCCTGCTTCAGTTCAGACGCAAAAAGTTCTTTTTCAACCCGGTTGAAAGGTCCAGCTAAATCTAGTCCATCTGCTTTGTTGCCTTGATTCAAGGCACTGAGGCAGAGCAGTTCAGTTTTGCAAACTGAGGCATGGCTCACTAGGACAGCATGATTTGGGGCAAGGCAAAAGGCCTCGCAAAAGGCCTGCTTGTTAAGTAGAGCTTTCTGGGCCTCAAGGCTAACCTTCAAATGCCAAACCCGCTCACTCTGCTTGCAGTAATTGAGGGTAGGCTTAGGTCACATGGCTGCTTCTTCCCCACCACTGCAGGAGTAGGCCTGACACCCATGTGGTTCTCCCCTTACTACCTCAGTCACCCTAAGTACCTTTTCCCCTCCTGTTTGACCATTATGCAAGAAGAACCTCTCCTCCCTCTCCCATTCAGAATATAGTGCACGTGTTCCTCAATCCCACCTCCTTTCAGAAGCCCCCCACCCCCACCTTTGATTACTGAAAAAATATCACTGCCATATTTTGGCTATGGTGGTTTTCTATATTTCTTTGCAACTATTTAGTGATTGTCTGGATTTTTCCAGCCTAGATATGATATGCCTATTGTATTCTCTCTCCTCGCATCCCTTTACAAGCAGAAAGAAGGAAGACAGTGATAATGACCCGCTTTTAAAAAATTACTTTCTCCTCTCCACCCTTTTGTTGCTGAAGAACATTTCTACAGAAAGAAGCATTCCTTTGATGAAGGACGTAGACTATGGTCCACAGATAGGCAAAGATACACTGCATCTTCACAGTGCATTAATCAGCAGACACCGAAGAAAACATATTCTATCATTATGTAATGAATAAGTCATAATAAATTAGGTTATGATGAAATTGCCCATTCACTCTTCTCTTGGTGGTTTCATAAATAATATTAATATAATATCATGCCTATATTGTTACACTGCAGAATAAATAAGATATAGTTAGTACTTGCAATACAAAATTAATAAGTGTGTTAAATAGTATGCTAATGGTATACTATCAGTGACACTTTGCTTTTCTTTGATTAAGGGTTTATAACTTTTGCAGTAGCCAGAGAATGGAGATGCAGGTTTGTTTCTTCCCAAAATGATCAGAAAGTAAGAGCCCCAATTTTGTTACTAATTTTGGAAACGTAACTCCCTAAATATTGACTTAGGTGCAGATCATTCACAGTTTATATACAGTATGAATTTGTTACTTTTAAGTCCCACTGAAAACAGTGAAATTTAACCTAATCATGGCTGGTTTCAGTTTTGCAACTATTCCACTGTTTTTATTTTCAACAAAAGCTAGACATGGTTTTCTGGATACTAACTACTACCTAAGAATATGAATCAATCTATTGACTGAACAGAGATTGTGAAGAACAAAACACAAGGTAGAAAGTGGCATATGGACATAGTGAAAGCATGGATGATTTGTAAGAATAGTATTAAATGAAGAAATTTAGTGTTTAGTGATTCAGCTATTTTACTTTTGTTTTTCTTATTTCATTACCCCTTCTACAGCTTACTCTTTTTTGCATACTTTTTGCATTTCATTGCCCTTCTTCAGCTTACTCTTTTTTGGATATACTCCTGGATGGCCATGTACTGTATATATGTATAAGAGGCTAAATTTTAAAATTTGATTATAACACCATTTCTTTTGCTGTTTTATTATAGAGTCCAAACTGGAGTACAGGATACTTTTTTTACTTTTGAAGTTTATAAAGATGAGATCACAATGCAACTAATTGACAAGGCATGCAAAATGCTGGGTATGTATTGTTTTGAAATAATGCCAAGATCCACGGATGATCCTCCTCCTCCTCCCTCCTCCCTCCTCCCTCCACCTTCCTCTTCCTCTTCCTAGATTAAACAGATCTGGTGGTTTATCACAGGGGCAAGTAACCTTATGATGGCTGAAGTTTGCACTTAACATTTGGGAAGAACCCAAGGAAGGCAGTGGGTAGTAGGATGATGCTAATGAGTGCTATTTTCAGTTAAATATTCTCAGGCGGTGCTCTTAAAGCAATTAGAGTCAAAATTTCAAGTAGACACTTCTCCATGAAGACTTTGCACTATTCAGAATCACTTCTAAACATGTTCAATTGTATTGGCAGTTTGGGGAAATTTATTCATTTGAAATTGTAGAAAAACTAAGTTTTCCCTTTGAACTGGTATGGTTTGGCAGAAATTGGGAGCAATCTCTTTTTTTATTATTATTGATGGGAACACTTGCCTCATACTGCCTCTTGGCTTCTGGACTCAAGACAAGCATTATTCTTTCACATAGACTTCAGTATCCTCTTCCTTCTGCCTGTGTGGAAGTACTTTTTTTGGAATGTATCTTCCCATTTACCCTACTGTAACACATGCACCATAGTTACAAATTAACAACTATTGGGAATGGGACCCAGTTTCACATTACTGAAATGTTGTCATTTGCTAACATATCACATTGCAGTGGGTTTTGAATGCAGAAGGAATGGAGGCTTTGCAGCAAAGAAGCCTCCTCTGATAGCAAATACTAAGAAGTTTTGACAAACAACTGGACAAATGCACATATATTGAATTGAAAACTCTCTCTGTGTGTGTATCTGCATGTGTATGTGTATGTGTACATATATATATATGCTAGCAAATTATTTTATTTTCTTTTTGTATGGAATGAGGATAAAGTGATTTTTATTACTCCAGGAATTATGCTTGCTCATGGAAGGACACTGATTGAACAATATTCACTGTACTTTCTTATTAGAGTGTGAACACTGATTGGCATATAGTATTTCCTGCATGTTTTCAATGTCTTGAGGTCAGAAAAAGTAAATTATGGGTGTGCTTCTGAAGAACTGGGGAGTAATAATGGTGGTGATACGGATGTCTGAAGCTCTGAATTAACTTGGGTTCCTAATCTAGAAACATAAATATCTAATATGATAATGTATGTTTATATTCCTAGATGTTTCCCCAGATATGGTCCTGAAACAATTCGGAGAATATTTCTTTGAATTCTGTAAACAGTCAGGTTATGACCATATGCTGAGAACTCTGGGAGGAAATCTGTATGAATTTATAGAGAACCTGGATGCATTACACAGTTATCTCAGTCTGTCTTACCAGGCAAGTGGAAATGACTTCTGTAAAAGTAGCAGATAAATCTAATTCCTCTTTTTGAATTCTCACATCTTCCCAATAACATGATGAGAAAATTATGATGTGTATGTATGTATGTTTTGGAATTTATTTATTTATTTATTTATTTTCTATCCCACCTTTATTATTTTTATAAATAACTCAAGGCAGCAAACATACCTAATACTCCTTCCTTCTCCTCCTATTTTCCCCACAATAACAACCCTGTGAGGTGAGTCATATATATATATATATATGACTTTATTAAAGTTTCAAAATACAGATAAAATGCAAAGTATAGAAAAGATTGAAGAAAAGACTAAAAGAAAAAAAGACAAACTAAAAAGTGCAGAAATAATTAGAAAGAAATACAAAAGAAATGACTTCTGACCTTCTCCAGCACAAACACAAACACATAATACATTAATCTCTTACTTTAAATCAAACCCTAGTAAACTTTTCTATAAGCTATAACAACTTAATCATCAAAACCCAAAATCAAAATTTCATTTTTTTCAGATACAAGCAAAAAGTCTAGAAGTGGTTTCCATGTAGAAATAAATCATCCAAATGGTTTTCTCTTATGTTTTGGAGTTCTGATGCTTTAGTTTAAAATATTTGGTTGCTAAAATCTGTTTCTATTCTTTTAAGATTTAAGTTTGTATGTTTTTTTGCCAAATCAAATTGTCTTCTATCAAATAATTGGCAATGATTTTTTATTATTGTGACATTACTATCATTAGAACTGAGGCAATCCTGTTGTAACCCTGAGAAAAATCCATCTTTTGGAGATTCCATTTGCATTAGGAAGACATCAGTGGGAGAGTCTCCCCCACTCCCCATTAAATGCCAGCTTCAGAGGACAGCTTTTTCCTAGGAATGCAGCAGACAAGAAAAGATTAAATTCCCACAATGTCCAATTCAGATAAAGATTTTCTAGATGATGATGTTTGTCTTTCAAAAGCAAATCTGTATGACAAGTGGAAAGTTGTTTGATGGATAGAATGGAGAGGAGACTTAGCTTAGTGGTAGAATCCCTGCTTGCACTTCCATCCTTGCATCTCTCAATTAAAAAAAAAAAAAGATTCGTAGTATGCAGTGGGAAAGACAGCCTCTATCAGTCAGTGTGTGCTAATTGATTGGATGGACAATTCATCTGATTTAGTATAAAGAAGATGCACAGGTATAAAGATGTCCAAATGTTCCCACATGTAAGAACTGACACCGCTGGTCCCAATAAAGACCTGATTCATGCACAGTTGGAATACGCAGAATTCAGATTTATTGAGATTAGTGTATAGAGAAGAGAAAAGAGGCAATCGAAAGCTTCCCACATAAACTAGCTAATTAAAAATTTCCAGTCACCCCACTTCCCACTTCTATCTCTTCCCACCTAATTCCAACGGTCAGCCATACCAGGCACAGATGTGTTCTGGCAGTATGACCTTGACTCCCCCACTTCTAGCCCAAGCAGAGAAGATTCACACTTCTTGCAGTTCCCCCTCCCAT
Source organism: Candoia aspera (assembly GCF_035149785.1). Classification (NCBI taxonomy): domain Eukaryota; kingdom Metazoa; phylum Chordata; class Lepidosauria; order Squamata; family Candoiidae; genus Candoia; species Candoia aspera. The sequence goes on along the minus strand of NC_086158.1, from coordinate 32,118,001 downwards.
CCAGTTCTTGACCCGCATTGACTCATCATGGCAGATAAACACGATCAGACGATTCAGCAATCATTTGATTGTGGAGTCTGACACCACACTGCTGTCAAAGACCAGATTTATGATGCCGATGTCATGAGTACTGATGGCGAGCAGGAGAGGGCCTCGATCCAGGGTGGAAAACGCATGCGTAGTACTGAGGAATTAAGCAGCCATTCAAAGAGACACAGATCAGACCCGCCTTAGCTTTTGGGGTTTATATGTCTGGGTTTTTCCCACGCTTCTTCAGTTTGTTAGGATTCTGTTTAACATAGCAGTAATAAACACTAGAGATCTACTCCTCATCTCAGAGTGATTTCTGACTGTTAGGACAGCCTCGGAATGAAGGCAGCAGTTGCAATATTTCTTTTACTGTGGTATCAGTTATTGAAATATGCATATGGGGGATTGTTGCATGGGAGGATGCTTGGAAATCTCAAAGGAGGAAGGTCCATCAGAGAAGTTGCTGATCATTTCCTTTTGGGAGGAACTGTTCATGAGGACATCATACCTTGGAAACACACATGCATGGCCATGGCTAGGGCACTGCAATAAAAACTCCAGAGAGATACATTAATGTGTGGAACCATTCTGCTTCTTAGAGAGTGCACAAATAATTTACTATTAACCATACTGTGATTTAAACTGAGGTGGAGCCAGATCAGTTCAGCACTGCAGCTTAATCAAACGCTCATATTGCCCACTGGCTGTTTATGGCTACTTCAGATCACTATTAAAGAGTGAGTTTGGGAATGTAGCAAATCTAATATTATTCCTTTTGAGTGTTTTTCAGGAAATGAATGCTCCTTCCTTTAGGGTAGAAAAGAATGAAGATGGGTCTATGTATTTGCATTATTATTCAGACAGAAGAGGCTTATGCCACATAGTTCCAGGTAAGTTGGTGTGTGTGCTTGTGTGTGTGTTTAATGTGGGCTTTGACATGCTGAGCTTTCAGTAAACAATGATTCTGTCTATTGAATGCCCAAATGCCCTGTATGTTTTCCTTTAGATAGACAGACAGACAGAGTGTTCGAAAGATAGAGGTCATGACACTGGCCATCCTCATGCTCTACATGAGGAATTCTATCCTTTGTGAGGTTTGCATGGAAAGAACATGACACTAGAGAAAACATTCCTTACAGTTAAGCTCATTTGCTTTAGCAGCTTTGATTTTATTGTCTTTTCAATTTTATTCTGTATTTTTTATTTCCTTGGAATTATTATTCTATATTTTATTGCCCTGGAAAAATGTCTGAGAGGCAGATGATGATGATAACAACAGTAATAATAACAATAACCAAATAACTGAATCACTGAACACTTAAAAATATTACTTTTTTCAATTTTTCTCCAAGGAGTATACCATGTCTAGCTCCAATTTTACAACAACCTTATAAGGTAGGCCAGTCTGAGGGATAGAGGTTGGACCAAAGTAATCTAATGAGCACTAGAACTGCATGATGATGTGAACCAATATGACTTACATTTCTTTGAAATAAAATCTGTTTATTAAGGCTGACAATTTAGGCTGCAATAGTTGGCAGACTTACTGTGCAAGGGAACAAACACTTCTTGAGTGCTTGAGTAAATATGCTAAGGTTTGTACTACATAAGCTTGTGTAATATTACCTTGATTTTTTTCTTTGGATTCAGGAATCATTGGTGCAGCAGCTTTGGACTTTTTCAATACTGAAATTTCCATGGAAATCATTGATCAGACAGAAGAAGAAGAAAGAACAGGGAAAAAAGAACACATTGTATTTCTTGTAACACAAAAACCTGTATTTTCATACAAAAGAAGAAACAAGTTCCCTTCCTCACCACATTACCTTCCAAGTTCTGGAGTTCAGGCAGAAAAAAGGCTGAATAAAGAGGTACTATAATGCTTCTTCGTGCAGAAATAGCAGTATGTGTGTGAGTCTGTGTTTCTGTGTGTGTGTCTACACACATGTGCATGTGTGTGTGTGTGCCCATGTATCTAGGTATGTATAAAAGCATCAATGGAGTTTCAGAGTTAAAAACTCTGTAACATCAGTTTATACATGCTGTCTCTGAAAAATGTACTTGTAATCAAGATGGCAGTTGTACAGGAGCAATGGTGTCTGCAGGATACTGTACAAAAATTCAGGGTGGCAGCCACAATGGTGAGATCAAAGCTTTACCTATTTTTTATGAGTGCTGCTTCTAATGGTTTTCCATCCAAGTACAACCCAGGCCTGTTTCCGTTAGCTTTCCAAGGTTGATAAGAGCTTGAGGCCCTGCAAATGTTTCAGTATTCAAATCTCTTTATAACTGTATTTTCAAAGTTAGGTTGTACATCATGTATAGTACACTGAAAAATAAGTTTAAGATTTTTCCAAAGATGAACCTAATCTATAGCACTTGCGTGTGTTGTAGTGATGATGCTGATAACCCAGAACTGAATGACCAAATGCACATGATCATAAATCTGAATGTATACGTGGAAACGTATTTCCAAAAGTGCCTTCATTTTTTTTAAAATAATGAGGCCTAGGTAAAGGTAAAGGTTTCCCTTGATGTAAAGTCCAGTCGTGTCCGACTCTAGGGGGCGGTGCTCATCTCCGTTTCTAAGCCTTTAGAGCCGGCCTTGTCCATAGGACACTTCCGGGTCATGTGGCCAGCATGACTCACGGAACGCCGTTACCTTCCCGCTGAAGCGGTACCAATTAATCTACTCACATTTGCATGTTTTCGAACTGCTAGGTGAACAGGAGCTGGGACGAGCAACGGGAGCTCACCCCGCCGCGCGGTTTCGAACCGCCGACCTTCCGATCGACAGCTCAGCGGTTTAACCCGCAGTGCCACCGCTTGTACTTATTTCAAGTACTTCCAAATATGAAGCACAACATTTTAAATATTAATTGTCTTTCATAATTACCCTTACTCTTTTGCTAGGAAATGGTTTATTTCTTAGTTTAAAAAATATGTTTAGAAATTTTGTGGTTGCTTTTGATGTATTCCACAGGAACTTGAAAGAACCATGAATAAGATCAGAGACAAAACATGTCTCATTCCTGTCAAAAGGAGCCACTGGGAAACAATCAGAGGAATTGTGACAATAGGAAAAGGTAAATGTTTTAAAAGCATTTTACAGAGAAACCTATTCACACTGTAAGCAAATCATAAGATCAGGGTAGATGGTCTCCACCTATAACTTTTCACCTTTAGCCATGCCATAGCAAATGGCAGTTTCAATATTCATTTTTAAAAATTAAGAAGAGGGAAGAGGAAGATACAGCTCACTACTGTCACCTGGAACTTTATACGCTCCTGCAATTGCTAAAGTGGAATTTACCTACCAGTCATATTTATGGATTGGGGGAATATTATCGTGTTTTTTAATCTAAGTCAGCAACCTATTTTGAGCTGTTCCTGGATTCTGATTATATAATCAATCAACTTTAACTTAAAAATGTGAATTGTTGGTAGTACAAGCCAAAAAGGGCAAGAGATGAGACATTATATATTTTTAGAATAAAAGACATGACTGCTGCTGTGCAAAGATGTAAAGGAATTTATGTTCATTTTTACAGGCTCTTTTTCTTCTATTTCAGCCAAATTAGATATGCTTTTCTTTTAATGCTGCAGTTCTAAACTAATATTAGAATAAATGGTGAAGCAATTCAGTATTCGCCTGGAGAACACAGAGGTTGGAACTGTACCATATTCATATACATAAAAAATCTCCATCGACAATCCTGAGGTTCTTGAAAGACAGGAGTGGATAGATGAATTAATATTTATATATAAACAAGTACTAAGGCATCTTGAAGATTAGGCTGCTGCTGATTCTGTCAATGAATTAAGATGGCAATGAAAATATCACTTTTTTCATATTGCAGGTCGACTTCTTAGAGGATTTGACCCTGTCTATCCTAGGACCCTCTGGATTGACCCAAAGACATTTTGCATTGGGCTTCCCTTCCATATTGTTTTTGATGAACAGGTAAGAAAATTAACATCAGTGGCTGATGTGAAGTGCAGTCCCACAATTTCCATAAATAAGTAGGGTTTGCTCCCATCTAAATAGATATTGGGCATGGGATTTAGCAAACATACAATCCTGGAAGAAGGTGCAGCTGTGGTAACGTATCACACTCCTGCATACTCTGAAAACACTTTTGAAGATTTAATCTAAAGTACTTCTATCCATCCATCCATCCATCGATCTTATACTGTTTATTACTAAGCACTACAAGCTTGTTTACCGGATCACTTATCCTGGGATAATTATCCCTTATAGTGTATTTTCATCCTATTTCTAGTTGTGTTGTCAAATTATCCACTGGAGTGCTATCAAATACATGCAGGCATACATTGTATAAAAACAGTTATAGAATGAAGGAAGGATTAAGAAAACAGCTGTAGAGCTATTTTCATTAGTAGACTAGATGAGTAAGCAGGCTGAATCCCATGAATTCAAAACTTGGCAAACTTTATTTGACTCAGGAATAAACCAGACAGCAGATCAAAAACAGGGAGAATAGATTCAAACAGAGGCTTCTGATAGTACAGTAGAGCAAATTTGCTTAGGAGTAATACACAGTATCTGCACTAATTATCCATAGCACACTGTATCCTAAAACAGCAATGCTAAGCTTTTTCTTTTTTAATATAAGCACAGAAGGGCCTTAGGCATGCATAAGAAGGTATAATGGTCCAGTGGTTAAGATGTTGGACTAGAAACCAGGAGTCTGTGAGTTCTAGTCCTGCCTTAGGCATGAAAGCAGCTGGGTGACCTTGGGCCACTCACTCTTTCTTGGCCCAACCCACCTCACAGGGTTGTTGTTGTGGGGAAAATAGGAGGAGGAAGGAGTATTACGTATGTTCGCCGCCTTGAGTTATTTATAAAAATAATAAAGGTGGGATAAAAATTAAATAAGTAAGTAAGTAAGTAAGTAAGTAAGTAAGTAAGTAAACATCCTCAAATGAATGAGCCAGTCATGTATTTGCTTTATGATGTTTGATGCAAGCACATATTTTGCATCATTATAGTGATGTTGTCATGTTATTATTTGCTTCGTGCTTGCCTGCCCTGCAGTTGCCTATGGAAGAAGCCCTGTGCAAGCATTTTTAGTTCTGCCTGCTGCTAGGCAACATGCATACAGAGCAGTTAATTAGGTTTGCTCCCTTCTATATAGACTCAAGGGAGAAATGAGCCCTTTGATTATAGGGTATGATGATGAAGATGGTGATGGTAACAGTAATAATGCAATCCAGCAGTTTTGGACAATACATCCAATTAGGAACAATTATAGAAGGCTACATGTAATATTTATAAGATGAAATTGTATTGACAACAGAATAAACATAGGAAAAGGATAAGCAAGAATCCTGTTTTGTTTTCTTTTTAAAGCTTAGAGTGAAACAAGCTGGAGTTAGTATTCAAAAGATTGTGCCTGGCCTTCAAATGCTGGGCATCCGTCTCAATCAGTACTTCACCATCGTACGCCCTGAAGTGAAATTTACCATCTCCAGTGTTCAGAGATTTATCAACAGCCAATTTGTTTTCCGGACCAAGAGAGAGATGATGCCAGACTCCTGGAAGCAGCGTCCCATGTTAGAGCTAAGAGGTAGCTGTTTTTTTTCTCAACAGCTATTAGGTCTGTGACACACTGAAGAGACAACTCTGTTATGGGAGACAACTATTTCTCTCTAAAGTGACACATCTGCTTCTGGACTGAATTGCTTCAGGCTGCAAGTGACAAGAGGCTCCTCCATAAAATATAATGTCTGTGGATGCAAAAACCTGATATTAAGGAGAACCTGCCCTTCTCCCTGGCAGTTTTTCCCTAGGCAGAGCCTGGGCTGGCCTTTCAGATAAGAATATAGATCAAATGTATATGTTATGTCTGTGCAGGGCTGTTGCAAGTGGGTGTGCAAGTTGTGCACTGCACAAAAGCACCATGACTCAGGGGTGCCAAACAGTGGGAGTGGGAGTAGCCCAGTGCCAGGTTGGGGGAAGAAGCCTGTTCAGTGACTACTCTGTGCATCTGTGCATGCGCTGTAGAAGGAAAGGGAGAATGAAGTTCTGGGAAACCACAAATGCCACATGGCTTGATGTTCTGGCAGCAAAAAGCTTTTTGCACAAAGGTGCCTTACAGGTCAGTGGTGATCCTGTGTCATGCCCACATTTTGGGGGCTGACACTGGAAACAGCATTATGGCCATTATATGGCAGTGGTACACTTGGCCTTTGATTGCCTTCCCAGTAAGTGGGGTTATGATTTTATCTGTTCTGGGTGAATCAGAAAGGAATCAGATTGGGAAGAATGGTAACACAGTTCAATATTTTAGTGCCTGCCCATCATTATTCATTTGTTTGAACCAGGGCAGATGATCTGGATGGAGTCTGTTCAGTGCATGCTGTACCTTTGTTCCCCTTTGCTGCGTACATTGCATGAACTGGAGGAAAGACACATGCACATTTCTGACATAGCTCCTCATGACGTCACCAGAGATTTGATCCTGCTCAACCAACAGCGGCTGGCAGAGATGGAGCTTTCCAATCAACTAGAGAGGAAGAAAGAGGAGCTGCGGATCCTGTCTAAACACCTGGAGGAAGAAAAGAAGAAAACAGAAACCCTCCTGTATGCCATGCTGCCTAAACACGTTGCCAATCAGCTCAAAGAGGGGAAACGAGTTGAGGCAGGTGAATGCCTGAGATGTGGACAAGTTTAGACACGTCCAGGGCTGTGATCAGCAACTGCTATGACATCCAGTGTTTGAAATCAGTGGTAGACATTTAGGGATGATGTACTTATAAGCGAGTGCAGAGATTTCTTTATTTTGACAACGTATGGGCCTTTGAGTAAAGCTGGGCTAGGTCGTTTTCTCCCTTGCTATACTGCTATCAATGAAATCTGGTATATTCTCTCCATGATTTTTTTTTACTTTCCAGTGAAATTTAAACACTTTTAAATCCCATTGTTTAAATCCATCTAAGAATGTCACCTTCTATTGCTCAGAAGAAGTGAACTTGAGATAGTGAGAGTTAAAAGCAAAGGAGGGCTGCCTTGCTTTGCACATTTCTAAGAAACAACAATTGATAGAATCTATCCAGGCATTTCTTATGGAATTGTATGCCTGTTTTTTAAAACTTGTATTTTTTATGTTGATCCACTGGAATGCTAGCTAGAATAGGTCTTTATATAACATACTGCTTTGATAATCATTTAAGGATTTTATCACTTGCCTGTTTTCTTGACTGATTCCTTTTGGAGGGTAGCATAGAAGCTGGAATATTCATTAAAATACTGAGCATATTAATGAATTTGTGCAGAATTGGTATGTTTTGTGATCAGCTTAATTATTAAAGTAGAAGAGATTTCTAAAACTCTCCTCTCCTCTTTTTCCTCTTTAACTGCAGGAGAATTCAAAGAATGCACTATATTATTCAGTGATGTTGTGACTTTTACCAACATTTGTGCCCAATGTGAGCCTATTCAGATAGTCCTCATGTTAAATGCAATGTATCTACGATTTGACAGGCTAACCACAGTACATGACGTCTACAAGGTATTTGCAGTTAGTATCATGAAAGTTGATATCATGAAAGTGATATTATGAGGAGAAAGGAATAGAGTTGTCAAGAACAACTCCTTCATAACCCTACTCTGATTTGATAGAAGATCATCAGAGACTACCTAGATTGTTTTGTTTACTTCCATGTTCCCAACAGTCTCTGGGAAGTAAAGCATAAATTAAAACATAAAATGTCTACATCATTAAACAAACTGGACAGACTCCTGTCCAGAATCTTGGAATATGCATACATCCAGATGCTGATACTTCTTTTGCCTTGTTCTACCTTTGCTCTCTTTATGCTAGCTGGTGGGCCAATTTCCTGCGTGTTTGTTACAAACACTTGTTAATACATTTACATAATTTTCTAATAAAACACTAATGCACACTGAGACAATTAATATTTAAAATGTGAAAATGCATGCTGATAAAAATCCATATTAAAAAAAAATAAGCAAAAAAATAAAAGATATTTCTCCTTTTGCAGTGCCAGGAAGTTTCATTGTGCTGCATAAAATCTCAGTTACAAATTGTGAGATATCTTCTTCTACAGCAATCTTTTTGCTATCCACTTATAGAAAGAGAAGGCCTGTGCTCTTCTATCTTCAATCAAGCTCTAAATAATATATTTAATTAACATGGTCTGTTGAAATGCAAGGATTTACCTGTTTCTTTCTTTTTTTAAGGTGGAAACCATAGGGGATGCCTACATGGTTGTGGGTGGTGTCCCCGTGCCTGTATCAACCCATGCTGAAAGGGTTGCCAACTTTGCCCTGGGAATGATCATAGCAGCCAAAGACATAAAAAACCCAGTTTCTGGAAATCCAATTCAAGTGAGTAGAAAACAGACAGAAAACAGAAATACAGAAACACATAATTTTTGTCTATTCTTTATGAAGGAAGATGTTTTGGCACAAGGGGAAAAAGTGTATATAACTATCAACCTTGGACTTTGTGATTTATTGGCAGTCAGTTGCCTTCTTGGTCGATGTTTTAAAATGCTAACATCTAAGAGACTTTATTAGTTTGCTTGGTAACTCTAATGAAATAGCTGAATATCAATCAATGTCTAGAGCCATAAATTCTTGGGCTTCAATTTATACTTAAAACTCCCATGCCTCCAGGGATGCTCCATTCAGTTCAGAAGAAAAGAAAGCATTACAAATGCAAATGAATATATGGATGAAACTGATTCTTCCACTGAAATGAAAGGGAATCTTGATCATACAGGAGTATCAAAGTACTCCTAAAGTAGATCCTAAACTGTTTAAAAATAAAAGCAGATTAAAAATCAGAGTAAAAGCCAGGATTTAAAGCCAGGAAAAAGGATGGAATAAAATCTAGAATAAAAATAAACTTTAAGGGCTGTGCAAATGCTTTGAAAGAGGACGTACAAAATACCAACTGCCTCTTTTTGCATCGTTAAAGCAGCTGTATCCTTTTTGAGGCTCACATGGCCGCTTTGGAAACTGTTCCTGGCTGTATCCGCATGTGTATTACACCTGTATATGTTTCAAAGCACTTACTTGAAGGATTTGCCCAGCCATATGATCAATTAAAAAAACAGTATTAAGGAGACTTATTGGCTGATGATGGCCAAAATAGAAAGGTGGATTTTTTAAAAAAAATTCTGGCTGTAAAGGTGTTACCGGACTCTTGATTTTTGGCTACCATAGACTAACATGGCTGTCCTCCTACAATGTTGTTATACTGAAGTGATACACAACAAGTCCTTTGGAACTGCATGAATTTCTCTTTCCATATACCTGATTGCTGCTTATGTGAGGCAACATCTGCAACTTATACGCTCAGCTTGCTGACTGTACTAAGAACAGTATTGTATTTTTAAAATGAACTTCACCTCCAGGAGCTCTGGATTATAATTTATTGCTATTTGACGAATATATGTTAAAAAAAGAGCAATTGGATTCAGTATAAAGTTAGTGATATATTTTTTATTATTTGAACCCTTGTTCAGATTAGGGTTGGGATCCATACAGGGTCTGTCCTTGCGGGGGTTGTTGGAGAAAAAATGCCACGTTACTGCTTGTTTGGAGATACAGTGAATATAGCATCTCGGATGGAGAGCCATGGAGTACCAAACAAAATTCACCTCAGTGGCAGTGTTTATCAGTAAGTAATGTTATTGTTCTTAAACCATTGCTTTATTATTGGCTGGCCTGGTTGGAAGTTTGGAGAAGAAATTTAAGAAAAGTAGAAGGGATCAGGTTGCGTTGGACTAGGGAAAATTGCTTTTGAGATACATAGTTTGTGCTATGGGTAATATATATTTTTTCTTTTTTGAAATGTTTTCCCAGAATTCACAACCAGGATAGCCAATTGCTGTACCATGTTGGGAGGGAAGATGCTGGGTAGGAAAAGATTAAACCTCCTCTCCTTGCTTGTTGGATTAACAGAAATTTTGGCAACAGGTCTTTGATGGTGCCCCACATTTATGGAATGCATGCCAATGGAAGTCTCTGTGGTAACATTTACTGTAGCTTAAATTAAAACAAGCAACCTGCATTGTATTACATCATTAATATAATAACTCAATTAGTAAGAGTCTGATCTACGTGCATTCTATTTTGTCATTTAAATCTATTTGCTTTAAAGCCATCCCTTTCGCTCCTTATCCAATTCTGCCTGGAAATCCTTTCTTCATGAAGTTTTGCTGCCTTATTTCTCTCTCTCTCTTTTTAAATAATTTTTATTAAAAGATTTTACAAATTTTTTTTAAAAATACAGAAACATAGAAGAAAAAATAGAAAAAAGAAAAAGATTATAAAAGAAAGAAAAAGTGAATAATAACAAAAAAGAAAGAAAAAGAAAGATATCTAAAGAAGTGACTTCCGATCTTCTTTGCAGCAGTTATAAACATTGCAATTACCATCTCCACTCTCCCATATTGCATATCATAGTTCCTTCTTCCTGTAAACATAACTTTTTAATCAATAAATCTCAAAATTAGCAGTTAATTTTTATCAATTTTCAGCAAAAAATTTATAAAGGGTTTCCAGCATTTTATAAAAGTAATTGTAGTTTAGCAAAGGATCGTTACCTTGCCATGGTGCTGGAGCTTGAGCACCTCAATGATGCCATGAGCTAAACTGTGAAGGGCCACCCAAGACGGGAAGGTCATGACAGAGAAGTCAGACTAAATGCGATCCCTGGGGAAGGTAATGGCAACCCACCCCAGTATTCTTGCCGTGAAAACTAAATGGATCAGTACAACCAGAGATATGTCGGTATACCATCGGAAGATGAGACTCCCAGGTCGGAAGATGGTCAAAATGCTACTGGGGAGGAACAGAGGATGAGTTCAACTAGCCCCAGATGTGATGACGCAGCTAGCTGAAAGCCGAAAGGACGGCTAGCGGCTGACGGTGCTGGTGGTGAACGGCGAATTCGATGTTTTAAGGATCAACCATTGGAACCTGGAATGTAAGATCTATGAGCCAGGGCAAATTGGATGTGGTTATTGGTGAGATGTCAAGATTAAAGATAGACATTCTGGGCGTCAGTGAACTGAAATGGACTGGAATGGGCCACTTCACATCAAATGACCACCAGATCTACTACTGTTGTAATGATTGCCTTATCCCAACGAAGTCAGTCTCACCAGGGATTAGTGAATAAAACTGATTTATTGAAAGGATAGTATGCAAATATGAAGAAAGCTGAGAATATGCAAAAGCGCGCCAAATACAAACTAAAAACCCTCGCCTCAAAGCCGATCCCGCCCCCCACCCCAACATCGCAACCACCCCCTCCCAGCGTTGGCAAGCGTCACACATCTGCCTGGGAAAGTAACCTTGAATACATGTCATAACCCAAACACACATTCCTTCAGGGCAGCACAGAGATAACACCCTGGCAGGGCTGGAATTCCCCACCCCGCAGATGATAGACACGGATCAGAAACATGACATGCGAAACGTTACGATGTATACAAACCATTGGAACGATGAACATGACAACTGTGGACAAGAGGACCACAGAAGAAATGGAGTAGCCTTCATAATTAATAGTAAAGTGGCTAAAGCAGTGCTTGGATACAATCCAAAAAACGATAGAATGATCTCAATTCAAATTCAGGGCAAGCCATCTAACATCACAATGATCCAAATATACACCCCAACCACAGATGCTGAAGAAGCTGAAGTAGAGCAGTTCTATGAGGATCTGCAGCACCTACTGGACAACATGCCTAAAATAGATGTTATTTTCATCACAGGAGACTGGAATGCTAAGGTGGGCAGTCAAATGACACCTGGAATTACAGGTAAGCATGGCCTGGGAGAACAAAATGAAGCAGGACATAGGCTGATAGAATTTTGCCAAGACAACTCACTCTGCATAACAAACACTCTCTTCCAGCAACCTAAGAGATGGCTTTATACACGGACTTCACCAGATGGACAACACCGAAATCAGATTGACTACATCCTTTGCAGCCAAAGGTGGCGGACATCTATACAATTGGTAAAAACAAGACCTGGAGCTGACTGTAGTTCAGATCACGAACTTCTTCTTGCACAATTTAGGATCAGACTAAAGAGATTAGGGAAGACCCACAGATCAGCCAGATATGAGCTCACTAATATCCCTAAGGAATATGCAGTAGAGGTGAAGAATTGATTTAAGGGACTGGACTTAGTAGATAGGGTCCCGGAAGAACTCTGGACAGAAGTTTGCAACATTGTTCAGGAGGCGGCAACAAAATACATCCCAAAGAAAGAGAAAACTAAGAAGTGGCTGTCTGCAAGGACACTAGAAGTAGCCCAAGAAAGAAGGAAAGCAAAAGGCAACAGTGATAGGGGGAGATATGCCCAATTAAATGCAAAATTCCAGAGGTTAGCCAGAAGAGATAAGGAATTATTTTTAAACAAGCAATGCGCGGAAGTGGAAGAAGACAATAGAATAGGAAGGACAAGAGACCTCTTCCAGAAAATTAGAAACATTGGAGGTAAATTCCAGGCAAAAATGGGTATGATCAAAAACAAAGATGGCAAGGACCTAACAGAAGAAGAAGAGATCAAGAAAAGGTGGCAAGAATATATGGAAGCCCTGTATAGGAAGGATAACAATATCGGGGATAGCTTTGACGGTGTGGTCAGTGAGCTAGAGCCAAACATCCTGAAGAGTGAGGCTGAATGGGCCTTAAGGAGCATTGCTAACAACAAGGCAGCAGGAGATGATGGCATCCCAGCTGAACTGTTCAAAACCTTGCAAGATGATGCTGTCAAGGTAATGCATGCTATATGCCAGCAAATTTGGAAAACACAGGAATGGCCATCAGATTGGAAAAAAATTAACTTATATCCCCATACCAAAAAAGGGGAACACTAAAGAATGTTCAAACTATCGAACAGTGGCACTCATTTCACATGCCAGTAAGGTAATGCTCAAGATCCTGCAAGGTAGACTTCAGCAGTTCATGGAGCGAGAATTGCCAGATGCACAAGCTGGGTTTAGAAAAGGCAGAGGAACTAGGGACCAAATTGCCAATATCCAATGGATAATGGAAAAAGCCAGGGAGTTTCAGAAAAACATATCTTTCTTTTTTATTGACTGTTCTAAAGCCTTTGACTGTGTGGACCATAACAAATTGTGGCAAGTTCTTAGTGGTATGGGGATACCAAGTCATCTTATCTGCCTCCTGAGGAATCTGTATAATGACCAAGTAGCAACAGTAAGAACAGACCACGGAACAATGGACTGGTTTAAGATTGGGAAAGGAGTACAGCAGGGCTGTATACTCTCACCCTACCTATTTAACCTGTATGCAGAACACATCATACGACATGCTGGGCTTGAGGAATCCAAGGCTGGAGTTAAAATCCCTGGAAGAAACAATCTCAGATATGCAGATGATACCACTCTGATGGATGAAAGTGAAGAGGAACTGAGGAGCCTTATGATCAAGGTGAAAGAAGAAAGTGCAAAAGCTGGCTTGCAGCTAAACCTCAAAAAGCAACAACACCAAGATTATGGCAACCAGCTTGATTGATAACTGGCAAATAGAGGGAGAAAATGTAGAAGCAGTGAAAGACTTTGTATTTCTAGGTGCGAAGATTACTGCAGATGCTGACTGCAGTCAGGAAATCAGAAGACGCTTAATCCTTGGGAGAAGAGCAATGACAAATCTCGATAAAATTGTTAAGAGCAGAGACATCACACTGACAACAAAGGTCCGCATAGTTAAAGCAATGGTGTTCCCCGTAGTAACATATTGCTGTGAGAGCTGGACCATAAGGAAGGCTGAGAGAAGGAAGATCGATGCTTTTGAACTGTGGTGTTGGAGGGAAATTCTGAGAGCGCCTTGGACTGCAAGAAGATCAAACCAGTCCATCCTCCAGGAAATAAAGCCAGACTGCTCACTTGAGGGAATAATATTAAGGGCAAAACTGAAATACTTTGGCCACATAATGAGAAGACAGGACACCCTGGAGAAGATGCTGATGCTAGGGAGAGTGGAAGGCAAAAGGAAGAGGGGCCGACCAAGGGCAAGATGGATGGATGATATTCTAGAGGTGATGGACTCAACCCTGGGAGAGCTGGGCATGTTGACGACCGACAGGAAGCTCTGGCGTGGGCTGGTCCATGAAGTCTCAAAGAGTCGGAAACGACTGAACAATTAAACAACAATTGTAGTTTCCTCCCTGATCAAACAAGTCAATTTAGCCATTCCTGCAAACTCACCCATCTTCACAATCCTGGTATTTCTGTAGTCTCCCATCTTTGTGCATATAATAACCTCACTGCAGTTACCATACATAAAACCACTTGTCCATTAGCATTTTCTAGCTGAGTGTCCATAAGTCCTAAAAAGAAAAATTCCAGTTTCATCTGAATGTTAATTTTTAAAACTCTCTGCATCACCATATGTATTTATATGCATTAGCTCTTCACTTTTGCATAAGCCCACCCTGCATGATAAAATGTCCCTTCATGTTTTTCACATTTCCAACAGTGATTAGAAGTACCTTTATACATCTTAGAAAATTTCTCTGGTGTCATATATCAACTGTACATCATTTTAAAAAAGTTTATTTTAACTTGTTAGACAATGTGAATTTCAGACCTTTTAACACCATTGTCTCTCATTGATCCATTTGAATATTATAACCCAAATTCTTGGCTCATTTTACCATACATTCTTTGACTTGCTCTTCCTCTTTTTCAAATCTCAACAAAAGTTTATACATTTTAGCAATCATATGTTTATCATTTGTACATAATTCATTTTCAAATTCAATTTTATCACATTCTAATCCTAGTACTTTTTAAAATCTATATTAAATCTTTCCCTTAATTATGTATATGAGAACCATTGAAAACTAAACATCTCTGCAGTCAATTGTTCTCTTGATTTCATCTTAATCGCCCCATTTTCCTGTGCTAGCAAGTCTTTATTTGTTAACCATTTGTCTTTGCCCGCTGTTTCTTTTCTATAAGACACTTCTCGAGCTGAGGCCAACAAATGTATTTTCGGGCATAGCCTGCGTTTGTATCTGTTCCATATCTGTTGTATGGCATTCCTAAATTAATGATTTTTAAAATCAACATTTACTTTAACTTTATCATACCATAAGCAACCATGCCACTCAAACCTCAGACCATAACCTTCTAAATCAGTGATGGTGAACCGTTTGGGTTTGGTGTGTCAAAAATTCAGAAAATGCCTACCTTGACTCTGCTGGCGTGTCTCCTCCCCCCACTGAACAAAAAAGAAACAATTCTTTACGTATTCATTTATTAAAAAAAAATACAATCCAATTTTGGGCAGCCAAAAGGGCAGAGGGAGGGGGAGATAGATGGGTGGGGGGAGTTGCAGTGCCTTTTGTTTGTTCAGTTTCTTTGGTAACTCAAACAGGGAGAATAGTTGTTGTCAGGTGTTGGTGAACACTGGCGTGTCACCCAAAATGTCGTGGCATGTCACCTTTGACATGAGTGTCATAGGTTCACCATCACTGATCTAAATCTAAGTGTCTTATTTCTTAACAACAGCCATTCTTTCATCCAAACCAAACAGCAGACAGCGAAATACAATTTAAAATCAGCTAATCCCAGTGCTCCTCTTTCCTCTGCATCTTGGAGGACCTTATATTTAACTCTTGGTTTTTCCCCCTGCCATATAAATCTGGATATGTCTTTTTGCCATTGTTAAGTTTTGCTGCCTTATTTCTCTTTTTTTAAATAAGAATGTTACTGAGTTTAAAGCAAAGATAAAAACTACAAAAACAAAACAAAACAAAACTACAAAAACAAAACTTAAAAAGTGAGAAACACAAGAAAAAGAATTTTAAAGGTTACATAAAGAAGTGACTTCAACTTTCAATAACAAGAATATACAGCACTTTCCATAATCAATCTCTTACTCTATATCAAACCAAGATCACATTATTTCTATAAATCATTCCATTAGTACACATGAAAATCACTAAGTAAAATTTCTCCTTTCCCTTATATTAAATATGAAAAATTCTCTTCTTACCCCTTTGGTGGTATGTGTGTTCCTCAACCTTGGGTCCTCTACCAGAAGCCTGGGAGTTTGAAGGTTCTGCGCAGTATCTTAGCTGTTCCTTCTGGACAGAGAGCTTAGATATTGTCCCTGGGATCTGTTGGAGCCACTCTCCCAGCTTAGGAGTCACAGCTCCAAGTGCTCCTACCACCACTGGGACCACTTTGACCTTCACTTTCTGCATCCTCTCTAATTCTTCCTTCAGGCCCTGGTACTTCTTCAGCTTCTCATACTCCTTCGTCTTGATGTTGCTGTCACTTGGCACTGTTACATCTATCACCACCGCTGTCTTCTGGTCCTTGTCTACTACCACGATGTCTGGTTGATTGGCCAGTACCTGCCTGTCTGTCTGGATCTAGAAATCTCACAGGATCTTAGCCCTGTAATTCTCCACAACTTTCTGTGGAATTTCCCATCTGGATTTGCGAGGATCTAGCCCTTACATTGTGCAGATGTTCCTGTACACAATGTAAGCTACCTGGTTGTGCCATTCAGTGTATGCTGTTCCTGCCTGCATCTTACACCCTGCCACTATGTGTTGGAGTGTCTCTGAGGCCTCTCTGCACAGTCTGTACCTTGGGTCCTGTCTAGTGTAGTAGACCCCTGCTTCTATAGATCGGGTGCTTAGTGCCTGTTCGTGTGCTGCTATGGTCGGTGCCTCAATGCTGTCTTTTAGTCCAGCCCTTTCCAGCCACTGGTAGGTTTTCCCAAGTTCAGCCACCTCAGCTATCTGTCGATGGTACGTCCCACGCAAGGTCTTGTCTTGCCATGGCACTTCCTCTGTTTGATCTTCCTTCCATGTCTGCTGCTGCCTCAGGCATTCTCTCAACAGCTCATCTATAGGTGCCTTGTTACTGATGTACTCCTGGATGCTCTGGGTCTCATCCAGTGACAGTGGCTTTGACACTCACCAGACCCCACCCTCCCTCTTTCTGCCTGGTGTACAGTCTCTGAGTGTTGGACTTGGGGTGGAAGCCTCCGTACATGGTAAGGAGTTTCTGGGTCTTCTCATCAGCAGCCTCCATGTCATCCTTTGGCCAGCTCACTGTATTGGCAGGGTATCTGATGACTGGCAGGACATACATGTTGATGGTGTGGATCTTGTTCTTCCCATTGAGCTGGCTCTTCAGGACCTGTCTTATCCTTTGGTGGTACTTGGATGTTGCTGTCTTCTTGGCCTCTTCATTGTGGTTCCCATGAGCCTGTGGGATATCATGGTACTTGTAGCTGGTCTGTATGTCTACTATGTGGCCTGCTGGTAGTTCCACCCCATTAGTCTTAACTACTTTCCCTCTCTTTACTACCATCCGGCCACACTTCTGTAGTCCAAATGACATCCCAATATCCTCACTGTAGATCCATGTCAGGTGGATCAGTAAGTTGATGTCTTGTTCACTTTTAGCATACAGCTTGATGTCATCCATGTAGAGGAGGTGGCTGATGGTAGTTCCACTCTTGAACTTGTATTCATGTCCAGTTCTTGTGATTTATTGTAAACCGCCCAGAGTCCCTTTTGGGAGATGGTGATAAATTTGATTAATAAATAAATAAATAAATAAATAATCTGGCTGAGGGGGTTCAGGTCCATGCAGAACAGCAGTGGGGACAGTGCATCACCTTGGTTTGCGTGTGTGTGTGTGTGTTTATATCTAAACCAGCTTCCCTGCCCCCAAAACAACATTTATTTATTTCCTTCCTAACACTATTCTATATATTTCTATCCACTATAATAAAAATCAAGTTATAAAGACTAATAAATTGTCTACTTTTATAATTAATAATACTACAACAATCTTAACCCTATTAAACCTAAAACCAAACAATTGTTATTATACCTTATAGATACCTTAAAAATTAAACTAACCTTAAAAAGAAACCAATAAATCTTAATCCAAATCATTAAAAATAAATGAAATCATAAAAACCTCATTATCAATCCAATTAAACATCCTTGAATATTTTTACCCCACCTTGAAATATACCAAGTCATTTACATATCTCCATTTAACACACAAGGCATTTTTAATACAGAAATCAAACAGCCCAACTGCCCCCTTTAGAACTCAGAATTCTCAACAAAAAACCTTCCACAGAACAGAAGTTCTTCTTTCCCATAACATTCCCTCAGAAAAGCAATGTTATTTTTGATTTGCTGTCCCTTTAACCCCTTCATCTTCATCTGGCATTTCAAAAAGGACTTCAGTCTCACTGTCAGTAGAAACTTCTCCATCTTGGATAGATTCTTCATCTTCTTCCAAAACGTCCTCACACATTTTAAAGCAGATATCTTCTGCAATATCCCAAATATCTTGCAAAATAGCTTGACAGGGATCTGACAAGATCCGTTTGTAGGTCTGCTTAAATTCACAATGGAACTCTGAAAGAATCTCCTTAAAATCCTCCATGTTTCAGGTAGTAGATTATGGCACCTCCTAGATACTTGACTAGCACAGATAGGAGTTAATGAGTTAATGGAAAAGTTCCAAGTGAAATTGAGACAAAAGAAAGTGTACTAAAAAGCAGGTCCCAGGGAAAGTGAACTGAGAGCTGAATATTCAAAATGGTAAATGTGTAGGGAAATATAGGAAAATATTCAATCCTTCAAATTCAGTACAAAAATAATAGCAGGGAGGCAATTATATATTCTCAGTCCTCCTTAAGTCCCCCTTTTCCCTTAATGGGAAAACAAGCCCATTTAAAAAAGTTTTTTAAAAATTTAATCCAGAAATAATGATAAGCACCAAGAAAGTGCACTTCTTGATGTAGAAAGCCTCTCTTGGGGTACATAAACTTTAAAAAAATAGATATCGGGTGATTTAGAAAAGGGGTGGCTCGACCTAATGTCCAGCATGGCATGGAAATGGTGATGTCCCCACCTTCCATCATCTCTTACCAGATTGTTGCGAACGCTGTCTGCAATTCTCTGGTTATTCTCAATCACCTCTTTTCCTGTTACTTTTTCTGGCAGCCATATTTCAACTTCTATATGTGGAAAATGAGCTTTCTGTATATCACCTTGTATTTTACTATTTAAAACAATGGTCATAGTGATCCATAACAGTATGGGTTTCTAATACTGAAATACAGGTGTTGATTGAATGTGCATGGTCATGGCAGGATCGGCAGGAAAGCCATAGCTCAAAAAACTTTTCTCTGTCTTTCTGGAGCCATGATTCATTTCTTGCACCTGGAATTACAGTAGATCTTACTGTATCAGTTTATGCCAGTAAAGTCATCCAGAAAAATGGCCAGTAAAGCCAGTAAAGTGAAGTAATGGTGAGTATCAGTACTGCTGTTGCTTTAGTAAAGACAAAACTTAAAATCTAAAATCTTGGGGGGAAATGGAATGGGAGAGAAAGCTATTTCTATAGCAGTGAACCATTTGTAAAAAATGTTGATTAGCTGATTAATTTTAGTAAAAAAACAATTACATTGTCCATTGCTGCTGTTCCTTTTATGTGTCAGATGCCTGAAAGAGAAGAATTTTGACATTATGGAAAGAGGAGAAATTGATGTGAAGGGCAAAGGAAAAATGCACACTTATTTTCTGGTCCAAAATACAATTGCAACTGAGAATGAGATCATGGGAAGGCCGACTAAAGATGCTGGCCTCAGCCACGAATCTTCTCAAGTGTCTCAAGACTGCAAGGCTGATGGATTGCAAAACTCATTCTTACAAGGTACAGGAAAGGAAAAGCAATATATTATTTTATTTAATTATTTGCTTTTTTCTTTCTGATGCTCAGTTTCGGATGCCATGTTTTATCTATCCAAGACTCCCATGCATAAAAGGAAAGCATTAGCCAACTTAAGAGGAAATCTCAGGAGTTGTAGAAGTGACAGAGGGCATTTGAGTATTATGCAAGCTCATTGGCCTTAGAATACTGACAGAATGTTGAGGGGTGGAGGGGCATCTTTATGGAGAGCATGACTAGCTGACTGAAATGGTTTCAAACTGCAAATTTTCTAGCCTTTTTTCTCTTTCCTTTAAAGATGTCCCACTAAATTCAGACAAGGAATTGCCTCCTATTGTAGCAATGAAATATGCAGATAGTCCCACAGAAACCCACACCAATGTTAAAGGAAGACATGAATCAAGAACAAAGGATTTAACAGGTAATAAGAAGAAAAGTACTCTAATGAGATTAGGACCATAATGTCATTAATTTTCATCTGCCCTTCAAAGAGAGACATAGTGTCCATTCCTGCCATATGCTGCGGCCTAAACTAATGAAGGTATCAACAAGTAAATCCATCACCTGCCCAATGGCAGCAGAATGCTTACATTTCTGCAACAGGCTCTCAGAGCACTCATATTCAAGATAGTGAATGAAGAGGAGAAACTGAATTGAGGCAATGATGAGTTGTGAATAAGGAGGAAAAGATTGGTTAGTCTCTCTGTCTTTTAGTTTTGCAAGCCTGTTCATTCTCAGGTCTCCTTCATGAGTTACTTTTTAGATTCTGCATTAGGAATGCAAGTGTTTTGTATCAACTGAATTATGATTTAAATTTTTATTGGAGTTCGCTTATTTATTCATTTCACTGTGAGTCTGTGGAGAACCTATTGGAAGGAAAGGCACTTGTTCAATTGCTATATAAATATTCTACCCAACAAGCTATATCTCTATTCATGTGTTACTTGCATAAGCAGGATATGCATGGTAGAGGGAGCAATGGGGTAACAGGGTTAGCCTTATCTTCCACCCCAAACCCCAAAGCTTTTTCAGCCCCACATCCATCATAGCTGCCACATACAGCTATATTTCTGCAGTTTTGTGGTTTCTCAAGCCTCATTACTAAGACAGTTAACTATCAGGGTAACACAAATCCTCAGGGGCTGGAGAAATGTACAGTGGCTGGGGAATTTTGGAAGTTGAAGTCCACACATCTTAAAGTTGCTAAGGTTGAAAAAAACTGCTCTAGAAAAATAGGACAAAAACAAATTTTGATTTAACTGTAAGCTTAAGTAAAATAATTGAATACAGTTAAATAATCACTTCTCATGTGTTTTATAATTTTTCCTTTGTGTCACATAAAAACATTGCATTTGGTAGCGTCTTTTAAGGCTCTGGGAACCCTTCCTAGGTCCTTATAGTAGAGCAAATGAGGCCATAAATTGGGTATGATTGTCTATGATTGTTTTAAGAAAGAGAGATTAGGAGAGACATCCTGTCATGTAGCATGTCTCTGTTGGAAACAGAGAGCTGTGCTGCTCAGCAATTACTTACCATACAATAGTTTTAAACTCAGCCCAGATTCTAAGCATAAGCTGGCTCATGATGTACCTATTGCCACCAGATCCATGATTTTAATGGCCTATCACCAAAGGATCATACATGTCTTTACAGGCAAACTGCATGATGCAGAGACCTATGCAAGTCTCCATGGTGACCAGCAGCCAAACCCAAATCCATATAATTTCATACAAGGAAGACACAGGCCAGCCGCAGAGACACCACGGATCAGGAATGTCAGATCTAATTTCTGTAATTTGCTTTAATGTTGAAGTTGGAGTATTTCTGTGTCCTCTGTTATTATATTTCACTGTAGCCCTCTTGGAGTCTTTACTCAGTATACTGTGGTCCAGTATGTATTCTAAGATTGACATTTCTTCATATCACTGGTAGCAATAACAAAACAAATGTCAATATGCTGTGGTCATAGTATTAACTTGCCTTATGTGTATGAGTATGACATTGCCTCATCTATGACACAGGAGGGTCATTCAGCATATTTTGTGGTGCTTTTTTCTCTTATTTGTTTATATTTTTTTAAAAAGAATTGTTGAACTCAATTAACACAACAGATTCAACTGTTCCCCATTCCTGGCCTCTGATCAATATGCCTCCCATTTATTTCTGGTTTTACATTCATGTAAGATTGCAGAGTCTCCCAAAATCTGCTGATATCCCTGTTTAGTGTAGGTACAACTGCTTTTGCTATGTAGGCACTGATACTCATTTTGGAATAGCAGAAGGAATGGTCCTGTCCCTCAATCTTGAGGTTCCCTTTAACTATGAAAAGGGCCAATATCCATAAATACGTCTAACTGTACAATATTCTCACCTAAAGGCATCCACAGAATGGACCAAAGGAAGTAAATAATGAAATACTCATCACAATGACCCAGTGCAAACTCCAAACCTGTTTTACTTACCTTGTGACTTCATGATGCATGTTTTGTCAAGTAAGCATCAGCTTACTGCAGATGGCCCTGTCCTCTCCTCCTTTCCCCTGCACACCCTCCAAGATGTATAAAAGTAAAGTATCTGCACTGTTAAGAGTTCAGGAGGAAAAACAGTTTGGTCTGGAGCTAGGACTGTTTTCCCCAGTCCTCTAATTAATCTGACACTACATTCAGCAGTGATAGAAACGGGGATAGAAGGAAGGCATCATGGAACTACAAATAACAGATACTTTATGTTGAAAATGAATAAAATATTTTTTACTTTATCTATAGTTTTTTGACATTCTCGTTTAACCTTGCATCAGTAAAAAACAAAAACAAAACACAGGTCCACAATTGTGGCTATAGTCCATAGCTGATTAAGGGAGGAGCACGTTTCCCAACCAGATTTATTGTCTACTGATGTGGGATGTTTCTTTGAATGACCATCACTGTAAATGTGTTTTCATGATTTATGGTACTTTCTCTTTGGGCAATAAATGTTTTATATGAGATATTAAATTAGCCTTTTTTTGTCATGAAAAGTAACACTTGTGATTGAGAAAGAGATATTTTTACAAGAAGTTCACTTTTATCAAAGAATTCAGCTTGTCCTGTGCCTTTGACAATCATTGCCTTGAACAACATTCAGTGGTCAGTGCTGGATGCATCAATTTTCTATCAAACTGTATTCTAAGAATCATAGCCCAATGTTACCAAGGAACTGAATACACATTGGGTCAGTATAAGTAGTATCAGTCCTGATTCAACATGGCTGGACATTTTTATCTACATTGATTTTTATCTATCTCCTTCCATATAATGGAAGAGTTGCCATTCATTCATGGTTTGGGGAAACAAATCATCACACACAGAGATAATGATACAGTGAGGGCAGTGTTTCCCTCCATCCCTCAAAGATCAGATTTCCTATCATTAACAAGTATCTCCTAGAAGTTTAACCTTATATAGTCTATGCAAGATGAGCAGTCCCTATAGGCAATAGACCTTGCAAATACTGATAATGCCCACTACCTCTAACTGACCCCAATTCCTTCCTTTACTATTCTTGATGACTTCCAGTGCATTAATCCAATGTTGCTTTTCATAATGCATAGGATGTTCAAAGAGAACATGTAGTGGTTGATTGCACACATCTCTGGACTATATGAAAGGTTCTCATAAATTGTATTATTTTCATAAATAATAGATCACCTAATTTATATCTGATACATTGATATGCACCTTTGCCTGCTGATATGGGAAGTCTACATGTGGAGGCAGACATACAGACAATGAACTGCTGCAAGTTACAGTGATGGCTAGTAGCTTCAATGACAAAACAGAGACTAACAAAGAAGGCTATGTTTTCCAGTGTCAATCAGCCACGTTGTTTAAATAGAAGATAACAATTATGTAACCATTTCTATCTGTCCCTGAAAGCATCCTGGATGTTCTAACTGGAAACAGAATGGGTGAGACCAGGTGTAGTTCTATGCAACAAGTCTGTTACTGTATTGTCATATATTTTCAGCTTATCATCAGAGAACATTAGTCATTGATATTCTGAGTACATTGAAAATGTACTTATTCAGGGAAGCTGTTTTTGTTTTCTTGTAATAAGATAATGATTGCATGAGTAGATGAATGCACATATCAGTCAACTCAGATCATGGATGATACAGCTCTTACTTTCATATATTAAGAATAGAGGTTTGAAAGCAGTACTCGTGACTGGGCAAGGTTCAAAACAAAAATGAGATCTGCAGCGTCTTCTGTAATTCTCGTCCTTGGCCAGAATGTTGCCTGACATTACATACAAGCGCATGCAGTCATCATTATATAGACAGCTTTGGCTATAGTTGAATGCAATGCACAGAATCAGTAAGACTTAGAGCACCAATGGACAAGTCAAATTTTGTCTGTGATACCGACACTCTTACAGAATATCTGCTAAGGCTGATACAGTTAATAACAAAATAGCCATTTACTAGAAGGCAAATCAATGAGATTGTTTCCTGCCAATCTCTCAGGGATGCTCTTTTGCCTCTCAGGAATGCTGTCCATCACTTCTGTGTTTTTTTCTGAACCTTAGCCACTCACCAGGTTATTTTCTAAGAATGATCCTTTAGGGAATCAAGTGCTAAGGAAGATGTTCCTGGGTAACATATTTGGCAGGAGGGAGTGAGAATATTGAACTGGGACCCGTGAGACTCACTTAAGTTCACATTCAGCCTAGAAGCTGCCTGAACAACTTTGTATTACTCTTTCAAAGCCAAACCTACCTTGCAAAATTGTTATTGCGGAAACAATATTGGAAGAGAGAATACTAGGTATACTGCCTTGAGGTGTCAAATGAAACACAGGCTAGAAATCTAAATAGTAACAACTACAGCAAGGGTATCTGAGAAAGGCTGGTTTGCATCTTCACAGTTTTATTAACCACGTTATTTACAAAATAATAAAACTATAGTTCCTATTTACAAATAGTCTATAATTGCTTAAAATTAGATGCTCAAAAGTACAGTCAGCAATGAAACAAGGAACTGGAATGCCTAGTTCATGAACTTTAATTGAATACCACATTAATACTAATAATTCTAATTCTAATACAGTAAAATGTTAAATTAACAGACTCCAATTTAGATGACTTCAGATGCAATGGACAAAGCCTCCAACTTTTCATCTCCTGAAATGGTAAACATGTCCATTGCATCCTTTGGATAAGAAGCTTAAAGGTACAAAAACAATACAAATAAAGTGAAGTTATCTTATTCACATATTTTATGTCATTTGTGTCTCTTGAATTATATACCAATAATTTGAAAACCAATGGAGCACAAAGGAAAAGTATATGGCATATTTTTATGATTGCAGAAAAATGAATCCAACAATGTTAAATGGACATGAATTTTCAGTTACCTCTTCTGCAAGGATTCCCATTTGGAGGGTTATTTAGAAACACACGCTGCATAAACTAGTTAATTCTCCATAATTTTTTTCTTCTGATGTAAATGTTTTTAGTAGAATAACATGATATGAATATATACAGGAGACAGATTTTTCTGAGCATATAGTTTTTGTGCATTTTTCTTTCTTGTTGCATTTAATGTTAATTAAAATATAAAGCTTAATAAACAACCTCTCATATTATATTAAAATGACAATATTTATGACTTCAGCATTATAAAGAGGAACTAAACACTCTTTTAAAAAAGCTAGAGTGAAAATCATTATATTAATTAAATACTGCTTAATGCAGTCCTTTAACTCACTGGATTTTTTTTTAGCATGGATGCAAAAGCTGTTGTGATGGTGTCTGTCCAATGTTGTCTTCTCTTCTGCTAAAAAGTCAGCCAGTGATCTGAAACACTGCTTGCCTGGGTGATTCTCTAAAGGCATTTGCCAAAGTGCTTTGTGTGAAAGTAACCCAACCCTGGGCTATTACTTCAAGGGAGTTTATTCCCCAAATTTGCAAAGGTCTTCTAAAAAAGTCACCAGTTCACACTTCCTTTTCAATAATGGTGCTTAACTGCTTTGTGTTCTGCTTTGTGTTCTGCTTTTGTAAGCATTTGAAAGAACCTTGATTTCCTGAATAAGGTGACAACAAGAAACTGACAGCCTTTACTTTCCCCCTAGAAAAGAAATATATGCAAAAGATTTTGAGTAGAAAGCCATGTTTTAATTTCTTGAACAAAACTGATCAATACAATACACTATATTTATTTATGCAGATGAATCCTACCTCAGAATTAGCATCTCCAGTAGAAAACTTTTGATGGTATAGTACTTGGAAAAAGAAAATGAGCCATTCTGTATAAAAGCATTGAGAGAAATGTGCCAACTGTTTTTTATTTTCATCTGGGGTAAACTGCACCTCTAGTTTCAGGTCACATACTTCTTTCAGTAAGAAGAGTATTCGTGTAGATCTTGCACAGAATGATAATTATATTCCACAATGAAGTCATTATATTCTGCACCTCAGTCTTACAAAGAATTCACATTTGGAAATATGTCTTCCAAATTATTAGCTATACCTATATTATTAGGTAACCTTGGCTTATCTTAAAAAGCTAAGTAGAGTCAGACCTGTTTAGTACTTGGATGGGAATCCATCAGAAAATACTATAGGCTATATTGGGAAAGTTAAGGAAAAACAAATTCACCCTGAAAGACAGCAATGGCATCAGGGGTCACATTCAGTTCAACAATTATCAGCATGTAAAGTTATACTTTTCATGTTGGCCTGAGAATGAGCAATAAAGACCCTATTCATGTATAGCTTCAAGAATCTGGATATCTTCCCTGGTCATGCTAGTTAGGGAATTTGGGGAGATGTATGAAGTATGCTCAGGTTTGGGAGGGTGGTCCTATATGTTTTGGGCCAGGTTAGTAAGCCCAGGGAGAAATGCCTGTTGATGCCCTTGATAGTGATCTGGAAGCCAACAACACCCCAAACACCAAGAACACTTTTGAGTATACAGACTGAGAACAATTATAATTGTTGGTTCTCCCTGAAAGTAAAGATGGTACACTAGCAATGAAATCCTATTATGTTTACTTAGTTCATCCCTGCCCTTAAGCTTAAGACTTTTACAGCAGGTTCTGGTTTGTGGAACTAAGAACTATTAAGATTCAAAGCAAACCACTCTGTTTCTCATCCTTGCTAATAACAAAAAAATGCCAAATATCATTTTTGGGGCTTCTAAAAGCATATATTAAGAATGGGGGCATAAATGGAAGATTCTTAAGAGGCCATCTGCTCCCATTCCCCCCTCTCATCTCACCTCCACACCCCCACAGACAGAAATTGGGCTGTCAACAATTGGCCCATTTTCTTACTGAATTTGGCAGCACATCCTCAGGCTGCTGAGAGATTGTAAATAGGGTTAGAGGGAGATTCACAGCAGTTTGCTGATCAAAAATTATCTTTCCATTCAAAATGTATTAAAGGTATATCTCATATGATGAAGTCTGCTCACCTTTATACCAGATGTTTTCAAATCATTTTTTTAAAAATTGAAGCTTATTCAACATTTTATCATGTAATCTAACCTACCTGCACTTGAAAACTTGGTCTTGGAAAGATCTCTTTTTATTTGATGGGAGTTTTGCAAAACCTTTATCTTCTTTGTTGGATAATGGTCCATCTGTGGCAAAGACTGGTGGTTCGTTTATCCCCTTAACTTCAAGGGATACCTTGAAAGGATTCCTCTTATCAAGTTTATGGTGTTTATTGTTGAGAAGTGAAGGCACAGATGAGATGGAATAACGCCTGACAGTCATAATGTTATCTGCACAAAGAACACAACTATGTAGAGTGGGTTTTAATCCTTCTCTTTCATTAGGTCCACCAAAGAGACACTTTGTATTACTATTAAAAGAAAAACTTACCACAAGACTTTTGGGAGGTACTTGAGAATGCAGCATAGATGCTATTCCAGTTATAGAGAAGATACATAGTTGCATATCTGTTAAACAGCCATCCATATGTGAGCAACAAACATTAGACAGTCCAAAATTTGATGGATATCTCATCACCATACCCAGAAATCATATGAGTGGGACATTTGAGACAAAATGGAACAGAAAAATCCAAATAATCCATGTGATGTGGAAAAAGCTATAGACTAGTTGTGGAGAATCTGTAGCTCTATTGCTGTTGTTTATTCTGACTCTTGCACCACAATTCAGCATGACCAATTGTCAGGGACCATGGAAGCTGTAGTTCAACATCATCTGGAATGCATCAGACTAGGGGAAGTTATCCAACTTTTTTGGGATCAGTGTTAAGAGCCAAGTGAAGTATAATATAGGTATATTTATTCCAGTCTAACCAGTTTCAGTTTCAGTTTTCCCTTTCTCTAATAAGAACTGGATAGTGTACATGGTCTTGGACTTGGACACTATGGTCACTGTAATAAGCTAAATGGCAAACAATGATTTGCACTGCATCCCAAGACATTTGTTATCCAACCTATAAGTATAGTTCTGTGGTGGTCATTTTTTACCTAAAAAAAGAAATCAAGCAAAGCTTTTCTTCATACAGGTAAAGGTTCTATTTAGATACAGTTTAGCATCTACATTTCTCTAGAAGTTCTGGTTACCTCTGATCATAATTGTTCAATATACTTGGAAAAAGCAACAGTGAAACATTTACTGCAACTGAGAAACTTTTTTTAAACAGTCCTCTTACTTTCAGGGATACTGCCAAGAAAACACTCTTATGATTACTTCCTTACCACCTTAATGGCTTTAAGATATTGTGGGTTACAATTCTCACAACTTCCAGGCATAATGGACTTTGGGTATCTTGGGTAGTAAGTTTGGATTGTGTAGTACAACACATCTGGAAACACCAAGTTGGAGAAAACTCTATTGGAGTTTGCAGTCTTCTCCACTTATCTGTGCGTGTAAGCCTTGCTGTGTAAATCTACTACTATCACATACCTAGGAGAAAACACATGGGATAAGTCTTAATGGTACTAATGCTATGATTTACAATGCTTTGCTCCATCTTGCAAAACCTCCAAAGTTGGTACTGGACCTTTGTCACTTTACTGAGCCAGGCTTATTAAATATTCATCAGATAATACAAAGTTTCTGTTATCTGAAATAACATAATAGATCCAAACCAACATGATGCGTGGCTTTGCTATTTTCTACAGTTTTAATACTACTTTGAATCCTGCTTGTGACCAAGCTCAGAATTCTTCATCTACATTATTATGTCTTCTATGTTTTAAAAAATACATATCAATTTCCCACTCCCTCAGCTTATTCACGCTCATAGAACTTTGAGGGGGATAGGTCTGATGGGTCTTTTAAATTGTGCTATTTAGCCCTCTGAGAAAACTTGCTGGAGAAAATGTCAGTATTATTGGTGTAGTGAGAACATTAATTTATGCCACAACTAATAGAGTGAATGACTATAACATACCTAGGCTAAAGGTGCTATCCTACAAGTAGACTCATTGGTAGTAAACCCCATTCCATGAGTTCCCATTTTTTATGTCAGATAGGAGACCTCACAAAGATCACCATCTGATATTTTTTCCTTCAAGTGATGCTCAAACACAGATTTGGGTGACAACTTTGTTTCTCATTCTTGTTTTTACAGCATTAGACAAAGGAAATCTGAATTGCACAAGAATGAATGGAACAAAGGGAAACAATTGCTACTTTTGGAGTTATCAGATGAATCACAAATAATTTTAAGGTTCAAGCCAATAGAGATTTTCTTGTGACATGCAGTCTAGGCTGCTTGGTGTCTAACTCCTTTACCGTTTCTACACAACCTTGAGAACAGCCTTTATTTCTGCAAAACACTGTTCACTTCTTAGCTTCTGCAGTCTCACGCATATTAGCTCACTGTTGTTCATGCGACTGGAGATTTGGATCATGTGATATATTTCAGGCTTAATCAGAAAGTTTGGGTTATCACTTAAACTAGCAACTTCTTATGAGTTGTATTTTTTTTTTAGGGGTGACAATCATGGTCCCAGATTGTACGAGGAAGCATGGGAGGATGATGTTTCCAATTCAATAATATTTGGGAGCTGGATTTTGAAAATGGGTAGCTTGGTTCACACAATATTCTAAGTGATAATACTGTGGTTTGTTTGGTTTTAGCTTAGTATATGTGTGAAACAAGACCACCAAAGTGTACTTGATAAACCATGGTTTAACAAAGCACATGCACAACCCCAGTCCTTGACTTTGTCTCTCTGTCTCAGGTCTCACGCTTGAGACTCCAACAAAAGAAAAAGGTGAACCCCAGAGTCACAGATTGATCACTGGCAGTTTTAGCTGCTTGGTACCTTTTTGTTCTTGTAGTGTCAAAGCAGAGTCAGCTGAAACACTCCTGTGCAGAGCCATTGGAGAACCAGTGGTTCCTTCACCTGAGTTCGAGAGGCTGCAGGCTTCTTCCTTTTGAGTGTTCTCTCTTGCACCCTCTTCTCGCTGTGTTTCCTTCTGCCCACCAAACCGTAATTCCCCCCGAAGGGCTTGGTTTTCTTGTACTAGCTTGATGATCTCAGACTGCATTTCGTGGATAACTTGCATGAGCCTTTTGTGTCCCTCCATTTCTTCCTCCACATGCCAGACTCCCAGCTCCAACACGGCTTGCTTTAAAAAGAGACCATGAAACCATGGTGAAGAGCTCATGTGGCACATAAATGCATCCCAACAAAAACCCTCCTGCCTGCTTTCAACGTTGTGCCATCTTTCACCACTAGAAGAGCTTGGATAGACTGTCAAGGCTTTAAGAGCCTCTCCATGATTTATTCATTCAGGGTTTCATTTTTCCAACGGAGCTTTGCTTTGGCAGCAGTCACTTTGGTGCAAAGGCAGAGGCCCTGCATGCAGCACAAAGCTGATTTGTGTAGTGAAGCCACTAGAAGAAATACTAATAGAAGCATTCCCTCTGCATTTGCTTTGAGCCTCAGATTCACACAGGATGTGCTGAACACTTCTACCCTAATATGAACTTGATTGAAGGAGGGCTGAACGTTTTAGGTTCAGCAAGAGTCTGAGATGAATGCAAATTCATTCAACATGCCCCTCTTCGTATCCACACTGAACATTTGCTTCACTTCCCAGCTCCTTGTTTTGTTTTTAAGGTTTTGTTTCATAGAAACAACTTTTGTGACAAACAGAAATATTCCATGTGCAGGACTAGCAATTCCTGTTAAGCAACGAGTTTTCTAAAAAAGGTACAAACACTCATATATTACATACAAATACCTTTCAAGCCTGTTCCAGTTAGTATGATTTGTGACATTTGCTTGAAAAAAAAAAGAGTGCAGGAGGTAAGGACAGACAGATCAAGCATGAATCTTGCATTAGAATTGAAAGACAATATCACAGGCAGCTCCTGTTACTTACTGTCTCTGTGTAGGTGCAGCAAAATACCCCTGCAGAGCCCTAAGACCCATCTCTTTTCTTTTTCAGGTTGGCATGACTATTAACATTTTGCACAAAAGTTATTTCCAAAGCAATGTCCTTAGAAGTAATCTTTCTTTTTTTCATGAAAAAGGTATTTTGATTTATTGTGCAAAACAGTTGACCATTATTGAAATCATGCCTTGAATCCCAAGAAACATTAAGAGAACACACATCTTGTGCTCACAGTGATTTATCAAAGCTTGCACAAACGCTACTGGAAGATTGCACATAAATTAGTAGTAAAAGTACATTTGCAGCAGCTCAAAATTTCTTCATAAGAAATTCAGTTGCTGTGCCTCTTAGGAAATGTGATGGTGACAGAGTGTGACAAGATTATTAAAGGAACACTATGGAGGCACTGCTGGAAAACAATCTATTTGTCTAATGTAACAGGCAGCTTTCAATCCAAGGTGTAAACAGTGTACTATCATAATGCAATAACGTGCTTATTGTTGCATTTCAATGAACACTATCATAACAGCACAATGTGCCCAGTGCTGCTTACCACTGTGGAATATACTCAACACCTCCTTGTTGAGTATATACTCAATACCTCTGCTACCATGGTGTTAATATGCCCCACCCTCTTCATTTTCTCTTGCTCTTAGAACTGACTTTCTACCAAGAAGAAAGAAGGGGCTGCCTTTTTCAGTGGGTAAACTGATACCACTGTGGTCTAGGTGGTGGGAGGCGGAAAATCTTGGTGGACAAGGGCCACATATGACCCTGGGAAGTGCTGAATGCTTAGCTGCAGTTTTCATCTGTTCCTCACTTCAAAACCATCAGTTTTCAGCAATCACTTTTCAAGGCTGTGAGGGCCCTGAAAAGAGGACAGGGATCATCCGTTATGTAGCCACCCCTCCATTTCAGCCTATTACTTGGCTCTTGACTTGACCAAAGCTGCTACATATGAATACTTGGTTATCTATTTGTTTTCTTTTTCCTTAGTTTCTTGCTTTATAATCACCAAATGCTCTCCTGAAATTATGCTGTGTTCCAGTTTGTGCAGACAGCAACACTGCTTGGCTTGGCTTGGCTGAGAGAGCAGGACTGAGTTTTTCCACACAACTCTGATGGCCAGAGAACATTAGCAGATGTGAAAACTCAATCCTCAGCTGGTTTGGCCTGCAGGAGTTCAGAAGCTGGGCTGCTCCTGTGTTGGGAGCAGCCAGTTTACCAGTAAACAACAGATAAGGTCAGAATGGGTGGCAAAGAATACACCTTATCTTTTTTGTCTTGGTTCAAGTAGACATTTTGAAGAGCAGCATTTCAGTAGATACACACTGTATGTATGCTAATGCATGTGCGGAAATGCATGCTTTCAACTGTGCAGGGCGCTATGCTGTACAGCAGGAACATCTCTTTCTATTTATTTATTTATTTTTTTGTATGGCATGTGCAATGCTAGGCAGACCTGCAAAATTTGGAGCAGGCGAAGGAAGGGAGATGATGTGCATGAACCCTAATGAAGAAGGAAGGAAGTGGTGGGCCTCAGAATAAGAAAGTGTGAGGGACAGGAGGAAGAAACTGAAGGAGGAAGCACACAATGTAAGTGAGAAGAGGCAACCCAACTCAGAAGTGAGAACTCTGGGTGGGAAATGCTTCAGAGAGACTCAGTTTTAATTAATTCACTATAAATCTGGCTGGGAACGTATTCTTACAGGTTTTAAGATTATGTTTTTTACCTCAGGCTGACATTAAAGATGCTTTTCTGAGATCCGTATGGCTTGTGCTTCATTGAGTGGCCAAGTACGTGGGGCTTGATAGGAATGATTCTGGGAGACAGTCTGCTCCATACATGGAGGCGGGAAAACAGAATAGCCTGCAGAGAATTCTGAAGCCTCTGGCTTTTCCTCACCCTCTCCATTTCCAGGGTTTATGATGGCAGAAGCAGAGAGTTCAAAAGAATTGCTGTCTTGCACAGGGTGTGAAATGCATTGCAAACCCATGCAGGTGTGCCAAGGTGAAAGATGTAAAATGCACAGAGGGAGATTTGCGCATGGTGACTATTTGCAATGATTGGCTGCTCTTCTTCTCAATCCCTGCTTGTGCACAGGAAGATCGTTGCTTCAGTCAGGAAGCATTGGTTTATTTCATCTTTTGTCATATTGGTTTATTTCATCTTTTGTCATATTGTTGGCCAAGAGGCACGTGACTTGGTGTGAGTTGTCACTCAATAAACCACACCGAGATTTGTGCAGCTCTGATGGGACTCTGGGGTTGCATTTGTAAAGGATAAAGGAGAAAGAACTCATCTGACATAAAGTGGTAGCTGGCACACTCGCTATTACCATGGAGAAACTTGTTAGTTTTATTTGTGGGGGAGGGGTGTCACAGAAATTCATGTTATCAGTTTAGGAGCACAGCATCTTTGGTTTAGCATGATATGTGAATCCAAACACTGTAACTTATAAATTCAGTTGTGACTAATCAGCAGTTCCTGGCTAAAAAGGTTATGATTTAGTGCAATGTGGAATCTAGTCACATTCTATCCAGACTGGCACAATCCTAGAAGGGATTAGGAAGTAATCCTGCTGCTGTTGCAGATTCCATGGAAGACACCCAGTGCAATGAAAAATAATACTTGAAATAAGAAAGTGTATTAAATATAAAATAGACAATAGAAAAATATAGGGTTAACATTCAGTACTGCTGGACATGGAAATTTCAAATTAACCTTCCTAATTAATTTTTCCTTTCAAAAAATATAGCCTTGTGCAATCCCTTGAAAGAGGTGTTTCTAAAGGTCCAAAAGCACATACATAGCACCTCTTCCCAATGTGAAATCAGCTACATTTTTCCCCAGGCTTTCTCAGCTGTTATGGAAATGTCTCCTGGCAGTCTCTGCATATAAACGTGGAGCCCCCCTCCCCATGAAACCACAAGTGGGGTCTCTTGGAAGTTGACGTCATAATAGTCACATCACCACAGAGAATCAGATTTTTCAGAGAAGATAGATTTTTTAAAAAGGACCCCCCAATACACTTTCACTCTGTATCTCTAGTATTTTGGATGCATATTGCAGACTATAACTAAAGGAGGTTGTGTTATGAATTTGGAATGTAGTTCCTAAAAGCATGTTTTCAGTAGACAGTGACAGTCACTTTGCTATTGGAATTGCTAAACAGCTGCTTCTAGCAAATTGCTGTGCCAAGCCTAGCTCTGTGTTCCACAGTTTAGACAGGTCAATCCTTTCCTGCTTCAATAAAAAACAAATCATTTTGCACATAATAATTGCATCGTTCAAACATATTCACTACAAAGGTCTCACAAATGGTGAATGAACACATACTGATGGCAAAACCTCTAAAGTGAGACAAATTCTACTGAGAATATATTATGCAGAATTTCAGATTTAATTAACATGGTAGTGGTCTAGCTACGTGGAATGTTTATTTTTTGTTCTTTTATTATCAGGTACATTGATATGCCTGCTTCTAATACAATTGCTCCAACCCAGAGAAAATTGATCAAATTGACCTGAAATGATGGGAGTTGTAAATCAACATATCAAGTGGACACCAGCTTGGGAAACAGAGAAAGAAATTGGAAATCATGGGAAATGCCTAAAGCAGCATTTCATAATCTTGGCAACTTTAAGACGTGTGGACTTCAACTCCCAGAATTCTGGGAGTTGAAGTCCACACATCTTATAATTGCCAAGGTTGAGAAACACTGCCTAAAGCATTGTGTTGGGGTTAAGCAATTAGCTTCTTCAAAAGACACAGAACTACTGTTATATTGTGCCTTTAATTCCCAACTGTTAGAACCTATTCCAAAGTCTTTTATGACTTCAGGAATTATTTCTGTATATGGCACATTTTCTTTTCCATACTCCCCCCACATTTTATCCTAATAAGTAGGGGATAGGTTGAGAGCTTAATCCCTGATCACATACCCTTTGTGACTAAGC
Source organism: Candoia aspera (assembly GCF_035149785.1). Taxonomy (NCBI): domain Eukaryota; kingdom Metazoa; phylum Chordata; class Lepidosauria; order Squamata; family Candoiidae; genus Candoia; species Candoia aspera. The sequence continues at coordinate 32,082,878 of NC_086158.1, read as the reverse complement.
AGGTAGTCAGTTTGGATTTTCCCAAGCAGATCTCCTACATATGCTGTATACCTAGCATTTGTTCTGCCCAAATTACCTCTCTAATTGGAGAAGACTTTTTATGTGGAACATTGAAGAACCCCCATCTGAACTGCTATGGTCAGGTCTAGGTTTATTTGGAGTTGTGGAGTCTAACCTGGCACTCCCTGCCTGTATTATCATCTGAGATTAATGAATCACTAGGGCTGGGTTCAGCTTAAGAGAAAGTGTGGTTTGTTTGGTTTGGCTTATTGTGGCTTGTAAACAGTGAGGGAAGGAGACACCTGCCAGAGCACACACCAGCCAATTGGAATGGATGTATCTCTGTAAGACAGAGTAAGGTGCAGCAAGACTGGTATAAGGGTTATGCTCCTTTTGATGAGCACCAAGAAAACTAAGGTGGGAGTCACCTTTCCAACAGCCCAGGGATAAGCTGAAGATGACATCATCTGTCTCTGTCCTCCCAGAATGGTAGGTGCCCCATCCTCACAATGGGTCAAACAAGAAGGATGGATCAGCCCTGATTATATCTAGTCTCCCAATTAGCACATTCATTTGTTACATAACCGAATGCACCCCTCTATAAATGCATTTGGCAGATTAAAAATGTTGGGTATCAGCAATCACTGAATAAACTCGGCAGTTTCCAGACTGCAAGGAAACAGACACAAACACTCTCACACATGCCATTGGGATGAAAGAAAAACATGCTAAATTAGTCCAGTATCTATTTCCACATTAAGCAGTCAGTTCCCTCTGGGAAGTTGATGGGATGCATATGGGAAACAAACCAGCACAACAGTGTCCTTCTTGTGTTCCTAAGGCTCTGGCATTCAGAGCAAGTCTGTCTGTTGAGTTGAAGCCTCTGGTGCATTCTTTGGCAGCATGAATATAAAATTCTCATTGTAAGTCTACACCACCGCAGATGTCTTGATATTTTAAATGGGAGAGCAGACATGACAGCAGACTGGAAGCAACAGGGAGGGTTCTGACAACCACTGCAGCCAGGGGCATCATGTGGAGTGGCATCTGAAGGAAAGCGGCAAGGGCAGTTCTTATAGTAATGCTCAAATGCTTCCTCCAAGAATGTGGAGGGATTGTGTATGCCTCTATACCCACCCAAAAGAGAGGACAAGCAGAATGTCTGTACCCACCTCTGTATACCTGTTCTTTTCTTGAGACTGACCCCTTCTGATTCTTTATGGAATGGGATTGCCACTTTGCTGTACCTGGCAATAAAAACAAACATGTAAAAAGAAAAATGTAATATTGTAAGTTCAAAGATCACTTTGTTAACTGCGTTTTTTGTGTCTGTGTGTACTTAGGTGCTTTGTCAATTTTTTTCTTGCAATTTGTCAATAAAATTTGAAAAAAAAAGTAACTTACACTAGACTATAAGGTACAATTGTACCACAACTCATAGAAATACTAGACTATAAGGTACAACTTAGCCCACAACTCATAGAAAAGGCCATTTTTCTGTCTGAAGAAAAATGTTTTTGCTTGAAAATGGAACATCCACAGAAGGGGAGGCATCTTAAAAGTGCTAGGCATCTGAGTCAGTATTTGCACCATGTGCTAAGTGAGGAATGGACAACTTTTGATGGCAAGGTCTTACCTAACGCAAGGTGGGCGCTAAGAGTCACAAAGTGGGAGAAGTTTAGGGAGAATTTTGGAAGATCTCTGCTTCTGAAGAGAAATATTTGAGGATTTAGATTGCAATTTTCATGGTCTCTGCAACAAAGTGGTAGTAGTGTATATTGCTGTTTTTCAGTAAATTGTGGATAGTTTTGAGGGCTGCAAAAAAGAACCAGGAGACCCAGGTGCCACAGGTTGACCATTGTAGAGTAATCTGTGGTTAACTGTACCATGGTTTATTAAATTAACCCAATTGCCTGAGTCTGCTCAACACACTAAGCCATAAGTTAGGCCAATCACTTGCAAAGTGATTAGGGTTTTTTCTGCCAAAATAATTACTGATGAATTGAAGGAGGAGTCTTACATTTGCTGACAAGAATGAAAGAAATAATTGAAAAGAAACAGATGCAAATAGCTGCAGGCATCTTTCCTGCAAAGTATGTATGTCATTCTATATTGCCTTGAAAATTAGTTGCTGAGGGTGGGGGCGGTTTGGCTTTCTCTAAGCTGGACCTCTCTTTTTTCTTTCTTTTTTGGTGTGGCAACTACTTCTCTCATCCCCACCACAACCTCCCCTCATCTCCAGCCGAGTTTTTGCACTTATTAGCATTTTTGCTCTTGGACTTGGTCCTTTTTGGAGCGGGGCTTCTGGATGAGATATGTACACATATACATATATTGCACTCATACATGTAGGGGGTGGGGGAGGTGAGAATCCCCAGGATGGATTTCAGGTAGAATTGGCAACCATAGACCTCAAGGAGGGGAACTGGTTTGTCTCCTTTTAAATTTTTTTGGTCTACTCTTTATTGTTGTTGTTATTATTATTATTTGTGGGGAAGTGAATCCTTTTAAATTCAGAATCATCCTCTTTTTGGGGGTAAACATGTTATGTGTTTGTGTGTGGGTGACACCCGATGCTACTGAAGTCACTTATTAGATCATGAAACCCAGTGAATGGAGCCAGAAAAATACCAGTTCCAAGCAACCATGTAATTTAATAAACTTTCCTAGTAAATGTTGAGTATAATTAGTCTGCAAAGAATGAATCCTATTAAACGTTAAATGCATTTTCCTCTAATTTGAAATTTAAACCTTTGCTTGTGGCTTGGTGTCACAGAAGATGCAATTGAACATAAAATATGCATACTTCTTAACTCCTTTAGGGGTGCAGGGATGACATCAACTAATGCATAAATAATAACTCAGCAGATTCAGAGAAGTTGTATTTGTCCAATTTTGCTGGTGTACAGAAAGCTTTTGCTATGAAAAGCTGAGGGGAGGGTACTGTACAAAATTTATAGTACTCAAAATTATCAATTAGGTTCTGTCCACATGAAAGTAGCTGACCCTATGTTAGATTATTTGGCCTATAAGATTAATCTCCCTCTATCATTAGTCCCCCAAAACCTAGTCTCTGCACTGCCTAACTGATCAATAGTACCTGAAAGCAAGGCATCAGGCTTTGTATGACAGCAGCTGGAAACTGAAGAATTCTTGAGTAGAAATTCTGTTTTTAATAGTCCTCCAAGGCTACAATGTACTGTAATAAGACTCTGCTTTCTAACCTAGCAGCGCACGCACACACACACACACACACAAGTATGTGTGTGTGTGTGTGTGTGTGTATTTATGTGTGTGTGTGTGTGTGTGTGTACACACACAGATGCACACACATTAAGTTACCTAAGGCAGAATTATATAACCTAATATCAGGGCCTCTTTTTGTGGCTTCTGGGGCTCCCTGTCAGTAAAATGGCCCCAAATCAATGGCACAGTTTGAGTCAGGAAATGCATGAAATATGTACCAAGTTAACAATTTTTAAAGCAAAGGAAAACAACAACAGCCCCCACCCCCCTCCTTTTACACTATTGCTCCAGTTACTGTGGTCCTCACCCTCTCCCAAATGTTACATGCAGCCCCAGGCCACCAGAAAGTTGTCCTCCCATTCCAATGAAGCCTAAAGTAGGTGAGTGTAGCTGTGCAGTGATCCATATTCAAAGGACAACATAGGTGCAAATGTAGCATCTATTAGAAAAACCTTAAACCAGCCACCTGATCCTGAGAAAAGGCACAGTGGTTTTAAGGTGTTCCTGTCAAGTGCTACATATTTATCCCCAATGCTATTAATCAGTTTGGTCCTTGGTGCTTAGATCTTGGCCCAGCCCTGCCGCACAGCCCATACTGTAGCTTATAGCTTGCACAAATCTGGACAGCAGCCAAAGGAAAGAGAAAACTCCAACTTTGTCCTGCTGTAGTGGTTGTTTGGTTTCTGGAGCCCAGATATGGTAGCCATTTATAGCCTTCCCATCTAGGACTGCAAGGAGCTATGATTTGGGTCTTACCTATATTATATGCCAATTACTTCTTTTGTGTGTGGTTAGCCTTAGGTTAGCCTCCTCCAGCATGGTGCCTTCATATATATTACACAACAACTCCCAGAATTCCCACTAGCATGGCAAATTGATGGGAATTGGGGAACTGCAGTCTGAGAGCATTGGAATGCACCAGGTTTGAGATGTCTGCTTTTGTCATGAGTAAGGATGGCGAGCAGGGGGCTCCCATCCAGACTGTCAAGCGCATGCGTAGCACTGATGAATTGTTCAGCCATTCAAAGAGACACAGATTGGGACCGCCTTAACCCTTGGGGGTTATATGTCTGGGTTTTCCCCACGCTTCTTCAGTTTGTTAGGATTCCTGTTAAGTACTAGCAATAAATATTAGAGACCAGTTCCTTGTCTCAATGTGTTTCCTGGTTGTTAGGACAGCTTTGGACACTATACTAGCTTAGAAAGTTGTATAGTATGGGCTTTGCATATAAAATGCCACAGGTTCGGTTCTTGGCTTTTTCAAATAAAATGGAAAGACTTTGCAGGCCAAAGCAGGTATGCTAGTGCTCCCTAAGAAACCCACATGGGCTTACATGGAGAATCTCCCTTCACTTTTATTTCTACAGCAGCAGCCCTGAGGATCACCTGGTGAGTTTCTGTGCCTATGGGTGGCCTTGACCCTAGGTCTCCCTGGTGTCAGTCCAACACCTTTGTTACTACACCACTGTGGCTCTCGTAAATGCACAACCTTCTTTGCATTCAGAATCTCACTCTCTGTTTGTGTGATATATCAGGGGCTTCAGTCCCAGAAGTAGGAGTGAGCCTAGGATAAAATTCCCTGCAGGTTAGGCAGTAAATATCAACAACAACAACAATTTTAACATGCTAGATTTGATTATATTGTAACCTTGGAGCCCCAGTTTGTGCCTCTCTGGGTTACATGGATGAAATAGGCTTCATTGGTCTGAATCAGCTATCTGCATTCCAAGGTCTTGCTTTGTTGAATATTGCTTAAGACTTGAGCAATAGAAATGCTCCAGTCTCAGTGCCTGACTGTTATTTCCAGCATCCCATTACACAGAAATAGAACAGAAGTAAGTAAAATTTCCTGAGGGAGCTGTAGAAGGAAGGCTGGAGAGTGGCTGAAGTGTTGTTTTTCACAGAGGTTTTTTTTTTAAAAAAAATTGTATGACCAAGATCTTTCTGGGGAGCATCTGTCTTTTTATGATACACTGTAGTACTGTAGTTCATGTCACTCTTTGAGGAGGAACAGCAAAGGGAAGCAATTCCTTTGTTCCCCTCCACACAATGATTCCCATATCAAAGGAAGCAGTTAACTATGAGGCAATAAATCTTAAGTGATGGAAATAGAAGGGAATTCCACAAAGCTTCCAAAGTTATTCTGGTTTAAATGTTGTTTATGTAAATTTTGGAGAAGTTTGAGGATAGGGGATTAGAGGTCATTACTTCTGGTACCTCAGTAATTAATATCCTATAGCTACTTAAGGAAGGGGCTAAGCATAATCTCTCTTGGAAAATTTGAGAGAGTCTTTGTCAAGAAGAGGATAGCTTTTTTTTCTTTTCTTTTCTTCCTGGTATAGAAATTTTTATTTATTTTATTTATTTATCAAATTTTGCCACTGCCCATCTCCCCCCAAAAGAGGGACTCTGGGCAGTTTACAATAAAGCTAAAAGATTTAACATGCAATAAAACCATATTTAATATATAAAATATAAATACAGGATATAAGATGAAATCCAGATGGCAATGAAAGTTCTAATTCAATTTGTGTATATATGAGGACTACTTTAGGGTGCCAGCCATCCCCAAGAATGATTACTCCCCTTCCTGCCCCAAGTGAGATGGCAGAGCCAGGTCATCAGCTTTTCCCAGAAGATCAGGAGAGAGGGGGCTTGCCTCACCTCTGGGGGAAGAATGTTCCAAAGGGTGGGAGCCACTGCAGAGAAGGCCCACTTCCTGGACCCCACCAGACGGAACTCTTGTACAGACGAGGTCAGTAACATGCCCTCTCTGCATGACTGGGTGGGACGGGTCTATGTAATGGGGTTGAGATGGTCCCTCAGGTAGCCTGGACCCATGCCATGTAGGGCTTTAAAGGTAATAACCAACACCTTGAATTGGACCCAGAAGCAAACTGGTACCCAATGGTGTTATATGTGCAGCAAAGGTGTTACATGTGCTGATCTTGGGGTACCTAGAATTGCCCACATGGCCACATTCTGGGCCAGCTGTAGCTTCCAGATACTCTTCAAGGATAGCCCAATGTAGAGCGCATTGCAATAGTCTATATGGGAGATAACAAGGGCATGAGTGACTGTTCTAAGGGCTTCCCGATCCAGGAAAGGGCATAACTGGCATACAACATGAAGTTGAGCAAAGATCCTCCTGGCCACGACTGCCTCCTGCTCTTTAAGCAGGAGTTGTGAGTCCAGAAGGACCCCCAAGTTATGCACTGGGTCTATCTGGTGCAGTGCAACCCCATCCAGAACTAAAGATGGTAAATTCCTGGATACCAAGGAGCAATTAACCCACAGCCACTCCATCTTACCAGGGTTCAGTTGAAGCCTGTTGTTACCATCCAGATCCCCACAGCCTCCAGGCACCAAGAGAGGGTGGTCATGACATCACTTACTTCACCCTGGACAGAGATGTATAATTATCATCAGCATATTGATGATACCTCATCCTGTGGTGATGGATGATCTCACCCAGTGGTTTCATGTAGATGTTGAAGAGGAGCAGAGAGGGTACTGAACTCTGTGGCACCCCACAAAGGAGGGGCTGTGGGCTGGATCTCTCGCTCCCTATCAATACTGATTGGGAACGGCCCTGGAGGAAGGAGGTGAACCAGTGTAAAACTATGCCACCCACCCCCAACTCCCAAAAAGGATACCATGGTTGATGGTATCGAAAGCTGCTGAGAGGTCAAGAAGTGCAAGGATGGATGCACTGCCCCCATCCCGCTCCCACCAGAGATCAACCATAAGTGCAATCAATGACGTTTCCATCCCATATAATACCACAGTACCTTGTTCTTTCTATTTGGAGACATTCTCAAGAAGATAAAACAGGCAAGAAAAAGAAAAAAAGGACCACAACAGAATGGAGATGAGAGTTAGATTCTGTGCTGCAGGAGAAGAGTGATTTAGCACTCTGTTTTTGAGTCTTTTACTTCAGAACTCAGAAGTCTGAATAAATTACTCTAAATCACAACCACTAGAGTTAAAACTGTATATATGCAGCAACTTTACTGAGACGTGAAGAGCAAGTATGAATGAGAAGAACGTGGAGTTTGGCCAGCAAAGAGATCTGCATTCTGTAATCATCTGCCAAGTTTTGATCTGCATGTCTTCTGAACTATGCTGTCTGGTCCATTCTTTCACTTCCCCATCTCCATTTCAGTTGATAGAAGATGCACAGCTCCTTAGAAAGAACATGATTGCAAGTACATCTCCAGATGTGTGAGAACATCTTGGAGCAAAGGTAATAGCAGAGTAGTGATTACAATTAAGCACCCACTGCAAACCCAAATGCTTGAGCCAATAGGCTCTTTTACTGGTAAACCACAGAAGACTGCAATAAATGACAGTAATAAAAAAAAATCACACAATTTTCTACACATAAACAAATATTTTAATATAGTCACAGCTGAAATGTTATCCACATTTTAGTCATGTCAAGTATTAACTAAATTTTTTTTGTAAAAATGACATATTTTACACATCTTTTATTTACAACTTTAATATACTTAAATGTTATAAAACACCCACTTTTGACTTTTAAAATATATGTATACTAGGACCTGTATTAGATTATATTATTATTTACAGCAAACATAAGGCTTGCTGTGAAACTAAATGTTCAATGGATATTTCATTTTGTCTGTTTACTAAGGACTGGCCCATAATAAAGAAAATAATAGGAAATGTGCAAATATCAGGAAAGGCAATAACATAAAAAAAATCAAATTGACTATTTGTTTTTAACTTGACACATAAAATATTCAATAAATAAAAAAATAATATACTGCATTTATGGTATCTTCCATGATTTGCCTATATTGCTATGCAAAATAACGCCAAATTCTCCAGTTCATAATCAAACAGTTACGAAATATCCGCATTTGATGAAACCAGTGAGCCAGGTGGGGCAGTGATCGTTCTACTGATTGCATGGGAATAAGGTTGTTCCACTCCTTGATGCTTTGCAGAATCCTCCTTGTAAGTGATCTTTAAAGCAGATAAATAAATAAATAAATAAATAAATAACCCTGATTAAATAAGCAAACATTTGGAAAACTATTAAGCTCACTTTAAACTATACTTTTAGGAACCATCCTGGTCAACTGTTTTTGTCTAACTAGTTAAGGTTTTTAACAGCTGCCATATGAAAGGAAGTTTGTTTTGTTTTGTATTTTGAAACCTTCTCCCAAACAGGAGTCCAATTTTAAAAAATAAACACTTCCCTGTTTAGCATCTGACTTCATAACATTTCTGTGAAATTATATTCTGGCAAATTCATATATGAAGTAAACACATATATGAATTTAGCCCTGTGTGGCTATGAACGTGATAAAGAAACAGTGTATTTCCCTCTATTTACTTGCTGCATTTACCATTTAGCTGCAAATGGAAGCCAGATGAGGCCATAATAAGTAGTTGCACACCTACACCATACATGAATCAAGCAGCTCTTTCTGATGTCTAAACATAAAGCATGAATGTGTATTTAAACAATATCTCCCACATCAGTACTGGAGATACTTATCGTACATCATGCACATCTGCTGATAAGGTCCCAGGAAAAAGTCTCCTCCAGGTGTGCAACCCACTGCAAGTGTTGAAGAATAAATATCATGCCTGAACAGGACTCTTAGGAAACTTAAGTGTGTCTATTAAAAATGAACATCGGAAATGGACCGTGGCTATTAGTCCATGAAGTCCTAGACAAGAATGCCTGGCATATCATTACATTTCTCTCTTGACCCTGTATTATATTTCATGCTTCCTAAAAGAACGACTAATGCTTATTTTTCCGCTAAGCATCACCAGTGGAGATGTATCCTTATTGAATGCTAAAAGAGCAGTCAGTGAGAATACGTGACAGTAAAGAAACAGAGAGCAAAAAGAAAACCAAACATACCACTTTTGGCTATAGTATTGAGGGAAATGTTAGACAGTGAAGCAGAGAAGTTGTATAAGCACTGACCATGACAGAGCTGCCAGAAAAAGAGAGAGAAAGACGTTGATGAAAATGCCACAGTCAGTGGACGTAGAAACACCATAGCAATGAAAAACGCATGGGACTTCAATGCCTGCACAGTAAAATACCACGAAGAACAAGTTGACACAATCTATGTTGATGTGGCAAAAGCACCACAGGAAAATTGCAAGGCTCTGGAGGTGACGAAATATGGAAGGCTGGAATCACAGAGCCCGTGTACTGTGTCCTCTGAACTGAATGGGGTGTCAGGCAGTTACTTCTCAGAGGGCACAGAATGTCCAGGAGACTTGCTGGGATGCTTTTTGATTGCATTGACTAATGGACATAAATGAAACAGTAACATTGTTTTTTTATGGTTTCTATAGAGTGGAGTGATGTGACACATGACAAAAAGAAAGAAAAAAAGAAAGCAAAGGAACTGTGAAATTATTCACAGGACTGACAGGAAAACAGTGAGACCCTAAATGTCTAACTCATATAGGAATGGGATCTCCTGATGGTGATATCTCAATTGTTTTCCTAAGCTAAGGTTTGTCCTACAATCCATGTGCTTTTGGCATATATGATGAAGGGCAGAGAAAAGCCCAATGCCCATGACATGCCAGTATAGGATCTGTGGTGTCTACTCATATTGTAAAGAATCAAGGAAGCTTCCTCCACTCTGCTCTTGAGATTGTGTTACCATTGACCTGAATTTATTACCTCTCTCTGTATGGGTGTGTGGTATTTTATACAGCCTTTGATAGAAGAAATTGGAAGTTCTGCTAGGTGAACTGTTTTCAGGTTTTTTGCATGCTATGACTTATTGTTACTTCTAGATATAATACCAGCATCCAAATTTGATGTTATCCTGCATACATAAATTCCAATGTATTCTGCTTCTACTTTTCACATATGGACAAAGATCAAAGATGCATTCAATAACACATCAAATCCCAACATGTCAGCATAATATTGTTAAGTCCTTCATGGAATAATTGCTAATGATTGACCTAAAAAGAGTCACTGTATGTTTTTCTCAATAATATCAACTGAAAAATCCCAAACAGGGAAAATTTTTAGGGTTTTCAGAATTTGCTTTAATGCTGGATGTTACAAGAAAGGAAGGAAGGGGGAAAAAAAATCAATCTCTATAGATAATTAGAATTAGTCAGCATAATAGCAGATTTTTTCCCCCTTATCAGTGTTGCTCTTAAGTGATACAGTGGCAACTGGAGGGTAATAAAAATGGTTTAGCAGATGAAGAAAGGTGGAATAGATAGGAGTGTGTGAAATGAGAATATCCCTTTGACCAAGAAAAGTAGTTTGGAAATTAGGAACCTTGGTGGGTTTTCTAATTTCACAAGGTGGCTCCCCAATTAGGCTTTAGGCATACTCATGTGACAGCTAATGTCTATGGGGTTGAAAACAAAATATTGAAACAGAATGGCTAACCTGTTCATTCATAACTTCTGAGAGCTCACTGAGCATATTCTTGTAGTGAGATTTCATTTCTTCTTGATATTCCAGCTGATCCTCCTTAATAAGGCGTTCATTCACTTCAAGAGCTTGTCCACATGCTTCTGCAAACTGTCTGCATAGCACAAAAGATCTCATATTTTTAATGTCAAAGTAATGCGTTATTGTTTAAAATGCAAAGCAGCACTTTGGTCTCATTATGGATTAAAATGGTGTAGTCATAATGAAGACAGAATGATAGTCTAAACTTTTTGAAGAATTCTGTAGTTGCCACCTGAGGTTTTATTGGCCCAAACAATGCCAGTTTAACCTATCTACCTATCTATCTATCTATCTCATGAAACTTACCTGAATATTTCTTTCAGGAGTTTAACTTGGTTATCTGGGTATTTCTTAGCATTGGTTTCTTCAAGAAATGCTCGCGCATAAGCCATTGGTCCTGCATTTACCTGTAAGCCAAAGCATGCTATGTTATACTGAGGATCAGTGCTGGCAAAGGCAGGTGAGGCCAGAGTTCTTCTTCTGGCAGTGCCAGAGGTCCTGAGCTTGTTCACCTGCTGCTGAAGAGTTTTCTAAATTGCAGACACATTATGGAAAGGAAACACTGTCAGAGCAGAGGTGCAAAAAGGGTAGCTTGCTAGCACAACTTTAGTGGTTACCAGAATCTTTCCAAGGGCGGATGGTCAAAAAGTTTGAGGCCAATATTAAGGCACCCATTTCATCCCTTAAGCAACTTGAACAAATCTCCTGAACTGGAGTGCAGTCCTCTATGTGCTGTAAAAAACCAGTATGGCCCACCAACTGGTGGAAGTAGCTAAGGAACAGCCAACTTAGGTTCATTGCGTCAAACGAAAATTCTATAAAATTAAAAGCACAACAGACAAAGTTTAATATGAAAAGTAGAGTGGATGATATGATAACAGTGCAGTATATTAAACTGCAGCCATCAGCATGAAGTTAAATTGAAGAGGATTCAGATAACTTTTAAGAATGCTGTAATTAGTATCAGAGCCTTTAATTCTGTTCTTCTGTCTCTCACACAATTTTATCGGTATTTGTCTTCACTTTTTCACCAAGATATAGCTTAACTATATTTCCTCCTGCTCCATAGCTTTCAGACTCATCTGAAGAAGGGATACCAAATAGGAAGCCCTTTTTTGATGTTGACCCTCTCATGATGAGATACAGCCTGAAGCAGGCATCAAAGAATTATTCGCCAGAGAAGGAGATGCAGTGGAGGTAGCTGAATCCTAAAGCATGTGCGGCAGTCTTTCTGGGGGAGGGATAATGATGCTCTTGTCAGCACCACACTTCCTTCTACCCTACACATTTTCCTAGCAAGGGGGTATTAAGAATTAGGGACTAAATCTCAGTTTTAATGACTGTTGTGGTTTTTGTTTTTAATGTTCAGATTAATTAATTAATTAATTGTTTTATAATGCTGTAGTGCTTTGAACTTCCAGCAGATCAGTTTGTAACAATAGAACAAGAGAAAGATTCTGTTTCCCATTATATAACCCTACATGTCAAACCTTTTAAATCTGGAAAAAGGGCTGAACCATATTTACCTTGACGCTGACGCTGCCTTGCAGTTTCAGCTGGAGTCGAATCATATCCACCTCTTCCATTGTACACAGCTGTTTGAGTTCTGAAATTTTTTTAGACATCTCATCAATGGCTACTTCTATGGGGTTCAGTTCTGTGCTCATCTGGTTTATAACCTGTATTCTTTTCTTCACATATGGAAATAAATGGCTGGCTGCAGTCAAAAACAATATAAATATGTATTGGAAGGTTTATTTAATGTAATATCTTATATTAGTATTTAAAACAAAGCCATAATTCATACAACAAGTTCATAAAGAGTTCTGTTCTCTTATTTTCTGTGCATACATATAGTTTTCTAAAAGACTCTATAAAAGGACTACTTGCTTGTGTTTATCAAATTCTAGAATAGGTATAAGAATGATATTCTTGTAATAAAATCTGGTATTTTATTATTCATTCATTCTCCACTGCATTAGGAGGCAAACACAGAATGTTATTGCTAGCAAAAGCCACTATTGGCATTGTAGTATCTTTCCCCATATTTTGATATTTTAAATAATTGCCCTCACCATATGAATATTGTTTTATCATGTGAACCTGCACTAGAGTTTTGTTCAATTTTTAACTCCCAGGCAGATGATGACAGCTGACATCAAAGGACCTTTTTAATTATGTGCCCCAAGTATGGCAGCCCCTCCAAGAAACATACATTTAGATCCTCAGTTGCTGGTTTTTAGGCTATAATTGAAAATAGATTTTTTTCCCCATCTGGCACTTCTAATATATTGCCCCTTTGTTTTTTATAAGATCTGGCTAGTCTTTCATAATTTGTGTATTCTATTCTTCACGTTACCTCAAGTGTATTTGAGGTAGAAAACACAGCGTCTATATTGAATGAATCAGGTATAAGTAAGTAGTAAGAAAAGCCTTGCTTCAATAATAATTTTAATATTAATTTTAATAGCTTGTCAATATTATAAATTAATATTATTGGGTCAAGAAAAGTGCTATATAAAAATAGTTCTAAATATATGAGATTCTGTTCTAAATCAATATATTTTAGAGCATATCCACTGGCAATTCAATGACAAACCTTAGATTATTTAGCAATGCATTAAACATTTGTGCCCCCTATTTTTTTAATCCCTTCAAGTCAGTGTTGACTCCTGCTGACTGCCTGGACGAATCCCTCCAGTTTTCTTGGCAAGACTTTTGGAAGTAATTTGTTATTGCCTCCTTCTTAGGGCTGAGAGAGAGGGACTGGCCCAAGGTCACTGAACTGGCTTTTTGCCTAAGGCAGGAGTAGAACTCACAGTCTTCTAGTTTCTAGTGTGGTGCCTTAATTGCCACACCAAACTGTCTCTCTCTCTCTCATTCTCTTTGTGGCCCTTAGCACTTTGAAATCATGACACTGAAATTAAACTGTGAAATTTGGTTCATTTTGGGGGGGGGGTGTCATCCAGTGGCTTCCTGTGGACTTCGGAGGCTGAGAAGTGGCCCACCATCCTTGAGAAATTGCCCAGTCCTGCTCTGAAGAATAGTGCAGTATCCATACTTGTCAGGATGGTCCGCCTCTTGCATTGCTCTTCCACGCCCCCGTGCTTCTTTCCTGACAGGGTGAACGGTGTTTCAAACACAAAGTGTTTGATATTGTGATGCATTTCAAAGTCAGTCTTACGCTCTTCAGCTTCTTTCTCTTCAAAGAAGGGTGTGACATATGTCACTTGGATATATGCATATTTGGGATCTAGGTCTTTGGGGTTAACCTATACAAACCAAATGGAAGAAAGGGCATCAGTTAAAGACAGCGAAAGGATAAAAAGGAAAAGGATGTAGACTCTTGCTTTTTTACAGCATATTACAGGCTCTTCTTTTAGACATTTTAAAAGAGAACATATTCATAGACTGCTTTGCTTTTGACAAGATGGTCAATGTATTTTGTACTCAGATATTTTTGAGCATAAAAAAGGAAAAAAAATCATTTTCCTAGCTGAACCGATTTCTAAGAAAGCCTTTGTTGCTGGCAGTTCTGTAATGAATCTTAGAAATTTGACAGCCCCTCTCCAAAGGCATACATACCAGGACCCTCCAATTTTAGTCAATTAATAGCAGTGTAATTATTATACATAATTTCACATATCACAGGACGTTAGGAATGTTTATATTACCATCAAGGGCATTATTATAACAGACAGATGAATGACATAATTACAAGGCAACAGCAGAGGTTATTCCTTGCCAGATCCATTTTCTTCTCCAATTTTGTACCACTCAGTTCTAAGTTATTCATGCTTTGAGCTTGACTGAACACATGCATGGAGCATGGCTCATTGAAAAAAAAGGTAGGTTTCATTTATTTTAATTGGGTCTATACAAGAAAACTTTCTAATAGCACAAATGCTGTATTTGAGAACATTTCCGTCCATACCTTATTGGAATCTTGGATTATCTTCACATTGTCTGCTCCAAACTTGTCTGCATAAAGTTTCATCAGCCGCTGAGAGATCTCAGATAGGCCCGTTAATTTGGGCTCTTTGTAAATGTATTCCTTACCCTCTTCCTCTTCAAAAAAGCCCTGATTAAAACACAAATTGTAACAATTACAGTAAACTGAGTATGATAAAAACACTTCAAGAATATACTGTGGATGAAAAGTGTAAGGTATTTGACTGCTTCGACATAAAAAGAAATTAATTTCTTTGAATGCTGCAGCTTATGCATGATGAAGGAATGGAATGCATTAAAAACCAAACTTCTATATTAGCACAGGATGAATGTCAACTTTTACTAATAGGGGGAAAAAGCCTGTGTGAAATGTGACTGAAAACATCCTTGGAGTTGGTATGTTATGTACACCCATATTTTGCAGCAAGTCTGCCACCATGTGGTACAATTCAGTAAAGGTAATGGAAAAATATTGGAACTAAATATTTATTGGTTTCTTGCTTCTTTCTTTCTTCAAAAACACAACTGCAGTCAAACATACAGTTGTTTGTCCATGGGGAAGGGGAACCACTCTGCAATTAAGATAATATATTAGCTTTTGAAGCCAAGTATTAGTTCTTAGTTTATTCAGGAGAACTAAACTGACTTTGTATTTATTAGGCAGAAAGCTGTGTTTTTCATTGGGAAGGGCAACTTGCTTCTGAACAAAATACATAAAATTGGTCTGTTAGTCAGCTATACCCTTAGGGAGTACTAATTCTTTCTAAAATATGGCTTTTGGCATAGTGCCTTTTATTTTTAAAATAACAACCTGCATGGTTGGTTCCAATCTATGGATACATCACTCAATGTAATTAATAAGAGCTAGAAAGTGCGAACCATTGATGCAATCCAATGGTTTATGGAGCTTTATTGCATATGCAGATTTTGGCCATTATTCATGTACACATATACACCCTTTCATATTCATATCACCATGGATGTCATTCTGGCCTTATGTAATAATGTTATCAAAGAACCCTTAGAGGATCTCAAGACTTGACTTAAACAAGGGGAAATATTTCTGATAAAGAAGAAACTCTAAAATTCTTACTCCCTACATGTAGCTTTTTAGATTTGGGAAATGACAATTAAATTAGCTTAAATAGTTTTCATATTTAGCTATCCATATGGGGTGTTATTTACCTGGTTTAGTCTGGTTCATGAACATCAGTTGTCGCTGCTGCTGTTTTTATTATTATTAAAATCCAGAAAGTGGAATTTTTCTTCATTTTGCATGACTTGCTCTAGAACTCTGTGATGCTGGCCTGGGCCTCCTCTCTCTAGGGAGTTGTGATGCATGTTCAGTGGTGGGGCTTCTAGAGGAAGGGACATTGACTGAAGAGGAGCCCAGTGCCAGCCCACTGAGCTTTCTGCTTCCTCATCACCTCTATTGGGGACATTCCAGGCTGCATGGGAAGAGACTGATGGTGTGTGGTGGTGTTTCTCTGCTGTCCCACTGGGAAGAGTGAGTCCCAGCTACACTAGCATCTTTGAGCTTCTCTCATAGAACACTTTATCAAATTTCTGCATTCAGAGGCCCCAGAGTATGCTGCAAAAAATCTGGCCCAACCATCAAGGCTGCTATAATTAATGATAGGAGGAGACAAGGACATGGGGTAGGGTAGGAAATGAGCAGCTGAGCCCAATATCTTACTTAGTCATGATAAATTATCATTAGAACTGGTTGTTCCTCAATTTAGAAAACACTTCTGGCTGTCAATATTCTTTAGCTCAACTAGAAAGACTCATTTATTCACAAGTGATAAACAACAGAAGTCCTATGTATTAGTCACTTTCCATTTGTATCTTTATAAACCTCCCCCCCCCCTTTATTTTTTTGTGCCTTCAGGTCAGTCTTAACTCCTGGCAACTGCCTGGACAAGCCCCTGCAATTTTCTTGGCAAGAATTCAGAAGTGGCTTGCCATTGCCTCCTTCCTAGGGTTGAGAGACAGCGAATGACCCAAGATCACCCAGCTGGCTTTGGGCCTAAGGCAGGACTAAAACACACAGTTTCTAGCCTGATACCTTAACCACTACACCACATTGGCTCTTCATTACACTATTACAACTGGCTCACTGTAAATCCCTATACATGATAATAACATTAATTTTCACTCCCCTGACAAGGAGCAGTGCAAACACTTCATTTAAATAAAGCCTCAAACTACAAGAGGGAACAAACATTCTAACCCTGTTGGAAAAATCAGAGTTCAGTAGCCTTCCTAAAAGGTTTGTGGCCATAAGGATCTCAGGGAGAATGTTGTTCATAGAAGAGGAGCTGCAACTGAAAATACCCACTTCTGAGGTCCCTGGAAGGAACACCTTGTACTTGAACTTACTGGGTGGGCAGAACCTGCTGGTATTAAATATATCCAGGTCCTGAGCCATGGGAGCTTTAAAGATGACAACCAGGAGATTGTGTAACATCCTGAAGCAGATTAGTAATCAGTGTAGCTCTTGCAGCAGAGATGTTACATGGGCAAATCAAGATGTATCATAACTGGTTGAGCTGCTGCATTCTTGACCAGCCATAGCTTTTCAAAAGGAGCCACATGTACAGCACCTTGCAATAGTCTATACCAGAAGTGACCAAGACTTACTGAGTATGGCCTCCCATTCCAGGAAAGGTCACTGCTTGGACACAAGGAGTTGTGCAAGACCCTCCTAGCCATGGTTGCCACCTGCTCTTTGAGCAGGCGCTGTGAGTAAAGAACCAGTGTCAGACTACAAACTGGTTTGGAATGGGTGAATGCAATCCTGTCCAAAACTGAAGATGTAATATCCCTGGAACACAGCCACTCCATCTTTTTGGGATTGAGCTTAAGCATGTTCCTTCCAAATAGCCTCTAGTTACCAGGAGAGGCCCCAAGGCCAACATGTAAAGCTGGGTATCATCAGCATACTGACGAAACCTGACCCTGTGCCCATGGATGATTTCACCCAGAGGCTTTGTGTAGATGCTAAATAGGAGAAGGAGAACATTAAGTCTTATAGTATTCCATAACTGAGGGGCCTGAGGCTTGACCTTTCCCCACTCCCCATCAACTGAAATTTCTGAAAGGAAAACCATTGCAAAACAGTGCTTTCTACCCACAGTCCAAAGTGGTGATCCAGGACCACATAATGGTCAATGAAATAGAAGGCAATTAAGAGATCTAGCAAGACTAGAAGGATCACATTACCCTTCTTCTGATCTTGCTACAAATCATGTACAAGCATGATCAGGCTGATATACAGGCCAAAAACTAGACTAAAGAGTCCATACAATCAGTTTCCTTTATAGCTGTGTGCAGTTGTCTGTTCAACAACCTTCCAATGGAAGAGGAAATTGAGATCTCAATATCATCCAGTATTGGTGGGATGAATTATAGTTTCTTTAGGTGGGAGCACTCAAGGCAGATGGCACTACCCCTTCACCCAAATATGCCTTTATCATTGCTCTGACACAGCCTCCTGTTACCTCTCTGCAAGATCTCAGCAACCCAGGAAGGGTTCCAGCACATGGTCAAGCTGATATGACATAGAACCCTGTTCACTTCATTAGATGTAACTGGCTCAAACTCTACCTAGATAACATTGCAAAATGTGCCCCTGTCATCTTTACAAGTCAATCTGAGCACAAACAATACTGGTTTTATTTGTTCTACCTTGGTTATTCTGATGGTTTTAGCTTATTTGATTAGTTCTTAGATTTACAATGTAATATTACGCATTCTGTTCAGAAATAAGTTGCATCTAAAATCCTTTTTTGTATTCTGTTACCAACTGAAACATGGAAGGAAACTACAGGGAATGTCTTATTGGAATTTATTTTCTGAAATGCCTTGCCAACGGATGCATACTAGGTCCATAGTTAACTATCTTCTTTAGTACTATCCTATCT
Source organism: Candoia aspera (assembly GCF_035149785.1). Lineage (NCBI taxonomy): Eukaryota > Metazoa > Chordata > Lepidosauria > Squamata > Candoiidae > Candoia > Candoia aspera. The sequence goes on along the minus strand of NC_086158.1, from coordinate 32,064,269 downwards.
GGTCTGCAAAAATTCAGATGGTTACTAGATAAAGATTTTTTTCCTCTCTCTCTGCTCCCATTTAGTAGTTATCTGGATTTTGGAGCCCAGATCTGGGAAAAATGTCTATCATTAAAACCTTCTTCAGATGTCTGCAGTATGGCCATTGGTCATGGGTGACTTCTGCTCTTTCCCACTGTGAGAATTTTTATTCTGGTTATTAAATAATCACTTAATTATCAGTTGGTACACTTGATAAATATTTATAAACTAATTAACAGATGATGCTCATCAATTAATTATCAGTGTTTATTATCTTTATTATCTTTGTTGTTTTTGTTATTTCTTAACTGCTTTTCAAGAAAGATTTTTTCAAAAAAATAAATAACCAGTTACAAAATAGAATATTCCTGTAGCTGGAAGATCACTGATCTTCCACTTTCACTGATTCTCCCTTCACTCTATAGCCTTCTCAAATCATGTACAGAAAACTGGAGAAAGTCCTGAAATAACATGAGAAGTGGTGCAGGGAAATTAATGAAGTTTTCTTCCCCTTGCCCTCTGTAGTTAGCGCTTCTTTTGAATTTGTGAAAAATTTCTCTAGATCCAAATCAATATGTGCAATATTAGGAGATGGAATAAATGTGATGGTTTCATGGAAATGGAGGGGGAGAATACAAAGTTGCTATTTTTGCCGACATGCTCTCTATTTGATAACATAAAGTTTGATACTTTAAAAATTCAAATCATTAACTCTGTATTGTTTTATATCAAAGCCAATTTAAAATTGCCCTAAATGTATTTCAAAGGAATGCTGCATAACTACTGTATTCTTCCTATGAGCTTGTTTTAGAGAATCCTTCTGTTTACCAGGAAGAATCTTGATGTTTATAGTAACTGTATTTGTATTCATAATTCTTCTCATCGTTGAACAATTCATGTTTTCTATATTTACTGGTTGCTAGACATTTTGAGGTAGCTTTTAAGAAACCAGGAGCTTTGTGAAACTGTGCGTTGTTCACAACATCCGTAGGCTTACATAGATTTTGCTTACTTTGATGAAATCCTGGACTTGTCCTTTGTCCATGGAATTTAATATTGGTTCTTTGAGAGTCCCTGTAATCCTCATTTACAATTTTGTATTTCAGCAGTGTGTTCATGAACCATGAAACTGCAGTCTTCTATGAGCTTTTTATTGAACTACTTTTCCTTGGAAAGGGTTAGTTTCATATAAACACAAATGCTGCTCATATGTGTCTAAATATTAAATAGGTCACACAATACCAGTTCTGCATCTTTATTTAAAAGATTTCACTGTGACATGTTGTGAAAGACATTTGCTCCTGATGAAATATAGTGAGTAATGAATTATCAACTATATGCTTAAAGCTAATGAAATGCCTGCAGATTGTTAAAAAGGTTTAGTTCCCTAGACTGTTTTTCAACACAATGTGAAATTCCTTATGTTGTTATTTATTTGTTCAGTTGCTTCTGACTGTTCGTGACTTCATGGACCAGCCCACGCCAGAGCTTCCTGTCGGTTCCTTATACTTAGATTCAATTACTTTAGGACAAAGGTCTCAAACTCAAATTGTCACAGGAAGATGCTGTACAAAAACTATTTCGTTAGTCTGAGGTCTGCACATACTGAGTCAAAAATGAAGAAAATGAAGAGTATCCTGGTATAATATTAAACATAAATTATGTAAAAATCTTTACTAAATCTTTACTACTTGTGAAACAGCCATGGCCCTGGCCATTTAGCTGGCAGTGCTTTTTAAAAATTAACTGTAACCAATATTTGGTTTTATTACTGGATTTATATATAATACTTTTTCAAGATCATATCAAGGATGATATAATATAGGAAACACATCCCACCACAGGCTGTTCAAATCCTGTTTTTTCTTTTTTTTGTCTCTTTTAGCTGAGCACAGAAGGATCTTTCTTTCCTTTGGTCTTTTCCTCATCTGCTTCCCTTCTCTCTCCTTGCCTGGCAGAGTCCTGCCTCCCTCCCTTCTTTCCTTCCTTCCTTCCTGTTTCTCCCATACGTTGCCCAGCAAAGAGACTCAGAGTCTGGCAGTCAGAGCTGGTCCTCTTCCTTGGATCCCTCCCTCCTTCCTTCCCTCAGGCAGGCCCAGAGTCCTGGCCCATCTTCCCTGATCAAGCCTCTACTCCTTGCTGTCCTTGCTGGGGGAGCCCAGTGCTGCCTCTGAAGCAGCACCTGTCATGGAAAGCAAGAATGAGTGAGGTTTCCTGAAGAATGGTGCTACTTGCAGAGCTGTTGCTGGAAAGCAGCTGGATCAGGTTGAGGTGAGGCACCAGGACACCTCTGCCTGGAATGCTTTGATGGTTCAGCTTGTGCATCTACACAATGCTCAGCACCCTGATCTTAGTTGCTGCAAGATACTGCAGTGGGTGCACAAAATCTGTCTGTCTGTCTGTCTATCTACAGTATCTACTGAGCAGGGAACAAAAGTAGAAACCATCAACAATGATAAAACCTATAAAACAAAACAGGTTAAGCCCCCCTCATTACAAACTGCAAAAAACAACCTCTCTATACATCCATGCCAGAGTTCCATAATCTAAAGCCTGGTCCCAATGCCTGAGAGAAGAGCCAGGTTTTCACAGCCTTCTCAAAGGCTGGTAAGGCTGGGACCATCTGTATCTCTGGGGGGAGGCTGTTCCATAGGGCAGGTGCCATGAAGGCACACTTCCTAGGAGCCATCAGGTGATACTGCCTCATGAAGGGGACCAGGAGCATGCCTAGTCTGCTAGATCTGTTGGGATGTGGGCTGCAAGTTTGAAGCCCTTGCCTTAGTATAAAAATGGGTGTTTTTAAGATGATGATCAGCTCTTAATACATATCACTGCAATACATAGATCAAGAAAACAAGTTAGAATGCTAATTGAGCAAAGGGTGTCAACACACTCAAGTTGATTTCAAAGTAACAGGCTTTTCAGGTGAAATACTACAGCCAAATAATGCAATTAGATCTTTCATTGCTGGAGGAAGAGAATATATTAAAGTGTGTTGGGAGGAGCTACCAGTGCACATACTGATGTCTGCAGGGACTAGGCTGCCTACCTACCTATGTCACCTTGTAACATTTAGTTGCAGGATAAATGTCAGGAAACAAGGCCAAGAACCACGGCGAGCCAGTATTCCAACTCTAGGTCTTTACTGTTCTCACCTTATAGACAGAATCTTTCCAGACTAAGGCTAATCACTAACCTAAGGGAAAAAAACCCAGAAGGTCTCTAGGGTGGAGCTTCCTTAAACCTCTTAACCTTCCCATCAACAGAATCCAGGCTGTGAAATCTCTTATCAGTCTGGAATGTGTTCTCTCCCTGGGAACCAGCAGCAGCACCGGAATCTACATCAAATCAGATTTACTGTATGTAGTGCCCTTCTATTTGTTTTCCCCAACTTGATGCCTTCTCAACCTACATGGAACAGCCATCTGAAGGGCTTCATGTTGATGAAAGCTACATTATGACAAAAGTATGCATTTCTTGATCTCCCAGTAACCTGACAAGTATGTCTCAAAGTAGTAAACCAAGGGCAAAAGTAGCAAGCATGCATAAAATGTTAAAATACTTTGACTATGACTGAGAACAAATATAATGTAGTACAGGGGTTCCTAAACTTTTTGCCATCACACCTCCTTTAGTGTAACCTTAATGTACATACTTTCCCTAAAAATCCAAACACCAAAATGAACACAAATGAACAATGAAAACAATACAATGAAACTTTGGGAAAGGTGGATTTATTGTAACAATGTACAACTAAAAGGTTCTTCATACCTCCCCTGGACTCTGTCTGCACTTCCCCAAGGGAGGCACACCTTACAGTTTGGGAAACCTTGCTAGATTTGCCAGGACATATGCAGCAAGGCTGTTTGCAGTGGGCATTTCAGGTAAGAAGCACATAGCTGAACCTGCTTCCATTAGAAATGGGAACAGATTTAAGCCTCAAATACATGAACACCACAGGAACAGATACATCTTTATAATTCAAGGAAGCAGAACAAAAGCATTAATTTTGCTAGATGCAGCACAGTATATAAATGAGTGAAAGCAATGTTACTTCATCTCTCACAGTGAATATTAAGAAGTGCTATAAATTAAGGTTAACCAAGATCATACAGGTAGGATGATGAGTAAGAAGAATTAAACAAAACAGCATGCAAAAGAATAGACAACTTACCACAGCCTTGAATAAGTTCAAAAGAGGAAAAGAGCAAATTTCTGCATTAAAACCTAATTAGCAGACATTATTCAGATCTGATTTTATACATTAAAAAAAAAGAGGAAATATTTCCCTGGAAAGCTCTTCCTCAAAAAGCATGCCTGTTGTCCAACTGATGTTTGTGGACACAAGCATATACACATGCTATAACCAAAATAAGTAGGCAGAAATAGGGAGTGGTGTACAACCACTCTACAAAGCGCTATAAGAATCTAAACTAAAACTAAAAAGCAAAGCTAGAATGTCTATGCAAACTAATATCTAATGAAGAATGTGGATTTCAAATCACTCAGCAGAAAAAAAATCTTAAATTTTGCAGCTTTATCAGGGACAATTTCAGATACCATCATACATTTTATATTTGCACTGTCTTATCTCCATTTCCCTGTCATCTGTTTAATAATGGACAGCAACAAACTCTGACAAGCTGTCAAAATGAAGCAGCTCCTTCTGGCCTCTGCTTTCTTAAGGAAATATGAACTGGTCTGTAAGCTGCCCAGGGTTATGGTACATAAGAATGGTGGCTATATAAATCTTTTAAACAAACAAACAAACTGTATTATGGGATATATAACCCATAACATATAACCATCTCTGTGTCTTATTACCAAACCTCTTGCAGAAGATACTAATCATAAATAGATGCTGTTAGTGAAAATTGAGTTCTTTGTAATAATATAATCTTAGATCTTGATCTAGTGCATGTTTATTTAGACATAGCACCATTCACTTCAGTGGGACATTCCGAAATCAGCAAGCAGAAGATTCACCTAAATATGAAGGAAGTTATCCTTATAGCCCATACCACTGCTTAATTTTGCTTCTATTTTTTTTATATGACTCTAAATCTACATTTTGCTCCATGTATTTTACTATATATTTCCTGTATGTTCAGTGCTGAGAGCATACCAAGTCAACTAGTCTACGATATTCATAGTGTTTTGACTGCATTCTCCTTAAAAAAGAATTACTTGGAAAAATGTGTATTTTAGTTGAAAGTTTACCAACAGTGAGTCACTTACCTGACCATAAAATGCCACACGGTAGTATCGTCCAAATAAGCGCTTTTCAGAATTCACAACTTCTGCCACTTTCAGATAAGATCTATGGATGTCATAGTACAATTCAGACAGCCTCTGAAGTAGTAGAATGAGAGAACATTTTAAAGTAAAAACCCTGATCTTCAAGCCAACTCATATCAAGCAACTTGTTCTCAACTATAGTACTAGCTTTCGAGTCAACTGATTAAAGGGATGTTTTCAAATGCAATGTGGATATGCCATCACCTTGAGTATCATCTTCCATTTGTACTATCAAGGGTACTGAGAGTATCATCTTCCATATGTACTATCTTTCCATTTTTTTTCAATGATTCTTCTATCTTTTCTCTTATTGCAAAATACCCATTAAAAAGGGAAAGACAGAATAAATGTGAAATGTTTTTATTGGTAGTGCTAAGTCTTCTACCTGGAAGCATCTAAGAGGCTTGTATTCAAACACATTTTTCATTATAAACAAGATGCATGAATCCTGTGTCAATTACAAATGTCAAATAAAATTTGCATTTTTCATCTACAGTATATTTATTTAATTATTTATATTTCGAATTTCGTCACCGTCCATCTCATTCAAAGAGCGACTCTGGGCAGTATATGGAAATGAGATCACATTTTCCTACTAGTCCTGTGTTCTAAAGAGAAAATCTGCATTTAAGCATAAAATGACTGTACACCATGTTTTTTTTTAATACTAGAGTATCTGGTACTCCTGTCTCATGCAACTACATGTACTGAAATCCACCTTTTTGTAATGCAGTCTCATATTTAACAGGCTGCACATGAATAACACAATCAACATTTTTTCTTTTGGTGGACAAGTTAGTTTAGTTGTAGAGTTAACTTCTGATATACAAATCTTCACTCTGTGCAGCACTACAAGAGGCCACCAGATTAACCAGTAACAAATCAGGGTAAAAATATTTTCACTATCTTGACTGCAGTCTGAAAAAATTATATTAATTTAACTAAATAGCAGGAGTTCTGTTTATATAGTATGTAGTCCAGTAACTCCAGAAACACTGTATTCATGCCTTCTATCCATAGGCTACGTATACATAAAAAACAGCTAATATGGAAAAGTGAATATAGTTGCAAAAGTCCATAAAGCAGTGACATCCTATATTATTTTTTCCAGTGTGATTTCCCTCTGATTTTGGCTAATCTTACCTTGAAATCTCTTTGTTTCTCAAACACTGCAATAACTGGCTTGTTAACTTCAGCAATGAGTTCGTATCTTTCACATTTCCAGAGATAGTCAACACACAGTTCCAGCTGTTTCACAAGGATGTCCTGCAATTCCACAAGAAGGAACACTAGGTCTGTGATGCAAAATAGCAATTAATTTTTCTGCAATTTAAATTCCTTAAAAAGAAATAAATATAATTAAGACCATAATTCTTATGCTCCACTGGGTATAGGACTTACTGAAAACTGTGAACTTACTCCTAAGAAAACATACCTAAGATCAGTTATGAAGAATGACATTGCTAACCTCATTGTATGGTGTATCTTGCATTCCAGAGTCTTCTTTCATAGCTGCTTCTTCTTTAATATTTGGTGTAATGTTGAGAAAAGCTGGCCATCCCATAGAAAATAAGCCTTTTCAGACAAGAGAAAGAGTCCCATCAATGCTTCAGTAGCAATTGTTTAAAGTAATCATGGTCAAAAATAGGAAGATAGATAGATAGATAGATAGATAGATAGATAGATAGATAGATAGATAGATAGATAGATATAAAGGCATAATGACTTGTTCATAGCCAAAGGATGAATAAAACTATAACTGCCTTTGTGATAGCTTATTACAAATACTATCCATATCATTAAGCTTTTTGTAAACACTGTGGGTGGTTATAATTTGATGATTCTGGCGAAGAATCTTCTTATCCAATAGCATAATTTGAGAAACTCCCAATGAGAACCAAAAGAAATTGTAAGAATGGTGTGTAAAAGTGTTTATGATTCTGAAATATGTAGTACTTCCAGAGTTCTTATAAATAATTAGCTGTCAATAGAATGAAAGACATATAAATATGGAATAAATTGAGTTAAGGCTATGGTTATACATATTAGAAGTATGTATTGATATTAATCTTGATTCATATGAAGCCATAATTCATTGAAGCTTGGTCCCAATCTGATTTAAACTACAAAACCTTCGGTCCACCAGCCTTTCCCAGGCTTCTTTTTCAAGGGGTAATGATAGCAGGGGAAGGCCTTGGGAAATCTAGTATGTAATAGCAACATTGCTTAGTTCACAAAGCAAGGTTTCTGGAATCTCAAGGGCCCTGCTTACAGTGCCTAGTGTCAACGGGCACTGCTGTATATGTTTATGGCTGTGGAAATTGATACCATTTTCCAAGCTTCCTGGCATCAACAGTTTTAGGACTGGGCTACCGAAAAATCTCCTTTCCTTAAGTTTGTACAATGGGATTCTTCAAACGTTGTCCAGCTCATAAATGGCCATGGTTAGAACACTCACTTCCTCCAGGGTGAGTTGTTAGTAAGACATTATTATCAGAGAGTTCAGCATCTTCCAGGAGCAGACGAGAGGTACAAATCTTTTCCATTTTCCAGTAACCTATGATAGTGTGAGATGTTATTAGCATTTGGTTACCTGTATGTGTTAATACATGCATATTTATTTTTATAAGCCAAGATATGGAACAGTAATGACCCTCTCATCTCGAAGAAAAGAAAAAAAATGTACAAATACATGAAACTTGATTTTTATGCAGCATACATGATTTCTACAACATGAAATATTTTAGTGCTACTAGCTTACATGGGAAATATCTGAGGAGAGTCAAAGCAGTTTAAAAAATAAGTACAAAAGTTCATAAATGTCATAAAAATAGGTTCTTTATCATTTCTGTTTACACTTTACTGTTTTCTGAATCAATCCAACCTTTTAAATGTACTTTATCTTACCCTTTCTCTTCAGATATTCGGCAATAAGGGCAGCTATATGGATGTAGCACATAGCAGCCTGCAACAAGAAACACTATGTAAGTTTTAATGTTAAAGAATGCAGATCTTCTTAATCTTTACCAATATCAGCAAGCTTTTGCAAAACAACAACAACAACAAAGGCCCAGCTCATCTGGAGAGATGTATTAGTGTGACAGTTGGTGATCATGGTATCTCCCATGCCCATTAGGGTTTAAAAATGCCAGGAATCATCTTAAACAGTGTACTTGGCATATTGGTTTCCAAATCAGCCTAAGCCTAGTATCCAACCCTATAGTCTGTGGATATTTTTCAAATAGGCATGCGCTACCATCCTATCTCTCCTCCATTCTAATCCTGAAATTTCACTCTGCCTCACCTTGGCTAGGTTGGATGCACTATCCTCTGCAGTTCTGTGGGGACATTATAAAAACACCCCTCTACAGCAGCACATACGCTTATGTGGGTATGGCTCCATGGAGTTCCTCAGTTACATGCTCCTTTGTTGCTCTTTTTACAGGAAGTGTAGGATGACAATCATCTATCCTATTTTAGAGAAATACCCTGACAGAGAGTATGGTGCTTTATTTATTTATTTATTAAATTTGTCCCCGCCCATCTCCTCCCATTGGGGGAATCTGGGCGGTTCATGTGCTTATTTGTCATTTCTTCTATTCAACCAGAACTCTGAGATAAATTCCCAGGTTGCCTAAGTCTGTTCCTCTGTTTGTTCTATTTGTCCCACCTACAACTGAGGATTAGTGTAAATCTTAGTGATTGCCACTATTTCATCCATTATTTTAATATTATTATGTTATTTTATGCCTACCTCTTACTCATATCTATATATTTTAGTGTTCCTACATAAGGTTTCTGGCTTAAAGGCTGTAATAAAGATTTGTATTTTGGGCAGCTGGTGCAAAACAAGGCACTCACATTAACGGGATATTGGGAGGAGGGAGGGACACATCAGTGACATGTGCTTGAAAGTGCTTAGAAAATGAAGATATTTAAATTAAATTGTACTCTGTTAAAAAAAAATAAAAATGTTCAAGAATAGCAAACAAAACCCTTCAATTTCAACAAAAATGTTAGCAAAAAGTTAACACTCCATGAGACATGATTATGATCTACTCTTTCTCTATTTTGATTGCTATTTTTATGCAAAACAGAACATGTGCCAGTTCATGTTTTCCCGCTGTCCACATCATCATTAAAGCTGCTAATGGCTTATGACAAGCCATACTCGTGTATACTGTAAATACCTTCCCAAAGAAATTGTAGGAGTAGCCTTAAGATTTGTTTAAGGCTGAGATATCAAGACAACTACATTGAAAATTAACTGTGCCTGAATTTTCCTTTTTCCTCTTTCCAAAATGATTTATTAATCTTCTGAATTCTGCTCATCACTGTTTCCTTCTAAGTTTGAAAACAGATTGTGATTGGTTTGCAAGCAGTGATTAAATCATGGTTTCCTGCTTAGAATGTAAACCAAGTGATATGTAATTGTGTGCAGTTTGTACAGAATATCTTGCTTTAGGACACAAGGTTGCTTAGATGAGTCCCTCACATATCTATGCATGGCTGAAACAGTAGGTGAGCATTAAATTCTTGTTCTTTAGTGTTTCTCTCAAGGCCTTTAAAATACAGAATAATTTATAAGTTTCAGATGAGCTACCTCTGATAAGTCCCCATTTCTTGCATGAATCTTGGCCATGCTCTCCAGCCAGGTCCTCCGTAATTCAGGTGTACTTGCGTATGAATTTGCCAAGCTGTACTGTAAGTCCACAAGCATCTCAGGGTCCTTCTCATGTTCCTTCATTTGAGCTGTAGCCATTAAAACTGTTCTTATGCGTTTGGTCAAGTCTTTCACTTCTACTGGGAAGTTACTGTTCTTTGGGGAAGAGAAATAAGGACTTTAAATTCACATAATCTCTATTACCATGTTAAATGACATCTATTTGGAATAAATCATACATCTGATAAATACAACTGCTGTATGCATCATAACAATGAAAAAATACTTTCTTTGCTATTTCCTTTCCCTGGCTGTCAATGGTCAAATATAGCTTCTGTCATCTACAGGAATAACTTTCTCTCTACTACTTCTTTCACTGCACATTATCTTTTCTTTTCAGTATTTGTGATGGTAATCAAAGGGCTTGATGATATGTCTGAACTTAGTTGTAATAGGTATTTCTTTAGAATATCAAACTTGGGATAACAAAAGTTGTTATTATTATGGTTTTGATGACAGATGAATTGATAGTTACTGGGTTTTCCAATTATCATATTATAACACATACCCCCATTTGGCAAAACATCTGAGATAGTAATAGATGAAAACATACTTTGGGATTCACCCACCTTTAGACAGGATTCCCAGTGACTTATGGCTGACTGATTCCTAAAGATACTTTAAGTTACTACTGGGGAAATGGCCATTGCCATAAAAAATGCAAATAAATTACTATAAATAAATTACAATAAATAAATAAATAAAAATAAATAAATAAATAAATAAATAAATAAATTACTTTCATCTGCTTGTCTCCATTAGCAAAGTTATTTGTAATTGCCAGAGAATGCTGAAACCGAGAACCTCCAATTCCTGCATCTGCAATCAATTGGCTTACAGCCTTGATGAGCTAAAAGTGATGACAAGAAAAGAGAACATGAAGAGAGATACATCAGGCGGATAAATTTGCTTCTCAGAAGAACCACCAGCAAAATTTATTAGACAGTAACTCAACTGATTCTTGTCTTGATCTCTGTGCTCAAGAAGACAACTAGTAACTTGGTAGCATTGGATGATTTTTAGTAGTTTTCACTTTTTCTCACATTAATTAATTCTTACACTTCTCTTAAGAATAAGTGTAGTATAAGGATAAAATAAATAGTAATAATAATTAAAATCTTTCTATATTAAGTATGAAGAAATTCAAATTTTGGTAAGCTATTTTTTTCAAAAATGAATCAGATAAAATTCTTGCCCATAGGAGTCCCTATACTGTATATGAATGGTTATGAATGAATATGTTCATTCTGCTAAATAGTCTTTCAGAAGGAAGAAAAATGTTTTCTCCTATGAATTGTATTTCCAAACTAACTCTGTATCTTAAGGCTCAGAACCTGGGAACCTTAAAATATTTTTATAGAATATCAAGCTTGGGATAAAAAAGAGACTTGACAACATTATTATTACTGTGGTTTTTATGGTCATTACTGTTAGCATCATCATTCCTGACAGCATCTAACAATCTAAAATAAAATATAAATTAAGAATGGAATAAAACAGACTTGAGAACATGCTGTGATCTGCAAGTATACTTTGCTCCATCTCTGAACTGAATAAATGCAGTAACACTATAAAATTATGAGAAAATTCAGGCAGTAATTGCCCCAAAGTGACACCATAATAACATTTCCTTACCTGCAAATGGGACCTTACTATTGACTTTTGCTTATTAAATTCAAAGTTCTTTCTCATGAAAAAATAAAGTAGAGCAGAAGCTTCCATCTGTGTTGACTGTGATCTGTGATTACAACACTTAAGAATCTCATAGCAAAATGATCCACACAAGTCAGCTTGCCCTTGGAAGAATGCTGATGGAAACTATAAAAACCAAAACAACAACATCAATACATTTCTCATGCAGTTCTCAATAGTAGAAGTTATCAACAATCTTACACAAACTGGCTACATAGCAAGTGAATTCATTCTTGTCTAAGGCATACAGCCTTAAAACCAGAATATATAACTTGGAAGGGACCTTATACAGTAGATGATCTAGTCCAACTGCCTGCTCAGTGCAGAAATCCACTAAACCATCTCTGACAGGTGGCCACCCAGCCCTATTTGAAAACCTCTGGTTAGCGGTTTTATACAGATTATTCCATTGATTAATAGAATGAACAGAGAATAGATCTATCCAGGTTTGCACATGATAGCCTTTTAATTTAATTTAATTTAATTTAATCCCCCCAATCTCCCATTTTACAAGCTAAACAGACCAAACTCCAGTTTCAACAGCTTCTGAAAATACCATCAGAAGACTTAAATACTGAAGTCATGGCTCTTGTCTTTTGCTGCAAGTTATCAGTTCATACTTCTGGCAAAGGTGACCTGTCATGTCTCAACAGCCAACTGAGAAGGATAAAAGAGAGAAAGGGATTCCTACAAATGACAAGCCATATATGGTCTTACCTTACTCACAAACAGTCTCAGAGCAGCAAATACATGCTTGAGAGCTGCTGCAGAATTATTTATTTGTAAAAATAACAGATAAGTATCAAAGACTTTCTTCATCATTGTATTCTGACAGTCTGACTGTTGCAATTGTCTCTGAAAAGTAACAAACACATTTCAGCCTTTTAAATTTAAATTGTTGGGGCCTTTTTTTCTCCCCTTCTTTTTCTTTCTTTCTTTTTTGTCCAGATATGACCAGGCATTTCTAACAGTGCAATATCACTTAAGTTTCTAGAAGTCTCTTAGAATAATTAGACTTTGCATGAGACCATCTTTCTCTCTTCTGTCAAAACTTTATTATTATTTTGAGGATGATGATGATGATGATGATGATGATGAATTAGGATTTCTTTACCCAGAACTACAATCTATTCCCCTAAATTTTACTACTTCGTGGAAAAGCACATATTTTGGAGATAGATCGTCTTAGTTTCAATTCTAAGCAACTCCTAGAAAGGCTGAGAAAGGGTTTTGTTTGCACTTCTGAAAAGCTGTGCTACTTCTTTCCCAGCCTGTATTCTACTGTGACTTAACTCCATAGCATGGGATAGGAATATTAATAACTGCAGTCAAACATGTTTGGAGGATACCAGGCTGGGGATGGACAGTGCCAAGGTAAATGGACCAGTGAAGTGACTCAGTACAAAGCAGTCACTTCACTCCTAAATGAAAATATATATAACTGAAATATGTATAGCAATGCATCTTCCTGTGTCTGGAAAATGAATCAATTATATCTCTCGAAAAACCACTTACCTAGATATGTAAAAGACTGCATTATTGCGTATGCTTAGAAAAACAGAAGAGTAGCCTAGCAAGGAGCAGGACAGTAGAATAGTAGAAGCATGTTGTAATCATCCATGTAATGAAACAGTGTGATATGCACCCCTGTAGCTCAGAATCATTTTGCAAGCCTCATTCATAGACATGTACATATCTGAAACATTTCGCTTATATATTCTGAGATACCTTACTCCCATAAATAAGCTGTGCATCCATAAATAATAGCTTAGCATATATCATAGACATTATGAGTTTCACATAAAAAGTTTGGCACACAGAAAAGTTACCTGATGATGCTGAGTAAAAAGACATAACAGATCAAGTATAGAAAGGCAAACTTCTGTTGCAACGTTGGCTTCAGTATCTACGTAACTCACAAGATCTGTTTCATTAGAAACACCTACAACCAAACAAATGTCACAGAAAAACTGCTTTAAAAAAAGAATAAGACAAAGCCATCTACAAATGACAACAGTCATTGACGAAGTGTCACCTCTCTTAAATATGTTTCTATAGAAAATTAGGCTTTCTTAGCATTGCTACAGGAGAAATGTGGTTTCAATATTTCAATATTTTTCTAAGGGTGTATTTTTAATAAGTTATTTTATAAAATGTGCTCAAATAATTCATAATGTTCTTGTCTCTAGTTGAAATGCACTAAGCATTCTTCACAATAAAAAAATCTTACTTTCAAATAGCAATTTGAGTCCTTTCTGTTTACTTTTTGGGTTAGTTGCGGGGCGGATGGGTATTATTTCACCTCTGTCTCACTTCTTCAAAAATGATCAGTTTAGAGTTATTTGAAAAATAGAACCTTAATTTGAGGAATAAAAGTGGATCATGCAACAATGCAGTCACATAATACAGTTTTACAATTTTTTTATTGTAAGCTTCCTAGAGTCATGTAAAAGTGAGATGGGTGACTATATAAATCAAGCAAATAAATAATAAATATTTGGAAGTGTTTTAGGGCTGAAAAGTCAGGATACAAATAACAGTAATAAATACATGTATCTAAAATCTGTACCAAAATCCAGTACTGAATAAATTATACAGATCAAATATATTAACATATTTATTTTGAAAATAATTATCCTACTTTATGTTTATTTGTCTTCTTCCTTATAACCTTTTTTTTCTATACACATAGATATGATGGTAGGCAAGAAAGGATTATCTGCAAGGGCATATGCCAAAGGACATCTTCCTGGCCCACAACTGCTCAGTTATCACACACAGCAAAAGCAGATGTGCACACATTTATTGGCATTTTTGCTAGTTTAGCAGGGGTAGAGAATCTATATTTAGCACTGACAGTGCAAATCTTTCTGCGTCTTCTAGTTTTCTGTGTACAATCATGAAGCCTGCTGATTGTTCAGATTTGCTGCAAGATTTACATTTCAATGAATTGGTGCACATGATGATTAGTAAATAATAGGATATTAATGAACCACCCTAAGGTTTTATCATTTTATAAAATACATGTTCTCTTAAGTGTTCACAATGATTAATTCTTTTACTAATTCAGTAGAAAGAATTTATGGTAATGATTAAACATAGGGGAACTACATAGGAGTTATTGCTTTTAGGTCTAATTTTCATGCTAAAAATGATAGTGTGAAATTGTCTTAATCACATACAACAGCCAGCCTTCATTATTAATGTTCCATAACAGCTGAACAAGCATAAATGACAAGAACATGGATGAGACCATAAAGAGAATATTTATGCATATGCAAAAGCATAAAATTCAGAAGAATACAAAACAAAGACAGTCTAGGAATACATTACTGCAGTTAATGAGGCCTGGTAAATGTTTTCAACCTGTGGATACATAAAACTGTGAATAATGAGACAACAGAAAACAATGGCTATCAGTACTTCTACAGTATTCCATTGAATACAGAATGTTATTTCATTAAGTATGGCAACAGTCCCTTATGAAACTAAATATTCAGCTACTAGATCTTCCTTTATACTTACTTGCAATGGTGCTATCTATTATCTGCAGGAGTTTAGGATTGGACAAGGCATTTTTGCCATGGATTATTGGTAAAGTTTGGGATCTATGATGCCTGTGAACCTCACTGCTGGAAGCAGAATGGGCCCTGCAAAATGAGAAGACAGTGTCTCAGACATATCCCAAAGGTTTTCTCCAAATCTTTAGATTTGATAGAAATAGAAAACAGGTTTCTGTTTTCTATTTGCTCCACTGCATCATTCCCTGATATGAATATTTCAGAGTAAGTAGGAAGATCAGATTTGAAGCTTATTACACAATATACAGAGAGAATTATACTAAGCCTTGCTAAAATGTGGTAAAAGAAGTTAGACTAAATAAGAAATGTCCACATGTTAGTGGAACAAAGTTCTACCAGTTCAGAGGTACACCCATTAAAAGCCTTGCGGACATACCAAGAGGTCTTTTGTGAGCAGTAGAGGGCTAATTCATGCTGTCCTAGGATAAAAAAAAATTCTGGCACAATTCTAGACTAGACCTAATGGCAATACTGGAATTCTAGTTTGGTATTCTCAGATTCATAGTCATGTACATCTGAAGGCATAAGACAACTATAGAAGTAATTTCTTAAAAGGGTATTAAGCACCATGGAGTCCAGTTGGAGATCTGCTTGTGTATTTCAACATGGACTCAGAAGAAAGACCTATTTCTGTGGAGATTTTGAAGGTCACATTTAAGAAAATTGCCTGGCATGTTACTGAACTTTTGCAAGTAAGAAAATATACAAAATGTTGTATCTTGGCTAAATCAATGTGTCTTTTTATCTACTTCTCCAAATAGAAACAAGTAGACAACTTAACAAAAAATATAATTGTGCCATTAATATTTAACTTCATAGGTTTTTAAAGTAAGCACCTCTCATGCTCTTATTAGATGGATAGGCAATGTTCAGCTTTAACAGTACCAGTTGTGGAATTTTTTTGGCAAGTACTCAATAATTACATGAAAGATTTCAGAAACTCATGCCAATTCAAAATACACTAAGAGGTATTAAGATTCTGTTAACACATACTTTTCTATTCGTATTAAAGTAAACGTAGAACGATTTAAGAGCTTATTCTGGAGATTTTGTACAATGAAGTAATGGTGAGAATTTGACACACTACACTGCAGCTGCTATGTCTTTTTTCCGGTGAGACTTGATACTGGTTATCATATAAAGAAATTACAATACAAAGTCATTATGGAAAACTTCATTCTGGCCCCTTCCCCCCCCCCCCAATGTCTAGCTGTAAAATGAGATTAGTGTTGATTTTGAATTGTAGAGCAAGGGAATGCATTATTTTTCCTCATACTGCTTTGAATGGATCCATATGCCATGGCACAAGAAGATTATATTGGAAATTGTTTTTACATTAGATGTCACTGAATGAACTAGTTTTCTAAGAACCAAGTATTACAGCATAAACACAGCTGAATCAAAAAGGTCAGCACTTTCTTCAACACATCAATTCAATTAAAAAAAACAAACTCCAACATATGACTTTTACTCTTGATTTTGGACACTTCCCAGGGTGATGGCAGAAAATTCATGACCAGATTTTCCTTTTAAAGTATGTTGCTTGGAAAGCCTGATTTTGAAAATAAAGTAAAAATAAAACCAGCTACAGGAAGCTTTGGGTATTCTTATAATAGTGATGCTGGATGATTGGGGAAGATATTCTGTCCCTCTTTGCCATTTATGCTGACAAAATTGACTCTGAAATGATTTTTATCCAGAAATATTTAATATCTTTCTACATAGTTTGCTGTGCATTCAGATCTTGGAGCTGTTTAAAATAAAAAAATCTGAAAAGTATTTAGTATCCACTGAAGTCATGGACTATATGCTCCATGAAATCTCGGTCAATTCTGCTGCCAATTCTTGTGCTACAATTTTTCACATTTGGGAGAGAAAGTAAAAATCACTTTAATAATATTAATATTAAAAATATCAATATCACTATCATCTACCTGCTGCTGAATCCTTCCAGATTCTCGATGGCTTACAACAATGGAATACACACTTAGCCCCTGAAAGGCCATGATGGCTATTTTGCATTAACCCTTCTCATCCTTTGTTAAACCTTACCACTGTGGCAGAAGCCCAGATGTTTGACAGGATGAACTTGACCCTTTCAAAGTTCCATTATTCCGGGTGGTCTGAGCAAACTTAAATGCAGCAGCAATTTTCCTGATGTAAGGGAATAAAATTTAAAATTGCACTATAACATCATTTATTATGATTATTCTCAAAAAAAATCTTCCTGAATATTATAGGGATTGGCTTTTACTTCTCCACAATCATGACTACTGTACAGTGCTCTATAAGTTACATTTTTCTATGAAAAATCCCAAACCAACTGATATACTTTCTATGTGTTTTTTTCTTTTTACTAGTGTAAATCTAACAGACAGAGAAATCATTACTATTGCTTTTAATGAAATACAAACCTTCTTCAGCAAAAAAGAAGATTCTAAGATTTCCAAATGCATTCCATATTATTTATCTCATTATACTAAACTTCCATTAATGTCAGTTATGTTTTAGACTTGCAGCCTGTGCTTATGCAAATGTTTATGGATACTTAATGAAGGTTCTTCACAGAAAGATGAGTATATACTTTGGAACTTTATGATCTAGAATTCATTGAAATTCATACTCATGCTTATCTAGGTTCAACACAGACATACTAATGTTTCCTGCAGTTGCATAATAAATTTCACTTGTCCTTCAAATATCTTGCTACTTGTTTTATGAATAAAACTTATTACCTTACTATATTTCGTTTTCCTAGGTATCTGAAATTCTGAAGACAAACCCTAAAAGATTAAAAAAAAGGAACAATCTAAAACAGTTTTCCTTCACAGAGTTACTTCACTTCTCTTGCAAAACATCACAGCTAGAGTTTGGTAAAATCCTGATGAGAATACTATAAACATTCAGTTAAACAACTGCAATCATGCTAGTTTCATGCAGGAACTGTCCTCTCCACTGTCTTGCCGCAAAAACCAAACTTCACAAATCACATTTAGCATACAGATATTTGCTATATGTTTGTTTAAATATGTTATCAAAAGTTTGTAGATTTCTCAAGCAATGAAGGGAAATGCCTTCCCAAACTCCAGTTGTGCATTTTGTTAATTTGTGCCCATACAATAAGGAAAGCAATTGCCATGAAAGCTTCTGTTCATTGCCAAAAGTAGCCCTCTTGGCTACTATCTGAAATGCACTAGAGTGAAATTCTTACTCATTTTCTGCACTTTCATTTTCACATAAGGCACTTCTGTGACTCAAAGCTTCAATTTTCTGAGCAGAGAAATACCAACTGTTCATGTTTATGTAGTACTTTCATTGTTCCAATGACATTAGAAAGTGACTTCCATTCTTTTCAATAGGAGAGTATATGACAGTTGGGAAAACTTATACAACCTAATTCTGTATTGCCTATGGAAACAGTTAGATGTCCCACACTGGACAGGATGGTGAAAAACTTCTGATTCAATGTAGATCTACTGGTGGAAAGCAGAAAAGGCCATTTTTATCTATTCATTCTCTTAATTCACTTGGCTATTACTCCTTGTCTACATGACCTTCTACAAGCAATGCAACTGTATTCTCCCTGTCCTTACAAGACTAAGGATTCCTAGTTGTTTTATAAAGAGGCAAAAGAGCATGGCAACATTTTGTTTCACATATAGTTAGCTGGTGCTGTGTATGATAACAATAATATGGCAAAGCTGTGCTAAGAGAAGAAACTGACAAAGAAGATATGCTTGTCTACCAGAAGTAAACATAGTTGAACAGAATTCACGTCCAGGTTGACCATATACATTTTTGTCATTTAAGCGATATCAGACCAGCCTTCTCCAACTCCAATTACTGTATATCTGCACTCCACTGTAGTGATAATTCTAGTAGGGCTAACTGTAACAGCAATGTAACTTGATGGCTGGTGTAATGAGAATTGTAGCCCCAAATGTCTAGAAGGTACTAGCTTAGCAAAACAGAAATAGGCAATCCAGAATCTGTTATAGTACAGTGATCAACAACATGGTAGTTGTTGGCACTGGGGCATCCATGATATCCATAGTTAGAGTTTGGAGTCTCCCATTATACACACACATCTGCATATGCATGCACACATACAACATCCATCCATCCATCCATCCATCCATCCACCTTCAACTCCCAAGACTGGTCAATAAAAGCTTGCAAGACTCGGGGTGAGACTGTCAAAATCTTCTCAGATTTGATGACTACACGAAACTGGATGCTTTAAAAATAAAATGGAATGGGGAAACAGAAGCATTGGCACCATTATATAAAATCTTGGCATTATCTGACTATGACAAGAGGAGCAAAAAACTTTCACTGAAGTCACAATAGAGTGAGGACAAGGAATCTTACCCATGATAGTTCTAGACTGTACATTGTAATTTTTTTCTTTTATTCATTGCTAACCAAGTAAATAAAAAATCATTAACATTTCACAATTTAAATCCACATGATATCAAAATTCATGGAAGATAGGAGACACTGCCCAGGCTGCATATCTTTATGTGAGATATGCATCTCTTTGGAAAGACTTATAAAAACTATGGGGATTGAAATTTATAAATACTCTTCAGCACAAAGTTTGCCTCTTTGCAGTTGTTTCTTTCTGTTTTAATTAATACCAATTACAGCCTTGGAAGAACAAACCTCAGAGTGAGCTTACTCTAAAATGCTGAAAAAATCTGTTATCTCTGTAAATGGTGCTCTCTGCCAGTAGGAGATCAATGCATCTAGAAAGAGACAACAAAACATACAAATGTATTATTTATTCCCTTGCATCAAGTTTTCTATCAGAACTCATTCTGCCAAAGCCTATCATAATGGCTATTGCCACATTTCCCGAGTGATATTTTCTACCAGCATTATTCAGAAAGGTGGTGTTCCACACACTAGATTTTATATTAAGCCCAGTCTCCCATTGTATTTGGGTTTCATAATTTATCATCTGCTTATAATAGAAAAGAAACTTGAATGATTTTTAATTTAAGAGGAGATTTTATGACAGAATGTCAGGAAATATAGTCTGTTATAGAAAAGATATCTCAGTCCTAGGAAAGTAGAAAGTGTGAGAAAAAAACATGCTCAAAACAACTTGATTGTGTTAGGTGTATATTGAGGTAGAGAAGGATTGTGACAGGCTTTTAAGATTCTATTACAATAACCTAACCATATGAATATCTTCTTAGAGACCCCGTTCCCTGAACTTCCTGACACATCATCTCAATTTTTATACTTCGTTGAGTTTTATTTCAAAAGCTCTTTGCAGGCAATTAACTTCGACTTGTCTGAAGAGTAACACTTTTTTTTTACACACGTATTGTGTAGAAGGACGAATAAGAGAGAGAACAGACAGAAATAAAAAGAAGAAGTAGCACAACAAGAGAGAAGAAAATGGCTTTGCCGACTGCCCACACTGGCTCTGCACACTTCTGCTTTAAGCCCACTCACTGTTGTCTTGTAGAACTAGCAGCTAAGAGATTTCTCCCAAGAGAATATGATCCTCAGCAGGAAAGTAAGAAAGCAGGCACAGATACATTTCACTGTTCTCTTACCTTCTGAAATTGTTTTCATAATATGAAGAAAACATATTAAGAGACTTCTTGTTTCTGCTTGATCTAATTTGTCAAAACGAAGAGCTGACCCAATCAGAGATAATGGCCTCACAATCTGTTGTGGCAAAATACAGAGAATCTTGATCAATCAGTCATACTTCCAAAATCTATTTCTGTCTGTTCACTTTAGGACTTTGCAGTGCTTTGGCACATGCATTGGGTGCATGTAGCATCTTTTGAACCAGAGGGAGATGCAGCTGCATTAAGGAGTTGCCAACAAGTGCTACATGAATGCCTCCATGTGCTCTAAAGCAGCTTTCCCCATTAAAAACTGAAAGATTATGCTGCCCTAGTTCGTATAACTGCATACCTTCTCACAGGCTTCATTTGTCTCACTGTTCTTTTCGTTGGTACTTGGGTTAGAGTCAAGACTTCCTAGGGAACCTCTGGAGTCAGCATGGTTTGCTGCAGAAATAACTACTGATGAAAAAGCTGGAAACAAAAGCCACAACGGACGTGCTAAAATGATGTTTATGGACATGACCGTTAAGCAGAATGAAAAACCAAAGTACAGTATGTAACATTGACTTGACACTGTTAAGAACATTTAAAGCTCAGTTAATGAAGATGTTGAATAGCTATGATCCTGAGTGCATGAAACAGAATAGAGAAATAATGACAAATGCAATGATACATATTTTGCTATAGATGGTTTTAGACATATTCTCAGACATGATGGACCAAAAGCCATAGAAGTAGAAACATTTATTGACTGCAATTAGTATTACATCTTGAAATACATATATGCAATATACAGTATTTGTATTCTATAAATTAGGTTAGATTTTACAAACCCATGCTCCCTCACACGCACATGCACACACACACATCTAAAATACTGATATACCACCTTTTATTAGAAAGGCAACTAATAATAGGACAACAAAACATAACAATAAAATCAAATTATAAAAATGCCATAGGAAAGGTATATAGATGAGTGATTGCTCTGTTAGTTCAAGGGGGACTGCTTTTGTTTTCTTTTCTGGTTATAACATTAAAAAAAAATGTATTCCAGTAACAGATATGATAATTCAACAGCCATGGACATCTCAAGGGTTTAGAGGATTTTGGATCTTGTGGAGCCAAGCTCAATATGTCTCCCATACTTTCCTCCAAAAAGACACTGTTTCAGACCACACTCATGCAAGAAACACTAGAAGATAATTTAAATGTAAGAAATTGGCATTAATGAAACTTGCAATAGAGCAGAACAGATAGTATTTTTATGTAAATGCTTTCATACCTGCAATTGAATTAAGAACATCTTTGGAGAAAGAGGTATCCATTGAATTTGCATGTTTCATTGTTGTCTGACTCTGAAATCCTCCAGCAGTGCTCAAATCATCCCTAGATCCCTGGATTTCAATAAGAGCCAGAGAACAAATTTAAGTATTATATCATTTTTCAAAATCTGTCACTTATGTTGGTAGTTTTATAATTGTATAACTACCGCTTTGACATTAGGATAAAACCACCAGTTTTTGCCTTCTGCTGATTAATGAGAAGGAGAGTTTATCATCATCATCACCACCACCACCACCACAACCACCACCACCACCATCACATTAATCTACTGATGCTAATATTTATAAATATTATAATTTTTATAATTTTTCCAATGTGATCAAGTTAGTTTAAGAAAATCTTCCTCCCTCTATGTCTTCACAGAAGTCTAAACTAACCTAAAAGTAGTAATCTTAACAGAGCAGGTAAGGGAAGGCAGACTTTTAGTGAACCAGTAAGGGAGACTATTTCTGTTGCAAATGGGAGGCTGATGCTGAAACTGACCATCTTGTGGCCACCTAGTAAGCTTATAAGTGATAGGAAGTTCAAACTGGGTTCTCCGTGTCCCATAATTACTAACTGAAATGGATTTATTTTAGGCATGCCTTTAGTCTGAATCCATCCATATTGTCCTTCACAGACAATATGTCCAGCAGTGTAGTTCATTTAAGTGACTTTAAACTAATATGCTCCTGTCATATTCTAATTACCGATAACTTAACCTGAACTAATCTATCATAAGAAGGATTAAAAATGCTAGCAGTATGGTTTTATGAAAAATTAAATTACCACAGCACATTAGTAGAACCCACCTGATTGGATGTATTTATGTTGAATAGAAACATATCTTTCAGATATATCCTTGGCATATTGTCCAAAAGCATCCCATAAAGAGGCATATACAAGTTTGCTATTTTTGCCTGCTTCTCCTGCAGAAAAAGACATTCAAAGAAGATGGCTCATTGCAGACAACTGAATGGTCTAGTCGTACAAGGCAAAAAGTTAAACATTCATACCGGATCTCTATATCGATCATCAAATGAATGTTTTGCCATGAGATTTTTCAGCACAGCCAAGGCCATGTGTCTGATATCCTGGTCTTCTTGGAGTGCAAACCCAACCTCTCGAAGAAGTAATCCGATTAAAAAATGCTTCCGGCAAAATTCATTTGTCACAATATACTCTGGAACATCTGGATGAAGAGAGGCAAGAGATTTGTATGTTTAAAATTTGCCATATACATGTTTTACCAAGTTATATTAAGAAGAGGCTTATACAATTAATTGACATTCATATGATTCAATTAACAAACGTTAGAAAAGATAATTACACTCTTGTAGAATTTGTTTTAACTGATAAGTCTGCCAATGTTGCAGTTAGAGTTACAAATTAATACTAATTTCCATTAATCTACCCCTGATGTATGGTAATATTCTCTTTAGTACTTGGCAGGATGAGGTAGATGTTGGAATTACTGTTGAGTGAGAAAGTATAGCTCACCAAAATTTAGCTGTCTAGAAATAACAACAACAACATTTTACTATATTATTCAAGCATCCAAAGTAATTCTAATTCAAACTTGGGTTCAAGGCAGAATAGTAGGTAATTTTTAAAATGCTAGAAATGGAATTTGATAATGCCACATTTAATTACTAAGACTGCAAACTGTACTTGGACTTACCTGATGCATGAAACTGCTGCGTTGTTTCTGATGGTGTGATTGGATCTTGAATGGTTCGATAGAAATATATGGAAAGGGGAAGAAAAGAACATGTTCATACACTTAGATCAATGGCATTCGTAACTGTAAAGGTATAATTTACTGGTGTCATATTTGTCCGTCCAGACTTCCTGAAACATACTGATTAGAAATAGTGTTTTTAGATCAGCTTTTTGAGATCAACTCCAGTCATTCTGGATGCTGGGCTTTTTTAAAGGATGGGATTATTTTATGTTTCTATGGATTTTGCACAGAGGTCTGTGTGAAACTGCTGGTGTAAAAGCATGGTAGACAAGGCAAACAAACATTTAAGACTTAACACGTCCAATGAAATAACCCTTTCCTGTTAATCTTTGTAGGAACAAATGATATTGCAGAGAACAACTACAAGCATATCACTGTGGACTTTGAAGATCTAGGAAGGAAACTCAAGCCAGGGGGAGGATTCATGTCAGTTCATGCACTCTTCCAGGCCATGGAAGGTGATTGGAAAGTGAAAGAAGCATATTGTAAGTGAATACTTACAAATACAAATATAAATGGTGACAATGGAAGACCATTTCTAACCATATTCTGAATTAACTGAATTGTTAACTGAACAGTTAACTGAGGCATGGAATCAGCCGCATCTCAAAGAACTAGTAAAAATGTGTTTAGCCAAAGCATGGCAGATTTAATCTGGAGGGCTTTAAACTGAATCTTACAGGGACTGGGGGGAAAAATGAAAGAAGAACCATAGATAAACACTTGTGCAGTGTACAAGAAATTGAGAGTATTGTATTTGGGCAAAATAAACCAAGAATGAAAAATCAGAAAGGACATTGGCTCTTAAAGTTCACACTCTTCCTTGTCTTTACATTCTGCTCAAATGACAGAAAATAAACAAAGTCAGCCTGAAATCTTAGTACAGAGGACCAAAAGTGACTAACAGGAAGAATGAAGACCAGATGAGATAACTTCCATAACTGAAAAACAGCTGCCATGCTGAAGAAAACATTTGGGTTAAACATGTGGAAAATCAAATAAAATCAATGTTGTTGCTGGAGTCTATTATTGCTCACCCAGTCAAGAGGAAGAGGAAGATGCTTCTTAGAAACAAATTGCAAATATTTTTAAGAGGCCTAACGTAAGAGAGGTGGGGACTTTATTTATTACAAGCATTTGCATGCCACAAATCTTGGTGGTTTACACCATAAACAAAAGCAAAATATAAAGCAGCTGAAATAAAGTAACTAGTTCCTCAAATAGCAGCCCAGCTCACCATTACCCCCCACCCAAATGAAATAGTTTTGATGGATTTGCAGAAGGGTAATGAGAAGGAGACCAGGCATTCCAAACGACTGCATCTGCCACAGAGAAAGCCTTCCTCTTTTAGGCCTAAGCCCCTCTCATCTCATGCACGACTGGGCCGTTAAGTAGTGCTTCTCTCCAACTGTTGGAAGACAGGCATAATAATTACAAGAAATTGCTATCTTGCTGACAATTTTATTTTTCAAAGGGTGGAGTTTGGTGCCAGAGAGTCATCTCTGACTTTTTCCTAACCAATACAGACAATTTTGCTGAGGAAATGGAAGTATCAAATATAATACTACCATTCTTGATTTTAGGAAATCTAAAGCTACAAATAGATGAACACATATCTTGGATTTTTTTAAAAAAATGCATTATAGTAAACTCACAGTAATGGTAAATAGGATTTCTTGGCAGGAAAAACTAGTGGAAAAAGGAATTCAAGAACAGTTGGAATTCTAAAAGAGAAGGTAATAAAAGCACAAGTGCAAATAACTGCCCGGAGTCCCCCCGTGAGGGGGAGATGGGCAGTGAATAAATTTATAAGTAAATAAATATAAAATGAATAAATAGTACCAATGAAGGGGGAAAAAAGACAGCAGAAAAAAAATGGTGTGGCTACACAAAAAGCTTAACGATGATCAGCAAAAAAGATGTAAGATGGAAGTGGAAAAGTTTCAAGCTATACACAGGTATAGCTTGAAACTTTAGAGATGGTATAAGAAAGACTAAAGCTAAGAATGAGTATTCTTATATATAAATATAAATATAAATAAAAGAAAGGTAAATAAAGTATTGAAAGAAGGGGAAAAAAGGGTTAATTTAGATATATTCAAAATAAAAGCAAAAAAAAAAATAGTTATAGTTTGGCAGTTACCAAAATTTACCATAGTTATGTCAAGAGCTAATTGTAACTCACTGGTTGATTTGGTAACTTCCTTAGTAGATTATAAAAATACACTTGACAGAGTAATCCACAACATGCTGACTAGCAAGCTAGTTAAGTGTGGGATGGAAGGTCCAACAGCTATGGTAGGTGGATATGTACCTTTTTCAAAAACTGTATTCAGAATTGTACTTAAATATTTAAAATTGTATGTAATTTGATTTGCTTTATAATAAATATTATATAAAACCACAAGTGCTTACCTGGAATGTTTGCAGATTTCAATGGTAGGCAGAGAGGAATGAAGTGTTCATAGTTACATACTTCTTGAAGAAAATCAAATTTATACTGGAACAAAATCTGTAAGTTTATATTATTGGGTGATTATTGGATTAATGATTTCTCTTCATTAATTGCAGGCATGTACATTCATTAATCTGTCTGCAGAACTGCATGAAATAATAGTTATGCAGATTAATGAATGTACATGTGTTTTCATATATGTATGAAAGTATTCTTTTCAGGTAGAAGCAAAAATTTATTTCTTTAAAAAAAATGAGAAAGTTGATTGTAGCAGTACTAAACTAATAGAGGGAAAGGGAATCTGCTGGATTAATAGTTGCTTAGATTTGTTTTAATAAGAAACAAATGCATTTCCCTGCCGGAGAACAAAATGAGCAAGCACATACCACTTCCTACTAAGAGATCCTTGTCTTCATTAGGAAACATATGATTTGATAGACTGACTTTTTATTTTTTGTAAGGGGATAACTAGACTTAGCCAAAATCAGCTGCACATTGTGGGGAAGCACCGTATCACAAAGTTTTTTCCTGTTAATTGCTTCGTAAAATGGTCAGAAAAACTTTTATCCTGAACAACAAAAGGAAGCAAATATGCTGAGAAGAGCAATTCTCCTTTTTTTCCTGATTCTGATAATTTTACTTACCTTGTCCTCACCCGGTCCAAGCATGCTTATATAGTTATTGATTAGTTTAAATACAAATCCACGATCCATGAATGTGAAACATTGCTAAGAGAAATAAAATTGAAATGATTATAATTATTTACCTAAGAAAAGATTTTTAACAACAGAAAATAGTTAATAAAGAATCATTGTCATCCAGGCAAACATTAAACTGGCAGTAAATCTTGAAGATCAAATGTTAAAGTCAACTATTCAACTCAATAGCTTTCTGATTAACCTAAATACCAATGTGTGTAAATTGGCAGTATGAGATTAAGAGATTTTGCATTGTTTTAAATAAATAGCCGGTGTAAAATGGGGCCATTAGAAAATTCACTGAAGAATTGAGTCAAAATACATAAATATGTTCAAATGAGACAGATCTTATAGCTATCAGGAAAAGCTGAATTTGGTGAATTTTTGGCTATTAAAGGCATTGTGCCCTTCTGCCAATCTGAAAATGGAATGGCAATCCTTTATTAAAGGATCTTAACAACTTCCTAGGTTTTAATAAAGAGTGACTGCTATATCTTCTTTTTGGTGAAGAAGCATTCAAACATTTCTTACTTTACACTTCGTTTACATAGAAGAATCATGTCCTAAGCAGTGTTGCATGTTATGCTAACGGCATGGAGAAATAGTTACTACGAAAATGATTGCAGTGACTGTGGATCCTGCAGCATACAAATAAGGTGATGGCTATTTACACTAAATACACGTTACCTTCAGAAACCTGCCAGTGCTGTGGCTTGCATTCTTTGTCTCTTCAAAAGCATCAATGTGTTTCCAAACAACATGATCTGCTATGTTCATTGTAAGTTTATCTAGTTCAATTTTGTATGATTCTGGAAACCTCTCAGTGCGAGGAATCTGGTGAGAGAGCAGGTGGCTTCTTCAAAATAAGAAACTGACTCAGACAGCACTCGGTATTCCAAAATGTTTCCTCCCCCTCTCCGCATAAAGAAATTAGAGGAATTGATGGAATTGCTCATGAATAAGTGATAAGAGACATCACTCTGATGAACAGTTTAATGATGGCATTTATTTATTCAGAAAATGCTTAACACTCACCCCCTTAATGGCACTGGGTTGCTTACAGTGAAAATATGCAACTAAGCCCCACAGCTAAAACATTTTAATTAAAAGGCCTGGGAAAATAAATATGTTTTGAAATGTGTCTTAATATATAGCTAGGAGAGTACTTATTTCAAGTCCAGTAGCAATTTCTTCCATAAGATGGGCTCCATCATGGAGAAAGCCAAATAGGTTGTTGAAATGATTAATTGATGACCTAAAGTGCAGCACAGACTATGTGAAAGTAGGCAGTCCTAAAAGTAGTTTGGTCTAAGTTTTATTTTGAGATCTGCAGAACAGATTTCTTGTCTGATCAATTGCATTGATGTAGCTGCAGAAGCACTCATTAATAGTCACCAGAAGACCAGAAGGCTATTATGTCAATTTACATAGGAACACATAAATCTGGTAGCCCTAGTATTATCTAGTCTATCTTGCAATAGATTTGCAGGATCTCAGGAGGAGGTGTTCCATATTTCTCATCCTTGAAACAAATAATAACAATAATATAGTAATAATCTAAATAAAGCAGGTCCACACTCCTTCCAGATACTTTACCATCTGTCCCCAGTTACCAAGAAGAATAACATAGGCTAGTTTATGCATGATTCAAAGCAAACACAAAAATCAAATGAGAATGAAAAAGACCTTTTGCTGTAGATATCTTCTACATATCAAAATAATAAGCAAAACTTTGTAGGGAGTCTTCTACATTTGATTTGTGAAATAGCTTTATATAGCCATACTGAAATCTCAGGCAGAGGTTTTCTTACCTGAAATGTCAAAGCTCGTAGAGTTGCACAACCTTTCCTTGGGCTAAGGGATATTATTGATCTTAGAGAGGCATTCCAGGAGCTGTACCTCAAAAAGTGAGTGGGGCCAAACAAAAAAGTGGGTTTGGCCAGGCCAAACACTTATATTTCCATGAATTCAAATTCAAATTTAAATGTATCTACATGTTGCAGCTTTTCTTTCAGAACTGCACTATAGATCTATATCCTTTCACTAGGTCAATCAATAATTTCACAGAAAACCAAGAAGGGTAACTTGGCAGCCATCATATATACTGAAGATGAAGTTGTAAACCCTAACCCGTGAGGAAAATCAAGTACTTAAGAATATAGCTTTGTAATGCATTTTTTAAAATAAAAAGGATTTGGAAAAGAGGCCAAAAATATCCTCCACACATGTAAAAGATGTCTTCAGCATTGCCAGTCAAGAGAAGGAATGCTGCTTGCTTAGCTGGTTATATTTGTTTTAGCATGAAACTTACAAAGGCATGCTTAGGAAAAATTAGGGAGAGCTTTGTTCCCTGAAATAGAAGGGATCTGTGTATTGACACCCTTTTGTTACAAGAAAAACTGAAGGTGATTCCATGGTTTATGGCTGATTATAAGTGCAATTGATTATATATAAATGTATAATCTGCCCAAATCAATCCACTGCAGGATGAAGACTTCTCCACTGAAGGTTATGGACCACTGTTGGTCCAATGCAGGTTGGTGGGTTGTTATTTTTTGATTTGCCTAAAAGAGGACTAAAACCTGGGTCTCTACACTCCTAGTCTACTGCAACCACTGTATCGTATTGGTCCTTTGTAATTAACACTGAATTAAAAGTCCCACCATCGTTTACCTTACAGCAACATCTAAGGTCTTCAGGACTTATATATAAACTTGTACGCCACTGCAATCCAGAGACTCTCAAAAGTTTACTGTGTATATAATATAATAACAATCAAAACATCCATACTACAATCTAAAATCAATGTATATGAAAAGCATGAATATATGTACACTGAAGTATCATTATACTCACTGAACAATATAATGATACTTGGGTGAGTAAAATATTTTTGAGTATGAGCATGTTTAAATATTGGTAACATTTATTATTTAATGGATAATAGCATAGGGTCTTACCTGTATTCTCTTTGTGTAAACCAAATGCTGTGCCATTGATTTTAATAAAATTGCAAAAAAGAACCAGGAATGCTAAAAACAAACAAACAAACAAACAAATGCTATTTTTCTTTTGTAGAAACGCACAAAAAGTTTTCTTTTTTCATTACAACAAGCTGCCCAAAGGTGCACTTTTCCATAAGTGCTGAGACTACAGTTTCCATAAATCCCAAGCAAATTGGCTGAAAATTGTTAGAGCTGTATTCCCCAAATATTTGGAAGGCAGAAGATTAGAAAAGACAGAACTGAATTCTAACCTTTGGAGCACTCTGGGCCACTTCTGGATAGGCTTTCTGTGCACAGATACCAGTGATTTATAACTATTCTTTTTTACTTCCACAGGTGGCCTTGAAAGCTGCTTCACTGGGCTAGGGGAGCCCACCAGAATAGCTTGGCAATGGCCAGGGACTCAGTGAAGAATTAATAAATTCACTGCTCCTCCTCCTCCACCTGGAATTTATATCTGAATCTCATTTAACTCTTCAAAAAACTAAGGAGCCCTTCCATGTGTGAAATAGACAGTCTGGATCCAATTCATAAAATTCTTTACTAAGACAAAACTCAAACCACCCCCACCACTTAGTGCTGAGTTGGTAACTGTTTATATCAGTGTTTTGCAGCCTTGGCAGCTTGAAGATGTGTGGACTTCAGCTCCCAGAATTCCCCAGCCAGCAATTCTGGGAGTTGAAGTCCATACATCTTCAAGCTGCCAAGGTTGAGAAACACTGGTTTTTATAGAGCATCCTTGCTCAATCTGCTAGCAAGAATTTGCAGGACTGTGATGTATTTTCCAATATAGTTGTCTTTGAAAAACAATTATTCACCATCGTCTTGCTTTTAAATCCTAATATTTTAAATCAAGCTCCCATATAAACTTCTTAGCTGTTCTGCTAAGCAATCCCTTTCCCAGCTATAGAGAATGGACAACAAAGTGACATCATAAAATAAGAACATACAGGAAACAACGAGAGCCAGTCTGGTGTAGTGCTTAAGGCACCAGGCTAGAAAATGGGAGACTGTGAGTTCTAGTCCTGCCTTAGGCACAAAGTCAGCTGGGTAAACTTGAGCCAGTCACTCCCTCTCAGCCTTAGGAAGGAGGCAATGGCAAACTACTTCCGGAAAAAAAAAATTGCCAAGAAAACTGCAGGGACTAGTCCAGGCAATATTCACGAGTAAAAAACTGACTCAAAGGTCCATGCTCACACACACACACACACACACAAGCACAAAGGCGAAAAACAATATATGAAAGCTTTACTGATGCTTTTAGCTCATGAATAAGATCAAATTTTACCTTGAGAACAAGCTTCACTGTCCTTTGATCATTTGACTGCAACAGATCAGTCATATTCTTGGCCAGTACTTCATGAACAGTCTGTTCTTCAAATGTCTTAGTTTTGAATACATACTAAAATTATAATATAAAATGCAGGAAAAATGTCAATGGTGAGAACATTAGTTCTCACTGACTCCATGCAACATGGATAATCTATATAATATTATACCTGACAGTTATATCACCAATGCTATGAAAACATTTATGGTGCAAGACTATTAGTCTTTTGCATCTGGCCTTCTATTGATTTGAATGCAATGAAATTAAGAAACTGTACTTTGCATGCAATCTTTTACTTGCCCATTCAGAAGTACATTCCTTTAAGGACAATAAACTCATTCCCAAGCTGCAAGTCTGCATCCACTTGCCTGGAAATAAGTCCTTCTGAACTCAATGAGATATATTTCTGATTAAATATATATGATATTGTGTTATGAATATTTTACATTCCACAGTAAGATGGAGCATGTACCAAGAGCAAAACCAGAGTATATCTCTCTTTATTGGGCAGTAAATACTCCACACCTGCCATCAAACACATAGCAATATGAGTATGTCTCTACAGGAACCAACATTCATCTTCCATTTTTATATTAAAGTTTATTACCATTACTGTTATATTTGATGGGTTCAAACTGTCATGGGAAAACCTCTTTGTCATTATTATTATTTTTTTACTTACAGAAATCAAACGTTTTTTTAATAACAACACATTCAACGCTTTCCCAATGAGATAGAATGCATCATGGGATGTGGAAAAATACATATAAATATTGAAACATGATTCTTGAGAGCATGGAAGTATTAGCATCTGCAGCTATCTTGCACATGCACCATTCTTTTGCTCTAAATATCAGCCAATCTGGAAATGTATGAAATGTGGTGACATTTAGTCTTATTCTTGAATGTGGGAAGACTGAGCAAACCAGTAAACCCATGCTGTTTTGAACATATTAATAAGAGAATACATTTAGTAACAGCTAGTTAAGCGCTCACACAATCTTTTTTGTTTACATCTGAACCATAATGCACAGCATTTTTAGATTTTCATCATCACCCCAAACATAATGTTGGTCATGGAATGTGACTTGTAAATAAGAATTATGCGATGTGTGTGTATGTGAGTGTGTGTGTGTGTACTGAAGTATCATTAACTTTATCTGATCTTAAGAAGAGCACAGGGAACAATCTTCTTAGAATGAAACCTGATGCTACAACAAATGCAAGGCTGCTACTTCTGTCTCAACCATAGTGACTAGAGACATTCAACACATGACATGCAGAGTGACAGGATCATGCTTTGATTTGGAGGAGGAGAAAATAAGATTTGAATCTAGCAGCATTCTTAATTCTTCTGGGACATCACATTTATTCTGTAGTATATTACTACTACTGCTACTACAACTTCTGAGCAGTTCAAACACATTTTACTTTAATAATACCTCTGATTATTATTCTCCTATGGAAATAGAACATCATGACTGAAAGAGACAGGTATACCTAAAGCAGTTTAGATTCACCACCATAATCTAAATGTGTTATACTTCATTACTTTTGAAATGCATTAGGCTGGGGAAAATCATAGTAAATATTAACATTCTTCAGAATGCGGTTTAAATCTTCAGGATGGTTATGGTTTAAATCCTTCATCTCTCTCAAGAATGGTAATTTTCTTAAAAATTTATCTAGATATATCATAGCTTCCTAATCCTTAGGTTACAAAATCTTCAAAAGCAGCAGGATTACAATTTAAGATGGATTAAAATTGGCATTAATTTTCTTTATGAGAGGCATTTTGCATGTACATGCTTTTCTAAACTGATGTATTAAAATACAGTATAAATAAAATTAACATTTTGAAGCTATAGTCAGTTGCTTGGGAGAAAGCCTACTGGATTCAGTGGGACTTACTTCTGAATATGATATGCATAGAATTTCACTACGCAAAAAATCTGAAAACACAATGGGATTTGTTTTATTGCCATAACGATATAGCCATTCAGTGTATTATAAATTCAACGAATGTTATGAAACTTAGAGTTTATGCAAAAAGAAAATGTAAAAGCATGTATACTCTGATAGTTAGTATTCACGTTGGCTTGTATGTGCCAATTTCCCCACTAGCGATCTACGGTGTTTTCATAGCAGCCCCCACGGAAGCGATGAAAAGCTCATGCCCATTTTTGTTACTTTGGCACAATAATGACTTTAGAAAAAGCTGTACAGTAAAATACTAGTGGGGAAATGACGTGTGTGTGACAATCGGTATCTGCAGGATTTGTGACATTTTACTAATGTGGAACACAGCAAATTTCACAATCAGAACTCAAGAATGATTCTCCAAATCATATTATTATAAAGCTGTTATTATTCCTACATGTTTTAAATGAAATCGTCTCATAATTTTAAAGTCACACACATATGCTGATTGCTAAAATGGTGCATTATCAGATGATGAGTTGGATGGATCAAACAGGTCATATAGTACAGCTAGAACGTCTAGCTATATCTTCTCAAACGAAAGGTTTTTAAATGAAGGCCCTTCAGCCATTCACTTAAAGTAACAAAGCAGAAATTAATTGAGCAATGAATCTGGAGCAGTGTACGTGCATTTCTGATTCATTCATGTTATTATTAATATTACTTCTCAATTTTCCATAATATTTTGTTTGTTAAGCAAATTAACTAACTGGTAGTTTGAATATGAGTAGAAGAAGCTTGACAGTGCCTGAGTATTTAAGTTACTGTAATTACATATAAGAGATTATATTGTTGGTGTATTATTCTTAAGGAGTAAGCCACAAGGTGCCTGGTGTCATTAGTGATCTCTCACGCCAAACACTTTCCAGCACTCTGCACGTGCACCAGAACACACACACCAACATATATATGGAAATATTTTATTTGACTGTGCTCTTCTACACAAACAGATCTGGAGGTCCGATTTTCAGGGAACTCTTGAAACCTGTATTTCTCTATTGTAAGTAACAACCAATGTAGTATGCATAATTTTGATAAAAAAATAACAAAGTAGAAGACACTCATAGATTTAGTTTTCATCTTTAATCTTATCCTTACTCTCTTCTTCGTGTCCTTATTTAAACTGAATCTGCCACTCCATAGTTTACAATTACTGCCTCTTTCATGCCTATTTGTAATTACTGATAAGCCAGAGGATACTGAAGGACAATTAAGTGTAGCACTTTTCATCATATGGAGTGAAATCCAATGCATTCCACCTATTACAAAAATATATCCACCTGTAGAAATGGCAGGGGAAATCCCCTATTCCTACCCTAACCCCAGTGCCCCTGTACAACTGCAAAGTATGCTTTAAAAATTAAGGGTTATTCAGGATCAGGTTTTGAGATATATAAATGGTTGCATTACTTAGTACTGCTTTGAATAGTTGGGTAGGAATGCATTTTGCAACCTGATTGATAAGAGATAAAAATGGTCTTAGAAGTAGGTTAGGTACAGTCAGTGACCCATTGCTTCCACTGTATTCAGCTGAACCTAAAGCCCATACTGCACCAATACTGTAACATCACAAAATGTGAGCAAACATTTGAGTTTGTACAAACTGGAATAACCAATGGAATAATTAAACTCTGTTTTAAATGTGTTGTGATTAAATGCAGCTCCTAAATCGTGGATATCAATAACTTTCTCCTTTTCCTTGTCAATATCACACCCAATGAAGAAATACTGATGCATTTTTTTTAAATCCTTGATTTGGTTAAACAAAGACATTGTTTTAATCTGTACTGGATTTTTTCCCCTTAAAATCAACAACTTTGCTTTGCTGCTTTTACTGTACAAAGTATGCCAAGTATTTTAGTAGCTTCTGAGGGCCTGTTCAAAGGGCATTTTTACTGGTACTGCATACAAGGTTATGTCTTTCAAGTATTTGTAACTAACTTAGTACACATTCACTCAGTACAATGAAGCATTTAGAGTGAAAACTGAATGGAGGAAACAGAACAAGCAGTGCCAATTCACAAATATGTGCAAAATGTCATGCTGGAAGATTAAAAATGTTTCACATACCATGGACAGGTACAAAACCACTGCAATTTAGACAATAAAAAAGGTTCTTGAGAAAATAACAAAAAGGCTAAAAAAATATTATGCACAAGCTATTTGAAAACACAACAGAAAAGTTCCCAAGAATGCTCTCTTTATTACAAGTTACTGTTGATGTTCACTAGCAATCATGTTGTCTGATGTTAACTCTTGTGAGAGAATCAGCTGATAAATTACCATGGATAGTTAATAGCAGCAGTTAAAACATAATGCTTTGCCAAGATGGCATCAAAAATAAAACCTAGGATGAATATGGAATTTTTATAAAGATGATCAGAGAGCAGGTTAAATATTCTTACCTTTATATATGACTGAATAT
Source organism: Candoia aspera (assembly GCF_035149785.1). Lineage (NCBI taxonomy): Eukaryota > Metazoa > Chordata > Lepidosauria > Squamata > Candoiidae > Candoia > Candoia aspera. Next base: position 32,028,400 of record NC_086158.1, on the reverse strand, counting down.
AATGATCTAGTTTTTCTTCATGGAACTTGGCCACAATATCAGTAAAGACCCTGTAAATTAAAAGTAGTGAATGATCATGTAGCATGATAAAGCCTGAAAAAGAAGATGGCAGTTTCGTTCAGCAAATAATACTACTAAATGTAAGCCAGTCTACTTAATTTAGAATGACATTTTTAAAACCAAGTGACCTTATTTTACTGTCTAAACGCACAGAGGGTTTACAAATAATGTATAAGAGCCAAATGATTGCCTCAGATTCTAGGGATTTGTCTTCTTTCCTTGGGTGCTGTATTATCCATTGTTCTATAGCCAGTTTAGGCTAATGGTTAAAGTTCAAGAGTAAGAATGGGAAATCAAATCCTGATTTCGGCATGGAAGCTTGCTAGGTATCTTTGGGCCAGTCACTTTCCCTCAGCCCTAGGAAGAACAAACTAGTTCTAAAAAAATGCTTTCAAGAAAACTGCATGCACTTGTCCATGTAGGTGCCAGGAGTCAAGACTGACTCAAAGGCCCATAAACCCACACACAAAGGCTACTCAGCTACTATCCCCGGCTTGTGTTTCCCAGCCTGTAAACAAAGAGTTTTCCACAAAATTCCAGTGTTAACTTTTCTTAACGAAATGTAACTAGTCCCAAACTTTCCAAATGACAAAAGAAAACTCCATAATATACAGAATTCATTCCAAGCTCCAAAATCCATTCTGAAAACATTTGGCCTTTTTTAAAAAAACAAACAAACAAACTTGCCACCTCTCTGAACTTATAATTGGCTGGTTGGAATATTCTGGAACTCAGATAAATGAATGATAAAGAGGTATATTATATGGAAGACCATTTTAAAACCATGATTGCTTGAAAAGGACATCATGTTTGGTAAAGTTGAGGGCCAGTGGAAAAGAGGAAGACCTTCAATGCAGTTCGTTGATACAATTACTGCAACAATGGATGCAAACATTGGAATAGTCAGCCATATGGCGCAAGACCAAACAGCATTTCGTTCTGTTATACATAGGGTTGCCATGAGTCGTAAATGACTCAATGGCAACTAACAACAACAACAAATTATATTCTGACCAAATCTTTTCCTACACATGAACTTTTGTATGTGATAGAAATCATTACACAGGCCTAGGAGTATCTTCCAAACTGCACACACAGGTTGCATATATGTTTTTTTTTTAAACAAACATTTATTTTTAAGATTAAGATGGTTCGGCTACAGCTTGATAGATTTCAATAATTGTCTCACAAGGCAAACTAAATGACAACAACAAAAAGTAGAACAACAAATACCTGGTCACAGCAGTTGTTACCTCATCCTCTTTGTTTTGTACAAGAACCCAGAAGAGCTGGTTCAGAATCACAGGAAGAAAATTCACAATGACATGGATCTTCTCAATTTTAAGTAAATTCTGATTAAGAAATTAAGCATAAAAATACATGAACAGAGAATGATTTTGTAATCTTCCATGCATATTATAAATTAATGTAAATCAGGGTACCCCAGGTGGCAACATTGAGCTGGCCTTGGCAAAGTCTTGCCAAAGCTAAGTAGGTTGGACCTAGTCAGTACTGGCCTAGGAAACCACCAGGGAATTCCAGGGCTTTAGACTAGTCAGGGAAGTTGAGAAAAAAAGGCAATGAGAAGCCACTTCCATCCTGTTGCCATAAAAATTACATGGAAGTGTTAATCAGGAGTGAAGTCTGACTCAGAGGAGACTTCAAATACATTTCAGAATAAAAGCAGTTTTACTTAAGTTACATATAATTTAATCTCCATTTTAAATAGGGAAATGGAGACAGTTACAGAGTTGTGCAATAGTTAGAATGTCCAATGTGGATAGGAGAGCTGGGATTGTCCTTGGCTTGATCATACTGCTTTAACTTAAAACAGTTTTAGACTTCAAATATAATTATGACAGTTGTTCTAGGTGAGCAGAGACCTGGCTGTGGTGATCAATGCCTTTGTTGAATCCAAATTAATGGATTCTATCTTTTGAGAGTTTTTAGAAACTGGAGCAGGTCTGAAATGCCCTTAGAAGAATGCTAGTGGCACTTATTTATGCAATCATAATATCCTTGGCTTATTAGGTTGCTAATTTGTTTTTAGGCAACTTTCAAAGTGTGGACAATGGCATTAAAAGCTGTACATTGGTTGAGTCTAGGCTACCTTCAGGACCATGTCTTTCACCACTAGATGGTTTGCATTCTAAGAACTGACCCCTCTGTTCAATATCCAAATAATGACCACAAGCTATATTGGATCCTTCTCTTAGGATGGTTTGCTGTACAGCAAAAAGCTTCTGTTCTGGAAAGTTTGTTCACAAATTGGATAATTTTAATACCCTTAACAGTGATTATTGGAGACCCAGGTTCAAATTCATACTTGACCACAGAACTGCCTATGTGAATTTCTCAGCCTAACGTATCCCACAGGGTTGTTGCTGTGGGGATAAAATTAGGTGAAATATCCATATATGCTGCCTTGAGATCCCAAAGAAAGGCAGCATATAAAACAAACAAATAAACAAAGTAAAAATATGGCCTGCTTCTATTTCTATTTCTTATATTGGTTTAAAATTGTTTTCAGCTGTCCTGGAAGGCATATAATTTCCAAGAGGTTACTTTTGAATAATAGCCACAGGAGTTAGTTCCCACTTGAACCAGCATTATATGGTAAATTGACCATCTAAGAAGGGATTTGATTAACTACTGTCAGTTACTTATTTGCCCTGCAAAACTAAAGCAAGTGGCATAATGGTTTGGGTTTAATTCTACAATTTGCAAAGCTGAACTTTTTGCATATCCTGTTGAATTAAAACATACACTTGATCTTAGCCAAAATGCTGAAAAGCCAAGATGGTGACCAACTAGCAGCTCCTGAACTGTGACTGGCCTCACCACCTCCTACAGCCCAAAAATTCCATCCAGAGGCAAGAAAAGAACCTGGACCAGCCCCAGTAATGATACTGGGACCCATAAATCCAAAAAAGCAGAGAAACAGATGAGGATTGGCTTTCCCACCGCAGAGTAACAGATCTACAGCTTCAGGACCCCCTTTACTCCCTAAGAACACAATAATCAACAAGACTGGCCTCCGATCCGAACCTCCAAAACTTCAGGCCAAGTCACCCCCCGGAGCAGGAAGGTAGTGGAGATAACCTCTTGAAACAAGCTTCCCGCATTTCCCATAACTACATTATTAAATTAAAACATAGAAGATGGGATCAAGAAGATCACTTCAGTATGCAGGCTTATTTTAGGCTACAGTGGCATTGGTAATACATTTTAAATCATGATTATATAAATAATATTAAAATAATTCTAAACATTATCGTTTAGAATAACATGGATGCAGAGTCAGCATTCCAAGAAAAATCAAAGCCCAATTATGAAAGGAATAAAAAATATTCCCGGATTAAGTAACAAAGATGGAAAAAATATGCAACCTGAATGGTTCTGATTATTTTTATGAATAACCATTTTTGTGGTGATCTGTGGCATATAAAAGTTGTCCCCAGAATGAGAAATGACTTTTTCTGTTCTAAAAGTCCATGTTATAAAAGGTGAACATAGATATGCTGGAGTTACTAAACAGTTTTTACATGCTGGGTTTTGAATTAATGTTTATTTTTATTTTCTCTCAATTTCATTTTCAACTGTTCTGGGCTCTTCAGCAATGTATTATTTAACATTATGATGACAAATGCACATAATTCAAAAGGAAAATTAAAACATACATATCTTCAGCCACCAGCACTATCAATAGCTATATAATTTCTTAATTAATTTACCTTACAGGAGATGATAAAACTTGAGGTAGCTGGCTGGGAGAAATCTCTATTTCTTTTCTGGCACTGCAGGAAAAATCTATTCAGATATGGATCCTACAGCAAATGTATACAAAAAAATTTAGTGTAGTATCAATAAAAGTGGCATGCAGACTCTAAAAAATAACTGCAATAATAAGCAATTACTATTTAAAGAAAAATCAACCCCCTATGTGATATTTTTTCAGTTCAGCATTAATTCCTTAAAATATATATTTCTACTCTTGATACAGTCTAAGCCAAATTTATTGCAGGAACTGCTTGGTCCTCTTTTCCATCAATCAGCCCATCTGAAAAATCAAATGTGGTATTATATCAAAATCTGTAAAATAAGAATAATAATGACCTATAGAAGAAAATACTGAAGTCTGTCTAAATACATTGTTTATGCCTGTGTGTTGATATGAGTTATGCTAAATACTGTAGTGAGCCAAGGCCTGAAGTAGTAAGGAGCTCAGACTAGAAACACAGTGCCTAAAGGTGCCATTGTACATGTGCCTCTCCCAGGTATTATCTGTGGGCTTCAAAATTAAATAAAAGGATACTTTACTTTCTAAAAAAATGATCAAAATCTTGCAAGATTGACAAACCTGGAAATTAAATTATTGCTATCAACTTAAATTTCACGATGTTTAAGAACACAAATTTCCCATGAGTTCTGAATGTCAAAATTCTCTGAGCTTTGGTAATATTGTGCAATTTTAGCTATTATTAAAATAATTTTAAATTTCTTTTTTTTTTAATAGGGCAGCTGTGCCATTGTGTGAAATTGTACAAGAGCTTATAGCAAAGGTTGTTGAATTCTAGGCTAAACTATGTACCCGGAAGTCTTCATTTGTTTACAGGATTACTGGATCCTGCTTGTTATGAAAATCAAATTATATGAAAATTGAAAAATCAGATAGATTGCAATTATCTGCATGAAGCTCTAGCAACTGATTATTTTTAATTTTTGTTAGGATTGTAATGTATGGTTCCAAAAATATAGGCATAGATCCTATATAGATTTATTATTTTTATTATATTCTAAATATGACCAATTGTTTTCACTCAAAAAATATAAATTACATTGCAGGATTTGCTATAAATGTGTTGTTTTGAATATTTGAGATAAGCCTTCCTAAAAAATTCTATAAATATCACACTGATTGTGATTTCCTCTTTCAGAATGGCTGAAGGTAGAAGCCAAAATATTTTATTTCCTGTGGAATCCAAATAACGTTGTACACAAATCACATGCATAGACACTGATATATATTCACTATTTCGTTTATTTTGCATTTCTCACAGTTATACTTGTTTTCCTTAATATAAACAATGCTTACCTGAGTGTAAATTGTGGATACAATAAGGAGTGACACTTTGAAGAGTGGCTTCCCTCCATCTACCCACTTAATTTCACTTCCACTGTGCTGTGAAAAACAAAAAATAAAACTCTCTAGTTAGCGCAAACATGTTTGTCTTCTAGCTTATGTTCCTAATTTATGTTTAGAATAAACTAAGGATATATCAGCACTACCACAGTATCCTGATTAGCATCATTTGTAGGTTGCATTAATTATTCTCTCTCTCTTATTGTGTATAGCAAAATATATGTATTTGTTAGATTTGCATTCCACATTTTGTACAGGGGCTCAAAAAAAAAAAAAAAGGGCAGCTGTCATTAAGTAGCCAGACTTTTTAAAAGTTCTGTTCAGTGAGAAACCTGTCATTGTTGGATCTCTTCAGAGAAATCACAGGCAAAAAGTATGTCATGAGATCCAATGCTTCTGCAGTATGTGAACATACAGTGGAGATATATGGATAGAGATGATCATACAAATCTCTGATTACCCTGATTCTAACTGGGAAGCCAAACTGCTCAATTCACTATAAATATAATAGTGCACATGTTGTACAAATATGAACAAAGATTTGATGGTACACTTGGCCTATTCATAGACTATCCAAAATTAAATGATGTATTTATTTGCAGATGTTCCGAACAGACAGAACAGTATATCATGAAATTACAGAGATACATGGGTTACAATTTATATAAAAGCCAATAAAAAAGGGTCTTCACATTGTCAGTTGTACAATATATCCATCAGAGTGGAAGAAAAATCAAGTAATCCAAAATGCATGAAAAAGCACCATGTGAAGTTATGTTCATTTAGAACTATAAACACTCAGAACAGTCTATTACAAGAAGAGGATGTATCTATCAATGCATTTATTTATTAATTATCAGATTTTTTTGTTCTGTTCCAATTAGAGAACTCAAATAGGAAAGGAATCAGATATGCACAACATTCTATAGATGACATGGTATGTGTGTGACAGAGCTTGAGAATAATTTTATACTTGGCACATCTGCTTTAATGTCATAAACATTCATCTATAAGATTGTTTTACAAGGGATAAAACAAAGAAGAAGTAAGTAATGCACAATACCTTTCCAACTGCAGGATCCTGAAGGTTTAAATAAGAGGGAGGTAGAATGGTTGCCACTGGTATGCTATGTTCTCGAGATATTAGTTGATCATCTTTCAGCAAAGGCAGCCAAGCATATCCCACTGTGTCCAAAATAGATATTAACACTGGAACATTTTGATTTATTTAAATATAAAAAATAACAATTACCAGAAAACAGATATTGTCTCAAATGCTTGACTTAAAACAGGGAAAGTGTACAGGAATAATACAATGAGTATTTGAGCAAAAATCCAGTATAGGTACCTGAGGTTTCCAGGGCCTCTTTCTTTTTGGTATTAGCTTTTGCATTTATGTCACAAGTTACATGATAAAATGAAAACAGAATGTGATGTTTCTTATGAAGTTGAGTTGGCAGCTCAATTTTTACCTGAAATGTAAAACATTACATCCTTCTTAAGTGTAAACTGAATTAAAGCACAGAGAAGACAGCAGGGCCTAATCCTGATCCTAAACTATTATTCTATACCTGCTCTTAGTCAAAAGGCCAAGAAGATCAAAAGGAATTCATTACAGATAATGTATCGGGATTACCAAGGACAGTATATTACCAAGGCCTGGTTGGGTATGAAGGGGGAGCCTCACCTCTAAGTAATGTGCTCCTTTGGGTTTCAGATGAGGCACCAGCCACAATCCCAAATTGGAGGACTGGCTGCAGTCATACAAGGGACCTTGGGGCTTTCAGAGATGCTGCTCTGCAGATAACCAGAAGTATGACCCTATATGTGAAACTGGGCTCTTGGTATCATATGGAATTGCTACTCTCTACCAACCACACTGCTGTGTAACAGCTTCCCTGCCTGGGCTACTTAATGCTATGGAATACCCTAGACTTTCTGTCCTTAGGCATGGAGACAGGTGGCTCCGGAGTTCATGGCCTCTAAGGCAGCCATGGACTTGACTTAAGTCCCAATACACAGCAGAGATCACACACTTCACCTAGTTTTTGTCTTTGGGCAATAGCAATGTGACCTGGGTATGGGGGATCTGCCTTGGTCAGATCACTGTCCAATTGCTTTAGCATTTTCTGTAACAGGGAAATAGCATCTGTTTGATCAGCCCATCCCAGGTGCCTGATGGAGCCGGTGGGGTTTCAGATGGAGCTTGGGATTGCTCTTGAGTTTGATTGGCCTTAGATTGCACCTATGTAGCTCATCTCTGCTTGTGGATCCCGTGACACAAAGTGTCTAGAGCGCCACTTGAAAAACCAGCACTTGTCCTACCAAACACATGTAAGAACCTTTACTAAGGATTACCTCATGGTGAAAACAGAGGCAAAACATAAACATTTTTTTGCTCCTATCACATTTGCAGATAGCTATCTGGTAGACCTGTTCAGGGTGGCTCAGTTCCTCCTGGGGAGGTAAGTCTGAGAAGGCCACTGTGAGGAGTATTCAAGGCATCTGGTGAATGAAGTTACTTGGATTTGTTCTAAGTTGGACTCCGGCTGTGCAGATCCTATGGTGCAGAGTGAGGCATAATCTGCTAAGATATCAGGGTGGAGTTTGAGCCTCTTGCTCCTGAGGAAGTTGGATAGAATCCTCAGAACTGTAAGCTCAGGCACCTTTATACTAGGTTCATAACCTTCCTGGCTGGCTAAGGTTGCTCAGGAGATGAAGTGTGACTGGTCCAGGCAGTGCTTAATTGTTCCTTGACTGAGGATGGGATCCCATCTGAGTTTGTCATATTCGGCCTGAGAATAGTATTGAGACATGGATGAGGCTTCAAAATGGTGTGGGTATTCTTGCCTACTTTGATTTTGTAGCAGTTTTTGATAACATTAATTATATCCTTCTGAATTGACTTAGGGTGTAGGAATGGAAGGGCATGGTGTTGCAGTGGTTATTTTCCTTCCTCCAAGGCTAGTTCCAGTCAGTGTTGGTAGGTGGGGGAAAGTTCAAGTTCTAGGCACCTGGTTTTCAGAGTTACTTAGGGCTCTACCCTCTTCCCACTCCTATTTAACATGTACATTAAACTATTGGATGAAATAATCCACCAGCAGGGGCTGAGGTATCATCAGTGTGCTAATGATACTCTAATGTACATTCTTATCCCTTTGTTGACCAATTGATGCCACCAAGGTTCTTTCTCAATATCTGGAGGCTATGTAGGTCTGGACGGGGAGTCCAGGCTTGAACTGAACCCTAGACTGAGTCACTCTGGCTTTTAGGGCCTCCCTTTATCAGGGATCATCCATCATGTGTCCCCTAGCTGGAACTGGTGCATAGTTTGGGGAACTTCCTGGATTCATGGCTCCTGCTTGAGAAGCAGGTGGTAGCTGTGACCAGAAAAGCCCTTATACAAGTTATTCTAATGTTCCATTTGTTCCCACTCCTGGATTGGATGGTTCTGCGCATGGTTACTTGTGTTTTAGTCCCATACTGTTTGCATTATTGCAATATATTCAACATGGAAGCTGCAAATGGAATATGGTAGCTATTGTCATGCCTCTGTATGCCCTTGATATACCATTACATCCATAAACCCCATTATAGCAGACAGTCAAGTTATTTATGCAGTCACCTATGTCTTACTAATTCTGTTCCCCCTAGCAGATCTGACATATTTGGCCTGAATCCCTTCTATCTGAATCCCTTCTATCAAATAATGCCATCTGATGGGACACAGGAAGCATGCCTCCTGTCATGGTGCCTGCACTATAGAACATCTTATCTTCCCAAAATCACTACCATGATGGCTTTTTGAAAGTGACTGAAGACCTGGCTGTTCCCATGGGTATTAGGCCAGGATGTTGAGTTATTCTGACTCTGAGAGTTGTTTTTAAGATATATATTATGAAGTTGAGTGGTTGTCCTCAGTTGCAAACAATTCAAGGCAACACTAAAAGATCTTAACAACCTATTTTTTCAAAGGTATCTTTGATATATCAGACTATTATAACAGCATGTATCAAGTCATAGAAGGAGCAGACTGACCTCATCGTAGAAATCAGGATTTTGTGAATGATGTAGCACAGCTGTGTAAGCTGCTGATGTAAATAATGGTCCACCAGGCTTCCCATAGATACACTGTTTAAAGAGACATTGCTTTAAGTTTTGTGGACTTTACTAGAAACAACTGATTCTGTAGTCATATCTTAGAAGACTTTTCAGCCTCATAGCATCGTAGAACCTTTGGGCCAAAAACACATAAAAAAATTAAAAATGCCTGAAATCTCATGAGATTTCATATGGAGAATGCCAAAAAAAAAAAAAAAAGATCGGACAAGCAAACTCATAAGTTTTTGGAGTATCTAAAAAAAACAGAGTGGAGATTTTTCAAGGCCATCATGCAAGATTACATGATTGTACCCAGGGTCTGAAAAAACTGGTATACATGGTATTGGTTTTATACAGCTGAGGCATCCAGTAGGAGAATAGATGACATGAGAAGTCAAAATGACAAGAACCAAACTAGTAAAATTACTTTATTTCTTAATTTTACTTGTTAAACGACTACTACTAATAACCTTATAAAGTAGTTCTAGCAATAGCCTCCATCTGCCCCTCCCCAACAAAAGAAAAAGAAAAGAAATGCCAGGCACACAAAAAGTCTTCGGTGAACCTAAAATAGCTCTCTGAAACCCAGAGGCTCACAACAATGATGAGTACATTCACACATGGTGTGCAGAACATCTGAATTCACCAGTTCTCCTGCTGATCATTCACCTTCATCAACATGCTGTTCGCCTGAGTTATGAAAGAACATTGATAGAGATTTATTCAGAGTTTTCCATTTCATCTTATTATATAAAAACCTGTCAGTGACCACACTGCAGAATTGGCATTGCCAAAAAGCTCTGTGTTGACTGCTGTTATAAAGAACTGTTATGGAAATGTTGAAAAAAGTTTTAGACTGATGATTCTTTAAAAGCTATAGATCACAATACTGTAGTGTCACCAACCAGGTATCCAAAGAAATCTGTTCTACCATATTATGTTGTGCCTGGAATTCAACTTGACTCACCTTCACTGGCTTGGCTCCTTCTTCATCTGAGTTTTTAAATTCAATACACACTGTTATATTCCGGGCCTGTAATAGAAGAGTAGAAATGCAAATCACTAGCTCTCCACTTAAAGTTCTGTGAAACATACAGTCTTTTTCAGAACTGACACAATCCTGCCAGCTGAGAGTAAAGCTCAGAAAATCTAAAAAAACAGAGTGGAAAAATGGAAAGATTTCACTTCATCCTTAAACTTCATGTCACTTGAATTATTTGAAAAGGAAATATATTTAAGAATGTAGTATATATAAATAAAGCACTGAAGCCTTTAAGCTTCAGAGATAATTTAAAAGGTAGTGTGTGCATGTATGTGCATAAAGACATGAACGATTACCAAGATAAAAATAGAAAACAAGAACGGGACAATCTGCTTCTACTTAATCTTCATGTGCATGGCCCCTGCTTTGAAACAAGTCCCAGGATTTTGTGAAGCCTATTTCACTGAAAGTATGAATCATCAGTACATATTCCATTACATTATAGTACCTACTCTATTGCCAATTAATTTGTATTGAGAATTTAAAATAACCATTTAAGTTTAATTTGAGGAAATCAAAGGGGGAAAAATTTCCACCAGGAATAGTAGTACATATGCAAGCAATAAAACCAATCAGACTATTTTAATTTAAACACGTAGACGTGACTGAGATTTCAAAGGCAATAGGTTTTAGAAGTATTTCATATATATAATTAACTAAAGGTCAAGTTCACTGCAACTAGGGGTGAATGGTAGCTTATTAATGGCACAGTAAATTTTTGGTAGCATGAAAGCAACTTATGAACCATCACCATACAGATGATTCCAAGGAATAACTGGAATTTCAAGTACCAGAAAGCATAATGTTCCACTGTGCACCTACAGATCATGGAAACACATGCTCTGATTCTGGAAGAGAAAAATCTGATATTTGACATCTGATTATTCTTCTGTCTCTTCATTTTTACAACAATTTCATTTGCATACTTTAAGGAAAGCCTTAAAATAAACATACTGGGGATTGGGCAGGGGTTGGCCGAAAGGACTTGTGAGCTAGAAAGGACCTAAGCAAGTGACAGTCCCTAGCTGACATTACTTTAAAAAAAAACCAACCCTTAAGGTGAGGTCAAACCTAGTTAGTCTGAAGATGGAAGATCATCAGGAAATTCTAGAGCTGTAGATTAGAGTGAGAAGTTTTTAAAAAAGTCCTGGAAGAAAGCAATGACAGGATACTTCCTTGTTGCTGCCAAAAAAATTAACATGAGATAAGCTCATGCACTCAATAGGAGTTAAGCACAACTTTAAGGAGACTTTACTTTGAAGCCTATCCTCTGCCATGTGCTCACTGTGGGAGAAATCAGCCTGAAGTGATTTAAGTGGATAAGTTAATGATCTCCCATAGAGAACAATAAACAAATGAATCAGGAAAAGCATTGACTAATCCTTTAGCCTACTACTGTTCTCTCACTAGAAACACATAAGATTTATTAAACCACTCCAGTGTCATAGAGCTCCAAATTGCCTATAGAACTTAGGGAGTTTATTTTTAAGTAAATATGCCAAAGATTGCTTGGCTCTTGTACTACCTTACCTTGCTGAAGCATTTTTGGCTATCGTATTTCAGATGTTTGGGATAGATATACATTTGGTTTTTATATACTTTGTAAGCCTGAGAATATTTTGTAGATTCTTGAACAAACTCTTCCACTTCTACTGTTGGTTGATGGTCCTTGATATTATTAAAGGGCTTGATTGGTATAAAAGATGATGTTACACAGTCTGGAGAGAGAAAAACGAAAGAAAATTCCATTCAGTATTTAAATTATTAGTTTTTTAAAAAGACTACAATCTGGCAAGTCTATGAACACACTAGAGCTTCTATCCTCTTCGGGCCCTTTTCCAACTATAGTCACACCATTACTTCAAGCAATGATCAGCCAATTAAATGTCATTTTTGTATAAAACTGACATGGTGGCATCACCAGGTATCTGTCAGCAAAATGAAGGAGGAGCAATTCCTTCTTTTCTCTGCAGCCACATGTATAATTCCCACATTGTTCCAAATAACCATTGGAAGCAGATTTTGGAGTGTACCATGATGCATAAGGGTGGGGGGGTATCACTGAAGTTCACCACTCTCTATTCCATTTATTACATGCTTCCTGCCAGTGGAGCAACTCCAATGAGATACCATGCTTATTTGAAACACAAAATAAAAATCACATACAGTATATTTAAAAAAATATTGTTGGAGGAATTGAAAGTTGAAATGGAAAAATCTGATTAAGAGTCGAAATGATGCCATTATTTTTGCTTTATTTAAGAAATGTAGACAAAGTATTTCTTAAAATCGTAACATGGTTCTAGAAGTATATTTCAAAATACAAAATGTGATAATTCCAGAAAGGACATTCCCAGGAAGCACAATGTACTAAAAGGTAGTCTAACTACCTCTCACTAACAAAGCTGATGCCCATTAGATATTTTTTCCATACTTTTTTATTTAACCACATATGCATAGTACCATGACTTCAACTGCCATCATATTAACATGGCAAAATCTATACGTCTCCTGATCTCCTGCCTAAACTCTGCTTCTGAGTACAGCAACCACAAAATCAATTTAAAACACATACGTCATAAAGAAATAATTTTAAAACAAAAAATTGCACTGTCTTCTTGGAAGGTATATAAATTGTAGCATTTTTTAACCATTATATAATGGATTCATACTTGGATGTTCCAAAGGCAGCCAATCAACAGTAATTTCTAAACTGCCAGGGATGGTCTGAATTTTATTAATTTTCTCGGTTCTGCAAACATAAAAAGAATAACATTTTAGATAACTGATATTGTCAAAGTAAGGCAAGTGCTATAATGTGACTTATAGCTATGATATAAAAGTAATTAAAGTGTGAAGATTTTTAAAAAAATAATAAATAACTTATTTATTTTTATATTTTATTAGCATATGGAGAGCTGCAGAGCCAAACAATAGATGATCGTATTGTATTCAAACAGCATAAAGACATGAACAGTTACAAAATAAAAATGAAATAAATTTATGGCAGCAGTGGAAAATGTATGAACATATAAAAGTTAATATTAAAGGGATGTGCTTAAAAGTTGAGGCACTAAAAGTCTGATATAGTAAGAGGAAACCAAGCAAATGAAACCCATCTCAAAACTTGCTCAGCTACATCCCTCCCATCGACAAGGCCATGACCACCAAGTGCATTGTGGAAAAGAACACAGAAGCTTGACAACTTTATTCAGAAAGTTTATTGTATTTTTACTATGACTGCTTCTATCGTTTTCAAATCACTTGGGGAGAATTGGTATCCTGAAAGATGCAATATAAATAATTAAAATGAATAAAACAATATAATATAAGGACCAAGTGAGCCTTTTAGTGAAGGATTATTGAAAACTCTTCTCAGTAACATGGCATTGACATGGAAAACACCTATTTAGCAGGCAACAATCTCATCTCAACTCTTTTCATGAGGACACCCAGCAGAGGGCTTCTAAAGATGAATTTGATGTCCCAGAAACAATTGTTTCTCATAGAAGGAAGTTTTTAGCTTCAGTAATCAACCATGAATGGTTGAGGTGAGGAAAGTATTTCTGCCTATATCTCAAAGCAGCTTACTAGCAGTACTGAAGTCTTCAGGCTAAAATTATGATCAGACTTGATGAGAGACTTATATGCCAAATATGTTTTCTTCATAGATTTATACATTGCGCTACATTATTATGTGCAAATGTGGTTAATAAATAAAATATGGTTTGTTATTGACTGACTGGCTTCAACTGTGGGTTAGCATTTCTGTCTTATTCCTGATTTATCTCTGTCTGACCTAAGTCTCTAATCAATCCACAGATCTGAAAATAAGACCAACTTAAAAAAAAAGAATGGAAAACATACCAAGTGCTGCCAAATAAGCCATTATTTGTTTATAAAACTGATTCTGATTTATGTAGCAAACAAACAATTAAAGCAAACAATAGCAAGGCAGAGTTGCATTGCATTCTCTTTTGTGGGGTCAGAGAAATCCTGCTGCACACTAGTGCTTAGAATTGTCCCATGGAACTATGTACAGTCAACATTTGGCTAGAATTTAAACAAGCAAATGAAGATGTAACAACTTTTGCTTATTTGAGTTTTTTTAAGTTGCTGAGCAAGTATACAGAAAGGGGGTATCACTGAAGAAGGAGGAATCTTAAACAAAACAGCTGCTGCATAAGAGGAAAACAGAAGCTGCAATTAGGACATTTCCATTTTGTCACTATTTTCACAAACCAAACTTGTAGACACAATTTGAATGCAATCTGTGATTGTCTTCACTATTGCCATTTTGAAATGCAGACAATAAGGAGTGAAAATTGCTGCCCTTTCCTGAACTGCTGCAGGTTACGCAGCAACAAAAGTCCCCTCATCCAGTTCATGCAATGAAGACTTATGGGCTGGGAGAAGAGTGTGAGGCAGTGTTTCCCTCCAATAAAGAAATAGCACCAAAACTTTTAACTTTGCTGTGGTTTCAGCTAGACCAGTTGAGCGAGAAATATATCAGCTCAGCTCTCCAACACTGCTGACGTTGTTGGAATGCAAAAGTCCCTTCTAACGGGCTTCAAAGGGGCTCCCAACCTTGTGTGGAAGTGCCTTCTTAATAATACCTAGCATTCTCCAGTAAATTATTCTGTATCTATGTAGTTCTCACACTTTTCTTTTCTTCAAGCAGCCATTATATTTATTACTTTATGAAACACTTCTCCAATTTTCTTGGATAACTTTTCTGGAAGCTCACTCTGGCAGAGAGGTAACTAATGTGAAAACCGTTCCATTGTAATAAGTTATTTTGGCATTGGCCTCTTTTGAGCAAACAAAGCTATTGATGAATAATAGTTAGTACTATGCTGCAGCCTTAGAAACTTTAAGCCAAGGACTTCTTACCTTCTGTATTCACTTATAAGTTTAATTAAATCATCTGTTGAAATTTTGCTACTTTCTTGTCGGAACAAAGGTGAAAACCGGGAATCTCTGTCAACATTTCCCTGATTATCCTTAAAGACAGGCCTGTAGGAAGGAGAAACAATACAGTAGAAGATAAATTCATCACCTGCTAATTAATTCTCACATAATCATTCACAAAGCTTTGAGGTTCATAAAACAAATAAGCTGATGGAAAAAAACTAGCCAAGGGTTTTTGCTAAGTCCATAATTTCCTAAAAATCCCATTCCAGAAATTAAACGAGGCAGTAATACCATATTAAACACATTAATACTGGTATTAACACCAATATTAAACACCATGAGAGTTACATGAAAGTAAGCTTCCACAGACTTGTTTTATTACTGGGTTGTGTTTGTTTTTTTTAACTACTTCCGACTCATGAGTGCACTGAATTTTATAGTGATGGTAGTATTGTTTCTAAATTATTCAATGACACTCACATATTAAAACAGAACATTAGTAAATCAAGAGCCACTGCCCTTATAGCTGAGAATAGCAGTAAAGGTACTTGTCTGCATATTTACCTGGGAACCAGCCTCACTGAACTCAGTGAGACTTTCATAGGATTGAGCTGTATCCATTCTTAGACAAAATGCTTATTGCATTTGGAAACCTCTCTCTTTGCCTGATTAATAGGATTGGGAACCATGAGAGTGCTCTAATATTACACTTTTTCTTTATGTACATTGTAGAAACTTAGTTCTGTTCTTTTCTTTTCTTTCTTTTTTTTTCTCATCTTAGTTTGGCTTTTTACCAGGATGCTGAGGTGCTGAGGTATTGAGACTGCTTGATAAATGACCTGCTCTGGAAACTGGGTGGGAAAGAGCAGGCCAGCAGTCTGGAGTGTTCTTTGCCTCTTGGCTATCACTGGAGTCACAGGCAGAATCTGCGGTGAGCACAATTAGGCATGCAGTGGCAGTTCCACTTCGGGCAATGGTTATCAATGCCTTGATTTCATCTACCTTGGTTATTCTAAAAATTCTAAAGGGAGTTAGCCTTGAAAGTTATGGTTTATTTGTTCAATTTATATAGCCTCCCATCTCACATATGTGACTCTGGGTGGCTCACACCCTTAAAAACAGAAAACACTAAATAGAAACAAACAACTAAAATGAAAACCATTAAAAACCAATTAAAACAGTTAAAACTTAATCTGCGGGAGAGTACAATCCATACAATGATTAACAATACAAACAGCTAACAGGCTGCATACCAGCACTGGATCCCCAGGCACAATGACAAAGCCAAGTCTTGAGGTTATTAAAAAATGCAGCAGTTAGATCAGTGCTTCTCAACCTCAGCAGCTTTAAGATGTGCGGACTTCAACTGCCAGTATTCCCCAGCCAGCCATGCTGGCTGGGAACACTGGCAGTTGAAGTCCACACATCTTAAAGCTGATGAGGTTGAGAAGCATTGAGTTAGACTGTTCACTCATGCTAAGTTCAAAGATTATACGATGCCTGCCCTGAAAGTTCTGTGCTGGTTGTCATTGACAACTTGGATATAATTTAAGAAGATCGTATTGACTTTTGAAGCTCTAAACAGCTTATGGTTTATCTCTCTAAGGAACTGTGTATCATGAACCCCTGCAGCTGCTAAGGTCTGTAGGAGAGGCTCTTAATTTGCCCCCCTTGTCAAAGGCTACCAGGCACTTGGAAAAGGGCCTTCTCCTGCAACATTCTTGGGCTGTGGAAACACTAGCCGAGGAACTGTTTTTGGCCTCCACATACCTACTGACTTCAAAATCTGTAATGACACATGTCTTTCCTAAGCTTTTACTTGTTAATTAAATTCAGCACTGTTGTGAATGTAGTTCCCTTGACAGCTGGCAGAAGTAAACATTCCTAATAAACTTCTCTTTGTGAAAACTGCAGGCTTAAATCCTCATTTCCACAAGGAGTCATGGCTCTTTGTGATGTAGACATAGAGATACCCTAGCCTCTCTCTCTATTCTAGGGAGTCCGTTAAAAGACAAGGGCAGGACTTGGAATAAAAGCTGGGACCAAAGGCTGCAAAGCCCAGGCTAAGATATGGAATTTCCATGAAAAATGAAATCCAAGAAAGAAAGCAGAGGACTGTACTGCTTTAGAAAGCTTGCTAGTTTTGGAAGAAATGGATAACTGTTCTAACCAAAAGATGCATTATGTCTTTAATTTCTGTTTTATTTAACTTGTGCTAAGTCTAGTAATCTTGTTTGTACAGCTTTACAAGCAGATTTACAGACCAGTGAGTCTGGTATGTCCTATGAGAGGAGAAGGAAGGTCTCTAGTCAAACATCTCTAAGCTACATAGTCAGGTAATTACAGTACAGAAATTATTAAACTTGTTGCATATTGGTGTTTTAATCATGAGTGGCATAGAATGTGACAGTCCTCTCTCTCTCACACACAGAAATTGTGGTTGCCAGCTGAGGCATACCCTGGAAGGCTGGTTGTAGCAATGGGAACTGTGAAGCTGCTCTCCAAAGCAAGTGATGGGGCCAGGATATGAAAACATGAAATTTGAGACCTGAAATCTATCACCCTATTCTGCTATGAGCATTAACTTTACTGGTAAATTCAATGGATGTGTTAACTTTTTAGATTCTGTTTTATTTTTAAAATTGACTGACTACTCACCTAAGTAGAAAGGTGGGGCAAATAAAATGAATTTTAAAAAATCGAAGCTTGTTTCCCTGGGATAAAACTTAAACAAAGGAAGCCAGATTTAAGAGTTTCAGGATCTACTTTTATAATACTGCAGAGAATGAGAGATCTTGTTTGTTTGTTTGTTTGTTTAGATTTATAAAGGTCATCCAACTCAACACAGACTCTGGGTGGCATACAGCTAGCCAATGCAATCTTTAAAAACAAACAAGATAACATGAAGTACGACTAAACACAATGGAGGAACAACATACCACACACCATGACCTCAACCCCGACAGAAGCATATTCAAATTGTGCTAAAAAATATGGGATAGCAGGACATAATTTTGGGGTAACATCCAAAAGAAGTCTGTGAAAAAAGTGCAGATAAAAAATGATTTTCATAAAGGTGAATTTTCAGCCCCATTACTTCTTGACTTGGGATCTGATTCTTCATCTTTCATTTTTAAGCTTTTTCTTTTAATATATAGGGCAAGATTCTCTATTACTGCAAACCAGAAAAACAGTTGAACTGAAGGATATGTATCTGCCATAAAGAACACTCTAATTTTGCAAGTTGTTAAGATATTTTGCAGACAGGGTTCTAAATCTTTTTGAATGAGAATAATAGAATGGAAAGGCTATGTGGAAAATATTTTGCGGGAAAATCAACTTTCCATGTCCAAATCATATTTGCAAACTCTGGCAGCTGTGGTAGGAATATGAGAATGGAAGACTGACTTGTCACAGTGTAATGCTAATGCATGTTGTAATTATTGCCTCTTGGGAAAGTACACATGGCATCAGCCCCAAATCTAGGATATATAAATGCCCATTGTAATATAAAAGAAGAAGAGTTTCAGCTCCAAGTCTAAAAAATCAGGAATCTTTAAAGGATATGTAAAGATTGTTCTAAAACTGTCCAGTATAAGTTTTTTTTTTGTTTGCTTGTTTAAAAAACATATGGAACAAGAGTAGTGTTAATATCAGAAATTAAACATTGGAAACCAAATTCACGATCCAGGTTTTCTGCTTTTCATCATAGTTAGGCCAATTTTTTCTGCAGTATGTTATGTGTGTCTAATGGAAAAATCTGTTTCTAGATGGTAAGATTATAAATAAAAACTCTACTTTGCTATCTTGAATCCAGGATTAATTTATGTATTGCAGGAAATATGAACAAGATACTGATCCTCATTCAGTCTAATGGATGTTAAATAATTGCAGCCACCTTGGGATCTGCGGGCACCGAAGCCCCACCAGCATCGCCTTGCTCTTCACTCCATGCCTTCAACAATCCTGATCAAATGAAACAAAGCCACAGAAATCTGGACAGCTATTAAACGTATCTTTATCTTGCCATCTCTGGATTTTTTTTAGCCCAGACATAGCCCAAACACAGACATAGAAAGAAGGAGGGAGAGGGAAGGGAAGGGTTGTTGTCATTGCTGTTACTACCACTGTAGTAACCTCTTTGGATGTTCCTAAGTCAGTTGTCACCTGAGCAGCAGCAGCATCATGTGCTGGAAGTTGAGCCCTTGGAAGCTGTGTGGCTTCACTTTTGGCCATTTTATTCCTGTTCTCACTATCTCCTCCCTCCCTACTTGTAGGAAAGAGACAAGAAGGAATAGGTGTAACATATTTGAGCTTCAAAAATCCATACCAGCACTAGATGGCAGCAAAGAGATACAGCAGAGCATTCTAATTCTTTGCTCCATCTGAGAAGTTTGCTTTGGGACCCAGAGAGATCTAGTTTTTACTTCTCCAGTTTGGTAGGAATAGACCACTCAAGTTGTGTTCAACAGTGAAGGTACATTCAGACCAGTAACAAACCTATAGCACTAATGTTTCCTTGCAATATCCTTCCCAGAATGCTGATGAATAGACACTTCGCTGTGTTAAGTTGCCAATGTATGAAATCTATTATTTTACTGGTATATCAAAATATATTTCTTTATGGTAAATACCAAAAATATAGAATGAAATCAAATATGATTTCCCTTGGTGAACAGCAAATACTGCTACCTTCGTCATTTCTTTGATTAGAAACAATACCAATTCACAGATATCTAAATAGGGGGTGTTGTGTCTTGTAGGGACCAATGCATTTTATAATTCTAACCATCTGCAAAATTGCTAATAATTGATAGGTATTTGATAATTACATACCGTACAGACCAAGCAAAGGGCATCCGATACTTCCCCAACTTGCTGCAAAACTGTTTGTTGGATTTTAATACTTTCAGGGCCCACTAAATAAAATCAAACAAGAGTTAATGAAGGATCACTTCAAACTATATTCAGAAGAATTTAACTTTCAACCATTGGTGACATTTTCAGTGATAAAGCATTATACTTTCATCATTGGAAAGGGTCTCCTAGGCCACCAAGCCACTTATAAACATGCAGAAAATCCAAAACTAGAGAGGCACAGCAGATGGCTAGATAATTTCAAACTGAGAACACTTCCTAATACTATCCACTGAGGGATCTTTAAACAATGGCAGACATACTTTATGATGAACTGCAATGTCTCACATATATCAATCTTTTCAAGTTAAAAAAAAAGTCATTTTTGACTAACACAAAGCACAAAGGCTCAGTGCTTAAGTTGCTGGCGTGAAAGCAGAAATAGTACATATGCAACAAATGTTGAAGTTTAGCAAGCACATTCAAAATATAAAATGATGTAACATAAACACAGAAAGAATAAAAGGTTGGTTAAATCCCACTTAGCTGTGATTTAAATACTGTTGCACATAGTATAGCTTTGAAAAGGGCATAATATTCTTGAAGACTTCCAGTGAGGGAGAAAACAACTAACCTCCTAGCCAATTGGTTCTATTATATTATAGGTAAAATTGCCTAACTACCACCTTTCTCGTTATAGTCAGATATTTACCACAGCTTATGTTGCTTATTTTTGGAAGCACTTTACTTCCACAATGACAGAACTCACTCTCTGATTGCAATGAGAACAGGCACAAACAGATTGCATAAACAACGAGAAATGCTTCCTGCTCCTATAGATTGCCAATTCTGTCTCCAGAGATGGTTTCTCTTGTCAATAGTTAATTTTACCCTTAGGATTTGAAAGCCATTTGTGTTTCCAATTACATTACCTTGTTAGAGTCTGGGTTTCTTATATAAGGTTCTGCACTGGTAGCAATATTTCCCATGAGGACCTTTTCAATTTTTGCCACCAAAACAATTTCGGAATGGGGGTTACTAATGGAGAAAATTCCCTGTGGGTAGAAAAAAATTCAGTAAGCCGCAATCTAGATACAACATACAAATTATTTTACTTAAAAGAATGTTCTATTATTCTGAAACACAAAGATGTCATCAACTCTAATTTGCTTTAAGCACCAAACTTCTCCTGCCTTTTTTCTAAGTAGTCTCTGATGAACCCTTTGATGAACAGGAGTAATTCTTCTGTATCTCTGTATTTGGTGCAACAACCATTAAAAAGATACAAAATTTCCAACTCCTTCTAGATTAGTTGGCTTCCACTGATGGATAATGGAGGTTTTGCTCCATTTTTAAAGGAGGAAACATGGCACAAGACAGAGCTAGATTAGGTTGTGAGAGAGGTGTGTATTCATCATTTGTGAGGAACCAATTGTGGGTTTCAAGGTATGCTGCTGCCTGGAGCATCCTGAATGCGTTTTGGTGAGCAACAAAAATTTTATCAGTCATTCTCTTGATTGGATATGTTGCTAACATATTTTATTAAGGAGTCGTCATTATTAAGGAGTTTGAAACCTGTGGCTGAAAGATGCATAGAAATTGAGAAGGGGGTTGCTGTTGGAACAGCAAATTTCTTAACTCTGAAAAGTTTTGGATAAGCAGCAGAAATCAGATAATGGGTGATTATACACCAAGAGCCAAGAAGAGGCCTCGATGAAAAACCTGATGACAAATATAACTTTTCTAATCATTTTAATTGCAGACTGTGAGGAGTTTTTATTCTGATTGCAGATAACGATAATCCCATATTTTGTCTTATGTCTGTATTTGGGGATGTTGAACTTGTGTGGGGATAGGTAAGCATTAAGAAATTTTGGGAAAAAATTATTTTCCAATCTGGTGTCCTCTGGGACTACTACCATTCCATGTGGGAATGCCGGAATTTGCTGTTCCAAAACAATCAGAAACCACAAATGGAGGGACGGAGTGCTTGTCACTACCCATCTACTGCTTTATAAATTCATCATTCAAATCCAAATATCCGTGCCATACAATTTGCTTTAGTGATAACTTTCTGTTGATGTTCACAAAGCAGATGCCTATGAACAAAAGAGAATTTAAGTACCTGTTTGGGATACTTCAGCCATTCTTCTGGGAATCCTTTGACCTGGGGTTCTTCATCTTTGTTGCCAGTTGTTTCAATAGTTCCATTTTCTGATGGTGATGATATCATTTGTCTAACAATAGTAGGATTCAGATCCACGTGGAAATCAGCAGAGAGCTTTCTGTTGTCCCTTAGGTCAAAAAGAGCCACATTCACAAAAAAGGGCTCAATCTGTAAACAAAAATATTTATTTATTTATTTATTTATTTATTAAATTGATTTTATGGCCACCCATCACACAAATATGTGTCTGGGTAGCTATCATCATATTAAAACTATACAGTTAATGACAACAACAATGTTAAATATATAAAAAGTAATTAAAAATAAAATGAAAACTGGAATATAGAAGGCTAACACAATCCCAAGTATGTCTACTTAGAAATCTCACTGAGTTTAATGGGTCTCCTACGCTGTTAATCATTCAAAAGATTTTTCTGCAAATAACATCATTTTTCTATTTTAAATTATTTTTTAATAAGCTATAGTTACCACTAGAGCTACAGTGACTACGTATAATACTATAGTACCTGAAGATGCTCAAATGTCAGGGTAAGGCATTCAGATAGCATATAGCCCCTTTGCTCCTTCATAAGGGTAAACAAACCAGGAAGTATTCAAATTGAGAAATTATGGTTATCAACCTCAGAATATGCTATTTTGTTCAAACTAGGGAAACAGATGTAAACTTTTAAGAAAACTACAAGTAAACTATCATTTAGAGTTGGCTTAATTTACTGACTTGCTACTAAGTTGGTAGGCCAGGTTCCCTAGTTTGGAAACTGAGATTTAAATAATTTTCATCATTTAATTCACACAAAGATAGGACTAAATGCATAGAGGAGATACTTGTTCATATCTTAGTATACCAAAATAAATTATGATCATCCAAGCCAGTACTACTGGTATATTTACCTTCCATTTTATACTATATTAATACTACCTACTTCAGTATATGTATATGTATATGTATATGTACAGTATATGTACAGCATACGTATATTATCCGTTCAATCATGTCCAATTCTCAGAGATTGCTTGGACATGTCCCTGCAGTTTCATTATATGCTTTACAGCTAAATAAAAGTGAAAAAAAACTATTTTCTTTTCTCAGCTTTCCCAACACACCATCCAGGTCTGCATTCCACTGTTTTTGCTTCACATTGTTTGGAATATTAGAAGAAAGCAATTACATTCTAGCTTTATTTTCTACCTTTATTTATTTATTCATTGTGTCCTAGCAAAACAGTATTGACTACTCTTTAAAATAGAGCTGCTGCCATCTGCCAATGAATTAAACCAATATATTGGCCGAAAGCAATGGAAGCTAAATTGTTCCGAATTTAAGCAGCTTCATCCATTATATTTTTTCTTTTGAATATAGTATTGACAAGTACTATATCTGGAAGCAGTACTTTGATTTTCCCTATTTTTTATTTGTAGCATTTACAACAAGTAGTTTCTAAGTCACATTTCTCCAACAGTTATCACTTTTTTTGTCATTTTAATATAAAATCTGGAAACTATTCTCTGGAAAAACATAGGCTGTTATTCTATATCCACTAAGATTAATGTTATTATATATTATAATATATATTGGAATAGCTTGACTTTTTGTTGCCCATTCCAAGGTCCCTTAGCAGAAAGACAACATGGATCTTTGCTTCTAAACTGCTTCTGGAAAACTCACAAAGACGACTTCCACTATTGCTCCCAGCAACTGATATTTAAGGCATGCTGTCCCTCCCTGGAGAAGCATAGATTTCTGGACCCTGCTTCAAACTTACATTGGTAACTGGATCATTTTCATTATCAGAAACACAAGCTTGAAGATTCAGACTGAGAGATTTGCATGTTATCATGATTTCCTTTGCCTCCTTTTCCTCAAAAGGTTTGAGCAATGGATCCATTTCTGTGAATTCCTTTCTTTGAGGGTTTGAGCTCTAGAATAAGACACTGAAATGATTAGCTATTTGAAATCAATATAACAAACATCTGTATGAAGATAGAAGAAAATAGATGGTTCTGGAATAGAGTTCTATGATCAGCAACCTACTGCAGTAAAGAGTAATTTCCTATCCTTGGAAACTAGTAGTACAGAATGACTTGAAGTGGAAGTATATGCAGGAAAAGCAGTTAAAATCACATGGCTGGTAATTAACTCACTATGCTAGTTGTTTTTAGTCAATCTTATCTGGCAATTAAGAGCAACTTTTTACTTACAGCAATGTCAGGGTCTAAGGAGAAAAGGTTTAGCCGATCCACATTCCGAGATTCTTGAACAGTTTCTTCTGTTTCTGTGAGGTACTGCAAAGATAAGAATTCTTTGATATACAGGCAATTATTGTAATATATATACATGTACACACAGAAAAAACTTCCCTTTTCACCCCTATGGATGATATGTGTCTTCTTCAACCTCAGGTCCTCTACCAAAGGCCTGGGAGTTTGAGGGTTCTACACAGTATCTTAGCTTATTCCTAGCACTGCACTCTTCTGGACAGAGAGCTCTGATGTTGTTCCTGGGATCTCTTGGAGCCACTCTCCCAGCTTGGGGGTCACAGCCCCAAGTGCTCCTACCACCACTGGGACCACTTTGGCCTTCACTTTCCACATCCTCTCTAATTCCTTCTTCAGGCCCTGGAACTTCTCCAGCTTCTCATACTCCTTCTTCTTGATGTTGCTGTCACTTGGCACTGCTACATCTGTCACCACCGCTGTCTTCTGGTCCTTGTCTATTACCATGATGTCTGATTGATTGGCCAGTACCTGCCTGTCTGTCTGGATCTGGAAGTCCCACAGGATCTTAGCCCTGTCATTCTCCATAATCTTCTGTGGAATCTCCCATCTGGACTTGGAAGGGTCTAGCCCATACACTGTGCAGATGTTCCTGTACACAATGTCAGCTACTTGGCTGTGCTGTTCAGTGAATGCTGTTCCTGCCTGCATCTTACACCCTGCCACTATGTGTTGGACTGTCTCTGAGGCCCCTCTGCACAGTCTGCACCTTGGGTCCTGCCTAGTGTGGTAGACCCCTGCTTCTATGGATCGGGTGCTTAGTGCCTGTTCTTGTGCTGCTATGATCAGTGCCTCAGTGCTGTCTTTTAGTATATACATATACATATACATACTGTATATATGCCTTTAAGTCAGTGTTGATTCCTGGAGACTGCCTGGAGAAGTCCCTGCAGTTTTCTTGGCAAGATTTTGAAAGTGGTTTGCCCTTGCCTGCTTCCTAGGGCTGACAGAACGTGACTGGCCCAAAGTCACCCAGCTGGCTTTGTGCCTTAGGCGGGATTAGACCTCATGGTCTCCCGTTTTCTAGTTTGATGTTTTAACCACTATATCAAACTGGCTCTCCAATAATTGTATTAGTTCAAATGATTTGATGTCATTTTTACTTCTAATATTTCACCCCTCAAGTGTGATGGTTTGTAAAAGTAAAGCACCATGGGACATCATCACAATAAAAAGATAGCTGCTTTTTTGTGTAACATAGTATGCTCTTAAATTCTAGTAGCTTGAAAGTGAAGTTCAGGTTTTTCATGTTGCATATCAATATTTATAATACAAAGATTTTCACCCTGTAATGATAGTAATTTCTTACCTTAGTAATATCTGGACGCAAATTACTCTCTGAAGAATCATTTTCCTCTTCAGGGCAGTCATAATTCACACATACGTCATCAGAATCTTAAATAAAAAATGAGTGAAGATTATTTGCTTCCAAATTTTTTAATGATGACCACTGTGATATCATTGCAGTGACATGATTCAACTGTGAAGTGTATGCTTATATAAATCTGTATAGAGATTACTGATTTTCTGTTCTGCAAGTATAGCATGACTTTGCAGGAAAAAGGACAATTCTACAAGCAGGTAGAGATCTACATAACCCCCCCCCCCCCAAATCATAATACAAACCATTTTAGTAAACCCATTTTACTGAAATCAGTGATCACAGGACTGTGATTCATATAAACCTCTTGAGCAATAAACTGTCTTTTTGGCTATCAAACTGGATCGAGCAAGAGATGTAACTTTTTGTGAAATTATGAGTCATATGAAAAGCAGGAGTTTCTTCCATTGTGTCTTACAGATAATTTTGAATCACAGGACAGGTTTCATTGCATATAGTCTCTTAAATCATTCAGAGTATGAAAGTTTTATGATTTCCTGACATAGTATGTATAATAAAAGAAGGTTAAACTAAAATGCAATCAAGAATAGCTGGCACCATGGGGATCTTTGTAGCTTAAAAATAAAAATATTTAACACTATGCATTGAACAATTAAACCCTTCTGGAATGGGATTCAAAGCTCTAGGAGATCTAAATACGTAACATTTCATGAGGTTTAAATGCTTAATTCTGTATTCTGAATGATAAAAAAAAACCACTTCTACTTACCAAACTTCAGATCACTGATGTCAGCACTTTTCCTCTCTTGAATGGGCCCTTCTGGATTTATCTGAAGGATTTTGTTGAGAGTAAAAATCCATTCATCCATATCCTGCTCATTTTCAGCTGCCAGCACAAAGTATGTCAAGCCATTCATTTTCAGCTCAAAGGCATGTTTCCGAAGCCTATTATTCTATTGGATCAAGAGAAGGGAAGGGAAGGGAAGAGAAGAGAAAGAACAATTGTTACAATAATAAAATGTGGCAAATTCCATATTAAATGATTAAATATTTTTATAACTTGGAAATACTAATGTGTTACTTAGGATAATTACCACTGCAATAAACAGTGGTAACAGGAAGACTTCTGAAGAGAAAGGACCCTTTGACAGAGGGACACTGAAGTCAACAGTGCTTTTTCCAAAGCCTTGTACAAACAGGACTGGAACTTGACCGACTTATACTAATAAGGCTGCAAAATGTGTTAATCATGGTATGTAAAGGATGCTTAAACATACTAACTGTACTTCTGTATAGTTCTCTGTTGCTTTCTTTTGTCTCTTTTCCACAAGGCCCGTGCCATTTATAGGGTCACTGTTTATCTAACTTTTCCTAGACATGTCCTTTTTTATGGATTTTAAATCTCTATCCCACCATATTTTTTTGATATTTTAAAAAACCAAAGATTCTGCTAGCTCCCTATTGGATAAAGCAATGTTTCTCAACTTGGCAACTTTAAGATGTGTGGACTTTGACTTCCAGAACAGTTGTGGATAAAGCAACCAGACACCTTTGTTAGCTGCTTGCCTTCCCACCTTGGAGAACTGGGGTGATGAGCTTCCTACCATCTGGAGATTGGGTTGTGATGTTGGAGATAATTTGTGTGGTGATGGTGGTGCTTGTAGGTGGTGCTTGCAACCCTAGAGTCTAGATTTTGGCTGGAGTTTATAGTGAGATGCCTCTGTAGCACTGAGGCCAAGAAAACGAAGCAATACCAAAGCCACTTATTCATGCATGCCACTTGACAGAGATGCCCACAGGGGGATACATGAGCATCCAGCTGGGCACTCTAACTGTACCGGGATACAATGGAAGAATTCTGCCCTGATTCCATTTGGGCACACCAAAATACCTTCACATTCATACAAATATGTACAAATTTAGATCAATAAGATACACTGAACACTTTATTTCCTAATTTTATTCTTTTTGTTTATTTCAATTTTGCTTGCAAAAGGATAACTATGCTATGAATAGAATATATCAATACATGTTCTGAGAGAAATTAATGGCTCCCTTCTGCTGGATGGAATGTGAAGACCATTTGTTTTCAGCGATCTCTCCTTATCCATGCATTCCGGGGATACTCCAAATCTGCTCCAGAAACTCTGGCGAATCTTTGGGGCAGATTTTTGTGGTGCAGGTGTTACAGTGGAAATGGGAGAACACCAAAAATTCTCTTCCTCTCCATTGCACAAATGCAAAAAAAATATTTGCATATGATAATAAGGGCTGTAAAAGAAGTTATTTATAAGGGATCCAGTGAAATCAGCAGACAGAGATTAATTAAGGCGTTGTAATATCAACAGTCATCTAAAATAGTAGCTCACTTTTCTATTTCCACAGATTTCCACTCTGTTGTTTTGCTTGGATTTGTTTGGATACATTTTTTTTCTATTTTCTTCTCTATCTTGACTAAATGCACACACACACACACAAACACAATGATTTAATTATACATATCTAACTTAAAACTATTTACTGTGGTTTGTGTGTCTGTGTATAAATACAATGGTTGTTGGTATATAGAGATGCATATTTCACTCCCAAATGTCTTCTTTCTGGAACATAAAAGAGAGTAACCCTACCATTAAGATTTCAGAATCCTGTACCCAAATAACTTAATCAAACAGTTTTTCTGACTGGGAAGGTATTTCTAAATGTAAACTACCAAAGTGAAAGTAGAATTGTAGTATCTGAATCTTTCCCACTCTTGCTTGGACTGGCTGTTATTTGACACTCTAAAGACACTTCATTAGTTTTAGGCATACCAAGCTATATTCGGAGAAGTGCTGAAATTACTGCATTTAGTCAAGATAAAGAAAATAGAAAAAAAATGTATCCAAACAAATCCACACAAAACAACAGAGTGGAAATCTGTGGAAATAGAAATGTGAGCTACTATTTTAGATGACTGTTGATATTACAATGCCTTAATTAATCTCTGTCTGCTGATTTCACTGGATCCCTTATAAACAACTTCTTTACAGCCCTTGTTATCGTATGCAAATAATTTTTTTTTCCCCAAAGCAAAAGCTCTAAAGAAGGAGCTCCTTTCTTTTAAATCTGTGCTTGGATTATTTCCCTTCATCTCATGTTATTCAGAAGGAACAAGAAAACATCATTAGGAGAAGACATCATTACACTTATATATCATGTTTATTTTAGAATTCAAGCTAGCATTCATCGATATCTCTATCTCTCACAATAGCAACCCTGTCAGGTAGGTTGGGCTGGGAGCCCTAATTCCAGAAGCTTTCTGGGGGAAAATGTGGCAATACTCAGAGCTGTATCTGAGTGACTATTAAATGTTAAAAGAGGAGAGAGATGCCAGATGGTAAGCACCTCTTATATCCCAGTTAATTTTTCAGAGTTCCTCATCAAAATTATTGTGGTGGCTGTTTCAGTTGAGCTTTTCTCTGAACGTTGAAAAAGCAACATATAAAAATTTAAAGGAAGAAAACTTTACTGAGCCGGTACATGCATGCTTACTGTGCATGTGTGCATATGGGTCCTTTAATTGCTACATTCCTTAGCTCCATATCTTGTTCTGATATCTGTATTTTCACTTCTGTATTGATTTAAATTGCATGAAATCTTGATGACAGAGAAATGCCTTCATTGTCTTGACCCAGTGCCTGAAGGCTGTTAGGGTCTGGACTGGATGAAACAGGCTGAAGCTGAATCCCAACAAGAGTTGCTGTTTGTCTCTCGAGATTCTCTGATAGTCACAGAGTTCTTGCTCTTGGATTGGCACTGCCCCTGAAAGAGCAGATCCTTGGTTTGAGAGCCTCCCAGACTCCCAACTATTGCTTCGCTGGCAGGCAGAGGCTTTGATTAGAGTGACCACATATATGAGCCATATTGTGCACATTCAATAGATCACGGTTCGCACCTGCTTCTTATTATACTGAACTGTCAAATATTTGCTAAAAATTGCTTTCAGTTTATCATGTTGGAAAGTCCCATGTAAAACTGTTCAATGTAAGACAGCTGCTGAGACACTTGGGAAACATTTTCAGCTGCTGCCAACTGAAAAGAGCAGCTGTATCCTATGTATTTCTTCCCCTAAACTGAATTAGCAGTACAGCATGGGAAAGGAAAACTGAACCATCAGTATTTTCTCACAAATAGTTCCAAAACTGGTATATTTCAAAATATTTCTATGGTATATATTTTTTCTACACTTGAAGAATAAAGGTGCTGTCCGTCTTTGAAGACAAGGGAAAATGTCTGCTCTTTGGAAAGTTCCTAAAGTGTCAGAAATATCAAGAGGTCCACCAATTTTTATTTTGGAGTGTCTTAAAGTGCTCTGTTCAGTTGGCTAAGATTGAATCTGTGCAATGTAGTTTCTCTCAGTCCTTTATTTTTCAAGTTCCATTTCAACTTCCGTTATCAGTTTCAGATTTTTCAAGAAGTGTGTTAAGATAAAGGATAGTATACAATTTTTTGTGATGTATTCACAAAAAGTCATAATCTATGCATTTATGTTAAGGCAGAATTTTATTATCATAGTTTACCTAATATATCAATTTTACCAGCAGTTTTTCCTAATAACAATGTATTTTGATGATTATTATTATTTTCTATCCTGCCTTTATTATTTTTATAAATAACTCAAGGCATCAAACGTTCCTAATATTCTTTCCTCCTCCTATTTTCCCCACAACAACAACCCTGTGAGGTGAGTTGGGCTGAGAGAGAGAGACTGGCCCAAGGTCACCCAGCTGCCTTTCATGACTAAGGCAGGACTAGAACTCACAGACTCCTAAGCCCGTTGCCTTAAGCACTAGACCAAACTGGCTGTTATCTTTATGACTGTATACCTTGTTCAGAAAAAAATCCCAATGTAAGCAGAAGACAAACAAACATAATGTTCCTGCTGTATAACCCCCACTTGTAATAGCTTTGAAAGTATCCCAAACTTGAAAAAAGTATGAGGAAAATAGTTCCCCAATTCTACTCTTGCTGGCAAAGTCATCATGTCATCACCTCCCTGCTGCAGCCTATGGTGTTGAAAAGGTAATTTTCAAAAGCATATTGCTTAACTATAGAAAAGTTGTTTGACCCAGGTGAAGAAAAACAGTAAAATGTTTCATGTATATGTATATACAGTATATATATGTAAATTTTATTAAAAGTTTTACAAAAACATAAAAACTAACAGAAAATAATGAGTGAAGCAAGCAAGCAAGCAAGCAAGCAAGCAAGTTTCCAATTTCCATTGCAACAAATATAAGTACAATTACAAAATTATCTCCTACTCTATCATTAAAAAAAAAAACCTCACTTTTTTCTATTCTATTTTTTTCTAATCTTCAGGACCACAAATCATAAATGCATTTTCCTGTTTGATGCAAAAAGTCTATAAGGGGTTTCCAGTCAGCCATAAATGTAGATACTTTTTTTTCCTCTGAAAAAACGGTAAGATGTTTCTCTCCCTCTCTCTCTTTTTTTTTGTATAAGTATTAGTTTTCAAAGTATAGCTAAAATACAAAAGAGAAAATACAGAAAAGCTGGAAAATAGAACTAAAGAAAAAAGAAAAAAAAACTATAAAAGAGTGAATAGACAGAAAGCAGAAACGGAAAGTGACTTCCAACTTTCTCCAATACAGATATAGATAAATTTACAAATATAATATCTTACCATTAGTTAAATCATAGTAACATTATTTATATCAAAACAAACCATTTAATCACTAAAACCCCAAATCAAAGAAAAAACAGTAAGGTGTTTCAATGAGCAAGAATGGAAGGAAGGAAAGTCATCCTCCATGGAGAACATGCATGGATTAGATATTCCAACTTTTTTGATCCTGCAGACATTTAATCTGTTCCTATTCAGGGAACTCAAGTCAGTTTTGCTGCATTTGGTTGAACAGGAGCCAAATTAAGAAAGAATGCTACCAGGGCAAAATCATGGATGGGGACGAATGACTCCTCTTCCCACTCTGAATTTTTCCCTATTTTATTTACATTTATTGCAATATTTATGGATTGATTATAGATAAATACAAATACATGGATAAAAAAATTCAATATAAAAAAACTTCACAAAATTAAGATAAAAACAAAATGTTATTTAAAATAGGTCAAAACAGTTTAAAAAATAATCATAGACTATCAAAGGCTGAAAAAAAAGTATCAGTGTTATTGTCTGTCTAAATCTGGTAGAGGAGTTTCATAGGATGCTGCTACAGAAAAGTGTCTGTTAACTTTAGCTGCAACCCTAGATTCAGCTAGGGAGCACTTGCAAAACATCAGAAGAACTTAAAACAATAAAGCCCATTACAATAAATGTAAGACAATTAAAATCAGCATATAAAATATACAAAGTATCTGTAAAAGGAACTATAAAGCATCCCACTGATATTTATTCTACTCCAAGCCTGCTGAATTTTTAAAGAAATGTTATTATCCTGACAGTAAAAATAAAATTAAATTTGTCAAGCTTATTGGAAGATTTATACTGTAAAAAAAAAAGTCTTTGCGAGTGCATGTGCAGGGAAGGGTTTCATCTTTGCCTCCCTGATTTCAAAGAATGAAGGGACTATAAAGAATGTCCAGTCTAATGACCTCATTGAATAGGAAAACCTATAGAGAAGCAAACACTTCACAGTAACTGAAAGGTGCCAATGCTTGGTCAGTGTATAAACAAACGCATAAATAGCATTCCAAAACATCAATCATATGCCATTAATATTATGTTTTCTATACTGTGCATTTTGTAGCATGTTTCATTTTTATGAAATTGTTCAAATTCAACAGCAGAATGCTACTGAACTTTTTTTTTTTCCAAAAAAGCATTTTCATATACTGCATCTTAAATGTAAAGTAGCAAGAATTCAGCATCTTTGAGGCACAGAAGATGTAATGCAAAAGCTTCTCATTTCCAAATATATAGCAAAATGGTTCCCTCTGTGGCTAAGTTAATGGACAATTTTTCAAATGCATTTTTAAAAAGAGAACTGAGCTTTTGACTTAGCTATTTCCCACATTTAATTTAAACTTCAACATTAGAACATGCAAGAAAAATGTCAGAAATACCACATCACATAGTTTGGAGCAGCTATCCCAGACTTGGACCAGATTATGTTAGAGATGGAATTACCCATCCCTAAAGCCACACACCAATTTGAGTGATTGCTCTTGGTCAAATTTTTATATAAGTTTTTGTTTTATTCTGGTTCTTCTGATAGTACAAGCAGATTAGCGATAAATACAGGTTCCTTCATGGACTGTAGAAGATTTTATTCCATATATTTAACAATAGAACTAAGTAAAATTTTGGGGGTATGATCTTTGAGTAATGCTAGGGGTGACACCCCAAGAAGTGGGCAAGACCTGGAGAAAAATCAGATAGTATCTGGACAAAAACCTAAATTTAATTTAATGTACATGTAATTAAAATTTGATCACATTAATTAAATATGATCAACGTATTTATTTAAAGATTTAATGAGAGACATAAAAGACACTTTCAACTTCTTTTAACCATAAAGGAAGCACAAAAACACTATCAGAAGATATTTGAAAGAAAGAATAAAGCATGCTGAAAACAAGACAGTAAAACTGAAACATCTTTCACTGGAGAAGAAAAATGGAAAAACTGAAGGATGGATTTTGTCAAGGTATTACTCTACAGGCTTTTAAAATGAAAGTTACCCAATGCTTAACAGGACAAAACAAACCTTTCTTAAGGGTAATAAATATAGAATTAAGTGATATACCACACTACCCTTTGAGATATGCTATAAGAATGGATTTCCACTCTCTTACTTCAAAGGATTTGAATCATTCTGGATAAAAACAATACCCTTGTCTGTTAGTGTTGGGTGATGTCAACCTCCATGACTCTAGATCTGGGAAAGCTCAGGAGTTCATGGCCACCATGGGAATTATGGGCATGTCCCTGGCTGGTTATCACTGGTATGACTTGCAGATTCTGTCTTTGCCTTGGAACATTGAACTCAGCCCTTTGCTGTGGTCTTTCATGGTTCAGATAGGAATGACTGCCACCTGGGATATGTGCAGGTGGACAGATTCAAATGGTCTGTCCCAGGTTTCTTATCCCAGGTTTCTTATGGATCCAGATGGATTTTGGCAGGCACTTGGGGAATTTTCCAAACATCCAGCATGCAGTTCTGTTGATTGCCTGATGACTGTTGGCAACAGGAGAGACAAAGTCACTCAAATTCATTAAAGTCTTGACTTTTCATGGGAGGAATCCATGGTGGTGACTGGGGTGACTTGCTAATTTATCTGGGACTCCTTTGAGCCTGTAGTTTTCAATGAAGTGCACACACTGGTCTTGAGCATCTTTTCTGCCACCTGTGGCCTACTTACACCTTTCCTGATTCTTGCATAGGGTGAGAGGGAGCATCATGGTGGCATCCAAGAGGTGGTCAATGCCTTGCTTTGGAAGGGGTGTTGCCTTGAAGAAGACTGCATCCTGAGGAGGCCCTCCTTGGATCTGGTCATAATTGACAACTATCAACCACCTTCCCTTTTTGCGCGGGTGGGGGTGGGGAAGCAGCTATAGAGTATCCTACAAGTTGACTTCTGATGTGGTATCATCAATATGCTGATGACACCTAATTGTACATTGCCACCCAGACCATCCCAGTGATGCTGTTGAAGTCTGGTCTTGGTGTTTTGAAGCTGTTGGGCCATGAATGGGGTAGAAAGATGCTGAGGTTGAATCCAAGCTTGCCAGAGTTGCTGTTCTTCATCACAATTATCTGACAGCTCCAATACTGACTCTCAGGCAAGCAGACCTGCCCCTGAGAGATCAGATATACAGTATAACATGGAGATCCTGCTGGACTCATGGCTGCTGATGAATGGGCAGGTGCAGCCCATGGCCTAGAGAGCCTTTGTTTAGCTTCAGCTGGAAAGCCAGTTGTGGGAGGATTTTGCAGTGGTAATTCATTCATCATCACACCTGATTGTGGTTGGACTATTGTAATGTACTCTACACAGGGCTGCCTTTAAAGACTAATTAGAAACTGCAGGTTGTACAAAATGCAGTGGCCTGCTTGTTGACATCAGGAACAGATTATGGAGTTACTATAGGCTCTGCACCAGTTGCCAGTACATTTCTGGGTGCAATTTAAAGTGTTGGTTGCTGGTTTTAATTTATAAAGCCTTAAATGGCTTGGCACAAAATACAGATTTATATTTGATTTATTGTGTACTGCTAAGGATCTTGTAACTGCAATGGTATAACAATTAATTAAATAAATAAATAATTTTAAAAGAATATGTAATGCTGTGCATTATTTGTGGAAGCTGAAAGAAAAAACACACACACATACATACAGACTTTGAACATACTGCCTTTTAGAGTCTTTTACAAAATTCCATCCTTTTCAGCAGCTAGAGTTATGATTAAAAAAGAAAACCTCGTTATTTTACCCTTGCTATAAATCAAAAGATCCTACTGAGCAGAAGAAGTAGAGCACTTTTATGAGCAAACTAGACAAAACCTGTACTACATCTTACGTGGTTGAAAGCTATGAATACATGTTATAACTAAGTTAGATACTGTAATGAGTCAGAGGCACTGTAGTGGAGCAGGAAATATTTACATCTTTTCCCTCCATTTGGCAAAGACAAATATCGTAGAGTTTTAAAATGCAAACATGAGCTGGAAAATCTCATTAGGCATGCCTTAAAATGCTATTTGGATAGCTTCTCCATGTAATTGAAATGAGAGATGGTTACACACACGGATCTCTGTGTGAACATCAGAACGATCTCAAATGTCTCTGACCCACTTGATCATCCTGAGCCATTTTACCTAAAATTCATCCACTTAAAGAAGCACATCAGGGATGATCAGAAGATTGTTTAGATCAGCTGGTAGAACTCACAACGTTTTACAGCAGAATAGCACAGATATTTGAAAAGCAGTCAAGTTTTATTCCCTAACAGGGAGCAACAGAAGAAACAAAACCTTAACTGTTGAAATAAAGAACGAGGAAAATAATGACGGAAGGTGTTTTTCCTCAAAAGCATCTCAGAACGCCATTTTAAGTTGCTTGTCTTTTTATGTCTCCAATACTGAAAACAGTTTTTCTTTCCCACAAAAATACATTTATTCTTTAAAATTAATTTCCAAGTCTTAATATTCAAAATCCAATATTCCAACATTTTCTGAGCCCTTAATCCATTTAAAACTTTCTATAGCCAAAACCTTGTCTTGCTTTTTGCTGTTTATTTTAAATTCTTAAAGGTTATAAAGACGCAACTTCAGTTTCTTATATTACAGATTAAAGGACTCATCCAGTGTTTCCAGCCTTGTCATTTTGAAGGTGTCTAACTTCTTTAAAGCAGCTAATAGGCAATTTCCAAAAGCAATTAGCAAAGGAAGTACAGTAGACTTTCAGTTAACCAGCACCCATGGGGATTGGTAGAAGCTGGATAAATGTATTCTGGTTTCTTGGTTGCTTGAGAGTTGCTATTAAAAATAGACAGGTTAAACCACTGAGCTGCTGAGCTTGCCGATCGGAAGGTTGGCGGTTCGAATCCGCGTGATGGGGTGAGCTCCCGTTACTAGTCCCAGCTCCTGCCAACCTAACAGTTCGAAAACATGCAAATGTGAGTAGATTAATAGGTACTGCTTTGGCAGGCAGGTAACGGCGTTCCGTTTAGTCATGCCGGCCACATGACCACGGAAGTGTCTGCAGACAAACGCCGGCTCTTCGGCTTTGAAACAGAGATGAGCACCGCCCCAAGAGTCGGACACAACTGGACTTAATGTCAAGGGAAACCTTTACCTTTACTAACTAATACTATATCCCATGGGTGTCCAACCTTTTGGCTTCCCTGGGCCACAATGAGTGAAGAGGAATTGTCTTGGGCCACACATAAAATATAGGCGGGATAAAAACTAACTAAGTAAATAAAAGCTGGGACTGTGCCTTTTTATCCACCCCCAGACCCCCCACCTTTTCCTGCCCCCCTCCCCTGCCAAACTCAGCAGCGTTCCCAAAAAATGCTTGAGCTCCTGCCTCTCGATGCATGGGACTGCAGCTCCCACCATCCAGATGCAGCCCCCTGCATGCCCCACAAGCCAAGCAGCAGGTAAAGGCCGACTCTCTCTGAGGATGGGTGTGCAGGGCAAGGTAGTGCAGCACAGCAGGCGCAGGCTTGAAGGGCCATTGCCACAGCTGTGCGCACTCCCTCCTGGCAGCCAGGGAGGGAAAGAGGGAGGGTGTGTGCTCTGCCTGCCCCACACCCGGGCCAGCCCCTCTCCGGCATGCCTTCCTTCCTCTTCCCTCCTCCGCTTGCTTGGTGGTGCCTTGTGAGCACAGGAGGAGGAGAAGGAGCAGCAGCAGCAGCAGCAGCAGCAGCAGCAGCAGCAGCAGCAGCAGCAGCAGCAATTCCCCACTGGGGGGAGAAGGCTCAGCCACCTGCTCTTCTTTCCCTCCCCTGCTCCCCCCGGGAAGCGGCTTGCTCTGCGTTCCGCTCTCTCTGCCTCTTGTTTTCGTGTTCCGCCTCTTCTACCTTCCCTCTTTTTTCCCCCTTTTCTTTTTTTAATCCCACTTTCGGGCCGCACTTGGCTCTCGCTCCCAGGCAGTGGTGGTGGGAACAATTCCAACAATAGGTGCT
Source organism: Candoia aspera (assembly GCF_035149785.1). Lineage (NCBI taxonomy): Eukaryota > Metazoa > Chordata > Lepidosauria > Squamata > Candoiidae > Candoia > Candoia aspera. The sequence continues at coordinate 31,990,824 of NC_086158.1, read as the reverse complement.
GGCAGTTCGAAAAAAATGCTGTTCAGGGCCGCATGAGACCTGTGGGCTGGACATACCTGATTTAAAATATTATTTCTTTGATTTTTCTGCCAGTTGCTTGAGAGTGCCGGTTGCTTGAGTTCCGGTTAACTGAGAGTCTGTACAAGCTTGGTGTCCTTTGAAAGGCTCCATTTGTGGCTGGAGCAAGTATGGAAAATTCCCTTGGCTCCCAGTTCTCCCTCCCTCCAGAGACCACTGCTTTGCAGTCTCCTCATAAGAAGCAGCTTTGTGGAGCACAGCTCGGGCAATCTCACATCCTCTCTTTGTCCAGAGAGGCTTGAAGGAGCTGATCTACTCATCTGCTGCCTATTCTTACCCACAAACGTCAGCTCTGCTTTTCACAGAGCCATCTTCAGTCTGCCATGCTTTCCCTGAATCAATAATATCAACTGTATTGTGTCTTTTTGGGAAAGACACAAAGAAAAAGATATGCAACAAAATCTATCCGAGAACAACATGAACAAGAAGTCAGACAAGAATTTGTCATTAGACATAAAAAAAGAAATTGGATGAAGCTTTAAAACTTAAGAAGGAAATAAAAATGACAGTCCCAGAGAGCAGTTGGAATAATTTCTTTTTGCTGGACTTACAAAAGAGGCTGTTTAAAGTATTGAAGAAATCCAAAACAAGGATCAACAATCATCTGAATGGATTAAAGAGCAAGACTGTTTTACGTAAAAAGAAGGGACACAAAGTTGGTTTATCTGATCAGGGTTAAATGGGACATGTTGTTATTTTAGTGGTTCTCTTTGGACTTGCTGACATCTAGAATGGAAAAATGTAGTGTATCGGATTTGCTTATAGTTAATATGGTGTTTAAGCTGAAGGGAATGCACAACAAACAGAGTGTCTGTTAACCTGTAAAGTTGTTATTATTTACTGTACAAATGCTTAAGTATCACACATGTACACACATACTCACTTGCCATGCTATGCCCTGGGCAGGGATTGGGGAAGACTGAAGAGCTCTATAGATTATAGTTACAGGCATGAATTGGAGGTTTTCCAGCAAAGACCTGTTCTGCTTCTCCTTTTATCCTTTGCTAGGAGCATCTGTCATACAGTCTTTCCCACATCACTTCAGCCTCTTTTTGACCTGTTAGGTTGCTGGGTGAAACATCATTTGCTGCTTGGCAATTAACTGTTAAATTTCTTATATCTGGTTGCCATTCTCTAGTCGTCTTGATGGACTGTTTCCCTGTGACCTGCTGCATGGCAGTTCTTCTCTTTGGTAGCTGGTATCCAGGCCTGACCTGCTGGTCTCTGTCTTCACCTTCCACTGCACTTCCACATTTTCCTCAGGTTCAAATTCTGTTCATCTATTTCTCCCAATATTTTATTTCTTGTTACTCTCTCTTTCACACACACACCCAAACACAGCACATACAAGCACACAGAATCCCTTTTATATAGGGAAAAATAATTATCCCATGTTATATCATATTTTCAGTGTAGCTTTCCTCCATTGCCAAACCTTCTCTTTTATTTGTTTGTTTAGAAAATGTATACCTTACATTGGATTAAAATGACCCTCAATGTGAGTCCCAACAAGTTCTATCAACATACAGAGACCGATACACAACCTTCACCATTCACATAAACCAACAGTTTATAATAACCTGTCTTCTGGATAGATTAGGATAGTTCTTTCAGTTCTGCAGTCCCAGGAAATCAACAATTAAGGATGAGTACTCTTTCTGACAAGGGAGAAGGCGAAACACCCTGAAACTGTACTTTTTCTGAGCAAAGATTTATTTCTCTCTATTACTCTATTTCTGGGAAGTAGTGAATTTGCAGAATATAACATTATTAAAAAATTCTTCCATGGGAAGTCTATCTAGCGGGTTCAGAATTAAGATCTTCCTGTTACAAATGTCTCAAATGTGTCAGTACTCTGTATATAATTGTATATACATTGAATATACCACTCATATAGTAGGTGGAATGTGAGCAAAAGTTTGTTGGCTTGTAAGTTAGTTTTAGGTTAAGTATTCTAGCTTGCATTGAATAATTTGACCATGCTTGGTCTAAAACTGGCTTTGGTTACACTTATGGTTTATTGGCAAAATGTACCCAGAACTTGACCTCCAGAAATGATTGTCTGCCCATTCTGGCCGCAAGGCAGCAGGGCAGTGATGTGTATAAGTCCTATAGTGGTAACCTAGTTAACACCTCTATCTAATTACAGTCTGTCTGTCTGTCTGTCTATCTAAGCTTCAGTTTACTAAAGCCATAATGGTCAGTGGAGTTCAATATTTATGAGTCAATTTATGACAGCTTTGGTGTATGGAAAACAGACATTTAGAATGTAAGAGGAATATACAGTAAAAGGCATGATTTTATGAAAGAAATGGGAAAAAAACCCCCATAGATTTGCTGGTCTGATCTTACGGAGTAGAATTAATGAACATGTGTATGAAAGTGATAGGGTAAGGTAATTATGAATAAAAATGCTAAGATACAGTATATATCAAACTTATGAATTGGTGTCCTTTTGATTGTGCTAGGTGAAACTGAATGCAAAAATTCAAAGGCTGCTGTGCTCTAGTAAATGGCGATAATGAAAGAAGATGAATCTTGGAATATATTGTGCAACATTCTGTATGAAGATAGTCTGGAAAAAAAGATTATTCTGTTAGGGACATGCATGGATAGGTGGAACGAGACAAAAATACAGAAAAATTATTGGGATATTTGGAGACTGCAAAATGAATGAGTATTGTGATTGATAAGTATTTGCTTAGAAAAAGATCTGGTTTTGGTATGTGGCTTAATTGTAAGTCTTTTCATTTATATATATGAAAAAATTAATTGAGATGCATGCTAGATTTGAGTTTTACAATGAAAGACTGGGAATTAGCATAGTGTGTACTGTAGGGGCACTAAGAGGTTCTGATTGTAACATACTGTATAACGTGTTTACAGAGGAAGGATATTTGTAAAGATTCTAGTCAGCAAGAGCAAAGAGCAGCTAAAATTTAAAATGGCAGAGAAAATGCAGAGGAAATAAAGACACACATAAGCATATCCACATTTTGAAAACTGCTGACTTACCTGCACCACCCCTGTACAGGAATCCAAAAAGATGCAGCCTTTGGGTTCCTTTGAGATCTTTTCATCTTTATAAAAGTTCATTATGTATGAGTTGTCTGACAACTGTGTCAGTTGAAAGTAGCGCTTTTTGAACGACTATGTGGAAACAAGAAACAGAATTGGCTGTACTGCAAATTGTTTGTGACAGATGTTTAATTCGTAGGAAATATTAAACGAAACACCACCAATAATCATGAAGAATACATTTTCAGTAGACAATGGGACTGGCCACTTTAATGTAATTTACAGTACAACCGTATACATGCTTATTCAGAAACCTCCACTGAATTCAGTACAGCTGATGCCTGGCTAAATGCTCATATTACTGCTTAAATATAATTTCATCGATTGCATTTTGGAGCTAAGCAACCAAGTGAAAATATAAATGAAAAATATTATAAGGAGGATTAAATCAGGGGACAGATATTAAACAATAAGAAGGAGTCTGGTATTAGGCTCCTTCTGATTTTTTGCCACCGTAGACTAACATCGCTCTCCCCTTACAACAGAGAATAGTAGTAATTTTCTTACCCGGACTGTAATGCTATTATTTACTGTGCTGTTAAAATTCCCTTTGTAAAGCCAGCCAGATTTGAAAACTCCAGTCCCTCCTCCTCCACCACCGCCTTTCGAAGATGAGTGAGAAGTTGTATCCTGATTGAAAGACATTAATATTCCATGACTTTGTTTCTGAGACAAAAACTCAGAATATGCTGCTCAGATGATTATAATTATGCACTTTCTAATAGCAATAACAATTCTCAGTACCTCTAGATATATAACTCTCTTTAAAAAGTGGTGATAACATAAATTTGTTTCCTTTTAAAAAAGAAAAAAATATTTGTTTATTCAACTAATTTATATAGCTGCCCATCTACCAGTGGAACTCTGGGTCAAGAACAGAAAAATAAAAACATGGGCAAAAATAAATTTTAAAAAGCCACATTGAAGCATTGTAACAAACACCTTATCAACATATCCTATGCACCCACACTGGGCTCCATTAACATCCTGGCCCCAGTGTCAGAGAAAAGCAGGTCTTTGTGGTAGGCCAACAGGTTTGATTCACTGAGGGCAGGTGCTGTAACAGAGAAGGCATGCTTCCTAGGCCTCACCATGTGACACTGCTGGTGATCTGGGTCATGCCTACTCTGACAGATCTAGTAGCACTTAGAGTTAATAAAGGGAAAGCAGATAGTCATATGCTTACTTCATCCTTGTCAACATCTTCATGATCAATTTCGAAAGAATGTGAAGGAAGTTTCTCTGGTCTATATCCATGCCTAAGGAAGAACATGTTTTTAGTCGTGCTGCTGAGGTGTATGCAAATAGGAGTTATACTTTCCTACAACCCACAGAACTATGGATATCATTGCTTACTTACACTAGTTAAAAATGTGGACTGAAACCCAACAATGCACAGCATATAATAGTTTAATTCCATAACAATACATAACAACATAAAAATAGAATCAGTCTACATGAGAAATGCTGGATGATCCTTCAATGGATGCTCCAGTCGCATCCTGTATTGGCTTTCCTGCATTGAGTGGGGGATGGGTCACATATCTTAGTGTGCATAAATAACACTAAAACACATAGAAGGACTACTTAAAATAAGTGAGAAAATCATGATCTGAATACATTTGAAGTAGACCCTCAATTGTTTCTAGGGACATGAACAGAAATGTTGAAAAATAAATTCTTAATTAGAATCCGAATGTACTTTACAGTGCTCCCTAGCCTATGCCCACTTCGGTGTAGGCTGTTTGGTGACTTTAAGTCCCTGAAAATGTAAGATCTAGTGCAATAGTTATTTACAGAATTGCAAACCTTTTAAACCTTTAACCCACAAAGCAAAGCAAAACCCACCACATTAATCAGAAAACATCAGTCTTCATTTATGCACTCTGGAACAGAAATGAAAACTTCCATCACTTTCCTAAAGATTCCCTTAAAATGGCTAGATGGGTCCATGGCTAATTCAATGAAGATAATTGAGATTACATGAACTGTCTTTCAGCTATGACACTGAAGACCTCTGTAAAATTGGGCCACCCGGGCCTGGAAGTACTGTCACAGGAAAATACATGGCTTAAAATTTCATTATCTAAGAGACCACCTTTTGCATGATGAACTTCTCATGATGAACTGTTAAGTTCTGCAGGAGAAACTCACTGAGGATTCCCTCACTGTCAGATTCCCATCTTTCTGGCACTGGAGAGAGGGTCTTCCAAGTTGCTTTCAGGCTATGGAATGCACTTAATTTGAGAATTGCATCGGGCCTCAACTCTCTTAGCCTTTAGAAAATCTGTTATACTGCATGTCTTCATCAGGCTTTTAACTGTTGATTGATTTTGTATTACTTTCATCCTGAGTTCATGCTGGGGTAGAAAGATGTTATCATAAATTGAACAAATAAATACTATTGTAATCTAGCCATTTTACAGATAGCTATCATAAAGATTCATAGGGAGAAGCTAAACAAGATTCTGCTTTTCTCACCTGGGAAAGTGATGTTGGCTGGGGAAGGGGCTGTCTTAATAGCAGCCAGAGATATTATGAATTCCAATTGAGATATTTGCTCAAATATTTAAAATGTGGCTTAACTTTCCAAAAGTACTGAAAAACTAAGCATAGGATGGATACTTTAGTACAACCTAACTCAGTAGGGAGTTAAGCTAGTTATTTTGAATTAGCTATGGAGTTTTTTTTCACCCTGTTCAGATCTAAGACTATACTTCGAAGAACATGTACTACAGAATAATTCCCACCGAAGTCATGTACCTTTAGTTAATTATTATACAAGTTGTGCTAAGTATCATGAATGTAACCTAAACCAATATATTTGGGGATCTCAGTTATGCATTTTTATTTTAGTAATGCAAATTAATGTGTAGTTTTAATCCATTGCTTGTAAAGGGGAAAATGATTCATGCTTTTTCTTCTTACATTTTGAAAGCATGGCACTATGAATTATGGTTGCTCTTTTTCATATTTCAGTGCTAATCCCTGATACCAAAAAGACTATTGCACAAGTATTTCTGAAATATGTTAGAAACCCTGAGTTTTGTTTAGCCTTAATTACAAGCAGCTTTAATTCTAAAAATCAAATGAACAGTTGTTTGATCCTTTTAAAAATACAGATTGTAAAATTTAAAAAAAAAATCCCAAGTCCGCTATTAATGGAAGTCCTGTGCTGGTTGCTAAACACATGACTGAGTCATAATATACTTCTCTGACATTTTACTTCTCAGTTTACAGGATAAAACATCATGCATGAATTGGGTCCTTAAAAGCTATGCCAGACTTTTTGCCTCCAAATGAGCCACATCATTTGCTTGCTTCCTCGTAAACATATTTTTAGAAAAGTAGAAGCTTCCTATCTATTAAAATATGCTTCTAAGCATAGCTGACTGCTCCAAATCTATATTTCTCTCTCTGTATTGGCTAACACAACTTGCCTCCAGAGATGGAAAAAATTGAATCATCCAAGTACAGTGCTTCAAATTTCAGTTATGCCAGCATCAGAATACAACTGCCAAATTCTAGATCATATTATCCTTGTTCAAAATTCAAGACAAGGTTCTGATTAATATTTTAAAAACTGAAAGTATTTGGTGCTCTCGTGGCTATGGTGGACCTAGGCCAATATTTTTTCCCAGGTGAAAAATAGCTTGTTTTTAGGAAGAGCCTTCATCTCCTAGATGAAACTTTTGTTTTAATAAGGAACTTATTAAAACAAAGAAACCTGTGGGCTGCTGCCGGATAATAGGATTCAGAATATGCTCTTATACACAATAGTTTACATAGCACTTTGGACGTAATTCAAAGGCTGCTTTGGAGCAGGGAACAAGAAAGTAGCACCTGTCTTGTTGTTTATTCGTTCAGTCGCTTCCGACTCTTCGTGACTTCATGGAGCAGCCCACGCCAGAGCTTCCTGTCGGTCGTCAACACCCTCAGCTCCCCCAGGGATGAGTCCGTCACCTCTAGAATATCATCCATTCATCTTGCCCTTGGTCGGCCCCTCTTCCTTTTGCCCTCCACTCTCCCTAGCATCAGCATCTTCTCCAGGGTGTCCTGTCTTCTCATTATGTGGCCAAAGTATTTCAGTTTTGCCTTTAATATCATTCCCTCAAGTGAGCAGTCTGGCTTTATTTCCTGGAGGATGGACTGGTTTGATCTTCTTGCAGTCCAAGGCACTCTCAGAATTTTCCTCCAACACCACAGTTCAAAAGCATCGATCTTCCTTCTCTCAGCCTTCCTTATGGTCCAGCTCTCGCAGCCATATGTTACTACGGGGAACACCATTGCTTTAACTATGCGGACCTTTGTTGTCAGTGTGATGTCTCTGGTCTTCACTATTTTATCGAGATTTGTCATTGCTCTTCTCCCAAGGATTAAATGTCTTCTGATTTCCTGACTGCAGTCAGCATCTGCAGTAATCTTCGCACCTAGAAATACAAAGTCTTTCACTGCTTCCACGTTTTCTCCCTCTATTTGCCAGTTATCAATCAAGCTGGTTGCCATAATCTTGGCTTTTTTGAGGTTTAGCTGCAAGCCAGCTTTTGCACTTTCTTCTTTCACCTTCATCATAAGGCTCCTCAGTTCCTCTTCGCTTTCAGCCATCAAAGTGGTATCATCTGCATATCTGAGATTGTTAATGTTTCTTCCAGCGATTTTGACCCCAGCCTTGGATTCCTCAAGCCCAGCATGTCGCATGATGTGTTCTGTGTACAAGTTGAATAGGTAGGGTGAGAGTATACAGCCCTGCCGTACTCCTTTCCCAATCTTAAACCAGTCCATTGTTCCGTGGTCTGTTCTTACCATTGCTACTTGGTCATTATACAGATTCTTCAGGAGGCATACTACAACTCTTTAAAACAGCTGCTATGTGGTCCTATTGCACTCCATAATTATGCACTTATTAGAAGACTAAGACATGATAGCTATAGCAGGAAATGTTTGCATATTGTGCCCCTAGATCAGTATTTCTCAACCTTTGCAACTTTAAGACACTGGCTGGGGAATTCTGGGAGTCAAAGTCCACATGTCTTAAAGTTGGCAAGGTTGAGAAACATTTCCTTAGATAATTTACCAGAGGCTGAAAGCAGGTGATCTGTGTGACCAAGACAATCATATTTAAGTACAATATTTTTAAATATAAAGTAAAATAGGAAAACAAAGTGTCTTACTGTGGTAAATGTCTAAAGTCTCCTGAATATTGTTCATATTTGTAGTCTACAATATGCCATTGGGAACTGTAATATTTACACGCCTAAAACAATAAAGAAGAAAATATTAGGTTCAGAAGGAAAATCAATTAGGTTCAGTAGGGGAAAAAAAATTGTGTGTGCATGTGAGACAAACATCTACATGTAGCCTTAATATGCAACTTTTGCCAATATAAGCATTTTCCCTGCAACTTTCTCTAGCAGAAGTATTTTGGTATGCAATTTATTGACCTAAGTACTGAATGGCAACATTAGGAAAAATAAAAACAATTCAGAAAGGCAATTCTGTTTCAATCCTGGGAAGGGCAAATTAGATTAGGTCACTGAAAAACACAAACTGAATTCTACCTATCCTTAAAAGAGGTTCTCCAGATAGAAGTTTTGATAAAACAAGCATAGAACCATTCATTGTTGTAATCCCTCATGCAGCTTTGTTTCCTGAAAAAAATGACTCCTAAACTTTTTATTTTTCTTGAATTTTCAGAAGCATATCCTCTTTGCTCTCCTAATATTCCTTATGGCAGAATTTACATTCCACTGAAAGCAATGATAACACTGCAGTTTTATTTATAATGTTTATTGTGTCATTAATACATTCAGTTATCTCTTAACTGTCACATTTTCTCCAAAATAAAAATTACTTAGTTCTATATCACCCCATAGCTCTTATGTTCCACAGTATGAATTGGTTTTTTGAGCCTCTTGAAATCTCTTTTCAGTGTATTGAAGCATCAATCAAATATAAGCCTGTAGCTCACTGAAAATCCCTAGAGCAGACTTGCTCACAATCAAGAAGAGCAGAGCTTCTGCGTCACACATTTTACATCTAACCGACATGAAGAATATAGTATGTTGATAATGACAGCCACTTCATTTGTCAACTTGCATTGAAAGAAGAAATTATTATGTTTTCTTTTGCAAACTATGCAAATAAATATGAATGAAAATCCATCAATAATTTAGTGGCAAAGAGACCAAATTGTGTGGTGTGCTAAATGAGTACACTGTTATCTAATCATACATGTGACTGGATCTAGTACAAACTGAGCTAAGTTCTAATTTAATCAAAGGCACAAAAACTTTAAATAACTTTGGATAAGTTGCAGTTCTTGGCTTTAGCTGCCCACCTATACCTCTTGTAAGGATTAACAAAATAAAAGTTGCAAGATTCAGTGCCTAATGAGGAGTAAAACATTCCAATATTTCTTTGCTGGTATTTCTTTTCTTCCTAAGTAAAGGAATGTGATTTGCATATGAGCAACTTCAATAAAATGCATCAGGACCAGCTCTTACAATGCTGATGAGCAGAACAAGAACACTTTTCTCTCTGTATTTTTTTGGCAAAAGTTTGGGTTACATAGCAAATGTACATTTGATTATCAGTAACACGTACACACCACAATCTGAGCCTGTGAGAAAGCTCATTCAGTGAGCTGGATCTGGAACAGAAAAGAACCCACATTTTATTCATTCCCTAGTAGGCGACAGACAAAAAGCACATTATTAAAGAAATAGGCATTTTTCCCCTCTCTCTCTTTTGCTGGTCATCATATATGAGACAATGACATAGTTATGCAATAGTAGGGGTCCATCATAGACTTAATTCTCAATTATATGCCTTGCTTGCTTGAGTATTTGTAAACAGATACAAAATTGGCACGTCCAACGTATCCGTTCTTACACATTAAGAGAAGGAGTTGCATTCATAGAACTTACACAGCTTGTATATGCAGAATAAAAAGAACATTCAGACACTAACTGGCTTGCTTAAACTTAAAAAGAATAATATGAAGAATTATATAGAGCTTGGACTGTGTTCTGCCATAGATGTGCACAAAATGTTTCAGGAGAGTGCCACAAATCCTAGAAATAGAAAGTGACAAATTGCTTATCCCACTTTGCACCTATCAACATTTATAAAATATAACAAAGTAAAGTTGAGGCCAGTCATCCTCCCAGACTTGGATGGAAAAGGCCCCTGGTTATGTTCTGAAATCCCCCTTGATATTATTATGGCATATATCAACCAGGAGATGTTGGGAGAAGAAAAAAGAAATCCTGCAGATAAATATTGGGAGCACATCTCAAGAATTAAGAATAAAACTGTTTCATATAAAAACAGCAGTTTTACTCCACAGATGTATTGGACTTAATTCCATAGACAAAATGGGGTCACCCTGGATGTCAAATTAGTCCAAGGTATCAGGTTAGGGATACAAAAGGAAAGGGATGTTGCAATGGCATATTTGGCTCTATTAATAGCACGTGTTCATATGTAACCAAAATAAGTGTGGCATTATTTGAATTGTTTTGCCTTGCTTTCCCTAAAGAGGTCCATATATCATTTATTTCCAAATATTTTCCTGCAACATAGGCACAGAACAGTAGCATACGTAGAACTCTTCAGGATCCAAAGAAAACCTCTCAGATGCCTCCTCCCCTGCTTGCCATTGAGAGAGCTCAGGTATCAAACTCCAACCCCATGTGAAAGAAAGGGCAAGCAGCAGAAAAGGAGGAAGGAGGTCAGTAGGGCTGTCAGATCTAGGCTGCAAAGATCAGGATGAAGACAAGTTGACAGCAAAGAATGAGAGATTTCTATACAGTATCTCCTACCTGCCATCTAGTAATTGTCTGATCTTTTTTTTTTCCAGATGTAGTAACCCTATCACATGACTACTTCTAGTCCTCCACAAGGCAGCTCTGTGCTCCATGCACATCTCCTTCACCTCCTCAGTCACTGTGATGTGTTTTTTCTCCACCTGACAAGAGGAGATTAGTGAGGGCGCTACTGTTTACTGAAGTGATGAAGTGGCTGATCTGGTGGTAGCAGCTAAGGAGGAGATGGTGTTAGAGCAGCAGCTCCGTCTTTACTTTCGCCTTCCTTTTGCTCTTTTTGTCTGCAACAGCTCCTACTGGGGTCTTATGCAACCAGTTCAGGGGCAAAGGGGTAGGCAAGGGCAGGTCATTGCACGTTCTTCAGAAAAGGTATATAATGAATTCATTATAAACAAGCAGAAAACAAATTCTTTAGCACAGAGCCCTACATATTTTTTTTTCTGAAATCAAGTCTTTGTTTCAATCTGCATAATTCACAAGTTAAACAAATGTAGTTGATGAGGAATGGAGGTCTTGATAGAAAGCTAATTAAGCAGCCAAGTTCCGGTTCAAATTCCAGATTTGAAGATGGCAAGAAAGATTAATTTCTAATATTCAAGATTCAAAGGATTTAAACTAATTCAATTTTTGAGATTTGAGTTAATAATAGAGTAACCATAGGTTATCATGGGGAAACATCAGAAAGTCTGCTGTTCCTTCATTTTTGGCAGAATTGGATGGAAATAATGGGGATCGTAAAGAACATTAACTCTCAAAAGTTTAAACTGGTTAACTTCAAGTATATCACTACAATAACTTTTCAGATATTCCCCCCTATACCTCAATTAAGGCAGAAAGAGAAGGGGTGAGGGAATTGCAGTACAGCAGCCTCCAAACTGTCCATCAACACAGATATATTGTGATGAACCAATACAAGAAGTGTCCTTCTCTACCTTAAAAATAATATATTTCAAAACCAATTTTAGAAGTAAGCTCTTACTAAATATCACAGAGTTCACTACTCTGACTTCTACTTTTCTAAGGTAACAGTTCACCGACAAGGTTAGCCTCTTCTGACCAGGAAACGTCATATGTTGTTTGTGCAATGCCATTTAATTTAATTTAATTTAAAAAGTGACTGAGAAGTGGATGTATTATCATTAGAATGCATACAATATACTACTATATAAATAATGTGTGACTAGTATACATAATAGTCTAACAGGAAGCACGCTATCTCAGATCCAAGCACGCAACAAAAAAGAATAATTCACTCAGTACAAGACAGAGATGGACAAGGAGACAAGGTGACAAGAAAGAAAACAGAGGTTTGCTCATTTGTTTTAATTTTGTGAATGGAATAGGGAGAACAGAAGTAATGAAAGAGGGGGTTGAAGAACTGCAGACTGATTGGATTCAAACAGGGACTACTTTACAGATCACACCAGTACATTGAATGTTAAGGAAAGATATGGATAAAAAAAGTATGCAGCACCCAGCCAAATTAGGTTGATGCTGAAAACCTAAGCAAGATCAGACCTGATCTGTATTTAGATGAGAGATCACTAAGGCCTCCTAGGGAAGTTGTAGAAACATCCCAGAAAAGTGCAATGCTAAGAAAACAGCAGAGACATTTCATGTAATGACCAGCACTTGAGTATGACTCAGAGTTAGAGGCTCACACAAGAACAGCAAACAAAAGCAACACAATGGATCTCTCTCTCTCCTCCCTTCCCACCCCCCATCCCCTGCCCAATAGTTTGTGGAGATATTACAACTTAATGGACAGCAACTCATGTCAATATCAGAGAGCTCATCATCCCACACTATATCTCACCCTTGTCCAGCCTTGTTCGAAACTCTGCAAAATCAGAAAGCACAGATCACAACACATGGACAGACTCAACCATAGTTTCAACTGGGAAACTATGAGCATCCTAAACCAAGCCAAATCCAAAAATGCCAGAGAATTCCTGGAAGCCTGGCACTCAGACAAAGCATCCATCAACAGCTACAGAGAGGTGAACAACATTTACACACCATTCAAAAGAGACAATAGAAAAGCCAAAAGACCAGTACACTCCCTTGCCAGCAATCAACACCCAGATATGCAAAAATCAACACTAGGATTATGTCATGTTCTCTTTCTAATGTCTGGTTAACATTGTAACGTTTCACATGTCATTCTCTGTTCCGTATCCCTTCACCCGGGGTTTTTCCATTCTTTCGCCCTCCCTTGTTTTGAGGGCTTGGAATGCATGTTTGGGTTTGCGCTCCTGTTCAAGGTTACTTTCCCAGGCGCGTCTAACGGCTTTCAGCACCTGGGAGGGGGAGCGTCCTGACGGGCGATGGGGCGGGACCGGCCCACAAGCAAGGCTTTTAAGTTTGTATTTGGCGCGCTTTTGCTCATTCTCAGCTTTCTCTGTATTTGCATACTATTCCTTTAATAAATCAGTTATCTTTAAGCCCGAGCTTGTGAGACTGAGTATTTGGGTTTAGGCAATCGTTACATAAAGCTGAGAATCATTCTATCCATTTTCCGCTAGCCCCATCCAATCATTGGATAAGAGGGAACGCTAGCGATGACAGAACCTCAACCTCAACTTCGCGCAAGTGAGGGAAGCGAAGAAGAGCGGGAGGCGGTCAAAAGCCGGCCAGTGCTAACTTCGAGAGCGCAAAGAGCAGCCCGTCGAGAGTTGCGAGATATCCAATTGGACGAGCTGCTGATATCCATGCAGGAGAGTCTCAGGAGTGAACATAGAACTGTCATGGAAAGAGCGCAGGGGAGGGGGTCTCCACAATTGACCTGGGAGCACGAAGTCCCCTTGTCACCGAGGGTGGTGGTAACCAACCAACCCTCGGAGGAGCCGGTCACTCCGGCCCGTATGAGGGCATTAGAAGATAAAATGGATTTAATTGTGACGATCCTCAAGGATCTACCCAAAGAGGATCTACCCGGAGAGGCAGAGCCCACCCCGGAGGATTGGGAGGAAGAGCCGTCACAGTACCCCAGGCATAGTACCATGGTGACCCGGGGGAGAAGCAAGACTCGATCAGCCCGTCAAGGGGGGGAGCGAGAGGCAAGACCTCCTAGGGATCGACCACCCATGGGGGCTCGGCGCACGCTGACATTAGCGGCACCGCCACAGCCAACTGAGCCGGCAAGATCCTTCCCACCATTTGGAGTGAAGTTCGATGGGGATCCCACCACGCTCTCCTTCTTTATTACTAATGCCAAGCACTACATAGAAGATTGGGGTCGAAATTTTCGGTCTGAACATGGCAAGGTCAATTTCATTGCTAACAAGCTGAGAGGAAAGGCAGCGGATTGGTATGTGCAACTATGCCAAGCTGAGGCAACTGAGCTAGAGGACTTCGATGACTTTTTGTGGGCACTTAAAGAGCATTTCGAAGACCCCTTAGCTCAAGAAACGGCCAAAAATGACCTGCGGAAACTTTACCAAGGGTCCCTCCCAGTTGCCAAATATGCGTTGGAGTTTAAAGCTTTGGCAGGAAAAGTGGAAGACTGGTCTGAGCCAACAATCATCGAATTGTTCAAGCAGGGGCTTGAACCCGAAATCCTTCGATGGGCTCTGGGTAGAGACGATCCTAAAACGCTATATGGGTGGATTCAGTTGGCGGGAAGCGCAGAAAATGCCCTACGAACCTATGCCCATACCAAAGAGCTTAGACAAACACGTCTCGCTAGAGGAGCGCGCACATCTGGACTTGCCAGCCGCCCTAAACCAAAAACCTGGGAAGAAGAGAGGGAGCAACGGTTCTCCAAGGGTCAGTGCCTCAGATGTGGGAAAGAAGGACATCGAGCCACTTCGTGCCCAAGACGCCGTCCAGAGGAACGACAGACGAAACCCACGGTAAAGACGCCTGCTCCTGCTCCACCACGAAAACTGAAGGCAGCCCTCGCGGAACTGGACCCCCCAGACCTTCCCTTCGGTGAAGAGGAGGAAGAGTTGCAATTCGAGCAGCCGGCGGGAAAAGCCTACCACCTGCCCTGAAGGGCGCCCTAGGGCAGGTGGAAGAAACCGGGCGTAACCATGATTCGGTGAGTGGAAACTTCCCCACACTGACTGTTAAAGTTAAACTAAGCTCAAAAACCAAAACGGTGGAAGTGTGGGCCATGCTAGACTCGGGTTGCTCCCGTTCCCTGATGCACCCTGATGTCGTAGCGGCTCTGGAACTGCCCACGTTCCCTTTGCCAAGACCCATGATTTTCACCCAATTGGATGGAACTATGGCGGGTGGGAAAGCAGTCAATCTTTCCACGGGACTGGTCGCCTTGCAGATGGGCTCCCATCAGGAAAAGCTGCCATTTGTGGTAGCTCCAGTGGGGGGTCCTCTGGTAATATTGGGGATGCCTTGGTTTGTGAAGCAAAACCCTTTTATCAACTGGCTGCATAGAACTGTGACGTTTGCAGATGGATTTTACAAAGTACCCGAAAAGGACCTACTGGAGGACATGGAGGGTGGAGGGGTAGCGTATACCACTGTGCAAACGCTTCAACCTCTTGAGGGGCTACCCAATCAGTACCAAGATTTTGCTGAAGTATTTGGGGAAAAGGAAGCAGATCGCTTGCCACCCCACCGAAAAACGGACTGTGCCATTGAGTTTTTACCAAATGTAAAATTGCCTCACCCAAAAATATACCCCATGTCTCCCAAAGAGCTTACCACGCTAAGGGAGTTCATTGACAAAAATCTGGCTAGAGGTTTCATTGAGCCGGCAAATTCCCCGGTAGGAGCGCCTGTCCTATTCAGGCCAAAAAAGGATGGGTCATTAAGGCTTTGTACCGATTTCCGCGGCCTCAATGCGGTCTCAATATTAAATAAATATCCTTTGCCCCTGATCAAAGATATGTTATCACATCTGGCCAGAGGCAAAATTTTTTCAAAACTGGATTTGAGAGAAGCCTACTTTCGCATTCGCATAAGGGAAGGGGATGAGTGGAAGACAGCGTTCAACTGTCCTCTTGGGGCTTTCCAATATAAAGTCTTACCATTCGGGTTATCTGGGGCACCTGGGGTTTTTATGCAACTAATCAATGAGGTCTTGCATGACCACCTATTTAAGGGGGTACTGGTATATTTGGATGATGTATTAATTTATACTGAAACCATGTCAGAACATATCCACCTGGTGCGTCAGGTACTAGCTAAATTGCAAAAAGCACAGCTGTATGCAAAACTGTCAAAATGTGCCTTTCATCAGTCGCAAATTGATTACCTAGGGTACCGCATTTCAGCTCAGGGCATTGAAATGGACCCTGCAAAAGTAGAAGCCATCGTGGCATGGGAACCTCCCCGTACCAGGAGACAATTACAGAGTTTCCTTGGATTCTCTAATTTCTATCGAACATTCGCCCAAAATTTTGCAGAAATCGCCCTCCCCCTTACTGAACTGTTAAAAACTAAAGGACAGGGGGATACGCGACGTTCAAAGAACCCAGGCGCGCTCCTTAAATGGACTCCCGCCTGTCAGCAAGCGTTTGAAGCGCTCAAACAAATCTTTACCACAGAACCGATTTTACAGCATCCAAACCCCTCTAAACCCTTCGTGGTACAAGTCGATGCTTCTGATTTTTCCATAGGAGCAATTCTATTACAAGCTGACCAATCTGGCGCTTTAAAACCCTGTGCCTACCTCTCTCGCAAATTCACGGAAACAGAGAGAAGATGGCATGTTTGGGAAAAGGAGGCTTTTGCTGTAAAAACAGCGTTAGAGACATGGCGACACCTATTGGAAGGCACTTCAAACCCTTTTGAAGTCTGGACTGACCATAAAAATCTGGAAGCTTTAAGCACCAGTCGGAAACTCAGTCCCAAACAGCTCCGCTGGGCTGAGTTTTTCAACCGCTTTGACTTCACCCTTAAATTCATACCAGGCAAGAAAAATTTCTTAGCTGATGCACTCTCGCGCAGACCCCAAGATGCTGGCCCGGGGCCAACGGTCCAAGGCACCGTCTGGACCGACAAACAATTAGGTTTGGCAGCGGTGACTCGCAGCCAGACCCGAGCGCAATCAACTCCGCCTCCAGCCGCTCCGCCTTCCAGCCGCCCGCCTCCCTTGTCAATTACCTCCGATTTGCAACAACAGTTGCTCTCCCACCTTAAAACAGATACTTGGTTGCAAGCCAATCGCCACATGTTAACTTTCACCGATGATCTTGCCTGGCGCAACGATCGTCTCTATGTACCCGAACCAATGCGAAAAACCATACTCCAGCGCTGCCACGATGACAAGCTAGCTGGACATTTCGGCTACGTGAAAACTTTGCACCTCGTTCGCCGCCAATTCTGGTGGCCAACTTTACTCAAAGACTTAAAGGAATATGTCACTGCGTGCCCTGTATGTGCGGCGATAAAGCGCAAACCGGGCAAGCCCCAGGGTCTCCTTCAACCCGTGGCCACTCCATCTGTCCCTTGGCAGGATATCTCTATGGATTTTATCGTTGATCTACCCCCTAGTCAACGAAAAACTGTCATTTGGGTCGTCAAAGACTTTTTCTCCAAACAAGCCCATTTTATCCCATGCGCTTCTATCCCCACCGCACAACAGTTGGCACGCCTCTTCCTCATCCACGTGTACCGCCTCCACGGTATCCCCGCCCGTTTGGTGAGTGACAGAGGCACACAATTTACGTCACAATTTTGGCGGGCATTTTTGAAACTTTTGGGTACCAAACAATCGCTTTCTACCGCCTGGCATCCGGAAACGGACGGATCTACAGAGGCGGTTAATTCTACATTGGAACAATACCTCAGAGCTTTTGTTAACTACCAGCAAGACAACTGGGTCGATTTACTCCCATTTGCTGAGGTCGCTTACAACAATTCCATTCATCAAACCACTGGTCAAGTTCCCTTTAAAACAGTTTTTGGACGTGAATTTGTTCCGATTCCTGAACTTCCTCATCCTCAACCGCTCCCAGCCACCCTTGCTGGCTGGGCAGACTCTCTCAAAGACTCATGGTCTCATATTCTACTCGCTCTCCACCATGCCCAGGCTACCTATAAACGCCATGCCGATGCAAAGCGTTCCCCAGAACCATCTTTTGCGGTCGGAGATAAAGTCTACTTGTCAACTAAGTTTATCAAGTCCCCACAACCCTCTAAAAAACTTGGTCCTAAATTTGTCGGTCCTTTTTCAATTGTTGCTCAGCTCAACCCTGTTACGTTTAAACTTGATTTACCTCACAACCTTAAACGTTTACATCCTGTTTTCCATTGTAGCTTACTCAAACCCTACCTGTCGTCGGACCGTTGGCATCCACAACCCACTCCTCCGCCTCCCCTCATGATTGACAACCAGCAACACTTCGAGGTGACATCTATCCTCGATTCCAGACGCCTCCGCTCCACTCTACAATACCTCGTCCGCTGGAAACATTTCCCTCATCCTGAATGGGTTGCTGCTCCAGACGTACATTCTCCTCGTCTCGTAGCCCAATTTCACTCTGCCTATCCTGACAAACCGGCTCCCTAATTTTTTTGGGGGGGGGCAATATGTCATGTTCTCTTTCTAATGTCTGGTTAACATTGTAACGTTTCACATGTCATTCTCTGTTCCGTATCCCTTCACCCGGGGTTTTTCCATTCTTTCGCCCTCCCTTGTTTTGAGGGCTTGGAATGCATGTTTGGGTTTGCGCTCCTGTTCAAGGTTACTTTCCCAGGCGCGTCTAACGGCTTTCAGCACCTGGGAGGGGGAGCGTCCTGACGGGCGATGGGGCGGGACCGGCCCACAAGCAAGGCTTTTAAGTTTGTATTTGGCGCGCTTTTGCTCATTCTCAGCTTTCTCTGTATTTGCATACTATTCCTTTAATAAATCAGTTATCTTTAAGCCCGAGCTTGTGAGACTGAGTATTTGGGTTTAGGCAATCGTTACAGATTAACACCAGATGAACCATCAAACAGCACAATACACCCTAATCAAGGAACTATTAACTCAGGCAATCAACCAAGCAGCAAACAACAGCCCAATCAAAGAACTCCCAAGGACAGAACAACACCCCCACCAACACAAGCAGGGCAAGCCACGGTATATAAACTGAGAGCAAGGCCCACTCCCTCTTTGCACTGAAGATGTTGCCTAGTCTGGCAATGAAACGTCTGCAAGAAAACGAGGCTCAGAGAGCACCAAGGACTCCAAAGCGCAGATCTCTTTGAAGCCCTTGGAAGGCACTTAATTCTACCTGACATTCAGTTTGATTATTCAGTTTAAAAGAGTCATTTGATCAATTCTCCACTTTGAAGTTATGCATAGTGATACTATATAGTATTTTGTATTCATACAGTTATTTTTCAAAAATCATAAACTTATTTTAAAATAAATCTCAATTCAGTTTGAGATCACCTGGAATCTGAGTGAGGGGACTACAACCTGAATACCAAACATACAAAATCTTGTTCATTCTTTTCTTCCAGAGACTGCAGGACAAGCTGGCCCTACTTGGTGCAGAATGTTTGATAGGAAAAGTTAAGACTAGTTCTATTATAAATAGAAGTGGAATTCTATTTAAGAAATAGAGGGAGAAAAACCAAAGAAATGTAGGATTTTCCTTTTAATCCATTCAATCATGTCTGATTCTTGGAGACTGCCTGGACAGGTCCCTGCAGTTTTCTTGGCAGATTTTTCAAAGTGGTTTGCCACTTCCTAGGGCTGTGGCTGGTGCTTCCAGAGGTTGTGACCAGCCCAAGGTCACCCAGCTGGCTTTGTGCCTAAGGTGGGACTAGAACTCATGGTCTCCTGGTTTCTAGCCTGGTGCCTTAAACACTATACCAAACTGGCTCTCAATAGGAAATATTAAATATTATAGGAAATAAAAATAAAAATAAAATAAGAAAATATAGCTACTTGTGGGATGCTACATGACACACACCGCCTCAGGTACAAAGATCAATGGAATCTTTTAATATTAGAAGAACCTTATATGAACAATGATGAAACGCAGAATATCCTCATTCTGAACCTTGGCAATAATGGCAACCATATGAAAGGAAAGAAAAACCTAGTTATTATTAATACTTGGTGCTGATGCATAGCTTTCTGGATATATACACACACACTCTCACACACACTTGGAGATGGACAGTGGAACATATGCCTTACAGTTTAAGAAGACAATTTAAATTCTATATCCTGACACAATTCCATTAACCAAATTCCCACTGAAATCATAATTCTATCTTCTTGCATTTCCCATTGCATGCCTCTCACACTTCTTTTGGCTATGTGGAAGGGTTCAGTTTTGCTATAACCTTGCCAGTTTGCAATATTTTCCAGATAAAAATGTGTCCACTTCTACTCTGAAATGAATTTCCGCTCTAAGACAGTGAAGCCAGAACTGGCCTTGCTACTGTGCTGAGCATCAGTTTTTGAAGTTTTCAAGGTCCTGCTCATTTCTCTGAAGATCACAACTAGAAACAGGATACTTTGTCACAGTCAGCCCTTGCTAACTCAGGAAAACAGCTAAACCAAGAAAACAGCTTTCATAAATGTACAAAAGTCATGAAGGGTGAAGCTCTTTCTATTCAAGTCTTACTTGGGGGCATTAATTACAAAATTCTGTTCATAGAGAGATTGCTCAATAGATTTAAATCAGATTACTGTTTTGAGATATGCACATTATTAAAATGTTCTCTGCTTCAAAGAGAGAAAAAGCAGGAGGCAATATATTGCCTATTAACTTCTTAAACATGCCATGGCCTGTGAATGATACATGTAATGGTAATGGTCTACCTTAAGGTTCTCCAAAGTGGTCAATATCAACCCCCAAGGGTTGATGGGACTATCCGTTGTTGTTGTTGTTGTTCACAGTACTATTAGTTAAAATAGTATTTATTAAATTATTTTCATATAAATTAATGTTTGAACAATCTGAAACTTCATGAAAGGGACAATGAGTTGAAGAGTTTGGTGACCCCTGGTCTAGCTCAACAGTAAGCATGGTAGAGTTACTTCTCTTAAACCCATCAATTTATCTCAGTTACTCTCCTGTATAGAAATAGAGATTACATCTATGACATACTGTGGCAGTTCCAGGAAAAGTGACAGCCATAAGGATACTATGGCAATGTATGGAGTAAAGCTGCTTGGTCACCAGCCCCATCCTTAAGGCAAGTTCCTATGCCTGGAGCCATTTTCTGCTGTACAGTTGCATACAGAGACAATGTGTCCTTGTCTTCCCATTAGGGATATTATGATTGGACTAAAATGCAACTATAAAGAAGAAAGACAGTTTCCAAGCTAGGATTTGAAGCTAATAGGCACTGAGCTTGCACTAACATATTAGCTGGCATTAGCTAGAGATGTGCAAATTCTTCCAAACAACATTTCACAATGTGTGGGACTATATACAAGGCACCTCTTTTCAAATCACAAGAGCAGCTGTCTGTTTCCAGATGGGTGCAACAATTTTGGAAGAGACTGTGTCTATTCAGTCATGTACACACAACCACTGCATGAACATACATGTAGATACAGCCAGGAAGATCATTTTAGGTAGCTGCAGAGTTCTGGGAAAAGATGTAGCCACTTTCATTATCTGAAGAAAGAATGCTTTGTTACGTCTGCTGCAAAACACCCCTTTCAAAGGATTTATATATTGGCTTTCTCAGCTTGGTCTAATAAATGTTGACCATAAAAGTACCAGAGTAAGGCATCAGGAGAAAAAAGTTACAGATTAAGAATACCAATTAAAAATACCAATTAGTACAAAAATAAAATACCACATGAATTGAAAATCTGCATTACAAGGGCATTGTTTGTGTGATGGTCCTGGTCCTTTAGTTATTAACTCAGAGACTTTTACTACAAGCTATCATAGGATATGAAAAAGCTCTTTATTAATACAAGTGATCAGTTCCAAACTAAAGATCAGACTGGATAAAAGCCCATGCAAATTGACATACAATCACCCCTTCATATCAGCCCCTCCCTCCAGCTGCTCCCTTTCTCACAGTTCCAATCCCCCTGTTGTAAATACTTCACTCAGCAATTCGATAGCACTGGCCAAAGTGACCTTGGAGTCATGCCGTTTGACTCAACAATCCCAATCAACATTCCTAACAGCCCTGCAAGCAACAGTTCTAATCAACATTCCTAATGGCCCTGCAAGCATGCAAACTAATTATTACAAAACAAGTATGCCAACTACTTACTACAAAACCCATCTTATATGCTGGCAGGATGTCACATTCTGACAATTTGCTTGCATGAATTAATATCATTATTTCTAAAAGAAAGCAAAAACTGAAGAGTACATAGCTCAAACAGCAAAGCAATCAAAACAGGAAGTGGGAGCACAACAAAGCTGGAGCGATATATATCTTTATTTTTATCTCTTGATTTGGAACAGTAAAATATTCTCATTGGTGGCCATTCTTTATTTTCAATTGACGATAAAACTATAAATTTAACTCTTAAATTTATGATTAATTTAAACAGATGTTATAATTCAAGTATAAATGTGATTGTCCTTTATACTTAAGAAAACCTCCTCTGTCTCCTGGAGACTCCATTTATGCTTTTATCACAATAAGATTCAGTAGGTTTGAAGATAATTGCTCCATGAAAACTACTCCACAGTCTTAAAGATACAGTGGTTGTGTATGTACATAAACATATCAGCGTTCAGAAAAGAATGGAGGACTGCATTATGGAAGTTTGCCCTGGGAGTCCACATAGCAAGGAAGCATGCCACTCTGCCATAACAATCTCTCAAGAATGCCCCATGTGCTGTCTGATGTTAATTATTTATTAGATTTTATATTGCTATATTTTAGCAGTATAAAAAACAAATTGTTGCAAGGGTAATTATCACAGAGACTGCAAAACATTGCCAGGAAAAAAAAATCAGAACTAGAATAAGACAATGATTCAGAATTTAGTCTTTTTAATTTGTCTTGCAATTTTCAAGTTCCTTTTCCCATATGGTATAGCACAGGAACTAAAAGATATGCAGAAGCTTTCAAGATTCAATTTCAATTTCAGTTAATAATGGCTCAAGTGAAAACTTTGTTCACTAAGAAGTCAAAGCCCATGTCTCTTAAACTAATGCAGCTTTTACACAATCTTCATTGCAGGGCTGAAAAACCAGCAAATAAAAATAGCTAATTTTAATCTATCTGGGCTTCTAGTCAGATAATATATTATTTCCCATTGCAGATAATGTCAACTTATAATGTATAAATTTATTAAACTTACACACTGCTCTTCATAACAAATCATACAGTGACTTTCAACATCATGAAAAAATACAGCATAAAAACGAGCTTTATTTCTGATGACTTCCTGGTCACATCCATGCAATTTCTAGGCAACAATATGGAAGTGGTTCTCCTTTCTGCTCAAACTTACAGCTCTGAGATTTCCCGATGATCTTCTGTCCAAAGACAAACCATATGCTAACGATCCAAGTAACTAAGCAAGTCCAATTTTGCTTAGATTTCTGAGATCAATCAAGAACCGCTAGATGCTGACACATGCATGTGTCAAATGTACATCTAGGAAGAACTACAGAATGATTGCCAAGTAACAGATTCAATATAGCTTTAATTTCTGAGGCTAGAAAGCAATACTCAGGAAAGAGAACAATTGGTCATGATGTTGAAAGTTGCAACACTATCATTTTTAAAAAACAAATCTCCTGCAAAAACTGCATATTCAAGGTTAAGGAGAGCGGAGAATGATAATTGTACCTCTTTAACAAATAAATATTCTGCCTTTTGTTCTGCATCTTCAGAAACTGATGAGTAAAGTGTTCTTATTTCCCAGGGAATTGTGGCTATCTAATGGGGAAAAAAGTGGACAAAGAGAGAATAAAAGTTCACATCTGAGCACCTTAAAAAGAATTACACATAACATAGGCAGTCAAATAAAGTATTTAAGGGCTGAGTTCACCTTAATGATTACCGCATCATGCTTGCTTAGGCAGCACATATACTAAATCTTAATGATTACAGCATCATGAGATAGCTTACATGGGAATTTGCATGCAAAGTATATTGTCAACCATCACAGATCAATCATGTATGAATTTTCAACTTATTTTCATGAGTGTTCTATGGGCAAAAGGGTGGGATATACATTGAAATAATGCATAACAGATAATTCTGCATTTATTTTCTGTTAGGATATTATTTAAAACCATGAATGAGTTTGCAATACACAAAGTGCCCTTCACTGATAGAGAAAAATGTGGAAAAATGTACTGAAAAAGCCGAGTAGTGTGCATCCAGTTTTGGGAGGTGCACCACCTCAAATAAACCTTGAGAAAGTCAAAAAACAATAAGAACTATAGTAACGCATAGATACCTGTGTGAACAAACCCAAAATCTCATGTGCAGAGACAAATATTTTTCTTTCTCCTGGTAGAAAAGCCTTTTTAGAAACAATCTAACAAAATCTGACCTTTTACTAATTTACATTACCTAGTGAAATATATAGTGCCCACATTATTATAGTAAATTGCTTTGAGATGAAAAATGACAAGATACGAATATTTTAACGAAGTTAATATTTGAGAGATTTTAAAACCATTCAGCATTCTCGCTTGCATATAAGAGGGCTTTGGTAACATTGATTCCATTTCATTCCTGGTTATAAACCTAGCCTAGCCTCCAGAACAGCTATTATCTTTCTGAACAGCTACTATTCAGAGATGGGTAACTTTTATCAGAAGCAACACGACTAGGCTAAATTTTTGCTTCAGTTTTTGACAGAGCAAATAAGATGGGTTAATAGCCCTCCAACCTCCTATTAGCTTAGCTGGAAAATGAAGCTTTCTTTTCAATTGTCATGACAACAGTTGACGTGCCAGTTTAACATAAATTTCATGGGAAACTAATTTCAATAACCCTGGAAGCAACTGTTTTTTACTTCCTGCTGAAGATATATCTGCAATGGAATTGCTATAAATACATTTCTTTACACATATACAGTATATCAATTTTAAATTGTGATACAGAAGCACTTACTACTTATTCATAGTAACAGTAAAATAGGTACATTTCGCCTGTTTGTAGCGAGATTGATACAGTTAGGAGGCAGAACCACAACCCATTTTCATAATGATAAGTTTTATATAAATTGGGATTTACATACATATGTTATGCAAATATCTCCAATCCCGTCTACCCATACAATCTGAAAGAGATTGTTATTATAATCTTCAGGAAGGCAAGATGGATATGTTATTGACTATAAAGGTTTGGATCTGCTGGGGAAATGCCAGCAGATTTGAGAAGTTGAGAAAGCTTTGGTTGAGAAAGCTGGGGGGGAAACTGGAAAACCTTTATAATTTCAGAGTTTTGCAGCATCTGATATAAGAAGGTGAATTACATATTTTCCTCCCTGTCCTGTTTATTTCCTGATGCATCACTCTAATTTCATTTTTGTTTTACGAAACCAATGGCATTCAACTAAGTTTAATGTATCTATATTAAATGTACAAGGGACAGACAAGAGATTATTGGAACCAAAGGTTTGTCTGCTTCACTAAATGCAAGGCTTATTCCACATACTTTTCTCTTTTCATAGATCTGATGCCACGCACAGTCCAGGAATGGAGAAAGGTCTCTTGGAAGAACGACTTGCCCAAGGGTATCATAGCATGAAAAGGCAAGAAGATTCCATATGCTCTTTTTAAAAATTTTCCTCCTTTTGTAAGTGGCCAATATGAAAACGGGTTGGTGGGGACATACCTGATACTATCAGGTTTAGTTCAGCCCCTCCCCCCCAATTTCTAAAACACTTCTGATCACATGGAGATTAATTGTTACCAATTAGAAACTGCTGAAATAAAATCATCTTGGGATGACTTTACTATGGCAAAGTAATGGATGAATTACTTTGCTCCCACAATGGCATTATCAATAAGGAGAAAAGCATGTAACATTGCTTTTAATGCCAAGAACACTTATATCAATATTAGTCTCATTCAGGAATCATTCTAATTAGGTTTCCACTGAAAAGGTTCTTTAGAACAAGATTGTGGTTACTTGTGGCAAAACCCAGGAAGCAGCAAGGAACTGATACAATAGTTTTCTGTTGTTGTTTCTCTTACATGATTATTCTTACCAATGCCAATACCAATGCCAAGATGAATACTGGCAACAGAGAAATGTGTTAATCACAAGTGTTAGGGAAGCCAGCTGCAAAGCATCTGTCAAACTTGCAGCATCACAGTGAAAAGGAAATCAACAGGGGCTCATTTTTAATGCAAAAGATTAGGGGTAGTAATTATTCAGCTATCTTTGCTCAAATATCTCATAATCCATAAAAGTACATGAAAATAAATGCTATTTTTTTTTTCAAATATTGAGAAACTTCATATTAAAACCAATATTCTGGTTTATGCAATATTACTCAAAATGTGCAAATATTAATTATAAATTTCAAATGTTACAAAAAACAAAAGTATGAAAGTTCTGTGCAGCATTTCATAGCAATTCTTCAAGCTTCAACAAATTTCTCTTCTGAGAATTTGGTAGAAGCATTCTCACCACAGAGAACTGCTTCCTGTTCATAAAATAATTTTATTTTAAACTGCTGTGGAGAAGACACCTGGAATAAGTTGGTCCAAGTGTTTTATTTATTTAGTTTTATTAGATTTGTATGCTGTCAAATCCAGACAGATGCATGTTGGCTTACAGAATTACAGTTAAAGAACCAGAAAATAATATTTAACATAAATACCACAACAAAAACTAAAATATAAAATAATTTAAAAATCCATGATGGTATACTAAAACATCCACAAAAAGTAACAAAAACCACCCAGAGTCCCCTTTTCGGGAGAGATGGGCGGTGATAGAAATTTGAAATATTAAATAAACAAACAAACAAACAAACAAACATAATATTAAAACAATCAATAACCACAACACTGTAATATTTAAACTAATAATTTTAATCTCTTTGTACTGCTATGATCAGGCCTAACTTGATATCTAAGAGGACAGTATTCCATAACAAAGGAGCCATGACTGAAAAACATCATCTCCTGGCTTTTGCTCCCTTTATTTCACAACAATGCACAATTGTTAAGAGTTTTTTTTTTTTGAGATAAACACAATGGATAGTCAAAATGATATGTCAACAGCCCAATTTTTCAAAAAGCAATGATCTCTAAGTGTTGCATTATGAACTGAGGGAACTGCATATATCCTTTATACTGAAGTTTTTATACATTTAGGGAGAATACTTAGCTTATGAATGATACTTTACCACTTATAATTTCCACTGGAATAAAATATAGGAGAAGAATGTTATATAATGTTAAAGAATCTATGAACCATTTTTCCCCAATAAACCTTGTGGTTATTCTTGTTGTGGGGGAGAAGAGCCTAATCAGCACAGTATTAACAAGAAATGGTGTCCCTGAGTTATCAAGAGAACGAATGTGATGAGTCTTTTACTAGCTCTGTTTCTGTAGAGTGCCAAGGAGATAGCCTTGGAGACATGAGGCAGAGACAATGGTTTCAACAATATGTTTTAAGCCCAGGAAACAGAGAAAGCCTGAGAAATAAGACTGACTTCTTCCTAATTCATCTAGAGCAGTGTTTTTCAACCTTGGCTACTTGAAGATGTGTGGACTTCAACTCCCAGGATTCCCTAGCCAGCATTGCTGGGAGTTGAAGTCCACATATCTTCAAGTGGCCAAGGTTGAGAAACATCGTATTAGAGTATAGAGGGAGGGAGGGGAAAATTCAGTCAGGCTTTCAAGAGTCTGTTACTGTAGCCTATAGCAATACAGTGGAGTTCCAGCCAGACTTCTGGAATCTGTTTCATGACCCCGCCTACCTTGATGGGCTAACATCAATCTTGAAAGCCTCTTAGTTTTCTACTGTTTCATACCTAGCTCGGTGATCTTCCTTCCAAAGGTCAAAACTACAAGGCAGAAAAAAAACTATTTTGGCCAAAACTATTGTCTTTTTACATTAAGATGAGTGTCTCATTGGATTAAAAAAAAATGAAACAAAGCTGACCACAATACTGTTTCATATGATGACATAGAAACTGGAACATCTTGACAGAGGTATAGATGAAACTTAGCTTTATTAGTAAACACCAAGCACTCACTGAAAAGTCATCTTCTGGGAACAAGAAGAGGTCTTTCAGATGATCATTTTCAACATTCTTCTCAATATCTGCAATTACTGTTTCATAATCCAGAGGTTCCAGAAGTTTGTGTTTCTCCTGCTGAGGAAACAGAACACACAAATGAATCAACTTCTATTATTTCCTTGTACAGTATTTCTTTTTGGAGCTGGGGCTCCATTTCCAATATCCTTTCACACAATGGGTGCTATGCAAATGTCCCTTTTTTTGTGCAGCTTGGTATGGTGAAGCTGAGCATATAACCAGATGGATTTGGCTGCTCAAAATGTTCATTATCAGTCTGATTATTTCCTGATGGGGTGAATATGTAGGTAAAATGAGAGTAATATCAAATCATACTACATTGTCACATTAACCTACTCATTATGCTGAGGAACTTGTCCACATTTCTTTTAACTATACTGAGTGACTATATGCAATTATCTTCTAAATGAATTGCATATTTTAATTTCAGTTGTTTCCATGAGCTATGAGCTGATTCATCCCCATTACTCTCTTGTGCTTAGCCACATTTTAAATTCAAGTCATTTGCTAGAAATAAAAGTACTATTGCTCTGTTTAACTTGGCATTCATCCTTGTCTCTGTCAGGATAAACTATCTGGCAGCCAACCCCGTACTTTCTCCAGTAAAGAGCTGGGTTATACCTTTTTCAGCCATCAAGAAAATACTATTATTGCTGAAAGGCAATATGAGCCTTTTAAAAAGCACTCAGAAGAAATAGCCAAAGAAAAGGTAAAACTGCACATCCTTTGATATGCTACATAAAAAGAGAGATGGGCTTGCTCATTGACTAAGTAAGGTTGTTTTACATATCTTCAGAAAGACAAAAAGAATCTTGCTATTAACTCAGGCAGAGAAAAAGAAAGGGAGACCAAAGCTGAATGTAGATGTGTGGAATGGAAAAGCCAATGACATCATGCACAGGAAAGGAAGAAAGTAAACTATTCACTTTTATGAACTATTTTTAGGTAACAAGAATGCATAACTATTTCTACATAGTTTTTTGAAGAAAGAAAGAAAAAGAAAGAAAGAAAGAAAGAAAGAAAGAAAGTCTATCTATATGTCTGTCTGTCTGTCAACACATACAAGTAGATCACATTCAGTCACTGACACAACATCTTCCTGCAATCTCATTTTCTCAAGCTTCTATAGACCTTTCCTGTAATGGTGGTGTTTGGAAACTCCATAGGAATCTACAGGTGATATGACAACTCTTAAATACTTCCTGGAGCATCTGTTCAACATCAGTGTCTGACTCTGGGCTGGAATGTCTAGCCGGCCCTGGAACAAAGGGAAGAAAACAGGACTGCTGCAAGAGTCTCCTTAGTCCAGGGGAGGAGGGAAGGGTGAGAAAGGGACCCAAATTAACTCTGCCTTAATTATGCTAGGCATAAACTGAACTGGAGAGGTTTTTTTAATCAGGCTTTCAAATTCCATTACTATACTAACAATACAGATCTTTCCAGAAATGCAAGTTTGTTTCCTGAGTTTGCCAGCCTTGGAGGCTTTAACAGGCCCAGTATTATTCAACAGGAGGCCCAGGATTTGGAGTATTTCCTCTTAGAAGTTATCCTGAGAGCCCCTCCAAATTGTAATGTGATTGATGACAAAATATATTAAATAAATCAGGTTTTGAAATTTCATTTGAATAATATGTTACATGTACTATTATTACAAGCCCAAACCAAAGAAAAAATTGAATTACTATAGGTAGTAAAGGAAAATGAAAGAAAATAATTTATTTTTAAATCAAAGTAAATTACACTATTAAAATTCTACCAATCCTTGAATTGCGTTGGTACAAGCTTCAGCAAAATTGCAACCTAACGTAACAGAAGTGGAGAAGAACTTTGCTCTTTAAAAGAACCTTTAAGGTAAATTATGTACACCCAACCCAGTTTGATCATCCTCAGCTTCATATACAGCTTGTGATATGGCCTTCAGAAAATATATGTTGTAATCAGAGATACACAACTTTCTTTGTTATATTGTCATGTTTTTATTTTAGGAAGGAGAAAAGGATATCTGAATTGTTCCCTATCGTCCCAGTATTCTTAATACTTAATATTCTCCCAAAAGGCCCTGAAGACATGGTTTTGCCAGTGGGCCTGGGGATCCCAGACTGATACAGAGCCCATGAAGTGGTTTATCTGAATGTTGTTGCTAGCGGGGTAGGGGTGTAGTGGGTTTTGTATTTGGGGTTTTATTTCTGTAAGCTGCCTGGAGTCACCGTGAGTGATTTGGGCAGCCATATAATTTTTTTTAATAAATAAAAATAAATTCTGAATTACTAAGAGTTTGTCATTCTTAACATTCAAGGCTCAGTAGTAATTTTTGTATGAGCAGTGGTTTCAGATGTGACACTCCTGGCCTTGAAGTGAATTTCATTTTACATCTTTAGAGGGACTTCCCTCAAATACGTGGTTAGAATTTTTTTATTATTACTATTTTTAGTGGAGAGTTTCATTTTTACTCCAAGAGATTTCTCAGAAAAGCTGACAGAAATCTCACGACGGTTGAGTTAGCTCACTTCTCTCTAGCAAGGCTTGCTGGGAAATTTGTAACAGAACTCGGCTAATTTAAAGTTTTAATAGTCGCAGGATTGTCTCTCCCAAATGTAATTATTCTGGAAATGAACCAATTAGGCAATCTCGGATTGGGTTTTTTCTATTTTTTTTTAAATATTTGCTAGATTCAAAAAACTAATGAATTATGTAGCTAGAGCAAATGATGATGGGGCTATAAAAAGAGGCACTTAACATAATGTTTCTTCTATTACCCCTTCCCCCCCCCCCCAGACCATTTATTTTATTTACTAGACTACAAAATGGAGACTTCCTGATTCATTTTCATTAATCAGGCTGTACTTAACATGCACCTGGTTAGAGTTAATGCCAGAGCTGGAGAGAATTAGAGTTCATAGCTACAGAATATCTAAAAGTTTGTTTAAATCCTGTGTAGCATCATAGGTGTCTGGTAGTAACATTCAGTGATGTGCCATGTGTCATAACTCAAACAACAAAATAAAGCATGCAATTTGTGTTATTTGAGTGATGTCATGACACACAATGACATCAGTTTCCTCTCCATGGATGTCCGTGTATAGCATGTTTATTAGCAAATAACATCATCTCCTAAAACCTTATTTTGTTTCTTTTGGTAACGACTTCATTTCTTCCAGCAATGACTAAAAATATCCCAATTGATTTCACAGAGCAGTGCCTGAGGTTTCAGTATCTGACTGCAGTCAAGAGAAGAAAAGCAGTGCTCAGCATCTAAAGCACTGTCAGATGTAATGTTAAGTTGATAACAACTCTTGAAGGCTTCAACGTGCAATGCTGAAATGTGCAAACTAGATTTTTTTCCCCTGCCTCATTCCTATTCTGCACTTCTGATGTTGAACCCTTGGAATGGTTTTTGAAAGTATATTAGGAAAGTTTTGAAATTTAAGAACCGCAAAGCAGGATATCTATGAGAAAAATCACGTAAGCAAATCCCGATATCTCATGACTGTTTACACATCCTCTGGGTGTATCCACATGATATACTTAAGTAAGGCAAGAGGGGAGCTAGCATGTCATGCAAATGCTAAATCAACATTGGTATTAGAAATGAACCCTTTATTTCAAGTTCACATGACACAACTGACTGGGGGAAGTTAGTTGGCTCCAAACATCTGGGGCTAAACTAACCTCCCAGCATCAGCCATGTTGTGCATACAGAGGATTAATCCTGTCTTCCTTTTGTCAGCAAGTCCTAGACCTGCCTGAAAAAAACAGGACAATGTAGTAACACTGACCCTGAGTACCATGGATGTTTTCTTTTCAAGAATTTTTTTTTTAAGTGTCAGGAAGTGATAGTCTCCAAGAAATATTTTCAGCAGCTAGTAGGTAGTAGAGAGGACTTTTTTCTGCTTGACTGGACCTTCAGTGATCCTGTGCCAGTGCTAGTCAAGGGCATTTTCTCCAGGATGGCAGTTGGCTGGGCAGTCATATAAGCACAACTACAATGTGGTAGGAAGTAGGAACCAACAAATCGCAGTAATGATTGCCTTGCTGCCACTGATCTTCAGAACATTCTACAATATTAATCAGAAGGAGAACATTTGGGAAGAAGGACTAGCTAGCTCTAGGTTACTCCATTGATTTCAGGTTGATTCCCACATCGGACTCTGCCATCCCATTGTTCAGTATGGTTAAAAAAATTATAATAATTTTTAAAAAACAAAACAAAAGTAGATAGAATTTTCACAAAACTTAGATCTTCATGAAAGGAAGAATTGTGCCCAAATTCACAGAAACTTGTGCAAGGGTTGAGTATACGCCTTTATAAGATAATATTTTAAATTGCCTATAACTTTTTTTGTTTTTAATTATTATTTTGTTGTACTCTCCTCCCTCCCTCCCTTCTATTGTTTACAGTAAATTTAAATCACTCTTAGGAGCTGAGAATACAAAATTCCATAGAATTCAGTGCCCGGTTTTCTGAATTACTTTTAAAATCCATGTGTGTTTGTGTGTGCTTGTGTTTAAATATCTGTGTTTAGAAAGACTATGTACTTTTCAGTGATGGATCCTATAGTGAGGAAAAACTACATAAAATTTCAGAGAAATCAATTAATCAGCTTTGGACAAAGGTAAAAGGGGAAGTTGATTGTTACAAGTTATGAGTGGGAGAAGTATAAGCAGTAGCAATTCATTTAATATATAAAGTATTACTGTGTAACTAGTTTGGATAAGATAACTGGGAAACAATAATATGCAGTTAGAATTAAATCAATAATTCTCTTGCAAGAGAATTATGCAGTTCTCTTCTCCCATCCCAAATGTGATTTGGGTAACCAGTCTTGGGTCACAAGAATCATTCTGATTTAAGGGTAAACTATCCGCTGCGGGTTAAACCACTGAGCTGCCGATCAGAAGGTCGGCGGTTCGAAACCGCGCAGCGGGGTGAGCTCCCGTTGCTCGTCCCAGCTCCTGCTCACCTAGCAGTTCGAAAACATGCAAATGTGAGTAGATCAATAGGTACCGCTTCGGCAGGAAGGTAACGGCGTTCCATGTCGTCATGCTGGCCACATGACCTGGAAGTGTCTATGGACAACGCCGGCTCTAAGGCTTAGAAACGGAGATGAGCACCGCCCCCTAGAGTCGGACACGACTGGACTTTACGTCAAGGGAAACCTTTACCTTTACTTTACCAGTCACAGAATCCAAATCTTTATCTGCTTCCCCTCCTCATTCTGAGGTTTTAAATATACCCTATTTACCCACCTTTTGGGATGACAGCTATATCATTGCCCTTTGCAGTGTTTTGAAGTAACTTATTAGGACAAGGATTTTTGAGCTGGTTAAACCTAAATTTTCTACCTTAGGTAAATAAAATTGTTTAGAGATCATTTTATTTATCCTGAATGTAGGTTTTCCAAGTTACAGGGAAGAGCTTACAAAATACTAAGTGTGTGTAGTTTTTTAGTTTCTGATTTCTTAACTAAACTGTTTATTTCATAAATACATTTGAATCATGATGTTTCCCTTGGCTTAGGATATAATTTAATCAAAACATAGCTTTCCATACCTAATTATCATTATATATAGTTTCTAGAAAAGAGTCTTCCTGAGTCATACCAGGAGAACATCAGAGCCAATGTCATATCTCCAGCGGCTGTTGACTAAATGCTTCCACCTCAGCCTTGAGAAATCTCAGTGACTTCAAGCTTACACAAATCAATGCCTGTGTTGTAAGTTAAAAGAAGTTCTTAATACTTCAGTCAGGTCTGGATATAGTCTAGTAGTTGAAGGAAACTGCATTCCATGTACACCAAGTTCTAGTATATTTTCATCAATCGCAGCTAATTGTCAAAATTTATGAAATTGTACTCCAGCAACAGCTAGGACTCTGGATTAGAAACAATAAACTTAAAACAAATACAATATATAAAAATGTGTATATCTGCTAATAAGTGAGCTCAGTCAATTTAGAAACTCAATTGAGGGAACAACTGGCTCAGGATGGAATATGACTTCCAATGGCACCATTCCAAAAGCTGCCTGCCTAGTGCCCACAGGGGGAAAAAAACCCTGAGGAATAAACTCGAAAAGAAAAAAAGAAAAGAAGAAAAATGAAGTGTGGTTTGCTGTACAGCACACTAATCCCACAAGAACCTGTTAATAAATTCATGATTAGGTACAGTAGATAGAAGATAACTCATTTCTACCCTAAAGGGTAAGAACTTGAGTTGTTCAGCATTTTCAAGACCAGTCAAACAACCAGTTAATAAGTATGTTCATTCAATAAGAAGAAAACAAAAATGTTACTTATTTAAGCTATAGGAAATCAAGCCTGACTGTTCATTGGAAGGACAGACTAAAGGCAAAAGGAGAAGAGGATGGCAGAGGATGAGATGGTTAGATAGCATCACCAATGCAATGAACATGAATTGGAGTAAACTCCAGGAGACAGTGGAGGACAGAAAGGCCTGGCATGCTATGGTCCATGTGGTCACAAAGAGTTGGACATGACTTAATGACTGAACAAACAAAAAAACCTATGAGGACACAGAAGATACTCAGTTGTGAGCTCCTGAGATGGAGGGCATTGGCGCTGAACCAAGACTGAGGTCACTTACTGAAGTTCTGCTTTAGGATATATTTTAAATCATTATGTGTATTTGTTTCTCTTGTGATGGAGAATAGGCTGTTTTTATGAATATTCAGGTTTGGGCTAAATTACACCCTTAACATGGAACTCTCATTATGAGAAGAAAATACCACAGCTCTAATGTGGGAGAACAGAGCACAGGAAGGATCCCCACTTCTCTTCTGCAATCTAAACATTTTCTCTACTTTAGAATCATGTACATTAGTGTTTTTCAATTTGGCAACTTTAAGACTTGTGGATTTCATCTCCCAGAATTGGCTGGGAAATTCTGAGAGATGAAGTCCATACTTCTTAAAGTTGCCAAGTTTGAAAAACACTGATGTACATCAATGATATTCAGATGTTCCATGAGATTACTGCAGCCTTGGATCTATAATCAATTTAAATGCTATTGTTAAATAATGATGAAACACTCAGACCTGAAAATATGTAGTTATAACATTGTAGACAGCAATGCAAAGTAGACTAATCTCCGTGGAGAACTCTGATGAATAAAAAAGAATTGCCTCTAGCATTGAAATTTACTATCAGAGGAAGTACATACAATTATGAATAATAAAAAGCTCTTGTAGTGATGCAGTAGCAAATCATTGGCTGACAGCTGTACATACTTTCCATTCAGACAGAACTGATCAGAGCCTTACACACACACACACACCATCTGTGTGAGTTTGTGTGTAACAAGTCTGCAGGGACTGCAGCTTAAAACAGGTGAGGTATTGTTAAGGCTGAAGTAGACATGAAACAGGAAATCTAAATCAAATGAAGATGTGGAAGTACTGAATCTGTGTCTGGCTGAAAGTGAATAAACTGTAATCCCTCAAAGATGAAGATTTGGTGGGAAGATTGTTCCTGTGAACAGGGAGACATAACTTAGAATTTACAGTTGGTAGATTTTTGTCCTGAAAGTGCTTGTCAATATGTGCAATACTAGGGCTCTGCATAGCCCTCAGAAAAGCTCCTTTGCAGTGTGTAGGAGCACAAATGGGGCATCTCTTCAAATTGTTAAGGCAGTTGCATCATTTCAGAGGCTCATGCAAGTATTTTAGAAGCTGTTCCCAACTGATGGACAAACTGCACCTGCACGCACAGCAACTTTGCTTCACAATTTAGCTCCTGCAGGTTTGCAAGGCATCTCTTCTGAAGTCTTTGCATCAAATATATATCAAAATTAATAATAAGCAGAATTACAAAAGAAGAAAATTGGAACTGAGTTATATACCCTTGTCTATATGAAGAACAAGACTGCAAAATTACAAGCATATTGGCTGGTCAGTGTTCAAAGATCACGTTACAGCTTTACAAAACTGAAAATTGTTTAACCTCAGAAACTGGATTTGCTACAAAAATACATGAAACCTGCAGTGTTGGCCATGTTAAAATGACAATTCTATTGTCACATTATACCAAAATAGCTGGAAGAGACATGGATGCATGCATTTTGATCCTATTGAAATACACATATCCAATGGATTCAAATATCAAGAAATGTTAATATCAAGACATTAAAAATAAATAGATGCACTGAGTAATTAACAAAAATGCAGTTGCCAGTATTTTTTTACTTCTTGCATCATTGAAATATAGAAACCTGAGAGATATTACATATATGTACCTTCTTACAGATGACTCTTCCAAGATTTCATACATTTGTCAATATATAAGAAAGAATAATTTCTTATACTTATGACATATTTTCTTCTTCACTTTACAGGTTGCATTGTTTCTTCAGATTTTTTTCAATGAATGCTGATGCTTATATTAACAAACCCTATTGCCTGGCATAGCACAAAATATTAATCAAACAGAATTTGTCTACCTACATTCATCATTATTTCTGCCTACTGCCAAGGCCTTCCAACTGGGTCTAAAACTCAGCTTTTGTACCTGAGCTAATGGGCAGAATGATTTAAAAATAAAAGGTAAAATAAAAACAGTGCTGGCCAATGAAAGCACTTGCCAGGAGAAAGGACAGATGGCAGCTGCGTAGCAACGGAGCTCGTGCAAGGCTGCCACATGAACAGTCCCCCTGGCATGGGCACAGGGCTGCAGCTGGACAACGTCGGTGGAAGAATTTTCGGTTTCTCCTCTCAGCATTGCGTGACTGACCCGCAACATGTTTTGCAAAGTTAATTCTTTCTCCAGCAAAGTAGAATCTAGCAAAGTAGATTATATTTGCTTGTAAACTGACATAATTTTTTAAAGACATTTCAAACGTTGTAGCCCAACACTATATTATTATTGTTATTATTATTATTTGTTTGTGTACAATTCTCAGAGACTGCCTGGACAGGTGCCTGCAGCTTTCTTGGCAAGGTTTTTCAGAAGTTGTTTGCCATTGCCTCTTTCCTAGGGCTGAGAGAGAGTGACTGGCCCAAGGTCACCCAACTGGCTCTGCCTAAGGTAAGACTAGAACTCACAGTCTCCTGGTTTATAGCCTGATACCTTAACCACTACACCAAACTGGCTGTCTTATAAAAGTGTTTTAAAGAAAACAAAGGAATTATTCTAAGTTTTTGCTATGTGTTGGTTCACATGCATCATGTCCTTGAAGAATATAGTGAAGGCATCTCCAGCTGTTCAGGGGAAAAAAATGGCTACCCATATACTAACATCTTGTGTGTGTGTGTGTGTGTGTGTGTGCATGCGCCTTCAAGTCAGTGTTGACTCCTGCTGACTGCCTGGACAAGTCCCACTGTTTTCTTGGCAAGGTTTTTCAGAAGTGGTTTGCCATTGCCTCCTCCCTAGGGCTGAGAGAGAGTGACTGGTCCAAGGTCACCCAGTTGGCTTCGTGCCTAAGGTGGGACTAGAACTTATGGTCTCCCAGTTTCTAGTCTGATGCCTTAACCACTATGCCAAACTTGAGGCTAGTATTTAGTGTGCTCCAGTTGTGAAATTGATTGGGAAGGAATGGGTTATGAACTACAAAAGTGAAGTCAAGGAAAGCTGTACTGTCTTGGAAGTTAAACAAGCCACTGAGAAACACACCAACAATACAGAATACCACAATGACTAATTCTTTAATCTTAACCTAAGAGGAAGAAGATTCAGAATACAGTTCCTGTTTAAACAGCACCATTTTAAAAATCCACTGTGCAAGTAATGCTATCACTAAAAATATTCTTTGTGCTAATGCTCTAAGATCTTGTTTTTAAAACAGGATGTGGCTTTTAAAAAACAGAAGCCTATATAGAAAGTACCCTGCCCATATGTCTGTGCAATTAAACAGATTAACACTCCTGCAAGGGGACACACATTCACTAAGCCAGCACAGCAGAGTCTGATAAATATTGTAGCTAAAGTCTCACAACAGTCTTTTAATGTGTTCCTATAAGGATGCCTTTTTCCAGTGATTTTTCTAACCAGATTGGCATTCTGTCTTGCACAGAATTTATTTCTCTATAAAATCATCATTTTCAGCATCCATCAAGCATTGCTGGTATTGTACGTAACATTTTATTTAGTTAAAGAGATGGTAAATGCAAGCAAAACAGCCATGGGGTCTTTCTGAAACAAACCCTTATTGATATATAAAATAAGAAATCATCTGCAGTTACTAAGTTCAGCAGACAAAAACATACATCTTGTCAAATAAAGTCTCCCTACCTGAATACAAAAATACAAACGCAGTATACTGGCTATCTGGTTCCAAAATTTCCAACCTTTTGCTTAGAAAGCCAAATCCGTGGCTGACTGGATTAGCTGTCTCCAGAGGAAACATTGCACAGAGAATTTTGCAGCATTTCCCTTGTATTTTCAGCACAAGAGGAAGTTTTCCAAGGGTGGGAGCTCCCACTTCATCTTGTCCTCTACTCTTCTTACAGCCAAGACACCATTTTTAAGTTGCTGAGGGATGACTTTGCCACTCTGTACCCATAATGGCTGTCTGGTTTTTCCTTGTTGCAAAAACAAATGTGGAGAGGGAAGAATGAAGTGGGACTACCAGCAACTAGTTTTCTCCCTCCGGCTAGTGCATGAATGAAAAGAATACAGTAGTGGGAAAACTTGCATACTACCACTGAGAGATTAAGAGGTGAAACTGGTGACTGTAGGAATGCCCTGGTAGTACTGGCTTTCTAGATTCCCTTGTTAAGTCTTTTTGCCAAATGTTTTGCCTAATTATTTATTTGGAGATGGTAGGGATTCAAAACTGAACTTTCATTGGAAACTCATGTACTCTGCTATTGGTGCATGATCATTCCCATTAATACATTCTCTGTATCTTTACTTTTATTCACTGCACTGGATGGGTTTAAAGCAAGGAAACAATTTTTATATACTGGCTAAATCCTTCCATCCTTATCATTTCAAAAATATTAAACTTTTCCTTGAAACAGAAATGTAAATCTGTAGCTATCCTTTACTACATCATTCCACTAACACTGTTCACTCCTACAGCTTTCCCTTTATGCACACATGCTTTAATATACACATATAGAGAAATTAAATCACGCGTATCTTTAGAGTATGGCCTGTTTGAGGCTGAGGCTTTTACTTGAAATGCTTACTCTTTTTGCAGCTTCCCTCAACTCTCCTAACAAATTGGATTC
Source organism: Candoia aspera (assembly GCF_035149785.1). Lineage (NCBI taxonomy): Eukaryota > Metazoa > Chordata > Lepidosauria > Squamata > Candoiidae > Candoia > Candoia aspera. The sequence goes on along the minus strand of NC_086158.1, from coordinate 31,951,518 downwards.
CCCCCCCCCCCTTAAGAAATCATATAAGTACAGACTCAGTGAATTTCTGTGAAGATTCAGATATAAAGCCTATAATGTCATGGTAAAATTACAGATTATGACGATGATAAAGAAAAAGCATTTTATTTATTTATCAAATATTTAGGACCTCCCCTTTATACATTTACTAAATAATGTTTGACTTCAACTTGACAGGTGCTTTCATATATTCAGGACAGTGATCTGAATTAGTAATTATAACTCATTCACAATAAATTCCAAACAGCTTATTATTTAGTTCTTTCATTCCTCTTCTCCCATTCACATTCTCTAATTCACAGCCAAATTAGAAGGTCCTTTCTCATAGATAAACTTACGTTTTATTTTGGGCTAAGCGAGACTGACTGGCCCAAAATCACCCAGCTGGATTTCATCCCTAAGGCGGGACTAGAACTCACAAACTCCTAATTTCTAGCCTGTTGCCTTAACCACTGCATCGAACTGGCTCTTTACTGTATGTCTTACAGAGCCTTCCCAGTTTACTAACTGCCAGATATGTTGGACTCCATTTCTATAACTTCTAACCAACATGGCTTGGCCAACACTCCTCAGTAGTGGTCTCCAGAAATTGTATGACTATGATTTCACTAGAGCAATTTGCTCTATTCACTGAGATAAAATAGGAATACTAGAATATATTCTGCTCTAAAGCCCAACACCCAAAAGAGAAGCGGCATTAACAAAATTAGTTATAAGAAATAGTACAAGCATATACATTTATATACATACACAACTCACACTGTGGATACCTCCTTGATAAACTCGTCTAATTGTTCTCCTTTTTCTCCAAAGTTCACTGTGGTCCTTTTTAAATACTCTCCCCCGGAAACTCATTGTGTCAGTAGAAATTCAAGCAGCAAAGGAATCCATAATAGAAAAACACAGCCCTCATTCAGTGATGATTATATCAATACTGTGAGAAAAGGAAGTATATGTACACTTAACTTATGCTATCTCTACAACTTGCATTCAAGAAAAAAAAAAAGAACCTGGAACTCAGTAATAAATCATTACTTCCTTTCTGAGTAATGCTGTGTTTCTTCAATGACAAATAAGGATGAAGCCTTAGTCACAATGTTTCCTACTACCTGTTTCATTCCCACTCATAAGAAGAATCCACCCACCCACCTAAGATTAGAAGAACATTATTATATCATATACACTTTAGCTGTATTGAATTAGAAACTCCAACCTGAGTAGCTAAAGAACAAAACAGGTTTCTTCTTCACAAAGAACATGAAGAGAACTTCTTAAAGAGATTGAAAGTCTTCCATGACTAGTGTCAATGGATGACATTGACTAACAGAATCAGATTATGAAACTGCAAAAGTTGTATGTTCCAATGTGACCTTGACTCTGGACAGTTTTAGTGATTTCTCTCCCTAATTATTGCTTTTTGCTTTACCAAGTCTCAATGACCCAAGTTCACTTATTGGAACATTCTTCCATTTTCCAATTTAAGAGTAAGAGTGGCCTGTCTATTTTAGATGTTTAGAATTATTCAAGAATTGCTGATTTTTAAAAATAAATTGATAATGGCTTAGTTATAAATGTCATTCCTTAGTGTTGGTTCAGACAACTCAGAACTGTCAATAAGGGAGTTAATTCACAATGGCTCTTGTGATGAAACCAAGTCATATCTCCCTATCAATGATGCTAGCAGCACACAATCACACAAACTGTAGCAGGATATGTTATTACTTTGTTATTGTATTATTGTATTGTTATTGTGAACACTGAATGCTTAGAAACCACTTAGAGTTGGCTAGTTTTAAATCATTTAAAAGTCTTTACAGGCAAGCAACTCACTTACTAAAGAATCACTATTCCAAGGAATACCAAATTGCAATATCCATACCCCCAATTCTGTCTAGTGCCCCATAGGATACTGCATGAAGATACAATTGGGTAGGCTTTATATAACTAGCCTATTCATCTCTTGCCTAGGCAGATAGGGTTGGCTTGAGCATTAGAGACAATGTTTGAGAGATGTTTCTGGGCTGGTAGACCTTGACAGCAAGTCCAATAATGTGCAAAACATTTTTTTCCAAGTATTTTGAATGTGAAACTTTGTGAAACTTTTCCCATCTGGATTACAAAACTGGTGTATTGAGTACAAAATGGGCAGTTTCAAACAATGTAAAATTATTTCAGGTTCTGAACCAACTCACTTCCAAGCATGAAATGAATAGAGTTTGAATAAAGCTTAGAACATTTCAGAATGCTCAAAACAACCCCTTTTGCACTCAATATAGGAAGTTTCATGATCTTCCATGTTTAACCCCTGGTCTAATTTTTTGCTAATAATTTCTTGCTTCACTACCCACTGGGTTGAGGTGTTCATATAACACCAAATATTTCTTTTAATACAGATACGTATGTTGAGCACACCTACTTAATTAGAAATAAACTAATTAAGTAGGTGTGCTCAACATTAAGAAACTGCAATTTGTGCCTCCAAAACTTTAGATATTCTTACAGCAATAGAATGCAGCACAAACAGTCTGCTGCTAAAATGAAGACTGTCTGCAAATTTAGTTTGAAGTAACAGAAGTACAACAGGGAGAATAATCATTTCTCCCTAGAAATTTCAGAATGTCTCAGATTGCGGTGCCATATTCTTTTCAGTAAAGGGATGGTGGTCAGATATGAAACAGAGCAGGGTTTCCACCAAGAACTGGCTTCAGTGCAATTAATAATCACTTGGTCAAGTCTAGTTATGGCTGGTTTATTTTTGTATTGGGATTTTCTGGCCAGAACTGCTTTCCTCTGTCACTGCAATTATCTAATGCTGGACCTCCAGGCAGTGTGGGACAGTTTTCTCTCTACCTTTTTCCACCCAGGCTGGCCACCACTGACAGCTCTGTCTGTCTAATGAAACCTGTTGTGTGGCTGCTCTCTGCAGTGCTTAGTTTCTGGGGAAAGAGGGAGAGAGAGCTGCTAAACTATGGAGCAGCTCAGACTTCATTCTCTCAGATGTAGATTGGGAACTTATTTATTTATTTATTTATTTAGATTAAGGGTAGGGTTACAATTGTGTATACTGAGAGAAAGCTATACTGGACGGGCAGAGTTTGGAAAAAGGATACTTCGAAACATTTTCCTTTATATGGCTTTTAATTTATGTCTGATTCATAATGAAAGAATGAAAAACAGTTGAAAGGGCAGATACAGTAACAATATTTTAATTAGGATATTTAATTAATATTTAATTTAATTTTAATTCATTTGTTTTCACTCTTTCCCTTTACAGCCACAACTGGAAGTAAGCTTTCCCACCTTACAGTAGTCAGCCCAAGTTTGCTTTTCCAGAAAGATACCTGAAACTCCAAAAAGCAATTTCAATAGGCTTGGAAGCTGACAGTGCAGATTTCATCTATGTGCCTTTCCTCCAAACAAAATGAGAGGCTGTTAAACAGGGGAATCTTGCTTCAGCAGCTTGGGCATGTACAGAATGGTGTTTATGAGGCCAAAAATGCAAGCGATATACCAAAGAAAGGTCAAATTTTATTCTTAAGAACTTTAGTGGTTGGAAAAGAACTGAGGGAAATGGTAATAAGTCTGACTTGTAAGGTCATACCTTCAGATGGGCAGAACTCCCACCAAAATCCTTTACTCTAGAAAAGTGTTTCTCAACCTTGTCAACTTTAAGTTGTGTAGATTTCAACTCCTAGAATTTCCCAGCCAGAGTTGAAGTCCACACTTCTCGGAATTGCTGAGGTTGGGAAAAACTGCTCTAAAATATTCCCAAAGATTAAACTCTGCAGTGCTGGCTCAGAGTCCATCAGTGTGAATCACAGAGATATAATGAAGAAACAATCTATTTTAAAATTTATTTTTCATTCTCCTTTACTACTAATACTTAATTCTTTTTTTAAGGGGAACTTTAAAATTGTCTAGGAATCTTCTGGTAAGTCAGTGATGCTCTGAAGACTTGTGAAGAAGATACTAATCCAAAAATAATTACACAAAGCTTAATCTACCTCAGAACAGAATCAATCTATTCCAGACAACTTTAGGCTCATTATATTCCCAGCAAATGGCAAACTCTAAATTCCTATCAACTCCACCAACTATCAGAAAGAATTGTAATTATGACTGCTGTTCTGGCATTTTATTTAAATCAGGCTTCTGACAGAGTAGTATTTATTTATTTATGTATTTATTAAATTTTGCCACCAACCATCTCCCACAAAGGACGGACTCTGGGCGGTTTACAAAAATAATAAAAACATTAAATATCATAAATACATATCTAATACAATAGAACAATATAGTATAAGACATAAATATAATATAAAATCCAGATGACGATAGTAGATACAAAACTGCTCGTGTATATCTAAAGGGCCATTTTAGGGCACCAGCCATCTCCAAGAGAGATTACCTCCCTTCCCCCAGGCAATATGGCAGAACCAGGTCTTTAGTTGTTTTCAGAAAGCCACCAGGGATGGAATCTGCCTTATCTCTGGGGGAGGGATGTTCCAGAGGGTGGGAGCCACTGCAGAGGAGGCCCATTTCCTGGACCCCACCAGATGGAATTCCCTCACCAATGGGGTCTGTAGCATGCCCTCTCTGCATGACCGCATGGGACGGGTTGATGTAATGGGGACAAGACGGTCCCTCAGGTATTCTGGACCCCCACAGCACCCAGGCACTGAGAAAGGGTGCCAACATTACTTACTTCACCCAGGACGGAGATGTATAATTGAGTATCATTGGCGTATTGATGATACCTCATCCCGTGATGAGGGATGCTGTTGCCCAGAGGCTTCATGTAGATGTAAAAAGGAGTGGAGAGAGTACTGAGCCCTGCGGCACCCCACAAAGGAGGGGCCGCGGGTCAGATCTCTTGCTCCCTATCAACACTGATTGGGATCAGCCCTGGAGGAAGGAGGTGAACCAGCGCAGAACTACGCCACCCACCCCCAACTCCCCAATTACAGGAGTTAAAAATAATCATAGCTGAAAATCATCAGTTTCAAAAGGATGGTTTAAACAAACTGCTAGGAACTCCTTCCTCACACTCCATCCAGATATGGTTGCATCCTAAAGCCCTGAGTTCCTTAAAAGGCCAGCATTGTCATCAGCTTTTCTATCAATTACATGACTATGTAGATAATATTGTAAACAAGTATTTTCAGCTATTAAAAAAAACACCCTTTTGAAACTTACTTCACTATATAATGTAAATAAATAACCATTTGGCATCTTTTGTTCAAACCACAAGTCAACTTTTTTTTTCATGTTTCCATATCTACTTTTTAATCATTTTATCTATAAATATTTTAATATAATATTATTAGAAATTGTTTACATAGGATTAGAAAACTATGGAGGCATGAAAGGAAAAGTAGAAAAAAAGAAGGAAATATGAAAGAATAAAAGAAAAAGTGAAAAGAGAGATAAAAAGGAATATATCTTAAGAAGCAATTTCTGATCTTTGCACCAGTTACAAACATAGTAATTACCACTTCCACCATCCCAAATAACATATAATGGTTCCCTCTTCCCATAAATAAAGCTTTTTAATCAATAAATCCCAAAATCACCAATTTATCTTTATCCATTTTCAACAAAAAAGCCATAAAGTGTTTCCGGTCTTTTATAAAAGTAATTGTTGTTCTACTTTTTAATAATTTTATCCATTTACTTTACTCTGAAATTAGTTAAAATGAGGTCAGCAAGGTCCAGAGATGGCATTTTTTTTTCTCCAAGGCCAAATCAGCAACTATTCTGGCATCATTTCAAATGATGTTCAAGACAGAGTTATTCCACAGAGCATATTAATATTATGCTACGTTGGCTAATGCTATTTGGTGGTTAAGATAAAAGTTATTGTGCTAAATTGTTTTTATTATACTTTTACTGTTTTTAACTTGTAGCTTTTTACACTTTTAAACTGCCAAGAGTCTTTCTATTCTGGCAATATAGAAATGAAATGACACGACATGAAATTAATAAATTCTTTCTCTTTCAAATGTGCTCACAATTGCACATTGTTGTCTGAAAGTAATATGCACTTTTTCTCAACTGATGTTGGGTCTGACAGAGTAACTATCTCTAGTGTTCAAATACTCAGTAATGTCTTCAACTTGTATTTAGCAATTAACATATTGTAACATTAGCTAAAGAGGGGGAAAAAAGACACAGGAAATGGAAAAAGGACCAGATCATAAGAGGCTAGTCCATGTAGCTGAGAACTTTACAGATGCTGTCAAAAAAACAAAAAATGAAACCCCAAATTGAGCTGAGGTCAACTCAGGATGCTAAAAAATAAAAAAGATCTCCCTAAGACACAGTTTATTCAAAAGAAAAGAAAAAAGATACAAATCAGCTTCTCAGTGAAGAAGACAAAGTGCTAACAAATGATAGAGAAAAGGCAGAACTTTTTGACATTTATTTTGACTCAATCTTCCCCAAGAAAATCTATGCATTCCACCAGAAAATTGTAAAAAACTGAATAGAGGAACAAAGTTGAAGTTTGAGATACATAGATAAAAACATGGTGAGGGAACACCTTTTTTTTAATGAGTTTAATGTCCAACACCATATTAATTGCATCCTATGGATCTGAAGGAAGTAGCTGATGGTTTGGATGAATTTCTATGTATTATCTCTGAGAAATCCTGATGGAGTGCTAGATGACTGGAAGATAGCAAATATTGTCCCTATTTCCAAAAATGGGAAAGTGGAACATTCTGCAAACTATAGACCAGTCAGCCTGACATCAATATGTGGGAAGATATCTAGAGCACATTGTAATGAGATTGATTTGTAAGCACCTTCAAAATAATGCAGTAATTACCAGAGGTCAGCATGAGCTTGTCAAGCTTAAATCTTGACACATTTTTTATTGGATAACTTCCTTAATATATTGTGTGAATATTGCAGACATAATATATATTGAGTTCAGATTTTACAGCTATATGTAGCAGATGTTCCAGCATTGTATAGGGGTTGATAGAATAATAAGAGTTGGTTTATCTTGAGTAAAAATTCCCAGGATGGGCTCATGGTCTATCCAAATTTCAAAAGAATAAGCATATGCATAGGTTATGGATTTTCTTAGTCCCTGGTATTATAGCCAATGGTTCTTTTGTCTACCCTTCCTGAAGTCATTGTTCAAGATTATTATTCAGTATGCACATCTCTACCATCAGGCACTGTTTAACTGAGAACAACATGAACTCCAAATGATGAGGCATCATAGATGATAACTAAAGTCTTCTCTTCATTACAAGAACTGAATAGAAGATGACTAACTTCTTGATAGCTTGGAAAGCTATGTTGTGCTGAGTCCAATGCCATATAGCTGCTTCATCCAGCAAGTGATGCAAAGATTCTACTAAGGTGGCCTTGAATTTTCAAAAAAGATGTGAAAAAAATCTAAAAGCTGAGCAATTCTTGAAAATCTGGTTTGCATTTTGGATTTGGCACATCCTGAATGGCCTTGATCTTGCCTTACATTGAGTAAATGCTTGACACATCAATTCTTTGAGTGCAAAGCAAAATGTACTGTCCAAGTCTTCATAGCTATTGTGTGACCTTGGGTCAGTCACTCTCTCAGCCCTAGGAAGCAGGCAATGGCAAACCACTTCTGAAATCTTGCCAAGAAAACTGCAGGGAATGGTCCAAGCAGTTGCCAGGAATCAATACTGCCTTGAAGGCACCCACCACCACTACCACCACAAAAACCATTAGACATCCAAAGGCTGTATCCTCAGTCTTATGTAATTTTCTTCATATAATTGCTTATTTAATGTATCAAGGTTCAGCATACAACCTGAACCTTGGTGTGTCTGATGCATTAAGAGATCAGGCAGTTACAAATGGTTTAGCCCCACAAACTGTCAGAAATGCATGTTTCAAGTCTGGAATCTCTATTTTCTTATGTTCCAGGCCCCAAAATAAGTAAGTAAGTAAGTAAGTAAGTAAGTAAAAAATAAATAAATAAATTTTCTGCAGAGACTCCCAGGAAATTGTCTGGCTCACAATAAATTTTTCAAAGTGAACTAATGTAACCAGTTAATATACACAGCAGACTGAGTAGAGGGGATGAAGCCTAGTTCCTGGTTCCTGTCACAACCTTTTTTTAAAAAGTCTCTCTGGCAGCAAATTTCCTTCTTCATTGCCAATTATTATATACTCTGCATGCAAGAAATCAGGAGATTATAGTATATATAAACAAATATTTATTGATAGTACTCCAGAGAGAACGACACCCCCACCAATAGTGTCAGGGCAACTAGTGTATATAAACAGAGACTAAACCCCATTCCCTTCTAGCACTGAAGGTGTTGCCTAGTCAGGCAATGAAATGCCTGCAAGCAAACAACCAAGTTCAGAGAGCACCAAGGACTCCATAATCACAGTCAGCCGGTGAATATGAATCCTACATACATTTGCCACTGCCAAAGTTCACCATTCCTGCCAGACCCCCAGGCATGATGGCACAGCCAAGTCTTCAGACCCTTCCTAAAGCCAGAAGGGTGGTTGCAGGGCAGGCACCATGGCAGAAAAGGTTCTATTCCTGGGCCCCATCAGATGACATTCCTTAGTATATAGGACCCGTAACATGTCTCTCCTGCCAGATCTGATGGCATGGGTAGACGTAACCAGGGAGGAGAGGTCCCTCAAATATCCCGGTCCCATGCCATGTAGATCATTACCAGCACCTTGAATTGCACCTGGAAGAATACTGGTATGCTGGTATGTGTGGCAGGCAGTACAAGAAAAGAACAAAACAAACTCTGCTTGACCCCAGTACTAATCATGCCAAGCAACAACCATAACTCCTCTCAGCCTACAATTATTAACAGGCTGAAGCCTCACTTTAAAAAAACATACTCCTAACTTGTTTCACAGTAGACAACATATACAGTAGCAAATTGGGTGCCTTGAGGATCAGTCCTGGGTCTTTTACACTTCAGTTTTTCAATTAATACCTTGGATGAAGAGGTGGAAGGAATGTTTATCAGATTTGCAGATGAAACAAATTTGGGTGAGAGAGATAATACTGCAGAAGGCATAAATCAAATCTAAAGCAGACTTGAGAGGTTAGAGAAATGGGCTGAAAGTAGCAGAATGAAATTGAATAGAAACAAGTGCCAAGCTATTTACTTTTGATATAAAAATCAAATGTGCACAGATAGGATGTGGGTGTCAGCACACAAGGTAGACAGAACAGGAAATCTATTCCACAGGAAAGATAAAACTATTTTTATTGAGAGTAGCTAGAGTAACAGATTCTTGCAAGTCTGATTGTGCTGTATCTTCTCCTTTTTCTTATACTTAGGGAGGAATCTGTTTGAACCGCTTCTGAATGTTATTTTGTTCTGGACTTAAAAAATGCTTCAGTCCCTTTTGCACTAAATTCTACTTTGGTCAGATCCCTCCTCAAGTACTTTACTGAGTTCCAAGCACCATACATCAGGAAGATATACTGTAGATTCAGAGAAATTGCATCGTATTCAGAAAAGACAATAAGGATTATTAGGAGACTATGAACTGAAGAAAGAGTAAAGGATCTGGGCATGTTTAGCATTAAGAGGAGATGACCAAAAGGGAATATGACAGCATTCAATTACTAGAAACAATGTCACATAGAAGGTCAAGACTGTTCTCTCATTCTCAAGTGCAGGACACAGAATAATGGGTTTAGTCACATATTGACTAAAATGAATGTTAGAAAAACTTCCAAACAAAAGTTTGACTGTGGAATCAATTACCCAGAGAGGTGGTAGACTCCCCTTCATTGAATGTGCTTAAATAGAGAGTACATAAGTACTTGCCTGGGATACAGAATATTAGAAACATGGAATTATTCCATCAAAAGGTCAATTTCTTGGCTACCATAGAGAAAAGAATAATCAGCATGGTGCCTTTGAACATATTTACTGTATATGCAAAGGATCCTCTCATGATACTTACCAGATGCTCTACCTGCCCTGACTGTATTTTTTAAAGATGCTTTTCCAATGAACAAACAAACAAGCAACTGGCATGGTGCAAAGTACTGGTGACAACTCCTGTGAATACAGTAGACAGCCAAGAAAACATACAAATGGACCATTGAACAAATAAACCCAGAATTCTCACTCAAGGCACAAATGACCAGGCTTAAATTAACCTACTTTGGACACGTTACATGAAGACCTAGATCATCATGGAGAAAATCTATCGATATGGTCACTAAGAGTCGATAGTGATTTGATGGCACAGTCAATCATGGTGCAAAGTAAAGCATTAGTCTCCATGTCTACAGGGGTTCCACTGGAAGGTTTAGAAAATAAAAAGGAAAAGTGGCTGCTGCCCAGTTCTTTGCTGGGATGGAATGGAGTATTCTGAAGTACACAAAGTAGGAGAGTAACCCTTCTGGTTTACCTTCTTCACTTCATTGGAACTTTGATGAAATCAACCCTTTGAAATGAAATGAAGTGGCATCCCACTTTGCATGCTTCCACAAATCTAAATGATGCTTCATTGCTAGCACATCCACCATGGCAGTCATTACACACAAGCACCTTGGGTTTTAAATTCCATATATGCCCTTCAGCTCAAAAAGTTTTCTACTTTCAACAAAGGGTAATAGAACTATATTTTATTTAGCTAGATGGCTGTTTTGGAAAGTTCACAGAAAGGAGGCCTGATTGTGCTTCTGCTTGCAAAGTATAAAATTTCAAAGCCCACAACAAATGATGGAAGTCCCAGAATCAATTCCCAGACAGTCCCAATAACCACAAAAGAACCACAGTGTAAATAAAATACCCATTTCTCTCATACCACCAACACTGGCAGATGCCTAAAATCTTCTCACATAACAATGTGAAGAGAACTGGCAATGCTCAATGTCCCTGGCAGCATTGAGACTTATCACAGGATCCATCATTCAGGCTGTGCTTTGTAAACTATAGGATATTCTTTGTCAGGGTTTGAAAGTATGTCTCTAACATTCTAATTTCACAAAAGCATTCTAAAATTTCTTTTCCCCTCAAATGCCTTTGTAGTGCAAATATATGGGAAAACAGTTCAATGGGCACAGTTGATAAAGGCTACAATTGTCGCAAAGTAGAAGGCCAAGTAGCAGAGCAAAAGCTACCTCCTGCCTCTCTGCTAAAATTATTTGATTATGTTTTGCCTTTAAAGAGGAAAACATTGGAATATTGGTCCCTTACATAGAAGATGGAGAAAATCTATCTATGTGGTTGCTAGGAGTCGAAAATGACTTGATGACACATAATCAATCACATAGAAAATACTTATTCAAATAATGATTGGATTTGCAAAATATGTACATATTTTAAATTCATTTAAATTGCTTTTAGTTAGAAAACAAAGCTGGGATTTTCGTGAGATTGTACTTTATCTTCTCTATGTATAAATCTGGAAGTGCAGCTGTTGGCAAAGAACACTATCAAAATACTGTTTCCTTGGGAGAGAGAGAAAAGTTAGGGATAACATGCCTGGCTTGCAAAAGTCCAGGGACTGCTAGAGGATAGCAAAAAGTCAGAATATCCCTCTATTGCTCAGTGTTTGCTTGGATTTTTGCAGTCAAAAATATGTATGCCTAAGAAAACTGTCACTAAAGCAACTGTAAATGTTAAATGAGAAAAGATTTTGAACTCCAATAACATCACAATAAAATGCATGGAAAAATTTCCAGTGAACTCAACAGATCTGGATTAGCTAATACAGAGATAATGATTGACCCTATAAAGACTGAATTGTTTATAAGGATAGTGTATATATCAATGTTTGCTGATATTTGCTACTGTGTAACTTCTGGACAATAAAGGTAAAAGAATAGGGCTTAAACTGAGTATCAGAAAAATAACAACTGGTATGAGAAGATTGCAAACATACAAATGATTTCATAGGTAGGACACACAGATTCTTAAACAAAGCATGTTCAGTCAAGGTTCTATATGGGAACTAGACCGAAAAATGAGCAGGAGGGCCTTCCAAATAGAGCAAGTTTAGCTTAGCATAGTTTGAGGTGAAGCATGTACATTACAGTCCAAACAGTTCTTCTCTTCCACATAAAACTATTAATTTTAGAGTTGGGCTCCCTAAGATTATTAGAGCCAGAAAATCAACTAACCATATCACCATCTCCTGTACATGCATCAGCATAGCCCACAGACCTCTGCACAGTCATACACTGAATAAATGGCCACCCTTGCTTTACATGTGCTTGGAAGTTAAAAGTTACTTTAGAATGGAAGAACACTCTTTAAAAAAAGTGTCAAAATAAAGTTAAGCACTATGGTAGTGCCTAATTTTTTTTTTAAAAAAGGTAGTGCCTATTTAAAACATAGCTATACTATACATTTATTCAAATGGTAATCCAGAAATTCTTGAATTAGCAAAAATACTAGCCCCAAATTTGTCAATAATCACAGATACTGCATTTATTGCAGGCTTCCTTCCAAGAGCAAGGACTGAAATGTTCATAAATCCAAGGGAAAATATATCTTTCCAAGTTTGTAACAAGAGCTAATTTGTAACTAAGAAACAGACTCTAACAGGATAATATTACCAAATGGTATCCTCCTAAGATTGATAAGGATTTCAAAGACAAATAGAGCAGCATCTAATCATTGGCATGCTTTTATCTAAGGGTTACATTGCTGGACAGGATCAAGTCATGTGTATTAAAGCACCCGCTTGATACTTTCAAATCTACAACAGAAAGCTGTTGTTCAAATGACCTTTTGGTAAGCTTGGATAGCTTCTACTTTTTGCAGGATTTTCATTAAAGAGTAGTTTACGTATTAACTTCTCAGAATCTGTTTTCAGAACCATCTTCATGTGAGACTAACACGGTAATAGATTTGACTTCCTAAACACAGCTGAAACTGGCAAATAGAGGGAGAAAATGTAGAGGCAGTGACAGACTTTTATTTCTAGGCGCAAAGATTACTGCAGATGCTGACTGCAGCCAGGAAATCAGAAGACGTTTAATTCTTGGGAGGAGAGCAATGACAAACCTCGATAAAATAGTTAAGAGCAGAGACATCCCACTGACAACAAAGGTCTGCATAGTTAAAGCAATAGTGTTCCTCATAGCAACATATGGCTGTGAGAGCTGGACCATAGGGAAGGCTGAGCGAAGGAAGATAGATGCTTTTGAACTGTGTGTCAGCACCTGCTCATTCAAGCATTCATACACAGTCAAGAAACTGGATTTCTTTGAACTGCTTTATTGAAGCATAATGAACGGTACAGAAGGCGAGCTGTGACTAAAGACTTCCTGCCAAAACCTACTTTAAACTACATTCCCTTAGCTAGCTCCCTTTCCTACGAAGCGTGTCACTCCCCCTCCCAACCAGATGGTATTCCTGTCATATCGCAACCTCGTGTCCTTGATGTGCTTATAGCCAAAACAATCCCTTACATTCCAACTTCACACACCCCCTCCCATCTTCTTCCCATCCTGCAACTTGTGAGAATGACACGATGGGAGATGCCCTGATAAGGGTTTCTGTGAAACCTTTGATCAGGGAATCTGACACTGTGGTGCTGAAGGAAAATTCTGAGAGTGCCTTGGACTGCAAGAAGATCAAACCAGGAAATGAAGCCAAACTGCTCACTTGAGGGAATGATATTAAAGGCAAAACTGAAATACTTTGGCCACATAATGAGAAGACATGACACCCTGGAGAAGATGCTGATGCTAGGGAGAGTGGAAGGCAAAAGCAAGAGAGGCCGACCAAGGGCAAGATGGATAGATGATATTCTAGAGGTGACGGACTCGTCCCTGGGGGACCTGGGGGTGTTGACGACTGACAGGAAGCTCTGGTGTGGGCTGGTCCATGAAATCTTGAAGAGTCGGAAGCGACTGAACGAATAAACAACAAAACACAGCTGAAGAGATTCTAATATGGCCCAGAACTCAGTTTACCACTAAAGGTAGAAAGACTAAAAAAACAGATCTTAAAATCCAGGCAGGTTGACTTTAACTACCCTTTTCTATTCTCTCACATGAATCAAAGTGTAATCTTCTACTACTCCCACCCAATTTCCCCTCTTCAGTTGGGTTATCATCTACAACTAGAAACTAAAGCAGTCAAGTTTTGCTTCTAGGATCTAGCTAGGAACCAGATACCTAATTGGTGCCAACAGTCAGTCATTAGGAGTAGTTCTTTAGTGATGAGATGATAATAATAGTTCTCTCTTCCTTCCAAAGGAGATTCACAGCACAGCAGCTTAGCAGTTGTTGAACCCAAATGCTTCTTGATGCATGCACTTCCAGAGAAAATATAGTAATTTATTTCTCACATGTCATTCACATTTTGATCACGATGATTTTTTCCTCATGAAAGCACACAATAGATTAATCTCACAAATGCTTCAGAACATACCAAGGAATATTGTGCCCTTTTAAGCCTCATAATGCCCAAAATGCTATTTGGAATTCTGTTCCTTAAAGCCTTGAAACAGATGAAGCAAATCTTACATTGCCTTTTTAATAGATGGCAGTTAGATTCTTAATTGACTTGGGCTTTCTCCCAATCTATGAGAACCATTTCTTCTTGATGTCTGGTGCTTGATCACCTACTAATATATTTAGTGAGAGTTTGATTGAAGCATGCTTACATTGTGTGTTAGAAGCAAAGTATACAATCTTATTTTTACAAACTTCTTTCATGGGCAAAACATTTATTTCTAGTCAATGTATGGGTGTAAGATTATAATAACTTCACAGAGATAATTGATGTTCCTGTTCAGAACTTTTTATTCAGAGCATTGCTTTTCATTGTTCTATTGCTTTAATATTTACTTTAATTATGATTTGGATATTTTAACTACTATAGAATTTTATGATTTATGATTTCAGTCTGTTGCTGACTACCTTGAGAAAATTTGTTTTTCGAGAGTGCCATACAGAATTTAAAAAGAAATAGTGAAGAGCTTAGAATTCAAGAAAGCTAAACATTCTACAAAATAATTCAGCAGTTATTGAGCTTTTTATTTAAACATTGTTTGTAGGAAGGTTCCACAAAGCATTCAAAGCACAAGAGGCACTTTAACTGATGAAAAATCATGATTTTAACAGCCCCTAACGCTTAACTGTTAAGGATGGGGAACTGTTCATGATCTTCATGCCATTAATGTACTTTTTAAACTTTTCTTACTTGTTATTCTTTTTCCTGGTCTTAAGAACTGCAGAAGTATTACTATAGGAAGAAGTTGTGAATACCAGCTTTCTTTCCCCTTTTCTATAATAATAATAATAATAATAATAATAATAATAATAATAATAATAATAAGATGATGATTTTCCACACTTTAAGCATTACAGATTTCATTGTTGCTGAATAGAAATGAAATTGTATCTGTCTCTGAGAAAGACATTAATATAATCCAGGCTTTCTCAACCTGGTTCCTTCTGGTTGCTGGAATTCTGGGAGCTGCTATAATCCTGCTTTCCCATGAGGATGGCAGATCCTGCTAAGAGGGATTTAAGAGACAAATGGAGAGGAGAATGTGATGGACTGTATTTTCAGGATCAACTTGATTAAAATTAAAATCCAAGTACAGCTTTATCCTGTCTACCCGATCCAATTAGAAAAATTGCTATAAGCATATTGTTTTTTTCTATCTGCCTTATAGAGATCAATAGTATAGCCACTCTTGCTACCATTTTTAAAGCCAACTATTGCAAAGCACCTGCACTGTTTTTATTGATACTATACATTAAGATTTGTATCTCAAGGAGCATAACTTTCTGTTTGCAATGAGTAAGTGAGCTTAAAAGAAAAAGAACTTCACCAGCAGGGATTCACCAGACTGCAGGAACAGGCTTAATCTG
Source organism: Candoia aspera (assembly GCF_035149785.1). Classification (NCBI taxonomy): domain Eukaryota; kingdom Metazoa; phylum Chordata; class Lepidosauria; order Squamata; family Candoiidae; genus Candoia; species Candoia aspera. The sequence goes on along the minus strand of NC_086158.1, from coordinate 31,935,662 downwards.
CACTTTCATTTTGCACAATACATCTAATTACAACCAACTACAACACCTGCTGAATTTCACATAATCAGTCTGTATGACATTTGGGACTATCTCCCACAATTCTCTTGGCTTGAACATATCAGGAAAAAGTATCTACAGAGTCCAAACCTAACCACAAGCCATTCAAAGGATAACAATAACTCACACATTGAGCCTTGTGATTATTACTAATGTACAATGTAATCAGTAGAAGACATCACAATAAAAGCCAGTAACAAGATGGGCTAGATGCAGAAAATAAAACTGAGTAAAACAACAGCTAAAAAAATAATAAACAGAATACAATTCAGCAAACATTTTTAATGAGGACAATAGGGAGAAATTATGAAAAAGCTGGAAAAAAGTTATATACTCTCTGATATCATCTACAGTATAATTTATATTTGAAATGTGTCATGATGAGGAATGAGTACATCATCATACTAATATTCCATTCACACCAGCCTTTTCATTATTAATAGCCTGTTACTAAACATCACTTTAAAAATAAAGCTAAATAGTACTATACACAGCAATGTATATATTGAGCGATCAGGATAGCTTTATTCACCTTATATTAAGTAGTCACTTCAGTTTCAGTCACTTCATCAAAGGAGCTTGTTTTATTCATTCTCCTGTTCCTTTGTCAAGCTAAATCTTTCTACATTAAGCTCCTACTTTTCTGATGCAAAAGAGGCAGAGAAAAGGACTATAAATGTTACACAAACATAAATCTAAGGCAAATAGTCAGGTTTTCAAGGCTTTCTGGAATGTCATCAGGGTGGGAACTGTAAGACCTCAGGGGGGAACTTCATTCCAGAGAGCAGGTGCTTCTACAGAGAAGACACACTTCCAAAGATGAAACCTGCCTATTCTGCCCAGACTACAGAAGACAAATAGTCCCTCCAATAGCCAGATCCTATGTCATATCAGGTGGGTGACCTCTTTACTTGTTACTGAAGGCCAGTCAGGGAACTCTGGCTGGGAACCATCTCATGTAAGGTCCTATCTAACTGGGTTCATGGTTGCAGCTGCATAAAAGTCTTTAAAGCATTGATTGAAGTTAATATTTGTAGCTCAGGGTTGAACTGTGGAGTCCTTGGTGCTCTCTGAGCCTTGCTGTTTTTTTTGCAGATGTTTCACTGCAGACTAGGTAACATCTTCAGTGCAAAGAGGGAGTGGGCCTTGCTCTCAGTTTAGCCACAGTATATAAACAGAGAGCACCAAGGACTTCTTTAAAATATACTCCCATACCCCACCAATAGAAGATTTCTTCCTTCTGATAGTATTCCTGCTGATTGAGTCCCTTAGATGGGAACAAGTAGATGCAGTACTGGAGGATGGTTATTAGACTTTTTTTTTTTATCATGCCACAGTATCTTTCACTGTAGGTCAAATAACAGCTTCTATTCATTGGGAACAAATAAATAAGGTACAGCCTTATACCAAGAAAGGTCACTTTAGCTCAGAAGTCTAGGCTGAAATAATGAAGCTCAGGGTTTTCAGAAGGAAGTCTTTGTCTATATTGGTTCTTTCTTGTCATTCCCATGCTGATTTCATTTGGTTAATCCTACATATGGCATTAATGATTCTGATTATCTTACCATTCTACAGTTTTGTAAGTGGTTCTTTGTGCTGTTGACAGAAAAGTGTGTTAAAAATAAAAATAATAGTAAAAGTAGATGAACATTGAAGCTATGAGTATGAATTTGTGCATGAAAATCAGAAAAAGCTAGTGTCTTTGGACTGGAAATCCCCATTTTAGTCTTAAACTCACACAGTAAGGTCACAAGTAATTAGTCCATTTTCAGGCATGACTATGAATTCAGAGAGAGATTTGTTAAATGTATGGCAAAATGAAGATTGCAAAGTCTGGATTTCTTTTTTTTAAATTTCCCTTTTGGAAGCTACAGCACAACAGGATATGTGGAAATGAAGTGCATGTAATGAAAAACAGGATTTTTCCTATAGTTAAAAAAATGCAATAGCTTAACTGCCACATATAAAAGTACTCTTCTTCAACCTGATATCATCTCAATGTGTTAGAACTGTAACACCCATTCTTTAAGTTTCAAAAATAGAAATCTCAGAGAACTCTAATAGCTACAGGCTATAGCACATTGTATAAAGGGTGCCAGTTTGCTGCTCCTAAAACCAGATGTTTCAGTTTAATCATAAATCTATTCAACTATTTTAGGCAAATATGAAGAGTGAAACAAGATTAACTTTGTTATTAAATTTTGACCTTTTATCAAAATATTGCCCTCATTCTTACTGTTTGTAGATAACAATAGATGTTTCTTAAAAGGAAGAGCAATTCTGTAGAGATGAGAGATTTTTGCTCCAAACCAATGCATTTTGGCAGTGAATAGAAAGGTAGCCAGACTGAGCATCTGCTTAAACTGAAAATATTTTTGTATTTTCCTTCTACATACAGAAGAAAAAAACAGCAGTGATTACAGAAGCTGTTAAAATTTTCTGCAATTTTTCAAGGCAGAGTGACAAGTGACCAAAATAGCACATCTGGAGGCACATCACTCATCACCAGCATTACCAGCTTCAGTGCATCCAAGAACAATGCCAGTGTACAATTCCAGCGCTCTTTCAGAATTGTGCAGTCTATTCATCTTTCTCCTCTTCATTGAACAGTTCACATTTCTTATAATTTTGCCCTACCTTGCCTTTCAATTTTTTAACTTTTCCAGGCACCCTTGACATATTTTTTTCTCTTGCTCCAAGTGAAAAAATATTTCTTTTGCTTGGATGTAACCCTACCTTTGAGTTTCTTGCTGAGCCATCAGAAGTGTGGAGTCAGTCATATTCATGGGCCCATTAGGTTCCATGGAACCAGAACTGAACTTGGAGGATAATTATCTCATCAGTTTTGGTACTCCTGGTTTGCTATTTATCCCTGGGGAAAATTGGGTTAAATACAATGTGGAATGAAGGTCTCGCATTTCAGTAGTACTTCATCTGGGGGTGGGGAGCACCAGATATGGTCAAAAAAGTGAAGATGGTGGCTATTATTATGTGACTTAAGCTCTGCTTGTTTTTATGTACACTGCATGCATAAAAAACAGGGAGACCTTCAATTACACTGTCATGGCCACCATCTTTACTTTTTTGACCAGACCCTGTGGATACCCCTAATTCTATCCTTATAGAAACTGCAATATTTATGATTAATGCAGGATTCTATCCATCTATCATTGAGACAGGCATCATTCTATCATATTATATTAGAGGTTCACAAACATTCCTTTTCTGCAAACCACTACAGTATATAATTATTAAAAGCTTTTAAGAATTACCATATATGCAGGGTCAACACTGAAGTACTTCCAGGCACCACCAGGCATGCCTGTCCAACTTAAGATACCTGCCAACTTAAGACCCCAAAATGAAATTTAAAAAATTATTTTTATATAACTGACTGACCCACCCAAAACTGCTAAAAGCTGAGGAGAGTACCAGATCTCATAAGATACTCAGATTTGGCATATGCTAGGCATCCTTATACAGCTACTACAGTGCTACAGAAAGAGGCAATGAAAATGCAGAACAATTTTCATGGAAATTAAAGACTTAAACTTTAAGTCTTTAACTTTAAAAACTCATAGACTGTAATATAAAAGCTGACTTTCCTATACCATCCCACATAGATATTCTCAAAAGATGCAACCTTTATTTCATGCCTTTGTTTTACTTGCTATTTCTGACCCCTTTTCTGCACTTTGTGTAATGTTGCTTACGCAAAAGAGAATACTGTGAGGATGAAGATATAAACAGTGCGAGCAAACTGGAGTTTGGCATGGGAGGTCAAAGGGAGACAGATTTTTCCATTTCTTTTTATTTATTTGTATCTTCTTTCAGTCCAACATATTCCTTACCCAGGAAGCAGCTTCTGGAGGCACATGAGCACAGTAAGGAAACAGAAAGATTTCCAGAGATGTTTTTGCTAGGGCAGCTAGTAGGAAAGGGCTGAGCAACATGGAGAGTAAGGTAAGAATCACTATGAACTGCAAAGTATGTACAGTGTTTTTCTACTTCCTAAAAGGAGTCAATTATAACTTCCTTTCTTTTCTCTGGGGAGGAGAATGTGAAGTCTCTTGAAGAGAGGGTTGCTGCACTGAAATGCATCAGGGAAGACAAGAGTATCATGGACAAGACAGCCAAACCTCTTCAAGAAGAGCAGAGAAGAGAACACCAACCTTCTCCCTCCCCTCCTTTGGCAAAGACAAACATATGATCCACAGAAGCAGGAGGATCAGAGGCAATTGGTCCCAGTGGAACTCAGGAACCAGTACCAGGGTCTCCCTGTGTGGCCCTCCAGATTTTGTTGAGTTCAAATTTCCTGCATCCTCAGCCACCATGCCTAATTGTGAAGAATAACAGAAACTGTAGTTTATTAGCATCTGAAATGTTATAACTATCATTCTTCAACATTGGTGTCTGGCTGGAGCTGCTGAGATCTGATGCCTAGCAACATCAGGAAGGTCGCAGACTGTCCATTCTTAACTTAGGGCATGTTTTCAATGGGTATGAACGAATAGCCAAATATTTTCATGAGCAATTTTTTAAAGTGCAACATTTAGAAATAGTAACTGAAGAAATCATTGTGGTAATGTTTCTGCCTCCTGTTTTTACTTAAAGAAGTGAAATCATCTGGCAATATTTATTTCAAAGTACAAGATACAATGTATACTTTGAATAGTACCCCACAATCCAACAAACTATGTCTACCCTTTATTTCTACCAACAGTACTCTGTCTTTAGCCCTAGCTTGAAGTTCAGTCCAAAACCTAATTTCTTCATTTCCTTGCTTTCTTTTCTCCATATAATGTGTTTCCCAAATCCTTGTGTAAGTAGGATAATTTGATCATTCTCATTCAGCAAACTCTCAAATTTAACTATTATTCAGACCCGTGTTTCCCAGTATCAGGAGAGAAAGAAAAGAAACTACATTCATTACAGTTGTAGATAGTGGAGATACATCATTAATTTATAAATGAGAATGGTTTCTAAATATAAAATTGTTCTTAATAGTCATGTTAAAGCTATAAAACAAATACATTTTATGGGATAATACATTCAGGAAAATGCTAAGTCTACAATTAAAGATTTCACTTACAGCAAAAGACATATGTATAATGATTGCAAATAGATTTCAGAAGGCAAAAGCAATACACTGTTTAGGAAAATAGTAAAACCTGTTGTTCAAGCAAGTATAAACACAGAAGCTTAGCATATTTCCTTTCCTAAATAGCTTCAATAAAAAGAATGCTTCTCATTCACTATGTCTTGAAAAGTTGTTTTGTCTGCAACAATTAGCAGGTTATAATAGGTATCTTCACGATGCCCCCTCCCCTTGCCAAATGATAGGCTATGTGTAAAAAGCATGAAAACAAAACAAGCTAGGATTTCCCCCCCTCCTAATTAGCATTCCTTAAAATCAATACACTGTAAACCAAAAATCTATCTATCGTTGGGATGTCTGCAGTGAATATCAAAAACTGAATTTGTTTGAACTTGGGTAATTTGAGAGAGTCACTGCCAGCAGTTCTGGTAAGGGCTGCCAATTTGGATGGTTTTAAAAGGGGACTGGAGAGATTCCTCCAGGATGAGGCTATTGATATTGATACAGCTAGCTCCTGAATCCAAGGCTGAATGGCTTAATACTGATTGCAGGGAAGCACCAGTAGAAGGGGGATATTCTTCTGTACTCCAAGCTTCTCAAATAGGACCAGTTGGCCACTGTGTGCCAATAATGCTGGAATATATGGCTATGCTTCAGTTAATTTAAGAGCCTTTGAAGATCCCATGTTCAATCTGTTACAAATTACTTCAAAAGAGCCAGTAACAGAAAGACCTGTGGCTGAAAATATAAAAACCATTACAAGCAAGTCAGTCTTTCCCAAACTGGTGACTCTCAAATGCATTAGTATATTATCAGCCTCAGGCAGTACGTGCATGGAACATGCAATATTAGACTAATTGGAGTAGTAGCCTGGTGGAAGTAAAATAATAAACCAATACCAATCAAAATTGGTGACTATTTCTTCTGTGGTATTCTTTTGATTCCTTATTGGAAGTTCGTTTTAATACTCCAAAAATTGTTCTTTCCTTTTAATTATCATTCCTTTCAAAACTGCTTTTCCCCCAAGGAAAAAGAAAAATGCAAATTTGCAGTGTATGTATCAGTGACCTTTCACTATACCATCATTTCTCTGGTGATCTGCAGACTTCTTGGCTTCTCACACTGTAGTACAATCCTAAGGAAACACAAAACCAGGGGGAGCTTTTTCAGATCAAGAAGTATGGTAGGCTGTAGAGCAATGTTTTTCAAACTTGGCAACTTCAAGAAGTGTGGACTTCATGCTCGCTGGGGAATTCTGGGAGTTGAAGTCCACACATCTTAAAGTTGCCAAGTCTGAAAAACATTGCTGTAGAGCAATGAAAATGTAATGTAAGAAATGTAAGAAAGCTACCACAGTGGCCTCCATCTTTCAGCAATAACGTAGGCTTGAAATCATCCCCAAAAGAAATTCTACAAACAATGTAGGAAAAAGAAAAATAAAGGAACTTCCTTAGCAGGAAGAGAACCCTTTTGGAAACAAAAAGACAGATTTTGGCCCAGTAATTAGCCCAGCTGGAACAACCTTTCCCCAGACCTTAAAAAGCCATTTGGTGGGGTTCAGAGTTGCAGATCAAAAGGCAGAATTTCTGTGACCTCACAGAACTCACAGAGTGGAGTCTAGCTATAAGAAATCACCAACTCAGTAATATTTACCCACATATTTACATGAGAGACTTAACACAGATCAGAAGGTAAAATGAATGCTGATTGCTTGATGTGAAGAACAGCTCCAGCTTCTGAGCCAGGAATATATACAGTACATAAAAATACATTCATGGGTTCCAAATGCAAAGCAAGCTGGTCACTTAAATTCCTCAGTAGGGGTTGTGCGGGAGGCTTTTCAAACTAATAATAAACAGGAAATTAGAACAATATCAAGACAAACCAATGTGAGACAGTGGATAACCGGAAATTCTAATAACAACAGCAGAGTGCCAATTTAATTAGAGCATTTTATGTTTGGCTGCTGCTTCACCAAGCTCCTGATTTCACGTCTAATTTCCTTGCTTTTTGATCTTTCTGTTCTATTTGCCTGCAGTTCCACTCTGTAGCTCCTCTTTCTAGCATTATATTTAAGTCAGTTGGCCATCTCATCTAGTACCTTTCTCTTTATTGGTCTGCTTCTCAAATACTGTTTATACCTATTCACATTTATGATGCCAGTGCCTCAAATTACAGTACATACCAACTTCCAGAGGAAACAGCAATCAGTTAACAGCCACCCATAAAAATGTCCTAGCTCTCATAGATGTTGAAATACAGTTTCCATCAATTTCACATTCTACCATTTTGTATTCACATAGCCCCGTAATTCCAATATCATCAATGCTTTACTTCCTGTCTCCGGAATGCTCTCTGTCTGGGATGTATTGGTGAAATCTTTATACACAGAGACTTCAATTTCACTCTGTTAATCACCTGACTTTGCACAGTCCATGCACCATATTCATTTTCTGGACAGCTCTCATTTAATGGAGGCACACAGATTAAAATGAGGCATTACTCAAACTACAATACAACCAATGATGTGAAAACAACAAATAGACAAATCAACAAGGACAGACTAATACAAGGTATAGTTTACTAGTCAACAGACAATCTGAGATTGTGGGTGGGGAAATAGAACACTACTGTTTCTAGCTAAAATAATGTAATTAGTTGTGTACAGTCCATCCATCCTGAAATATACTTTCCTCTCCTAATATAGGTAGAGTAGTAGATTTACAAACAGCTGTTCAGTTTTAATAACTACATACCAGCAACAACAAAGCATAGAAGAGAGGTATAACCATAAAAGCCAATTAAACCTGGCACCTGATGCAAATCCTCTGCTCATATATATACTCTGTAGTGGTAACATTATTACACTACCTAGTGATTATCATTGAGAACATCAGTGGTTCATTTACCTATTAATCTTCTGATATGACATTCAGCATACTTTAAAGGTATACTACATGCCAGTTTGGTTCCTAAAAAGAGACATAAATCTGCCATCAACTTAGTAAACCATTAGAAGTAAGCTTCAGCTTTCCAGGCTCTTGGTAATTGATCTTAAGGTGGTCATTCTTAAACAGTTAGTGATACATTCTAATACAAAATAAACTGGAATTCATCAAATGTGGCTTGAACAAAGGTGAATGCATCTTCCTATGCCCAAATAATAATAAGTAATCCACCTATATCAGAGATTTCATAGTAAATCGGTAATATTATAGATGCAGAATGGACTGGGCTTGGTCTCACCTCTATAAAGCAGTGGGACATGATAAGGAAGAGATTGTAGATGCACTTTCCCCCAATATTCTGTGGTTGGGGATGAGCAAGAAACATGCTGGTCACCATTTTCATTGGGTAGCCAAGAAAGGAGAATTTGGGCCCAAAGCTGAACAGGCTCCAGATGAGGCAGCATATGAGCCAAGGAAGTGAAGCTGCACTGGTACTTAGAGGAGCATGAGGATCTGATTGTTGTTTGCATTCTGACATTAATCAAATCTAGTGGTATATCTTGCAGCATAGAAAAAGGGGAGCTGAGTCATGGATTTTTATAGCTATGGCCATGGCTGAATTATGTCTGAGTCTTGATGGTGAAAAGAAAAGTGGACTTGATAGTAAGAAAGTTAATCTGGGTCTCTGGGTAAGAGACTGGATACATGGTGGGAGGTCCTTCCTCTGGAGTGAAGGGTGCAGGAGCTCCCTTAACCCCAGTTGGGGCTTAATAAGAGAGGGTTTTTGTAGGAGGAGTCCAAAGCTGTCCCTTAAGGCAGTGGACAAATTAAGAAGGTCTGCTGTGCTTGGGGATTTTCTCAGAGATCTGGTGGACAGTTCCATCACATCCCTAGTTGTCTGGTAGAAAAGGGAGGTGGCCAGGACTTTAAATTAATTATTCCAGTGCAGCCTTTCTTCAGTCAGTGACCACATGTGCTCCTTGATTTACTGATGAACTCTGTGAAGTGGAGCAAGTGAAGATATGTCTAGAATGATGAGCGTGATAAATAATGAATATGACCATTCACAGGTATGAGCCCATGCTCAGGCTTATACTGTGGTGACAACAGTGCCAAATACACTTACTTCTTTATGCTTATTACATTCATAGATTGTCAAGTGGCTCTGTTCATGATCAAGATATACTAGGAAAGAGTGTGTGAGGAAACAGTGATATGGCAGGCTCTAGTGAGATCCTTTATGGATAAAATTGCTCATCTTTGCTCAGAGTTATATGTCATATGGATAGTATGATGACTGGATTAATATTTTGTGGTGTTATTTGGGATTTGTTTAACATTGTGGAAACTGAGGAAGAAGACAGGATTTTCTATGGTATGGCCTGTGAGCTGGCACCTACACATTGGTTCATTTATTGTTATTATTATTTTTATCTAATGCATGCATACCATCCCACTATTCATTTTCAGAGTAAGCAGCAACATTATACAATCACACAAAACACATATGTATTGGTAAATTAAAGAAAGTAAAGAGATAAGAATCTAGTTTACACTGACACTATTCATGATACCTTTCTATCCTTGCACACTGTCATTGCTTCCAGTACTTCCATACAATTGCCTTTAGTTTTTTAAACTTCTTACCTGACTTTTTTCTAGGAACTTGCCAACTCTATCCAACCAGAACTTCTTAGATTTCCTTTTTCTCTCAACCCATTCACTCTTCCTTTATATATTTGTTTTGTAATTTGAACTTCACTCATTCTCTCTATATGACCAAATCTCCTAAAAATACTTCTTTCATACTAGTCAATTTTGTCATTCAGTCCACATTCCTTTGGCACTCATTCATTCAGGACTCTATCTATTTTTTGTTTGTCCATGCATACTTCTTAAATATTCCATTCTGACTGTTTATCACTATGTTATCCAAAAAAGAAGCTGGTTGTGTATATTTGCTACTATGTTCCAAACAGATTAGATTGATAGTTTCCCCTAAGCTCTCAGTACCAAAAAGCATGAATCATAACATTTATTTAGTTGTCCAAACTACTAATCACCTTGATTAGCCACCCCATAGTATTATGCCTTCTATATAAAATCGAGAAATGTTCAAGAGATCAGGAAACAGTATTTGGATTTTGCATTAAAATAGCTATATTAATAAGAATGTGTTACTGAAGGTACACCATGTTGTTTATTAGGTACATATACTTAGAACATCTTAGTGATGGATGCATTATAAATCAATCAATAAATACATCAACTTTAATAATTAATAAATATGATCATGCAACAAAATTTTCAAGTGACCTAGAAAACGATCAGACAGCAAAATAAGTTTAGCTCTATTTAACAAGGCTCCTGCCTAAAATATTAGGGTCAAATTCCAAATTGAAAGCAGTTCCAGGAGTAGGGGTCCCATTATCTGGACTACAAAAATCTGGACAACCACTAGATGACAGGAAACTTTCCACAAAGGTACACACATTCATTCCTATCAAAGCTACCTTGTTCTCTGATATATCAATTTTAAGATCCATAGTCTTAACTGAATCACACAATCTACCTAACATTGGTTGAAAATCATTTGGGTTCTCAGCCAACAACACAAAGTGATCTGCATAGAAAACATATATTCACATTTCTTAGGCAATACACCTGTACCATTACTATAAAAAATCCTTATACAATTGTACAAAAATACATTAAACAATGAAGGGAACACTGTGTATTCTTGTCTTACTCCCAGACAAATGTTGAACAATTTGTTAAGTATTCCATGTATTCTTATGCATGCTTCACTTCCATGTATATCAAATCACTCAGAATCAATTGAATTGGATCAGTATATAACTGCAATGAATAAATATTATCAAATATGACAAAGCAACCTTCACCTCTATATTCATGCAAAACATAGGCTTTCTCTAAATCAACATACCAATAATAAATTTTCTCACATTCATACATTTTTCATGACCTGTTAAAGAACAAACTTTTAGTCTATGCACCCTGTGCCTAACATCAACCTGCACTGCGTTTCTCAAATTTTGTTCACCTCTTGTAATCTTTTGATCAGAATTCTGCCACCTACCTTCACAGGCACACTTAACTAACTAATCCCACTGAAATTTTTGCATTCACTTTCTACACTTCCCTCTGTACTGGCATTCTTCCAGTTGTAGGCACAGATCAGTCTTCACATGCAAATGTTAAACCAATTTCACAGCCACTCAGTAAGCAAACCACATCCATGTTTAACATTTCTTCAGGACACCATCTAATGCTATATTCTCATCACTTTTCAGAATCCTCGTGTTATATATGCCTTCATTTTTTTTCTTGGAAGTTAACATTTATAGCATTCATTTCAATTCCATTCTTAGAAAAAGCATTATTATTCTCATACATATCTCCAAAATATTCCTTCCAACATTCTCTCATTTCAGTTCCAACACAAATAATTGCATCACTTTTATCTGTAATTACATTTACTCTGCTGGAGGCTCTTTGCTTAGCCATCTTCACTCTCTTCCAAAACACTTTTTAATTTACATCCACATCACTCTGCATTTCTCACTTTTAATTTTAAGCATTTTGTTCTCTCTTTAACTACTTTGTTTGCAACCCTTACTCTGTCTATATACACAGTATGCAATATCTTTCTCTCAACTTTTTTTTCTGCAGCAATCATAGTATTATAAGCATGTTTCTCATTCACACCCACCTTTACTGTATCATTTCACCAAGTAACCTTCTTCATTACTGTGATTCCTCACACTTCTATGGCACTCTGAAACATAAAATCATAATTTGCACCCTGCTCTAAGCAGCTTCCACATCCTCATTTCTTATGTTCACTCTTCATTTATTCTCCGAGGAGATTAATATGTCTTCTAAGACATTTTCACATAACATTCATACTTTCTCTTCCTGTTGTTGTTCATTTTCACTCTTGTTTCTTTCACTTATTTTTTCCTATAATCCCACCTTTTCCCCAAGATCCAGTTTTGACACTACCTAAAAATACTGTGTCTGTATTCAGAATCTTTATCACCCTTATACCCTTGCTAATTATTTTAATCTTTCATTGTAAACAAATTGACCACACTAAACCAGTCACCATTCTTATTTATCCTTGGGTTTCCAAATGGTTCAATCACTTTTTCTGCATTCTCTCATATCATTCCCAGCCATCCATTCATGTCACCTATAAGAATAATTTTTCCCTGGGTCACATTTAGAACATGGTACATTTTCTTCCCAAATTCATGTCTGGTTCTCTCATTATCACCTTTCACAGGAGCATACCATCCAGTTATCACCCACCTATGGATTCCTAGTTTCATACACCCCAACAGAAACCTAGGTGACACCAATTCATACTTTGTGACATATATTTTAGCCCTTTCATTCATAATTAAACCAAAACCTTTACTTCCCTATATATGTTCATCCAGTCTAATCCACAAAATGAGACAACATTTATATTTATTGCATCTTCCCCCTTTTTCTGACCTCCACTGCCCATGATGGTTTTGGTCAGCCATAGTTTTCACACTGTATCCTGGGCCAGCATACTGCATATAACTCATAGGGTTTTTATTATTATTATTATTATTATTATTATTATTATTTAGTGGAATTTATTCACTGCCTTAATGGGATTGGACTTTAGGAGGTTTACAGATATAGAGTTGGTGAAATACAGACAACTTTATCTTCTCTTACAAGATAATCTCTAGATTAGAGATTCTAGCTCACACAGAACAGTGGGAGGATGCTTGGGGTGAAAATGGGTTTCATTTATACCTGGCATATTGGCATAAATGTGCCCATAATGACCTGTGCTTAGCAGGGAATGCCATGCATAGCACTGATACAATTCAGGCTTATATCCTGTTCTATATCTTCCCTATCGTACTAAAAAGCATTATTTTTTAATCTGACCTTTATTATGCTGTTTTGATTCTGATGTTCATTATGATTATTGGGATTTGTATTATTATGTAAACTATCCTAGTGATTTTGACTGAGGAGTGTTAGAAATATATTAAAAAGCAGGATCATTTCCATAGCAACAATTTGGCTGTCCCTAAGCAGTTTATTACTTTGAAAACTGGAAATATCATTTGCTAAAAATGGGAAACAACCTGTGTTCATTTGGACCACAACTTTCTCTAATAGAATACAAATGAGTGATGTATACATATACAAGAGAGGCAGAATGTACTGATAATATGAACTACTATATGGTCATACCATGGGATTGAGTATGGAGTATAATAACACTTCTTCTGCTTTAATTCAGATATCAGCATGTCTATGAATTATAAACCAATTTGTAGCTAAGGTACAATGTGCTGGAGGAAGCTTGGTTATATTCAGTAATACATTATTTCTTTATGCCATAAAGAATTACATGCAGTTCTGAATGTTATTAACAACATCAGGGAACGTTATACCTGCCTTGAAACTTTGTGAGAACTCAGGCAGTACAGTGGTCATGGTAACTGGGGAAAAAACACTGAGAACTAGGTTTATAATGTAGATTACATTATAACCAGACCAACATAATATTAAGTAATTGCTTTCGAAATGTGGAAGTGGGGTAGACTATCTCAGTGCATCAAACTCTATTCTGAAACCTGCTTAAAGAAGGCAGTGAAAGGCCTGGGTTCAAAAGAAGGTATATCTTTTCACTCATGTCATCATGACTCTTTCAACCCAGAATAAAACAGATCCAGTAGCAGGAAAGAAAATATCAATCTCTTTAAACATGAAGATATCAAGAATGGTTTTCTATTATAGCAAGTAGTACAAAAAGTACTAGCAAAGAATATAGCTGTGTCGATTCCCTGGGGGAGAAGTTTGTAGTAGATGCATAGTTTCCACATATTGGCTATGCATTAGGATTCAAGTATGAAGATGCTGTGCATGATGATTAGATCACCAGCACTACATCTCACTGTACTGAGAACAAAACACAGAACAAATACCGTAGAATAGTAAAATGCCATTTTCTCTACTGTATACAAGTCTTCCCTACCTTCACTGTAGAAGAAAGTGAAAATTAGGATCTATAGTTAACAGACTGAATTTCAATTACAGGTCTTCACAGTTTCAGGAGTGTTAGCAGATGCTTTTTCATTCTCTTTCTCTACTGCAAGTCCAGAAAACAGAGCTAATTACCCCCTCAACTGTGCCCTCTTGATAATACTATACCATAATGATGAGAGTTCTGGGTCTGCTCATTTCATCATCGCTCTCCAGAGGCAGGATTTCATGTGACAATTCCTCTTGCCGTCGTCTACAAATATGCACACAATTCCTTTGTACCACTGAACGAAAGGCTTGGAGCAGAACAATGCTGGCAGCACAGCCCATAGCTGCATCCTGAAGCCCACAAAATAACTTCTATGTTGATGCTACGCTTAAGAAACAGTAGCCCGTTGTCCCTGCAAACAGCCTACAGTGCAGCTGCAGCTAGCCAGCTCTCTCCAATCATTTCCTTGGGCTGTAATCATCTGATCACAGCCAGATAGCTTGGATGCAGATATAGGAAAGATTTGATCCACTGAGTGAAACACACGCACTCACGCACAGACACAATTAAGATTTTGCTTTGCTTTGTTTTTTCTTTTCATGGCGACTGTTTCTGAAAATGCAGGAGAACTATCCTGCTTGCTTTAGGCAATAATCCCTCTGCTTTTAATTTCAGAATCACAAAACTGAGAGGTTTAAACTAGCCATTTAATAAAAGCTGGAAAGCGTGCATAAGTGCCTGCTAACAATCATATACAGGAACTGCAGTTATAAAGGAAGCCAGGAGTGTGGTCATGGAGTGAATGAACAAAACTCTGTGTACATCAGAACATTTTCCCACAGCTTTATTAAGAAGCAGAAATCTTTTCTCTAGTCTCTGCTTCATAGTCAAGGTGTAACAAGCATGCCGGTGTGTTAAAATAAATGGTCACATACAAAAAAAATATGACAGTATAAAAGAATTGTACAGAGCAAGCCGCTAGATGAATGACAAACACCTCTGTTTAGTTCTGACATGTTTTTTGATAATTTTTGTGGGTGATCCCAACACATCTAAGCTGTTTTCCAGAACTGGATGGAGATGATAGATGGATGGATGGATGGATGGATGGATGGATGGATGGATGGATGGGCGGGCGGGCGGGCGGGCAGGCAGGCAGGCAGGCAGGCAGGCCAGAGGCAGCATGTCTCTGGCAAATTTCTCTAAGATCAGGTTAAAACCAGATTATAATGCCAATCCCACATCATCACAAAGACAATTAGAAAGCATTTAATAATCATTAAGTTAAAAAAAAAGAGGCAACTAATGGGCTATTACCAGTTATTGGTGAGTAGAAATTTAGAAGAAGCCCAGCAGCACTTTTTCCAACCAACAAATTTTATGAAAAGCCAAAAGCTTTTGTGAGCTGCGGGTCACTTTATCAGATGCTTTTGATGGTCATGACAGCTTATGCCTCTTAATAAGATTTGTTCTTTAGAAAAATCATGCATCCTCCAGAATTTTTTGCTACCACAGAGTAACATGGTTCTCCTCCTACAGCAACTTAGTATACTGACTCTGGCAGGCAGGAGAAGTCCTTCAGAAAGCAGCTAAAGAAGTATTGGCAAATCATGTAAATCAGTTTGGATAGAGATCAAGATCTAAATGGTGTAGTTCTATGGGCAAGGGAAGAGCACTCAGAGAAAGTTTGCCCTTTGCTATTATTTTTTCCCTCCCAAAGAGACTGAATTTGTTGCAAACGATCTTTTCCTCAATAGATAACAACAGGAGCATTTTCTTAAACAACAGCTTCTTGGTAGATCTGCAATTGTATCTGCCTTCACTTTTAAAAAAAAATGCTTATAGTCACTCACATACAAAGGAGCCTGCTGTTTTGGGTGGTCATGGGAGTTCAGCCATTGACTTTCATGGGGACTTGAGCAAGCCTGCAACTCCTGCTGATGTAATCTTTGGAACAGCTATTTTATGAAACCAACTGCTTAAGAAAACAAGAGAGAGAATGGTGCTATTGCAGTTCTTTCAAATCATTTTTGCACAGGGGCTGATTAGGCTTTAATTGCTCTGTAATCTGTCACAATAAGGAAGCATTTCCATGAAAATATTCATGAAATGAATGAAAAACATGCTGTTCACTGCCGCTTTTCTTTTTCTTTTCTTGTATCAAGTTAATTCACACTCTTGCACTGTGTCCTTCTGCTCTGACAGTCATGCACTAAAGAAGTCCAAGGCATGCTTTTTATATTTCATAATTTCATTTCCTCAAATACAGTTTCAGCAGCCTAGGCACAAAGCTGTTATCAGTTCTGTTTCAAATAAAGAGAGTTCACTGCTTCTCATCTGCATCATCTGGATTCCCATTATGTTTCTATTTATCTGCACATTGGGAGGAAGCAGACTTTTTTGTCATATTCTTGGCTGCAACTGAGACCAAAGGTCTTGTCATGGCTCATCATAATATTATCAGTCTGGCACTGAAACTCCCTTCATGGCTTATGTCTTTTTCTGTTACAGTGACTGCTGTATGGTCTTGCTGATATTAATGTGTCTTGCATTTTCAGGCACTGCTCTTATTTTACACATCCATACAGGGGTGCTCAGAAAATGCTTTTATGATGTTTGGTTTCTATGGTAACAATATCTAGTTCGGCTATGCAGTTCAATGCAGATTATTTTTTTTCCCAAATACCCTTAAAATCTATGGAAGTAAATTCCTATAGAAGTTAATAGCACTGGATCAAAGCCAGTCTTTCTAAATATTTTCATAAGGATTGTTAGAAAAGTAGATAGTGCTTTCAAGTTGTGCCTTGAAACAAAATTGTGACATATTCACTTCTTTGAAGATCCTACCCACAAACTTCTTGATCTAAGTGAGAAACAGTGGCCATTTAAAAAAAACCCAAAGCAAGAACATTTTTCCAGTTGTGTTGCGGTAGAGTGTCTGTACATACAAACCTTTTAATATTAATAATAAAATGTAAATCACAGCACATGTCTCACTTTCCAAGACAGATTCTCAAAGGACTTCACATCATTAGTAAGATTCAGAAACAAAGGTTTAAGAGAGTAAGGTAAACAACAGGCACAAATAATAAAAAAATGGGTGTCAATATTAAAATAATGCTAACTCTCAAACCTAACATCCAAAACCCCATAAATTTGATATGGTTCAGCAATGCTCTAGAGAGAACTAGTAGACTGTAAATTGTGCAAGTGAGATTAGTTTATTCCTTTGATCCTATTGATTTTATTTGGAATTCTGTATAAGCAATTGAGTCCTGCACCAATTCTTTCTGTTTTTCCTTTTCCCAAATGAACTTTTATATCTAGAGTTTTGGCTATATTATTTTCTCATTAAAACCTTCCTTACCTGCAGGTTTGTAATCTTGCACAGCAGTCTGAGAATTTCCTACTGAATCTGTTGAATTCTTTAGCTTTGGACTTTGGGCAAGACAACCCAGAGAAATCTTTCTCAATTTTCTTACAGAAGACTAAAAAAAAGAGTTCCTGGTGTGAAAGGCTTAAAACAATCCTGCTGGATGCTTTATTGGGAGATCCAACCCAACTGGTGGGAACATATTTTAACAGACACCACTTGAAATACTATGCTCCCTCACAATATTTAACACCTGGCAGTGAAGTAGAAAAAGAAATCCTGGTTCCTTGGAAGAGCCAGAGGAGAACAGAGAATATGCTAGAGGAGGAGGATGAGATGGAGGAAGTATTTCTCATAATAACACTTCAGGAAGGACCTCTTAGTTGGCATTATCTATCCTGAAACCATGCCTTCTCTGTCATTTTTCCTTGCCTCTGGAATGAGGTTCCATGTGGCTCCCACCCTAACATTCTGGAAAGCCTTGAAGACCTGGATGTTTTCCCAGGTCTTGGGTTAGGGTGGTTGAATTAAATTAAGGCTGCCACATCACGTCTAAAAAAATCTGGATTACCATCTGATGGCAGCAAAGAATTAGATTGCAGTATCTCTTTGATACTCTAGCAGTTTCCTGGATTTTTGTTGCCCAGATATGGTAGCCCAACACATATTGATATGAGAAGATTGCTCCTCCATATTATATTACATGTGGGTATCAAGGCAATAGGAAGGAGGGAGATTTTTCAGGCTGAAGAAAATGCAGAGACACTACAGCCTCCAAAAGTAGGAAGGGAAGGTGAGAAACAGAAAGCTAAATTTGGGTGGCCCACAGGAAAATGCAAGATGTGGGTTAGACATCTGAACCTGTTTATTTATAAAAGGTTCTTCGCCAAGGGAGTTGATCAATTGCCTTAATTGGCTATTCATCTGCTTGCAATAAAACTTGGTCCTCGGCCATGTTAAGTGATTCCTTGAAAAAACAGCAGCCACTGTCTTCTGAAAGTGAGAACATGACAGCTAGAATAGTTATAAAGCAAAGTTCTCCAGGATATTGGACTTCAGTTCTCAAAATCTTCCAGCCAGCACATCTTCTAGAAAGCCATAGGTCAGTGGCAGAGCACCTGCTTTACACATCATTATTCAGTCTAATTCACTCTTCCTTCTGGCAGAAGGGTTTGCAGTCTTTTCTTTCCAGTGTAAATTCCAAATCAAGTTGTTCTTTATCTGGAAAGACATCATAAAAATAGTGCAACAAATCTTTATATGCATATGCATTTTTAGTGGGATTACTGTTTTAGCTGTTGTCAAATGGAATTCTATGGATACACAATGCTGCACTCTGAATAATTTGAATATCATCTTCACTAAAAACAAGGGCATGTATTATTTCTTAAACTGTTTTATCCCTGCATGTGGAGGATAGGCAACTCAACAACATCTACATGATTTCCATCTCCCTTCTTTTCTTGGATGAATAAAATTCTGTTTTATAATCTGCACATATACTATGATTCACTCTTCTGGCACAGCATTATTTTTCCTTATCCTGGTAGATTTTATGCCAGGCATCTAATAGATCACTGTTAGCTCATAACTTATATCCAGTTTGAGAATATACAGTACTTGACATGCCCACCTTTTACCTACAAATATTCCTCATGGCTGGGAGAATCTTATTTATGTATTTGTTTGTTTATTTGATTTATGTGGCCAAAGAATTGGGCTATGGACTATGGCTGCTTGCTTCTGTCACTCCGACCCCAGAGAATAACTTTGAGCCAGCAGACTTTTCAGGGGGCAGACCCACCCATAGGCTAACCTAGCTCTGTGTTAGTCATTGGAATGATGAGGCCAACAAGATTTTCAGGCAAGTTGGCACACCCATATGCATATGGGTATCAGACCATTGGGGCCATTCCTTTGAGCAGAATTTACTCTATGATAAACTTCGTATGTAATATGCTTCTTCTAGATGTATCTTTAATTTTTAGTTCAGGTTCTATGGGTTTTGAACATGCTGTTTTAGCATTTCATTTTTCATGCAGTGTTAATCTAAAGTTCTGGTAGTGCCTCAAAACCTGGTGTTGAATTATGCTCTCCCCACCACCACCCCAATTTGTAACCAGCCCTGTTCCATAGCTACTCTTTGACAAGGTTTACTTTAATCTTAGCAACAGTAGAAGCCACAGTTCTACTGTTATAAAACAAAGAATAAAGCTGAGTTTAGTGCACCTGAGAAGACAGACTGGGAGTACAAATGAAAGTTTTTTTTTTTTTAAATACTGCTGTGTTAGAGTTAAAGAAAGAGATAGAAGTTAAAGAAAGAGATGAACATATGTTCACAGTCCTAAAAACAAAACAAAACAAAAACTCTCAAACACCATCTATCCATCAAATGACCTATCTAGTGCAGATAGACAACTTGTGACATTCTAGAGCTATTGGACTACAAATCTTGAAAGTGAAACTCTTGCATATTTTTAAAAAATTCTATAAAGGTATGCTATCTATGTAAAATAGCTTTGGGCAATTTACAGTTTTTTAAAGGTATGTTCTAGCCATTGGCCATGATGACTGGGACTTACGGAAGTCCCAGAACAACTAGTAGTCCAAAGGTTCTGGCACAATATAGTACACAAAATAGATAGAATAGAGGAACCATTGATGAAGCAGAGCACTTAGAAAATAATATTTTGGTACTACTATAATTAGAAAGCTGACTTTGAATAGTTAACTGTCATAAATATATAAATTGGAACTGGACAGAATTTGATGACACCCTATTTTTTATTCTTCTGAAAATGACAACAACTTCCAGTTAAGATAAAATGATGAGTAATTTCAAGCATGACTTTCTTTTCATTCAGAGTTCAAAATATATAATCTCAGAGGAACCAACTAATAATTCATTGTTCAAAAGAAATTGATAAAGAGAAAAGTCAGTCTATAATAACAGCTAATTCTGACTTTCTCAGATGACATTTGAAATATGTGGCTAGTCAAAATCCAATTCAGCTCTTTCAACAAGAAACCAGCATCATTGGGACTAGGAAACACTAACTGTCGGATCAGTGCTACATTCACAGCATCAAAGCTTCACTACTATGGTCTATGGATACTTTATTCACATCATGTGTATCAACTAATTTCCAACTGGTAGAGATCAGCTGCATATGGGAATAATTTCAACATCCAGATGTGCACGTCACCCAACCCAGTTTGAAAGCTTGACCTAGAACTCCAGAAGTAGTTTAAGTCACTGAGTTGCTTTGGAATTAGCTGCATCTTACTCTGTTCTAGATCATGACTCTGCAAAAGCAAAGCAAAACAAAAAATAATAGATATATGCTGATGTATTGTGTGTTATCTTTTGTTTGTTTGTTTTCTTTATATAATTATTTCTTTCTGATGCTATCTCTGTTTTCATTCTGTAAAAGGCAGAAACTTTCATCTGTCAAATGTTTCTTGGCCAAAAAAGTTTAAGAAGGAATTTGTAACTATAGGCTTTTTCGGGGATTCCTAGCAAGGTAAAGAATAAGCTACCATATACTCATGGATAAGCCAAAATTTTAGGTACCAAAATACAACCCAAGATCAGGTTCAGCTTATCTGTGGATGGGCCTATCCATGAGTATATATGGTAATACTTTTTAAAAGAACCCGTATTTCCTATATATACATGCATATAAGCCTATCCACATATAATCCAATCCTTGAATTTTTAACCAAACTACCATGAAAAATGTGAGTTGGCTTATCTGCAGGTGGCACATTTTTCATAGTATTCTGGTTATAAATTCAAGGGTCAGCTTATCCATGGATGGGCTTATACTCAAGTATACAGTATATGGTATTTTTTTTATAAGCCTACACCTTAAATCAAACATTGCTTTTCCCAGAATCATGCTGCAGGTACAGCTGCAAAGCTCCTTGGACCTTTGGATCCAAAGTACTGCCCAGCTTTAGTTACTTGCTTGAATAAGCTGTTTGGTTTCAAAGCTTGTTCAAAGCTCATTGCAAAAAAGTCTAGTTAGACAGATTATCTGAGTCATCTGAACACATGTTGCTGGGCAGGCCCTCCATGTTCCTTCTCACAGTTTTACAGGATGTGGAACATAAATAAAAGCCAACCTCTTTCAGGAGACTAACTGTTGCTTTACCCAATCAAGCAAAATGTACCTCTCTGATGATGGATGCCTAGCAACAAATCAGAAAATTATCTAGCCACTGAGCCCACCTTTCTAATGACTCTGTGGGCGAATGATACAGCCATGGATTTGCTTTCACCAGATGTATCATTGCATAACAAAGATTACATGGGAGACGCTGTGTGTGTGTGCGTGCATGTGAGGGGAGCAGACAAAAGATGTCTATGCAAGCTTTTCAGCATGGGCATAAATTACTAGATTAATTTCACAAGGGTAAAAAGGTAAAGTCCCCTTTGATTCAAACTCAATTCCTGGTGAACTCTTGTGCTAGGTCCCAAAATGGGGTGGTGGTGGGGAGTTGTTACATAGTCCTTTAACAGAAAAGTTTACTACTAGTAAATTACTACTACTATACTACTATTATATAATTTGGCCTAGAATACTGAGTTATCAGTGGATGGAGCTAGACTAGGCAAGATCACTGCTGGATGGCAGGAGGATAACTACAAGATGTAAGCATTTACCTAAGCATATGCCCACAGAATTGCATATGCACACCCAAGATTCAATAAATAGTTCACCTGTTCTTAGTTGTGCTCTGCTATACTTTATGCTTCAGCCATCATTTCTTCCTGTTCCTTTTTTGTTTTATCTGAGCTGCATATTTGTACAACACTCCAAACCAAAATTGCTCTACCTGTTGCCAGACAACACAATGCGTAAGTGACAAGATAATAGCAAAAAAGTTTTATTTTAAAAGCCATTTCAGTGTGCTACATGACACATTTTAATTGGACACCATAGATATAGCAGTGAAGCTTTTTAGGGCTCTTTAGTGACTGAGCAAGTGGCTTGATCTTTTAGTTGGAAAGACTTTCAATGTGTCCCTTTCAACATATCCCCATATAAATTACCAGTGCTGATTTATCATGACATATGGCTTAGCATGTTGAAGAAATTCAGCCAAATGTGATTTATTTGACAAATCAAACTATAGCAGGGGTTGGCATCACTCTGCCCATAATACTCCATTTATAGTGCCTCAGAACACTAAAATTGGCACCTATTTACCTTCAGGACTGCATTTCCTCACTGTACTTAGATCATGCCAGGAGCAGCAGCTGGTTGTCCTCCATTTTGTGGAGGTCAAGGGGACTGAAGCTGATGCTTCTTTTTTAGTAATGGAGCCAGCCCTCTGGAATGATCTCCTGTTGGAGATTTGTCTGTCTCCAACAGTGTCCACCTTCTGGAAAAGCTGAGTTTTTTCATATGGTTTTGGGGACCTCATGCAGTGCATTGTGTTGGAGTTTTATTTGTTGTATGTTTATGCTTTATACTCTATTGTACATTCTTATTTTGTGAGCTGCTGAGAATCCTGTGATTCAGGGAGGATATAAGTTATAAGTTTGATTAATAAATAAAATAAATGACAAGGGACTAATAAATAAAGGACAAATGAATTCATCAAGGAACAAAGTACAAAACAAAACTTGGGACCAAATATATACAGGTATTTTATTGGCTTCACTTACAGGACATTGCTTGGGAATGATTTACTATTCATATAATCCTTAAAAGCAATTTGGGGATTTTTCTATGGGATTGTGAAATTGATTAGAAAGAATTTAAGCTCTTTAGAGGAGAAGGAGTTTGCTGATAAAACTGTGGTGTGAAATTGACTAGACAGTGAGTAGCACAGCAAGGGAAGAAGACAAAGGGAACAACCTATTTTTTCTTCCTCCAAAGAACTCCCTCCCTTCCTCCCTCCCCTCCCTTCTATATCAAATGGGCAGGACCAAACAATCAAAGACCAAACCTCTGGACATTCACAAGTTGAAAACCATAGCGAAAAAAATCAGGCACATGTGGAAGCAACTAGAACCTGCGGCTGCAAAGCTATTAGTTACCAAAAAATCTGACCTTTACAACATCCCCCATTCCTCCTGCAGAGTAGACACAGCAATTGTGTTCTGAAAACTACCACAGCGTATCACATACTGGAGGGACTTTAGTACTGATCCTGGAGCTCTGAATTAAGTTACTAGTGCAAAAGCCAAGGACAAGGCAAAGCATGGATCTCATCTACAAAATGGCAAAATACATATTTGCCTTTACACAGACACAATCCAATTCAGAGTCTGAAGATGGATAATGTTAAACACACACAAATATGCAAATGCACACTGGGAAAACCAGCACACACACACTTTCTCTCTTTCACACACAGTATCCCTGATAATATTTGTGGTTCTGTCACTGCAAAATATCTGGCACCTTACACCTTATCTACTCTCTTGTATCTCTGATAGGACTGTATTAGTACAAATGTATTATTGTGAACTTAACATTTCATACCCTTGTCTAAAATGTTGGATTATTTAAATAAATATTCAATTTAATATAATATTTTCATTTCATGTATCATGTATTTCTTTACCATAACAATAGTCAAGTTGCAAATGTTGGTAACATCCCTGGGCCAGTACATTTCTGAGAATGTTAACACCCCAGCCAGAAGTAGCAGAAACCTACTTCCTGCCACACTATCTAGTCAGGCTGATTGCACATAAATAGAAATTGCTTTATTGTTATGGGTTGTTTTGCTCCTTTAACATATATTGGTATACTGTAAACTTCCACTTCCCTCAGCCAAGACTATCAAAATAATCTATTGGAAAATTGAGACTGTAATGGGTTTCAGATAACCATTAGCTTGTCTGCAGTATCTGAAACCTAGCCTTTGCACGCCCAGGGTTTTCATACAAATGTACAATTATGTCAGTTTTGGTTTCTATCATATAAATTATGCACTATCTATTTTATATTCACAAACATGTTATATCAAGCCAACTATTTCTTATTATTGCACCAGTGCTTCGAGCATCTTGTCAAAACTGGCACCTAAAACTGCATGAAATATACAGTATCAAAGTATTTCTGGACATATATGTGCAGTAATGCAATTTAAGCTTTTCATTAGAGGGTGGAGAGTAGCCAAATCATGTGATTGGAGACTTATGTACCTATACAAACCACATGAAAAGCAACACTGTACACAGTAGCCTGACATAATGTAACATCTGTACCTCTCTGCTCTGGCAGCTTAAGGGAAAGTGGACTGACTACCATTCTGAATGCTTACATAATATACAGTAAGAGTAATGCAGTAGAAAATCACATATTGCACTGTCAGAGCTCCATCGTGAACAAGCTGGGATTTTACTGTATTTTCTGCTGTAGGTGATGGGGAAAAAGTGTTGAAAGAAGTATGTTTTAGGCTGCCAGGTTTCAATGTACACTGCAGGCTTCTCAAAGACCATGTCAAAAGCAAAATACCATTTGTTCATAGCAAATTAGTCCATTTTCCATCTGTGCATTTACTGTCAGCTTCTACTCTAAAACTTCACTAGATACAGTTAGCAAGTTAAAATAGTGTAATAGGATTATATGCTAGTGTACAATGCAAGGTCAAATGTATTTTTTTTTAAAAGCTATAATATAGACAGAAAGATCTTGATTGCATGGACCATGTAATGCAGTAAGTTGTGTCAGACTGCTAATCTGCAAGTAATATATTCTTTGAATCTGGAAACTGGGAGAAATAGCACTTTTCCCTAGTAAGTTGGGCACACTGCAGACACTTTGGTTTAGAAAGCACTAAGCAGCAGAGTTTAAGTAGTGACCAGATAAGGTGTTTTTATGCTGGGCTTTCTGACTAGCAAATATACAAGCAAATGCCATTAAATCTGACATTTATTAATGACAGAGAAGGAGACGAGAAGCACTTTTTCTCCATGAATACATTAAATGCAGCTTATCACATCCTGCCTTCATGAAACTGAATTATACAGAATGAGAATGGCTGATATCCAGAATTCATCCAGATACCAAAATAAATAGTGTGCCAGAATACAGAGGATCAGTAAAGGATCAGTAAAGACAGGAATTTATATACGTGGGAGGGGGTTGGTGGGAGGTACTGTTCTACACCTATTTATCATGTGTTGACTTTTTTAGTTAAATAAGTAATTCTTTAGTTTAATCTTATTGTCTAATTAAATGCTTACTTTGAAAAAAAAATTCCAGTTTAAGACATACAATATACCAATAAAGATATCAGATTGGATTTGCCTTGCATATATGGTTCTGTTTTGATAAAAGAGAGTATATTTCTTTCCAATCACTGTAATCTGTACTTTGCTAATGAAATCTAATTTGAAATTTAAAGAACACTTGGTTTTGGTTCAAACTACAAAAACACCAGTTGTGCAATTAGCAATTGTATGAGCAGTTTTTGTTTTGTTTTGTTCTTTGTTCCTGGTTAACTATAATTTAGAATGTAGCATGCATGTGAAACTAGCCACAATATCTTAAATCAATGAATTGGCATTTCCAGTGCAGCTGTTTAGATATCCCACCAAGCTCTTCAACTTCAAAGGCTAGCTTCATATTATGCTTACCAAACAGCAATGCCACATGTTCCATGGCAAGCATGGGAAATGTTGTTTTTGAAATCTGTGGGATGTATGTAAATAAATGGGATGGAAAGTGAGTTGATATTCCACAAGGATAGGATTTGTAGAAGAACAAAAAGGAAGAATTCATAGCTGCATTTGGCTGTTGATGATACAAGTGATTTTCTGCCTGAACAGTAGAAGATTTGACAATAGATCCTGTTAAATAAAACTGGGCATTTATTACTAATTTAGGCAAACACATGAAATCGGTGATTTGGTGCTACTGTTTGGGAACTGTATTCCTATAGATAATTTATTGAAATGCTGCTTTTTAAATCACAATGATTGACTCAACAGTCCAAGTCAGTAACTGAATACTTCTCTATCACAAGTAGCTGAGGCATTTCCATATAGTGGTATATTGTATACCAGGGTATGTGATCCTACTTCAATTCTCTTCCAATATTCCAAGACATGAAGAAATTTTACATGAGGGCAACTGGCAGCACAGTCCTATACATACTTACTGGAAATCGGGCCACACTGTATTAAGTTTTTATTTTTGGTCATGGTTGAACAACTGACGGCCTCCTTATAGCTCTTGGACCCATTCTTTTAATCAGGCAATGGATCACCTGGGTGGGTGGGGAAGTTTCCCACTCTAAAAGCAATGGGAAACCAGTATTATTTAGCAAGATTGTTAGAAGGGGGAAGCTACAATACTTCCTTTTCTGCTTCATGATCCTGCTGTAGATTGCTTTGTTCCAACTGCTAATGGCAGTGTGAAACCAGTCCTCTACAGCAGGAGGGTTGACAGGAAATATAATGAAAGATGATCCTTATCAGTGAGGAGTTACTATGTTATATGGCAAGGAAAAAACAAGAAAAAAAAAATAGAACCAGCACTTAGCTGAGACATCTTTTACTAGGAAAAGCAGACAGTAAGTTTATATATTGTGGTATTCTTAAAACTAATCTATTGTTTTTTCACTAAACGTCTCAGGCCATTTTATAAAACAAACAAACAAAGAGAAGGACTAGATTTCTTCCCCTCACAGTAAATCTGCTTTTCCAGATTATCACGATACTAGTAGCTGCCAGTTAGAAGACAGGTTTGGTTGGTTTACTTGTTTTCTCCCCAGTGACGCTGATAATAAGGTACCTGCATGATTTCATCTGCATCTTTTATTCAGGTCCACATGTCAAAATTATTCATGTTCATATTTGCTTCCAGTTTCTTAAATATGAGAAAAGTCTGACCAGGTTATTGGATTGAGCAATAGAAGTATATAAACTAATTTATATGCCGAGATTATAAAAGATAAGAAAGCTGCATGTGGCATGTACTACCATTTAACTGTATGGAGGTGCAATTTCCAAAGATGAACATAAATGTTAGAGAATTAAAAGATATGGTAAAATGTAATAGTAATACTAATATATTTTTTTTTAAAAAAACCCTGTCTATAAATTATAAACCAGGGGAGAATAGTATCTGGCACATGTTTTGCCCAGAAATTGCATTTTTACTGTTACAGAAGCTAATTCCACAGTGATGTTTGCTTCTATTTTTGACAGGTGGGGAAGGCGGAAAGCTTTCCCAACATAATGCCCCATGTCTCTGCTTTTCAAGAGAAGGATCACAAGAAATGAAGCTCACAAATACAGATATATAGACTTTTGTATTTTCTCTGACATTCATTTTGTGTCTAAAAGCTCTCAAGGTGACCCATGATAAAATACAAATAATAAAATATACATACATTTTCAAAAATCAAGGGAAAGTAGTTTTTAAAAGTGACAGAGATAAAACTATCATCACTGAAATAAACCTCCTTAAAAAAAAAAAAACTAAAAAACTACCACAATTGGTACCAGAACAGTTTTTTGTTTAAGCGAGTTATCACCATTGTCATCCGTTTCTTGTATAGCTGATAGCATGACCACCCTTGATTATAATTTATTTTATAGTTTGCCATGTCACTGCATTCTCTTATTTCTTCAATTGATCATGCTATCTGACTAGGGTGTTTCTTGTTCACATTTAAGTATTAGGGAAGAGAAGTACAGATCTACTTCTGCAAAAGCAAGGCAATAAAATTCTCAGCTCTACCAAGTTGAGCTGCAAGTGTTGACTTCCACATAAAGGACACTTGCAATTATCAGTAAGAAGAACTTGTCAGCTTTTCATATACATGGGAATAACATTTTAGCGGAGGGAACTGTCTATCATCTGAATGTTCATAGATCTGAAATGATACAATGGAGAATAAAATTGATTGTGGTGTTGTTTTTTGTGAGAACAAGGTCATAATTACACTCTGACTGGACTTATTTGTGGTTTTTTGTTTATGTGAAACCAACCAATTGCTAATTGAGAAACCATCATTAAACAATGGCTTGATGAATAAATATCACTATGCTGAGTTAGTACAATCTGTTAAGCCAAAAACCAAGGTTTACAAACCACAGCGACTGGATTCACAAATCTTGTTAAGCCAAAATCAAGCAAGCCAAATTATAGCTTTGTACAATGTTCAGCGATTGTAACAATATATTGTAGGCACTATCTTCTTTAAATGTATTGGAGGGGGGGAATTCAAACTATTTATTTAGTGCATTACTGTCAACATCACTCAACCAGATCACTTAAAATGAATGAACAGTGGCAAATCAAACAGTTTATCTTTGTCCTGCGATTTTGTTTACTTATGTCACCATCTTAAATATGATCCTGGGTTAGATATAATGTGTAAAACACCACCATCTAAGGCTGGAATATGAAGAGTTCTAAATCAGATAATGGCTGGATTCATACACAGTGTGAAACCATAAATGGTTTACTTAGCTTTGGCTAAGCATGTCATATAAACTCAACCATTATGATTTATAAACTATACTCTATAGGTTTATGAACTATACTCTATAGGTTACAGCTTACTGTAATGTATGAACCTACTTACAAATAATGGCTTAGTGTAAAGTGTAAACCCAGCCATGAATATAATGGTATGTGGGAATGACCTTGGGAGACAGGAGGAAGAGCCACAGACTAGACAATCATTATGTAAAAGAATCTCAGTCCACAGAAGGAGAGGGTGGAAGCATTTCAGAAGGGACCCTCCCTAGTTTTCTGGAGAGTAAATGGAGAGGAGGGGATAAACGCTTTAAGACTTGCAAGCTTCTGTTATTGTAATCCTGTAATAAAGGTAGAGCTGGTATTCATTGTTGTGCTTCTTGTCTGGACTACCCCTGAAGGGCAACAATAAATCCCAACACTCTAATAGGCTATTATCACAACAGGAAGTCCTAACTGAAGGAGCTAAGCAGAGTGCCCACTATTGAGAAAAGTTATCAATTCTTCTACTGAGGAAAGCAAACCAGGTTCCAACTATATGATAACACACAACTATCGTTTAGTCTGTCTTGCATACAACCTGAATTCAGCCTAGTTAGTTGCCTACGCTTGGGGCTAGTGCTTATCAGTATCTTTTTTTTTTTAATATCCTGACCAAGAAATTACACCTATCAAAAATGCAGACAATATACTCTCAAATTTTCATATAATTTAGAGCTTACAAATAACTTGACAATAATATTTATGAAATTAAAATCATGTACTAATTGATTGGAGGTCTGTAACTTCTCCTTATGAGGACAAACTTTCCAATTAATTATTTTTAAATATTGGCTTTATGAAAACAGCACAAGTCCCCTTATATCATGGACAGTTAAATGCAATCATATTTCAGTGAAAATGGAATCCTGGGAATTACTATCATTGTCAAACTGAGTACCAAAAATTGTTCCTTTATCCCCATCAAATATTTAAATTATTTAAATATTTAAAATGTAGAAAAAGACAGTTGTGGTACTGTTTGGAATAAGTGAACATATATCTATTTGCCTTATAATATCTTAAATAACTGTATAAGCTATGGGAACATTTACAAACCCATTCATATAAACTTAAGCATCCCCTCTACTTTCAAGGACTGATGTCAGGGAAGGACGCTGAATCTTTTTCTCCTAATGGGTTACCCCAGGGAGATGAATAGTTGCCATCCAAAAACACTTTTTCAGTAAGTAGCCCTTCAAACCAGCTCCCCACAAATGAATAAGACAGGGGTATAGTTTTGATGTGTAACTGGACCAGAGATAAAGTGCCTGCTCTTGAATTGTGCTTGAGTTCTAATTCTGCTCACAATTCTAGATGGTTTGCATACTTAAGAGGCCCCCGACGGGAGGAGATGGGTGGGGATAAATTAGATAAATAAATAAATAAATAAATAAATAAATAAATAAATACTTAAACCATTTTTATTCAGTTCTGCTTCAGCATCATTACTCCATATGTTATACTACCAATTCACTTGTTCTCATCCTCATCTTTTTGGAAATGATTCTCTTTTGAATTCCTTTGGGTGATGATTTGCTGAGAAAAGCAACTTTATAAACCAGTTTTCTAACTGCTCAGAGTCCCTTTTGAGGAGAAGATGGGCGGTAGCAAAAATTTGAGAAATAAATAAATAAATAAATAAATAAATAATATTATCCTTTCAAGGATGCCATATCTTTTAAAACTAAACTTTGCATTAATACAAGCGTGGGCAACATATGGCCAAACTGCACAGCTGAAATTCAGTAGCAAAGCAACAACATGACTGCTGCTTTTTTGACTGTAAAACAAGAACCAAATAGGTGTGATATACCTTCAAAAGTTTTAATATCTCTATTTTACATTTAAAAAAAAACTATACAAAAGGGACTAAAAATTTGATCACATCCTTTCCGGTGAGCTGTTGATATCCCCCCTCACACAGCTCTTGGGAGCCTTTATATAAATAAAACAACAGTAACAGAAAGATTGTTTGTCATTGTCTTACAACATAGTTGATTGAGACAGTCATACCTGAGTCCAGGCATTATACACCTGACCAATCTGTCTGCAAAATTCTAGAGTCTAAGACTGAGGCAACATATAAATCCAAATATGTAAATAAATAGTCTGTCCATGGTACAGATGGAAATGTTGCTAACTTGTATCAAGAAATCTGAGTCTGTTAAATAAAATAAAAACTGCCTCCTCAAACAGAGTGGGAATTTGGCTTTGATACAAAAGCCCTATCCGGCTCATTTAGCTTGATAGGGCATAGGAACCAAGATGCTGAAAAATAGCCAATTGGTGGTCTAGAATTTGAAGCAGTGAAGTTGGAACAATACTATACGCTCCTGCAATTTGTATGTCTCCACACGCAGGCTAGGTACAGTAGCTATCCTGATCCCCAAGTGCTATTCTAAATGGCCTGCTCAGGTACAAAACATATTAGGTTGAAACATAGATTGAAATTTACTGGCTGCCAGAGTAGGTGAAAGCATCTCTGGTATAGTCAGCAGTATTACGCACTACATAAAGATCAAAATGTTAAGTGATTTCCTCTTATTTCTTGTGTTCATAGTTCCTCTGAACCAAAATATTTTATGAAACTCAATATAGCAGCATACAGCTTGTTATATTCTGCCATGGTTTGGGATAGCAACTTCTCCTTCTGCAGTATAGTTCTTACCACAGAATTAAAAATTAAGCTAGCTCAGGTTATTGCAAGGGATAATGTGTCCGTCTCTTCTCTTCCCAGTGCAAGCCACTCACCTTTTCTTTTTCTCAGATTTTGCACTTTCTAGCAGTAGAATAAAAATTTGGAGGACAGCATAAAGGTAATTTGGATGCTTTTCTGACATTTAAACAGGCCTGAAATTGCTCTAAATGTGTACAAATCAAAGGGCAAAGCATATCTATTTAAAATGTCACACATTTTTAAAGCAATATATAGCAACCTACCTAAATCAAAATGTAAAAGGAATTTAGGAGCCTGTAACAACCCAGGGTTTCCGTCATTAGTCATCTACCCACTTGCTCACAGTGCACTGAGGCCTTTTGGATTCTTTCTTCCTGTTTCAGGTCTTCTTTATTGTTCTCTTTTCTGTAACATTTTTTCTCTTTTGCCCCATATATGTTATGATTTAATACTTAAACTGAGTTGTCTTGTTTCCCCACTCCCATCTTCATTCATTCAGGGCTTCATAGAATGAAGAGCCCTGGATAATCTGGTCTCTTCTCAAGGGTGAGTTGAACAGCTAAGAATCTGCACAAAGTATATTCTTGCCTCTGCCTTTTGCTGGTTGACTCCAAATCCACAGATCCAGTAGTTGTGTATACAGTATGTGTGGATGAGTGAACATAATAAGAGACACTCTCTGTGAAATGTGTGGCTATATAAATATGATGTAATAAATAATAATAAATGTAATAAAATAAAACTTTCAAGATGCTGGATGTGTTCTTGAGAAGATAACATAATATGAAAATTACATGGGATTCTTAAAATTTCTCTTGATAATGTAATCTGCTAAACCAGAAAATAGTTAAAACCTAACTGAAGAAATAGTAATTGAAATAGTATTTCAAGATTTCCTCCAGGGTCAAAAGGTTGAGAAAGGCTGCTATAGATGTAACATTATACACATTTAGGTACAAATAAGTCAAACTGAACACAGTAAAACATAGTTTAGTTCAGGCAACTCTTTACCTACTTACTTCCTTAATAAAGAAGTGGACATTTTGGGGTGAATGAGGGACCACACTTAATATTAGGTAAGGCAAAGGATTCAATTAATGAGGCATTAATTCAAAGTAGTCAGGGTCATATCACATACATAGGTGAAACAGGATTTTTTGTTTTTGTTTTTAATTATTTCCCTTGGTTTTAGAAAGAAGTTGGCAGGTTAAATTATGTTAAACCTGTTTTAGTAATTTTACTGTAAATGCTAATGGGGTTCTTATTTCAAGACAATGAGATCTCTGCTGATTTTTGTCCGTTATGGCTGCAGGCATTCTGCAGATATAAAAAATAAGACCATATATAGTCTTAAGTTATTTAATACATTGAAAATCACCCATTAAAGAGATGAATGGTAGGCTGGGACAGGTCAGGACAGAGAAAGATTGTGGGACATTGTGATCCTCCAAGGCAGTGTTTCTCAACCTAAGCAGCTGTCAGTTGTATGGACTTCAACTCCCAGAATTCCCCAGCCAGTTAGGAAATAGGACCATAATAGGCAGAAGGAAGTATGATGGGCAGCACTGGGAGAAGAAGAACCTGAATGTTGATAAAACTCCCTTTTTCAAAGCCACTTGCCCCTGATGTAGGCCCAAGTGGTTAAATTGCTGGTCTGCACTTGCTGTTGGTAAACACCACCCTTTCTACAATAAGATCTTGTCCACAGATAACCTAGTGATTGATAATGGGATAAACATAGCATGTATTATGGAGACCTGGCTAGGGAGAGAAGAGGATGTAGCCCTGTCCAAAATCTGCCTGGCTGAATTTCAGATCCTGCAGGAGCTGTAACTTCAACATTGGGAAGAAGGGTCAGCTGTAATTGCACATAAGGCCCTTCGAGTAATTCTTAGAAGCTATTAGTCTTGGGCAACTTCAACTTCCATATCCTGGGAAAAGGGTCCAATGTAGCTTGTGATGGCATCCATCACAATTATGGGCTTGTCAGAA
Source organism: Candoia aspera (assembly GCF_035149785.1). Classification (NCBI taxonomy): domain Eukaryota; kingdom Metazoa; phylum Chordata; class Lepidosauria; order Squamata; family Candoiidae; genus Candoia; species Candoia aspera. Next base: position 31,901,964 of record NC_086158.1, on the reverse strand, counting down.
GAAATTGCAGACCTAGCATACATGGCAGGGTGCATACTATATTTGATCTTTATTTCAGAGCAGATGAGTCATAATGTATAGGAGGACATTAGCATCTACCCTTTACTATGGTCAGATCATTTTCTTGTCAAACTGTGGATCACTGATACTGAACCCCTGGGTGGATGGCAAATCCATTAGAATGATCGGCCCAAGCACCTAATGGATTCATAAGGTGGAAAGCAGCAAAATAAATAAACAAATAATAAAAATAAATCAATAAGATTTTTTCCTTAGGCCAGATAGGATTGCAACTACATTTACAACATGGAGGTTGAAATTCCTGTGCAAGTGACACAGGAGATGGGAGAAACATACATAGATAATTCTGTATCACATACAGGCTCACTGCAAGCATTTGAGAAGTTCACAAGCTTGGGCTAGACTTCTACTGTCACGTCCTGCAACCAGTTGTTTAAGGCCTGCTGCCTGTGGTTCAGGAGTTGATAAACAGTTTGGCTAGGCTATACTTCTGACTTGATTTCAAAAGAGTCCTTTGCATTATGTAGTGGCATCAACATAGAACCTGTCTTTAACAGTTTAAAGCAGCTGCAGTATATCCCATTAATGTGTAGGATATTTCTTCTCCTCAGATACCACTAATGTACTGATGTGTTTTCTGCATTACCATAAATCATTCTATGCTTGTTTACACTGAACTGCATTTCCTGCTCTGAAGCTTACTCACACAGTTTGGAGTGATCCTTTTGGAGCTGTTGTGAATACTCTCCTTCATTCCCATACTAACACAAGCCTTTCCCAGTCTCTCATGTCAGTCGGGCTCAGATTTCACAAACTTTGAATTCACTTTTTAATGTGAGAGAAATGCTTGCTGTGGCACATAGGAAAAGACAGATTTGCCTCAGCACCCCCCCCCCATTTCTTCTGAAAACTAGAGGAAGAACTGTCGAACAAGAAGGGATGTACTACGGTAGAGAGGAGAGAGTGGAGATCATTATCGTTTCAGCACAAATTAAAGTTTGGAATTTCTGGAAACAGAGAAACAAATTCAGGTAAATTGAATCAAAAGGAAAGTCTGATTCACAGATCTGTGATTTGGGAAGAAATAGGTAAATGTCTCACTAGAAACCATGCTAAGTTGAATATATCTTTTCTGTGTGTCATTTTCCCCCCATTTTCTGTGTGTCATTTTTTAAGCCACTGTATTTTGCTATCTATTTGGACTAAAGCTTTATCTCTTTAAAGCAAGTTTTCTCTCATTGGTAGGAGATCAGTGCCATCTGGTGGTCTGCCAGATTCCTTATACTTGCTTACTTATTTATTTAAATTTATTGGCCACCCAACTTCCAGTGGACTCTGCCGCAAGGTAAATACAGGATACAACAATGTTCTATTGGATCCTTTTCTTCTTTCATCAATTTGCAGTTGCTAGATGCCCGGATTGTAACAGCCTATCTTTATCCTAGAAAGCAAGCTGCATATATAGTATTACATCTGAAAGAGAAGCTGCAGTATTCCCACCATCACAATTTATTTATTTTTTCAAATTTCTATCACTGCCCATCTCCCCCAAAAAGGGGGACTCTGGGTGGTTCTTTTTAAACATTTAACATCCTATAAATTAGCGACCTTCAAGATCCTATAAATGTGCAGCTATGCAAAAATGCAGCTTTTAAAATACAAATGAGTGGTTATTGAGTTGTTCATTGAAAATTAGGTCTCACATGCAAATGTGTCAATTAGGATGGCTGACAAACCACTTCTGTTATTAAAAGAGAGGAATGGATTATAATAAGAAATTTCTGCCCAAATGCCTTTCGCTACATCAGTTAATATATTGTGTTGGTAGGATCTGGGGTGAATATGTTTCAAAACTAGCTAGAGCTCTGAAGATCCTTCTGTCTGTAAGAGTATAATATCATTTCTCTCTATGTTTACAGGCTAAGTCAATTTCAGCAGTGAGTAGGGAATGTGTTCTCTTGTGGAGATGGGGGGTTGCAGTGTCTTCATAAGGCAGGACTGCAAAAAGTGTGATCCAGGGGTGAAAACAACTGGTTAATGGTCCCAGAGTTGGGTGGAACCAAGTATTTGTGCTTTGGGTGAGTTTTAAAGGGAAAAATGAATGTCTTGCAAAAACTGAAAGCATCCATTGTACCTCTTAACTTTCCTGAAACCTGTTTTCAAAAGTCAGTCAGTCTTTATTTTGATCAATGAGCAGCATAAAACAGAAACAGTCAAACAAAATAAATACAAAAGAGAAAGCAACATTTCAAGTGATTTCATAAATATAAAATATTGTGACAAAGCAATATTAACACTAAAGCTGTGAACCTAAAAGGTTCATAAATCATAAGATTATTTAAAATTAAAGCTGTAACCCTAAATCTAAGGAATTAATAATTAAAATATAAAGAGGGTAATATTGGTAACACTAAAACTCTGAATGTAAAACTGCTGCATAAAGTCAAGGAAGAAACATAAACCTTGTTGGCAGGATGTATACTTCAACAGAATTTTTTACTGCCCATCTGTTGATGTCCAGTGAGTGACAACAATTAGAATATGTCAACTGCCACCAATTTTTTAAACTAGGATAGCGAAACCTAGCGACATACAGAGGGTGGCATGTGACTGGTCAGAGAAAAGAATTTGCATATAAGAGATCAGTGTGCCCTGAATATTTTACTATATATGGAATATTTTACTATATAAATGATAAATAAAATGGGCTCTAAGATCTCTATAAATCCCTTAATATAGTAAAATACAGGCAATGGATCTATAGCTTCTATGCCACATAGGCACATCCAGGCAGTACAGGGTATTTTCTTATATCTGCTTCTCAAACAGCTGATGGCAGGGCATTGAACCATGCTAACGTTAGAGGCCTTCTCAATTTGGAAACTGTGACAAAATTTCAATATCTTACAGGTTTGAACAGAGGAGATTGGCTTCTTAGGAATATGTTTCTGGGCATGTGAGACTGATCTAATTATCATTCCATGTCCAGAACACACTCTTGGCCTGCTTGTACCCCAAGGAGATTTTCCAAGAGAATCCAAAAATGCAGCTTTCCATTTAGCATTAATATTATCTGTTAATGTCAGAAGAGTCAAAACGGTGGATAAAAAATATTAACTTTAACCAGTAAGGAAAACAAACAAACAGACAGACAGACAGACAGACAGACAAAAGCAAATATTGGATTCAAACTGAATTACTCCAGCCTCACAATAGAGGACAACCTTTGAAGCACTGTGTGGAACTTGGAAGATAATTATTTAAAATGTTGACTGTGCACCATAGAAAAGCTGAGAGCATGCTTTGGCAGAAAATAGCTTTAAGGCAACAGGGATAAATAAGTTATCCTTGACTGATAAAATATTCCAATTGCCAAAGCTGATTTTTGAGCATTTTGGACTATATAGATGAGCACTTCTCTCACTGGAGGCCTGAAAGACAATTCCAAGGTAACTTAGCTTGTTTAATTTCATGGCCATTTAGTTACCATCTGTGAATTCTAGGATGTTTGGCAAATATCAGTACTTTTGTCTTTGCATAGTTAATAGCTAATTCTACATCCTTACAATGTGCAAAAAGTGATTTTTAGTCCAATAGAGGTCAGAGACAGAACTACATCACGGCCATATAGAAGCATGGTTATATGCCTATGAGCTAACTGGGGGAGTGGGGGAGGATGAGAGTGAGAGAGAGAGACAGAGAGCGATCAGGGTTGTTCTGATAGAAACTAGAGAGAAACAAATTATTAGAAACAAAATAATTGTGGTGCCAAGATATAGTTTCTATACTGTGTGCAAGTACTTTTTCTGATAGGTATCTCCATAATAACATGCACTCATTCAGCATATTTTTTATACTGCTTTTATGAGATTTTAATGTTTATGTTTGGAGCTTGATTTTATTGTAAACCGCCCAGAGTCCCTCTTTTGGGGGAGATGGGTGGTAATTAAATTTGAATAATAATAATAATAATAATAATAATAATAATAATAATGCTTACCACTTTCAGATCCTATCTCCAAGGGTTATAGTTGGAAGAAAAAGATGAATGATGAAAAGTGGGGAAAAACCGAATGGAACCTTATCTTAGAAAACAGTGATATATGGAGGCATTTTGAGTGAAATAAGAGAAGTGGCATTGGATTGCTACTGAAACATTTGTATGAGGAATCTTGCTGCACCTTAATGCCAAATGAATTTATCGTTACAAATATTTTTGTGGCCTTGACCACTTAATCATGAAGTGAGCCATAAAAACTGATGGCATATATTTATTAAGCGGTAATACGTCAAATATAATTAAGTTGCATCAAGGTTATTTTTGTTTGCTTTTGCTCCAACAGATGCAGAAGTTGCTGCTGTAAAAAAGTATAATGTTATTAAAGCAACACAGAAAGAACAAGGATGACTGAAACCCAGCATGTGACATCTGTGTGTGTGACTCTGAAGGAGAACAGACTTGGAAGGGTCATTTTGGCAACCCCCTGCCCAATGCGTGAACCCAACTTAAAGGGTCTCCAAAAGATGGCTCTCTACTCTCTGCTTGAACACAGACATCCAGCCAAGGGGAATCCACCACAACTAGTAACTAGGAAGTTCCTTCTACATAACTTTTATGAAAACATGGCTAAGATTGCATTGCAGCGTTCCTCATTCTGGGCAGCTCTAGGCTATGTTGACCACAGAATCGTATCTGCCTCATTATTCTTGCTGTTAAAAACATATTGGTTAACTGCGTGTGTGTGTGTGTGTGTGTGCGCGCGCGCGTGCATATTTAAAATACATTCAATAGCCCATACAAATACTGAGTTGTTGGCACTGTTGAAAAGAGCAGGAAGATGTGTGGAAGGAAAATGCCTTCCCATCATCAGACGAACGTATCTTGCACCTCCGGATTACAGACGTAGCACAGTAGTGAGAGCATCTGTTTTGTACACAAAACCCGCTAAGCTCAATTCTTTGCTGGTCTCCAGCGCGAGCTGGAAAACCCCCCGCCTATCAGTTGCTGCCTGTCTTCCTGGACAGTACTGGACAGACGGATCCAAAAGCCGACGAGGGAGCGCTTTCCTATCTTCGTCCCTCTCTCCAACCTGCAATCCCCTCCGCTCACAGCGAGCATCACACAACCGCGCCTGTGCCCAACCTTGTGACGGCGCCCCAAGAGAGGGCAATTGCTCGACGACGATCCCCCCTCCCCCTCCCCGAGTGCGGAGCCGCGACGGATTCGTTTGGACGTTTCTTCGCGCCTTTTCCGTGCTCCCCGGAAGAGAAGAGCTGAACTCACCCTCCTGTGGAAGCGGCTACGATTGGCGCTGCCCGCGGCGGCGGCGCTCTGGCGAAGTTCATTTGCCGTGCCCGATCTCAGCAAGCTCCGAGTGAACCGCCGCGTCTTCTCGCCGGCCATCTGCGCCCGAGGCGGCCGGGCGAGCCTTTCCTTAACGGGTGGCTAAGGCGAGACGCTGTCAGGAAGCGGAACCTGGGGCTTTCACTTTTTTCCCCACACCAGCGCAGTAGCCCGCCACCCCCGCAAAAGGACGGATGGGGTGGTGAGGCTCCCAATTCAACGGGGGTGGGGAGGGGGCAGAAGCCTTTCGAGAGGTCCCGACCGCGACGGTAGCAGCAGCAGCAACAGGCGGCAAGCCACTTGGGAGAGAGACCGAAGGGCAGGAGAGCGGCTGACCGATATCCGGAGCCTTCCTGCGGTTTTTGCAGAAGGCTGGGTTTGGGGCTGCTTCAGTGCAGAGAGGCAGATCTCCGTTACCACCGCCATCTCGGCGATCAGATGGGGAGGGGGGCGTTCGCCAAAGTAAATCGGGCTGTGGGCCAAGTCGCAGGCAAGCGAGCAGCGAGCCGTCGCCGTTTCAAAATGCATTTTCGTAAATACCACACACCAAGAGAGCAATGGGCTGTTCTTTCAATACCTTCCTTTGCTCACCCTCCTCATTCTGCCTCATTTCAGCACTTCCACGTTCCTCTTTGGGCCACACGGATGGCGCCCCCCCTCCCCAAATGTAATCTACCACGGGCTGTGCCAAGGACTGAGCTGCAATGTCAAAGCATTCTTCTGGGTGTTTCCAGGCCAAGCTTTTCTTCCTAGTTTGCAAAAATGTAGGGCAAAAGTGGGAATCTCTGCTGGCATCAATCCTCTGATTTTCCACTATTTCCTCAATCCTGTTTCTTTCCTACATAGTATGCATGTGTCCCTTCTACTCAGTTTTGACTCCTGGCGACTGCCTGAACAAGTCCCTGCAGTTCTCTTTGGCAAGGTTTTTCCGGAAGTGGTTTGCCATTGCCTCCTTCCTGAGGCTGAGAAGGAGTGACTCGCCCAAGGTCACCCAGCTGGCTTTGTGCCTAAGGCAGGACTAGAACTCACAGTCTCCTGGTTTCTAGCCTGGTGCCTTAACCACTACACCAGACTGGCTCTTCTATCCACTGGTAATGCCAATAATAAAGCTAAAGAAGAAAAGGGGGAAGAGTCCATTGTACCCTAATTGGCAGAGCAGTCTGTCCCTGGGATTCCACCATTGTTTCCTAGAATATTTTCTCTATATCCCGAAGTACTAAGAAATGTCTGGCAGCACCTGTTGTGCTGGAATTCTGTCCGCGTGGGATACAAAGCAATGGGGATGTGTGATCCCCATAAATATAATGTTAATCAAGATGGATCTATGCTTGGCACCCACTCATACTAACTAACAGGTCACCAGTTCCCATTTGTTCCCATTACTGAAGCATGGTCTTATTCACAGTTCCACAGACATTTGAAGGATAAACTGTTGATGATTATTTCTCACAATCATGAACTGTTGGTGAAGTAGATTAGGTATTTCTTTGCACAACTCCATAATAAAAAAATACTGGTAGTATACCAACTGGGGCCCTATTGTTTAATATTATTTAAATATTATTTTCCCCACCACCCTAAAGATGCGAATCCAGAGTATTTGTAGGAGGAGAAAGGAGAATTGAGTCAGTTTGGTGTAGTGGTTAAGGCACCGGCCTAGAAAGTGGGAGACCAAGAGTTCTAGCCCTGCCTTAGCCACAAAGCCAGCTGGGTGATCTTGGGCCAGTCACTCTGTCTCAGCCCTGGGAAGCAGGCAATGGCAAACCACTTCCGAAAAACCTTCTGAAAACTGCAGGGACTAGTCCAGGCAGTTGCCAGGAGTCAAAACTGACTCAAAGGCATGCATGCACGCACATCCACACACACACACACACACGCACGGACACACACAGGAGAATTACTGCAAAGCCTTTAATTGCTTGGTTTAGAATATATCCATCAGGTCTGGCGGGAGAGGGATGTTGCGGGTCCCATCAGCCAGGGACTGTCATCAGGCAGGACCTAGGAGGAGAGCCTTTTCTGCCATAGCCCCCGCCCTGTGGAACATCATTTCCCACCAAGGTGAGGTTGGCCCCAACTTGTTGGCCTTCTGGAAGGCTGTTAAAACATGGCTTTGTCAACTAGCTCGCAGATACCATGGCAGAGTGGACTGCTAGATAGTTATATGGCAGTTAATGGAATGCACTCTCTGTTTGTTTTGCTGCCATTTTGCTTTTTTATTTGTTTTTATCTTGTTTTTATTTTAATTTAAATTGGTTGTTTTTAATGTTATACATTCTTGATTGCACAGACTTCTAGAACTGAATAGAAGCATATATCTTTATGCTGTAGAATCAGACATGGACTTCTAGAATGAAACTGCAAATAATCAAGGCTTTTTTATTTATATGGTTATATTCTGCTAGTATTTTCTGCAAATATAGATCATTTATTGTTTAGGCAATATACATAACATTATCCTGAGCTCCCTGCTGGAACTTTTTGATAATCTGACCAATGTAGAAATGTATGCATTATCTTTGAGAAATCTGGAGAATGGGTTCCAGATGATTGGAGAAAAACTAATGTCTATCCTAAAAAATAGATAAATAAAAATAAAAATCTACAAGTTACTCAATCTAACATCAATACCTGGAATATTCTACAATAGATCATGAAGAAACTGACCTGTAACTACCTTGAAAGCAATGAAATAATTATTAGACATTTTCATAGAGTTGTCAAAAAACAACAAACAATTAGTAGTTTGTGGAAATATATATAATATATTCAGCAATGCATTGGACAAAATACTCCAAGCTAAATCAGTGTGGGCTGGATGGCATGACAATTTAGGGGTTACATGTTGTTGTTTATTCGTTTAGTCGCTTCCGACTCTTCGTGACTTCATAGACCAGCCCACGCCAGAGCTTCCTGTCGGTCGTCAACACCCCCAGCTCCCCCAGGGACGAGTCCGTCACCTCTAGAATATCATCCATCCATCTTGCCCTTGGTCGGCCCCTCTTCCTTTTGCCCTCCACTCTCCCTAGCATCAGCATCTTCTCCAGGGTGTCCTGTCTTCTCATTATGTGGCCAAAGTATTTCAGTTTTGCCTTTAATATCATTCCCTCAAGTGAGCAGTCTGGCTTTATTTCCTGGAGGATGGACTGGTTGGATCTTCTTGCAGTCCAAGGCACTCTCAGAATTTTCCTCCAGCACCACAGTTCAAAAGCATACACACTGGGAGCAAATATATGTTAAAACCTCATTGCCAGACTTCTTTTATCTTACATTAGGCAGCTACCAGTTAAGCTAAATCTCCTGACACATCCTAGTTTGTCCAGCTGGGGAATTCTTAAATCTTCCATTGAAGACTTCTTCCTTCAGCTCAGGAAATTAGAAAGGGAGATGCTGTTCCTGCTCAAAGCCCAGAAAGACAGATCTTAATAAGCCTTGTGCTTGTTCTGAAACATAAGGAGTAGCTATATAACTGCATTCATGTGCTTAAACAAGACTTTAATGAGACATTCCCATGTACAGTAAAATCAGTGAAATTATAAAAAGAAGTTTCTTAGGAAAAAGGAGGAAATACGGGGAACATAAAGGAAGAAAGAATTCCAAATAAAATCAATATGGTTAGCTTGTGTTAGGATTTTGGTTTGTTTGTTTGTTAACAAGAGCAGCTTGATAATGGAACAATTACCCAGAGGGGTGGGGAGCTCCATTGGATGCATGTAAACAGCGTGGGCAGCCATCTGCCATGAATTCTTTAATTTGGAGTGGTTCCTGCACTGAGTAGGGGGTTGACTCAATGCCCTAAATGGCCTCTTCCATTTGATGATGATGTTGATGATGATGGTTTATATGGTGATCCACCTTACATAAAGTGACTCTGGGTTATGACTTTAACTGCTTCTCAAAAGTGGCTGAATTTATTACTGTTATTTATTATTATTTATTAATTTATTAACTCATATCCCTCCCTCCCAGGAAAAAAGAGCCTGAAATAAACAAACAAACAAATAAATAAATGTCATTTTCTGCAAATACATGTAGAATATGAATAAGATATTATTGTAATTGTTACATAATATCTTATTGTTTTCTTTCTTTCAACTAAACTTGGTGGGAGAAGGATCCCTTCCATAAAAATAAAACACTCTTAAAATAAGTTGATGAATGAAATAAAATTCTACTAAAAACTTTCCTTCAGTTGTTCCTTCTAACAGACCTGCTGGTTTTTCTTCTTCTGCAAAAGCCTTCTGTGGATAATACTGAGGCTAAAAAAAAATTACCCCAATGTAGAACATTTTGGTTTGTAATGTTCAGATTGTGCCATCTGTGATACGACCATTTGGTATGCTTTTTCCTGGAAAATGCTGTACTCTTTTACTTCAGTTTAAACTAACTGAACAATGTGTTCTAGTTCTATGAATCAGACCACCATCAGATTCTATTTTCTGCTGTTTATATTGACAAGCAAGGCTAGATGGAATGTTCTATCTTTGCACCAACTTCCTTGCTTCCTTGAGGCTCTGGTTAAGCAAAAAGAAAGGTGATTTAGATCAGGCAGATCAACAGTACATGATAATGTTGCTGTCATGGCAACCACATTGCTATAGCAGGTCTAAGAAATGAAGCAAGTGATATTTTGGATTTGATTCAGTATTGGTCTAGGCACAGGTGATTTAAAATTTAGCAGATGTAATGGTGGATCAATACTGATTTTCATGTCATCTATATTGTTATGGATTATAGCCAGTTTGTTGTAGTGGTTAAAGGCACTGGACTCGAAGCTGGGAGATCATAAGATTTATTTGTTTATTTGTTTAATGAATTTCCAGGCTGTCCCACTCCACATGACTTTGGGCAGCTTCACAGGGAATTTTAAAAAATTGTACAAACAACAACATCCATAAAAATACTGATTGTTCAGGGAACAAAACCCTTCATCCATATCCTAACAACTCCCAGGGCCTGTCCCTCCATGTAACCCAAAGCCTGAGGAAACAAAACAGGTTTTTAAAGAATGTGTAAAGATAGGCAGTCCTGTTCTAATCCTGCCTTAGGCATGAAGCCAGTTGGGCCAGTCAGTCTCTCACCCCTAGCAAGAAAGCACTTCTGAAAATGTTGCTGAGAAAACTGCATGGATTTGGCTTGGGACTGGGTTACTTATGGGACCATCTCTCCCCAATTGTTTTTACTTGTCCTTGATCTGGCAGGAGGGGCATGCTCTGGGTCCCATCGGCTAAGGAGCGTTGGCCCGCAGAGACCAGATATAGAGTCTTTTCTACCCTGTGGAACATATTCCATCTGAGATAAGACTAGCCCCAACCATGCTGGCCTTCCATAAGGCCCTCAAAACTTGGTTTTGTGCCCAGGCCTGGGGTCCCTACTGTGTGCTGAAGCCCGTCTGTTGGTAGAGTGCTTCCATTGCATCGTCGCTAAGCCTCCTCTTGATGTTGGAGGAGAGGAAAAACTAAAAATCCCTGAAATCATATAAAGAATCTGGCATATCATCTTGATGATCAATCTAACATATTTTACATATTTTTCTAGGTTACTGTAGAAAGTAGACTGGAAAATGTCTTGGGGAACCAACTATCTGTATTATTCTCTGGAACAATGAAGAGAAGGACAAGATCTTCTCTCTGTGTGTGTGCACGCCTCAGATTGTAATTCTTACTTTTTCCTTTCTGTTGTAAATTAAATAACTTATACTTTACACTATGAATTGATTGAACTGATGATTGATTGAACTGATTAATTATTCAGTCTTGGAATTATGGTATGCTTGAAAGAAAATAAATTATCAAAGCAAATATATTAACAAAATGGCTTGTCTTTACACAGAACAGTATGTAGCTTGGGGTTGTTTCAAAATGGAAATAATATTGATTTTCTCCAAACATGAAAATATATATTGCACAACCATTAAGGAACCACTTTTCCATCCTTTTCCTTCTTCCAGGAAGTATTTATGCTTTAGACTAGTCCTTTAACTATTTTGTACTGATAGCCAACTTGTGGTCAGCTTTGAGTGAGTGGTTCACATGGGTATATTAACATGGCAGAATGAACAAATTATCCAGAATTAGTGAGAAACTTTTTCCATCACTTATAGAACCTTTGGGAAATTAGTGAATATTATAATATCCATCCATTAAATGTCAAGGCCATAATATAGCTGCAGAATGCATGAAAATATTCTAATAAGGTAACACTGATTCACTTTTGGATGAATCCGCATAACTTGATAGTATTTAATGCAATTCCCTATGGATAGTTTCCTCCACAATTTCATAAATGAGTGACACTTTTGTACATTTTCACAGGAGAATAGTTGGGAGTATAAGAAGACAACAGCTGGGATCTTAAAGAAAAAAAAAAGCCTCGTAGTTTCATTTAATAGCTGCGGGTTAAACCGCTGAGCTGTCGATCGGAAGGTCGGCGGTTCGAAACCACGTGGTGGGGTGAGCTCCCGTTGTTAATCCCAGCTCCTGCTCACCTAGCAGTTCGAAAACATGCAAATGTGAGTAGATCAATAGGTACCGCTTTGGCGGGAAGGTAACAGCGTTCCATGTCATCATGCTGGCCACATGACCCGGAAGTGTCCTATGGACAATGCCAGCTCCAAGGCTTAGAAACGGAGATGAGCACCGCCCCCTAGAGTTGGACTCGACTGGACTTTACGTCAAGGGAAACCTTTACCTTTACCTTCAGTGTTATACTATTTCCCATAGCCGGCTGGGGAATTCTAGGAGTTGAAGTCCACACATCTTCAAGCTGCTAAGATTGAGAAACACTGGAATAACTGTGATGAGGATGGCCTGAATCACTGTGTTCTCCAGCAAATTGAAGCGCTATCCATCCATTCTTGAGTCAGCAGAGAACTATATGGTACGAAATTCAGTGGCCTCATTTTTTCTATTCCTCCTCTATTGCCTTTTTAAAACTTACTAATTAGATGCTGTCCTGATTATGGGGGTGAAGTACTTAATGAATAAAGCAATTGGTTGATTCTTGCAACTTTGCTCCCTTCATTCTTTTATATCCTCTTCTAGGGAGGGTCTGGATGCAGGGATTTCTGTCATCTCTGTGCTTCTTCCTCTGCCTTTCCTCATTTTGTTTACCGAATAACATTAAAAGCAAAGATTGGAGTCACAAAGTTTGCCGAGGTAGAAAAAGTATTTTTATGTAGGATTTCTTTCCCCTTCTTTTCTTTTCCTCACATAGACTAGAAATTTAGACATCCAGATTCCTCCCGCTATATTGTAATGGGATGTGAGAATAACCATGAGAAACAGGAAGAACAACCACAGCCTAGATAATGGTCTGACAAGAGATATCTCAACCCACAGAAGGAATAAGGATGGAGAAAGCATCTCAGAAGGGACCCTCCTTACCTCTCTAGAAAGTAAAGGCAGGGGAGGGGAGAAGTGCTGTCAGACTTGCAAGATTCTGTTACTATAGCCTTACAATAAAGGTAGTGTTAGTACTCACTCATGGTTTTGGTTTCTTGTCTGGATCACCTCAAAAGGCTGACGTATGTTTAGGAGGCAACAAGGACCCTAGTTCCATCATTCCATTGCTATGACATTTCAGCCTGTTACACCAGTGCATCATTTCAACTTCCAGTAAGCACTTTTCTTTACCCTTCATGTGCCCCTGTGTTCAGGTCTTTACAGAAACAAGAGAATGGTAACAAACTATGCTGAAGCAGGAGGACGTGTGCCTACCTCAGCTTTAAATAGTCAATAAGCACCTTCTGATTGCACCTACTACCATTTATCTGACTTTGCCTCCAGCATAATGGGTAGAAGAGTGTAACTGATTTACATATCTCACAGTTGCCATCAGATATTGTCATCTTAGGGGGGAAGATACTACTTTAACATTGATACATCTAAGAGCAACTTAAGTTTTTCTCACTCACTGACTGGTAACAAGATGAAGGCAACATCATGGGAACACATTAAAAAAGGTATTGCCAGGGCATGTTTTGTAGAGCTAGTGGGGAGTTTGCTGCATAATCTTTTTCATTTTCCCCAAAGACCATGTGGTTAACAAAAGTGAATTGAAAAACTCAACAAAATCTGCAATTGTTTGTTCAGCAACCACATTTCATTCACTAGATCCAGTTCCTTTGCAGATGGCCATTAACCTTGACAAAGAATCACGCTGTATCTCAACATGTCAAATGAAGACTGATCCAATACTTTCTTCCTCAAACATACAGGTCACTCACCTCTTACTCCCTGCATAACACTGCACAAGGTGGCAACAACATCAAATGCCATTGGCCTTCTGTTTTCTTATATGCCCTCCACATATACTCATTAATTCATGTATCCCTTCCCTGCTATGGACTTAAAGTGCTATTCACCATTCCTTTTGCTATCACTGATGCCTCTGTTGTTCAGATTACAGAGGCATGCTGACTGATTTTATCGTACGGCTTTCTCCTCCTTCAGCACATCACCAGTGGGAAAACATTGACCAGTTGAGGAAATACGGCTAAAAAAAGGACTAAATCTGACAATATTGCAACAGGATTTCAGGATTCTGCCTGGGCTTCTGTGTTTGCCCTTTACTCATATACTGATTAGGCTTCTTGCACATTAAAAATAATACAAAATGAAGAAACATATGGGAGTTGGCTCCCAGTCATAAAATTATTTCTAACAGATTTTTAAATAAACCAAGGTCATTTTCCCTTGTATTCAAGATGATAGATAATGAAGCTTTATACACCTTGAAGTGGTTTGGGGATGGTGTCAGGTTAGGGGAAGAAAATTACTTTATTCCAATACATGGATGACAATATAAGATTTAAAACCATGAGGTGGACACCAGATGAGGCCAGTGCCATGGAATTAAGAGGTGTTGTAAGAACTGGCACCCTCAGTCCCAATATTGACTCAACTCATGCACATTTGGTATATGCAGAATTGAGGTTTAATGAAGACAAGTGCACAGAACAGAAGAAGGCTGTGATGAAAAGATTCCCACCTAAACTCACTCATTAAAACCTTCCAAAACCCCATGCCCCCCTTCCTGTCTCTTTCTCACACTGTTTTTAATGGTCAGCCATGCCAGCCGCAGATGTCTCCAGCAGGACGACCTTGACTCCCCCCTTCTAGGCCAAACAGCAGCAATTCACACTCCTTGGAATTTCCCCCTCTCATCTTCCTGCTTGACACACATTGCCTTATTGATGCAGATGAACACAATCAGATGATTCAGCAATCATTTGATTGTGGAGTCTGACAGGTGTCAAATTTCTCACTTAGAAATTCTACTCTGCATTCAGTAATCATGCTGTGAAGCTAACACCAGAAGCTTCACAGATTTATCATGATTAGATAAGCTCCTTTACTGCAGACATGAAAGAAATCACATTAATGCGGAAGACCAGCATACTACAGAACATTGAAATCACGTTTGTCCGTCTGTCCGTCCATCCGTCCTTGAACAAGCAAATAAACTGCAAGGTATGAAAAATCTATTTCTGTTTCGTACCTTCCATAGCCTTCAAAACCTTATTATTTAAGACCTAACTAATTAATGGACTCTTTGGAGGGAGGACACAGATGGTTTCTTTTCTCTAGCTTATTAACCATGAATTGAGTTACTTCCTTCATTTTATTACTTATTTATTGTTTGGAATGTTGTAAATAGATCTGATCAGAAGTTACTGTAGACAAATGCTACTTATCTAAAGTACCACTCATCACAATATTAATATTCCTAATTGTTCCTCATGAACATTTTCCAGTGATGACAATGTCAATTGCAAATAGCCTTCCTGATTATTTTTTTTGAAATATTAATGTTTGATTGAATGTACTCCTGTCTCCCTCTGGTGGCTAATTTCATTAATAATTTTGCTAGAACAGAGTTGGGTTTTTTTTTGCCAATTTTATGATGCAATATTTGATAAGGGAATTTTATCAGCAGCATTTAATCAGGCTTATATTACTGTTATACCAAAAGCAGGTAAAGATCACATACTTAGTGTGCTAATTATCATCCAATCCCATTGATCAAAGTTGATACAAAGATCTTAACAGCACTGTTAGCAAATAGATTACAGCAAGTGATATCGTTCATTATTAAGAATGATCAAGTAGGCTTTAGAAAAACTAGGCAAGCAACAGATAACATTAGATTAGTTGTAGATTTAACTGACTTGAATAAAAACAAAGATCAATTTGTAATTTTATCACTCGATGCTAAAAAAGCCTTTGACAATATGTATACAATGTGTTTTATACTTACTAAATTTTGGGAAAAAGTAGTGGGTTATATAAATATGACTGTCCAACAAAAATTAATTTTTTTGTAAGATGATATTCTTTTGAAATACATACCTATTACGTGGAAATTGACAACTGGACAACATAAATGGATTCTCCATGTCCTTACTATGGAGAAAAACTGATACTGCAGCATTGGAAAGATAAATGTATGGCCCCATTTACTCAGTGGACTGAAGACTTGATTACTCTTGCCACCTATGAGCAGATTGCCTATAAACGTAGACTTTGTATGAACAAGTATAATGAAATATGGAACTCATTTATACAAAATGCAGTAGGTTAAAGATGAATGACAGTTATATAAAACAACCATCTAAGAAATAAATATATATGCACTGGAATAATATTTACATTAGATAAGTATATAGAAAACTGTAACTGCTGTAACGATATATTATACTTTGTTTTTTTCTGTTCTTTTCTCTTTTTTCCACTTTTTGAAAGCACTTTTAAGCATTGTTTCTTTTTTTGAAAATATATGCATCTGTGGAGTCCTTGGTGCTCTCTGAGCCTCTGAGGACTCCACAGTTTAACCCTGAGCTACAAATATTAGCTTTGATTGGTATATGCATCTGCATTACAATTATTATTGTGTTTTACTTTTTTTCTTTTTCTTTATTTGTTATTATTTTAAAAGCAATAAAAATAAATCTAAAAAATGATTTTGCCAAAACAGAACACTATATATTAATTACATTATAACCAAAAATTATTGTTTTAGGTTACATGCCATAAATTCCCAAAGGAAAAAAAGATCCTTATTTTTTTTATCAAGTGGAGAACAATTGCTTGATTGAGAAATAATTCCTAAACAAGGCTGCTGTATCTATATGATAATAATCTGGGAAAATAGAAGTTTGAAAAAGCAAGCACCCAGGGATGTTTGCTCTTGATTTGATCTGGAAGTTCCATAATTATAATTTTTGTTTTATTAGGAATTAGCTCTCATATGTATGCCAGTGTGAAAATTCATTTTATTTCGATCAATGATCAGTAAGCTACATAAAAACAGAATTAAAAAAGAAAAACAACAGTTGCATCAGTTGTTGATTTGTTTTCAGAATGCAAAATTTAGTTACCATATGGGTGATAGATAGTTTTATATCTAAGAGAAGGAGGTTCACATAATAATTATCCATTCTTCCTGGGTATTAATGCAGCAGGGGTAAGATATAATGATTCTAAATATCCCTATAGAAATTACAATATAGAAACGTATGATGAACTATTTCTGTCTCCCTGGTTCTGCACTGGCAGGTATACAGTACTCAGAGACTGGGTTTTTTGAATATCTATGCTGCAAAATGCAGAGAGGAAAAGGTTGCACTTGGTTCAAAAACATGCTTTATTCAGCTTAGGTAAGGTAAATATTCTGCAAGTAGCAAAGTGCTCCTTGCAACTCAAGTTCTAGTACTCTGTGACACATAGTCACACTTTCTCAGTTAATCTAATACTTGTATAAGTCTTATTATTGAATGTTACTGATTTGTTAAGGCTATGTATGCTTTGAAAATTATTCAGAAGTGCTTTGGATATCTCATGAGTACAGCAGCTCTCTGCAATTAATTAAAGCATGCACATTTTTTTTCTGGGTTCTATGCAGTAAGATGGTGCTGTTTTTAATAAACTCATTAAAGCACTGTGTCTTAAAGAATCACCTGGATCCTTTAAGGCAGAGGCCTGAAAAAACAAGTTTGTGTTCTTTAATGAGTCACACAGAGGTGCTCTGCTCACACAGTATCCAAAGCATTTATAATAATTTTTTAAAGCATGCATAGCCCTAATTTTTTTTTGTAATTTCTAATTTCAATAATGAGTCTGTGAGCACAGCCTCTTGCTCTTAGAAATATTTTCTTTTTGATCCAAATCATAATCTTTTTATGAAATGAGTCTTATATTCATGTACAGCAGTTGCTAGGAGGAAAAAATAAAAAACCAAAATGCCAAGGTCAAAAGCTGACGTTACTATAATGCTATAGAATTAGCACTATGCTGTATCTTCTAGAATGCAGTCAAGGTGGAGAGGGAAGAGGGGAGTGCTGTGTAGGCAGACATTTGATTGTGGGAACAGAAACAGAAACATCTGTCTACCTGGCAAATTGCCCAGTAGTTGCTGCATTGTTTTGGCATAGGATTTGCTGTGTGTCTGTTTTGCAATTAAGCCAGGGTTCTGTTTCCTAAGTATTTTCGTCTTCCTATAAAGCTGTTCCTTTCACTTAAGTATATGAATCTACACACATACCATAGCTTTTCTGGTGGAAGTTCATGTCTATAAACCAGGGCAGGCATATTTTGAGACAAAACAGTGGTCAAGCTCTTAAATTTGCTGGTTCTCATTAAGATTCTCATTAAGGTTTTGCACTTTCCATATACTTCTTGATTTAGTTAAAAAAAAAAGATGTTCCACTTGACATTTGATTAATAATTTCACATGTATGGCAAATGAATTTGGGATTTGGTAACAGCAAGAATTTCAGTGTACTTGTGTACGCTGAACAGATAATTCGAGAAGCAGGAATGTACAAAGAAGAACGGGGTATCAGAATTGGTGGAAGATTCATTAACAACCTGTGATATGCAGATGATATAACTTTGCTTGCTGGAAGTGAAGAAGACTTGAAGTACTTGCTGATGAAGATCAAAGAATGTAGTCAGCAATACAGACTACACCTGAATGTGAAGAAGGTGAAGATACTCACAAATGGACTAATAAACAATGTCACAATAAACGGAGAAGAAATTGAAGTCATCAATGATTTCATTCTACTCAGATCAAAGATCAATGCCAAGGGAAGTAGTAACCAAGAAATCGAACAACGTATCGCTCTGGTAAAATCTGCCATCAAAGACCTATCTCAAGTTTTCAGAAGTAAAGACGTCAGTTTAAAAACAAAGGTGCGTCTGACTCACGCCATGGTCTTCTCAATTGCCATGTATGCCTGTGAAAGCTGGACATTAAAAAAGGAAGATAGAAGAAGAATTGATGCATTCCAATCATGGTGTTGGCGAAGATTATTGAAAATACCATGGACTGCCAGAAGAACAAATAAATCAGTTCTAGAAGAAATACAACCAAAATGTTCTCTAGAGGCGAAGATAACTAGGCTCAGACTCTCATACTTTGAGCACATTGTCAGGAAAGACCGATCGCTTGAAAAGGACATCATATTTGGTAAAGTCGAGGGCCAGCGGAAAAGAGGAAGACCTTTAATGCAATAGATTGATACAATTACCACAACAATGGATGCAAACATTGGAAAAGTCAGGCATATGGCACAAGACTGAACAGCATTTCATTCTGTTATACATAGGGTCACCATGAGTCGTAAATGACTCGACAGCAACTAACAACAAACAGCAAGAATTTACCAGTAGGCAAATTTGTTGAAAAAGAAGCCACTTCCTCACTGGAGGACCACTTACAGGAATTGCCCAATAAATAATCTATGGTTGTCAGTAACTTTTTGATGGGGATTATTCTGTATTTGTCAGCAAGAAGCCCAGTTAGATGTTCAAACTGAAAGGCCAAATGCCTGAAGACAAATGAAGGTCAGACAGTTAAAGAAAGAAGAGCCATGGCTGCCTTTCCCCACACTGAAGGTACATTTCTGGTAATCCCCAGGAACAGATCACCTGATCTGCCTTCTCTAAAGATGGTTGGTATGTGGATTTTACTTTCTTCCTAGCTGCAAGAGAACCATGTTGGCTTAAGAAGGAAAAAACTTCTCCTTCTAAACACTTATATTTAAAAGCAATTTAAGTCCTTAGTTTAATTTTTCAATGATTTTAACCAGGCATGTAACTTGGTTCTGGATCTGAATTCATTTGTTCATATTTTAAATCCTTTTAAATGCTTCATACTTTTTTTGCTAAGTGTGCACTCCACTATATTTTCCTTCTTTCACTCTAATTTTCCTCTCAGGAGAGGACATTACCCCTGGGCACCTAAGTGATCAGGGATTGGAAGCTAACCAAATACTGGTTAGTACTTGCATAGAAGTATCAAGATTGTAGTCTAGACTGGACAGTTAAAAATAATGCTAGAAGAAGACAAGGCAAACCACTCCTTCACTGTTGCCAAAAAACCCGCATGGCTGTGCCTATGAAGTCATCCGGACCTAAACCTGGCTTGAAGGAGACTCAAGTATTTAATACAATTGTAAACTTTAATCTTAATTCTAATTTAAGATTTGTTTTTTTACCTAGGTGGCCATGGTTACCATGTCAGCTTGCACTCTTACCACAGATTACACAAAGCCATTTTTTTTTCAAAGCATTACTTTCCAGTGTAAAATCATTCACTGATGAATTTTTAATATATTTAAATTGCAACAGTAGACACTGTCACAGACACATCCATTGATGACGTTAATGATTAAATACTGTATTCTTAAATAAATCTCTGTGTCAGAGTAATGCCAAAGTATTTGTGAAGTGTACCTTTCTCATGTTTCTGTTTCCTACATTTCTTTCTCATGGTACCAATCTTCATAAGTGTTTGAGTGACCAATACACTCTGTGAAATTAGTGAATTGTTCCCACTTTCATTCAGCAGGAGCAGGTGATGGATAGTCCTTAAGGTGTTTTTTGGCACAGCCTCCTCCTTGGTCATTTTCACTTGACAGCTTTAAATATGAATATGACTCTTGAGGAGAGAAATATGCTGATTAGTTAAAATGGTTATATTATCAATGCTCCATATCCCATTACTCCTTCCAGGTTCCTATTATCATTTTTGTACAATTTTTATATGCTGCTGACATAAAAGAGAGCAAGAATACCCACAGAGACTTAGGTTCATGGAGAGAACTCAAGATATTTTGTTAGCAATGAAAGAACAGCATATGCCCCATTGCTCACACTCTTGTCACAGATTTTTTAAAGTCTTTCTTGATGAAGAACTTATATTTAATGCATACAATTAATGTAATGATATAACAAATTTGTTGAATAAAATACAATGAGTGAGATCAGGCAACCCAATATATAAAAATCGAACAAGCATACCATAGATTAACACCTTGTATGAATCAGACCTTCAGCAAAGGATCGTTACCTTGTGGTGCTGGAGGTTGAGCACCTCAAAGATGCCATGAGCTAAACCATGAAGGGCCACCCAACACGGGAAGGTCATGACAGAGAGGTCAGACTAAATGAGATCCCTGGGGAAGGTAATGGCAACCCACCCCAGTATTCTTGCCGTGAAAACTAAATGGATCAGTACAACCAGAGATATGTCAGTATACCATCGGAAGATGAGACTCCCAGGTCGGAAGATGGTCAAAATGCTACTGGGGAGGAACAGAGGATGAGCTCAACTAGCCCCAGACGTGATGACGCAGCTAGCTCAAAGCCGAAAGGACGGCTAGCGGCCGACGGTGCTGGTGGTGAACGGCGAATCTGATGTTCTAAGGATCAACACACCACTGGAACCTGGAATGTAAGATCTATGAGCCAGGGCAAAATGGATGTGGTTATTGGTGAGATATCAAGATTAAAGATAGACATTTTGGGCGTCAGTGAACTGAAATGGAATGGAATGGGCCACTTCACATCAGATGACTACCAGATCTACTACTGTGGACAGGGGGACCACAGAAGAAATGGACTAGCCTTCATAATTAATAGTAAAGTGGCTAAAGCAGTGCTTGGATACAATCCAAAAAATGATAAAATGATCTCAATTTGAATTCAGGGCAAGCCATCTAACACCATAGTGATCCAAATATACGCCCCAACCACAGATGCTGAAGAAGCTGAAGTAGATCAGTTCTATGAGGATCTGCAGCACCTGCTGGACAACACACCTAAAAGAGATGTTATTTTCATCACGGGACACTGGAATGCTAAGATGGGAAGTCAAATGACACCTGGAATTACAGGTAAGCATGGCCTGGGAGAACAAAACGAAGCAGGACATAGGCTGATAGAATTTTGCCAAGACAACTCACTCTGCATAACAAACACTCTCTTCCAGCAATCTAAGAGACGGCTTTATACATGGACTTCACCAGATGGACAACACCGAAATCAGATTGACTACATCCTTTGCAGACAAAGGTGGCGGACATCTATACAGTCGGTAAAAACAAGACCTGGAGCTGACTGTAGTTCCAATCACGAACTTCTTACTGCACAATTTAGGATCAGACTAAAGAGATTAGGGAAGACCCACAGATAAGCTAGATACGAGCTCACTAATATTCCTAAGGAATATCCAGTGGAGGCGAAGAATAGATTTAAGGGACTGGACTTAGTAGATAGGGTTCCGGAAGAACTATGGAGAGAAGTTTGCAACATTGTTCAGGAGACAGCAACAAAATACATCCCAAAGAAAGAGAAAACCAAGAAGGAAAAATGGCTGTCTGCTGAAACACTAGAAGTAGCCCAAGAAAGAAGGAAATGAAAAGGCAACAGCAAAAGGGAAAGATATGCCCAATTAAATGCAAAATTCCAGAGGTTAGCCAGAAGAGGCAAGGAATTATTTTTAACAAGCAATGCGTGGAAGTGGAAGAAGACAATAGACTAGGAAGGACAAAAGACCTCTTCCAGAAAATTAGAAATATTGGAGGTAAATTCCAGGCCAAAATGGGTATGATCAAAAACAAAGATGCCAAGGACCTAACAGAAGAAGAAGGATCAAGAAAAGGTGGCAAGAATATATGGAAGACCTGTATAGGAAGGATAACAGTATCAGGGATAGCTTTGACAGTGTGGTCAGCAAGCTAGAGCCAGACATCCTGAGGAGTGAGGTTGAATGGGCCTTAAGAAGCATTGCTAACAACAAGGCAGCAGGAGATGACGGTATCCCAGCTGAACTGTTCAAAATCTTGCAAGATGATGCTGTCAAGGTAATGCATGCTATATGGCAGCATATTTGGAAAACACAAGAATGGCCATCAGATTGGAAAAAATCAACTTATATCCCCTTGCCAAAAAAGGGAAACACTAAAAAATGTTCAAACTATTGAACAGTGGCACTCATTTCACATGCCAGTAAGGTAATGCAAAAGATCCTGCAAGGTAGACTTCAGCAATTCATGGAGCAAGAATTGCCAGATGTACAAGCTGGCTTTAGAAAAGGCAGAGGAACTAGGGACCAAATTGCCAATATCTGCTGGATAACGGAAAAAGCCAGGGAGTTTCAGAAAAACATCTATTTCTGTTTTATTGACTATTCTAAAGCCTTTGACTGTGTGGACCATAACAAATTGTGGCAAGTTCTTAGTGGTATGGGGATACCAAGTCATCTTGTCTGCCTCCTGAAGAATCTGTATAACGACCAAGTAGCAACAGTAGGAACAGACCACGGAACAATGGACTGGTTTAAGATTGGGAAAGGAGTACAGCAGGGTTGTATACTCTCACCCTACCTATTCAACTTGTATGCAGAACACATCATGTGATGTGCTGGGCCTGAGGAATACAAGGCTGGAGTTAAATTGCTGGAAGAAACATTAACAAGCTCAGATATGCAGATGATACCACTTTGATGGCTGAA
Organism: Candoia aspera; assembly: GCF_035149785.1. Classification (NCBI taxonomy): domain Eukaryota; kingdom Metazoa; phylum Chordata; class Lepidosauria; order Squamata; family Candoiidae; genus Candoia; species Candoia aspera. Next base: position 31,878,797 of record NC_086158.1, on the reverse strand, counting down.
AGCGAAGAGGAACTGAGGAGCCTTAAGATGAAGGTGAAAGAAGAAACTGCAAAAGCTGGCTTGCAGCTAAACCTCAAAAAAACCAAGATTATGGCAACCAGCTTGATTGATAACTGGCAAATAGAGGGAGAAAACGTGGAAGCAGTGAAAGACTTGGTTTTTTTAGGGGCAAAGATTACTGCAGATGCTGACTGCAGTCAGGAAATCAGAAGACGCTTAATCCTTGGGAGAAGAGCAATGACAAGTCTCAATAAAATAGTTAAGAGCAGAGACATCATGCTGGCAACAAAGGCCCACATAGTCAAAGCAATGGTGTTCCCAGTAGTAACATATGGCTGCGAGAGCTGGACCATAAGGAAGGCTGAGAGAAGGAAGATAGATGCTTTGGAACTGTGGTGTTGGAGGAAAATCCTGAGAGTGCCTTGGACTGCAAGAAGATCAAACCAGTCCATCCTCCAGGAAATCAAGCCAGACTGCTCACCTGAGGGAAGGATATTAAAGGCCAAACTGAAATACTTTGGCCACATAATGAGAAGACAGGACACCCTGGAGAAGATGCTGATGCTGGGGAGAGTGGAAGGCTGACCAAGGGCAAGATGGATAGATGATATTCTAGAGGTGATGGACTCCTCCCTGGGGGAGCTGGGGGTGTTGACGACCCACAGGAAGCTCTGGCATGGGCTGGTCCATGAAGTCACAAAGAGTCGGAAGCAACTGAACCAACAAACAACAAAAATGAATCAGACAGGTTAAATAGAAAGAAAGAAAAAAATAACTACTTCTATACTTCAGAGAATTAAAAATCCTAGTTGGAAATTGAAAACATCTGTTTGTTGGGTCCCTATATCTATGTCACCATGCCATTGTTTTATGAATTAAATTTTGCTATTCAGCAACTAATGCCTCTAAAATGCCCTTTCTTGCTCCATGTCATCTTATTTAATTAAGTATTGCTAGTTTAGTTTGAAGAATTTAAGAGGAAATTCTCTACCCATCGTATGAGACCAAATGTGAAGCATCTTTGATTGCATAGGCCTTAAAGGACACATCCTTATAGTTTCCTGCACAGCAGAAGTTAGAATGATACCATTATTTCTGATTCGCTGTGTGAAAGTTTGGTCATTGCTAGCTGTAACCAAAATAGATTTGTTCATGCTCAAAAGTGGGCAATGTCTTTTTCCTTAAAGTAGGTTTGTTTACTAAAAGGTGAAAACCAATAGTTCTCAGGGAAGAACTGCTTCTTCTTTTATCCTAAATAATCTTGTCTATCATGGCACCCTTCAAAAGCATATTATCTAAGAATTATGGGAGTTGATATTAGTTATATCTAGAACACACTAGATTGGGGAAAGCTAGGCTAAGAATCTGTTAATGCAGACTCCTTTATAGTTTTATTTCTTTGTTTTGTTCCCTGAAACAAACAAACAAAAACCTGTTTCCACAATTAGGGGTATAGAATAGAAAACAATATTTTGCTGTCCTGAATAGCAAACAATATTTTGCAGTAAAATATGGTGAAGACTTTCTAGCTGCCAATCAAATAGTTAGGCAGACTTTGGGTTGGATGGGTCTATTTTATATTAGTGGGAAACTTGAGGTCCAGTAATCAGAACTTAAATACATTCACATTCATAGTTCCTTTTTTTAAAAAAATCTGTACTCAGTATCATTTTTATCAGTCCCTTTATATATATTAAGTTAATTGTCAAGTAAGAAAATGCATTTCCAAACATTTTGGGGATTTCTTTTTACTCTGAAGATGATTTGACTAGCCAGTCTCCAAATACTAAGTGATAGTTGGCAAGCTTTTTTTCTTTTTTTCAAATCAGTTTAAAGAATTTTAATTTTCTCTTTATCATTAATCAATCATCACAACTGGGTCTAATCATAGGTTTTTGATCAATGAACAACTCAACATGGCATCTATAAATAACATCGACATGTATATGAAACATGAGTTGTATGGTCTCTGAGTGTGTACCAAGTAAATTGATTTAAGCTATGTCATGCTTGGCAATCCTTGTATGGAATTATATATGAAACATATATCTGGTTTTTGTTTTAGGGCATGCTTGAAATTCTCTAGGCTTTGCCAATTTAAATCTTTTAAAAGCATGAAAGTTTTACATCTAAAAAAATAACTTTCTCCTGCATTAAAAAAAAATTAGAATTTCAGTACATATACTATAAAAGAACATTCAGTTTTGTAAGAAAAAGTAAGGCCTGTACACATATGAAACAGAGCTGGTCATATGACCCCTTGTACACAGGTGGTTATGACTAATGTGTGAAGGAAAGAATGAGATATCCAACTGTCCAATCTTATAATATATTATCATAGGGCTTTGGAGTTGGAGAGGAATCAGAACAATCATCTAGTTTAAACATCTAGTCTGCAATATGCAGAAAAACCAATTAAACCATCTTTGACAGTATCAGCCCTTTAAGGTTGTCCAGACAAGAAGCACCAACCATGAGTACTAACACTATCTTTATTGTAACATTACAGTGACAGAAACTTACAATTGTTTATCAGACCATTGTCTAGGCTGTGGCTCTTCCTCCTGTCTCCAAAGGTCATTCTCACATGCCATTACAGGTGGCAACCTGGTCTCCAGGGATGGAAAACCCAGCATCTCCGCAGGTAGACTTTACTATCAGGAAGTTTTTCCTTATATTTCAACAAAATCTAGGTAGCTGTAGCTTATAGGTTGGTTTTGCACATTATGCAAAATTTGCCTTGTGGTATTTGTTCAATGAGCACAGTTACCTGAAGGAAAAAAAAATAGTTAAGAGGTTATTATACTGTAATATCCAACTGTATCCATCTGTATCCCCTCACTGGCTTCATTCTTATTAGGTACAGGCTCACATGGAGCAATGTGTGCTCTTTTTTTTTTTTTCTTGCAGTCACACTAAATGCAAAATGTCTGTAGGGAGCCAACATCATTTGTGTGATTTCTGTGGAGGATGGGGCTTATGGGAGTACTCATGTGTTACTGGAATATAATAATACCTGAAGGGGCTAATGCCTACGCTTGAATTGACATCTTCTGCTGCTTCACTCTATTAGAAAAGAGAGAGAAGAGGAAAGAAATGAAGGGGATACATAATTTGAGAAAGAAGAAAAGGAAATAACAAGAACATGTTATGTTTCATGTAGGAAATCATTTAGCCTTATGTTGTTTAACTTCATTAAACATTGATCACAAGGAATAATATTGCTCACATCAATATAAAAACAGTTTATAAGCAGAAAGAAAACACATACTGTTGATCCACGATTGTGGATCCAACACTGAAGAGTAATATTTTTTGCCACCCATCATGTTCTAGAAATCAACAACGTATGTTCTTTTTCAAACGTATCTTCACAAACAAATGGTTTATTGTACAAATCTCTGGTAGGGGAAGACAGATTCTAGTGGACTCTATCAGTACTGTCATTTGGACAGATGTTACAAATATGCTTCTATAAAAATCCATGGTGAAGTTAGTTTAGATCTGTAATTGGAACATCTGTATATTAAAAACAAGCAGATTGCACCAATAATGATTTTTTTTTCCTTCCCATTGTGGAGAAAGCATAACATGTAATCCATCATTTATACCTAAATCTACATTGTTGATTATTAAATCAATGAGATGTAAGTCCAATCAAGACTTTTCCTTTTATTTTAATTGAATCTAAGTTCCATTTAGATCCAATGCAAAGTCTTAAGGTCCTTCTAATTACTGAAATGGAATTTAACTTTGAAAAATGTAGTTCTTTGATTCATCAATAGGTTGCAATAGAGAGCTAAAGTCAGAGTGAAATAATTTTGCCACCATAAAAAAGATGAGCAACATGTGATGGTTTTTTTGACAAAATATATACAAGAAGGCAACCCAGAAGTAATATATAATACTGTACATAATTTTAGATTGTGCAGTATGAGTTTAAATGTCATAAATCATATATTCTGTAATGCATACATACCTTCATATCTCAAGATATTATAGTAAAATATGAAAGATCACAGAATTCCATTTAAAATATCTTGTGTGATGTAAATAATTGTAAAATGACATGCTCACGCTTCCGTGCTGCAGAGACAGATAGCGGGCTCTGAGTGGAGGAGGCTTGCTTGGCTAACAAATATAAACTTCATGGTGTACCTCCCAACTGTAATTGCTGAATTCAGCCAATTTGGAAAAAGGGTGGAAGAATGGGTAAAAAGGGACATAAAACAATTAGTGGTCCATATTTGTAATAAAAAGAGAAACAAATTTGGCAGTAAAAATCTAATTATTACTTTGATAATAAAGCTCACATTCAGCATTGTTTCATCCATTGATGATATATTGGCATGCGGAAAGCAAAAAGAGAGGGAGAGGAAGCCGTATCTCATTCAGTCCAAGCCTCTAATAGCTTTTATCGGGATGTCTGATCCTTTCAATTGTTCTTTTTGTTTCATCTGCTTGTAAGCAGTAACTTCACAGCTGTGCCTTGGCAATAAACTGTATATCTATAGGACCCTATATTTAGATTGCATAGACGAGCATTAATAGTGACAAAGACGGAATGAGTGCTGCTTAGCCCCTAGTGAAATCAAACAAAAGAGCTAATGAAGCTCCTCTGATAGGCTTTGCAGAGTGACCAGCTGTACAACTTCATTGGTATTCCACAACAGGGACCCTGACTGTTGATGAGAAACTCCAAAGAAAGTTATTCTTTCTCCAGAGCGGACGTATGCGGGCTTACCTCTGCTGCCTTGCAGTGGGTAAGACTGGCTACTTAAGTTTCTCTTTCCAAACAAAGCAAACACATAAATCCAGCACCCTATTAAAAAGGCAGCGGATGTTGTTTATTAAAAGCCAACGTTTAAGGGTTACAGCCCCACAATCATTTGCTTTATTTAGTGTCACATCTTTCACTTTATAAATTAGGCAATATTTTGGGTTCCACAACAAAATGTTATGGTGTGGAGTGCTTTTATTTAGGTGTCTGCCAAACTACCCAACTTCTGTCTCCCAACATTCAGTATCCACACTGAATGCTGAGTCCTCAGTGGGTTTTTTTGTTTGAGAGGTTTTGTTCCCAGGTACAACTAAAGTGGATTTCTCAGATGACTGTAGGAGCAGTTGTTACCTGAATCCCTGGGAACAATTTTAAATATCCACACATGGCAAATGTTTTCTCTGTTCTTGTTTTAATTGGCAGATTTTTTGTCAACGTTCCACATGTGCATTTTTGGTGAAATTGTTGCAGTACGTGGTGGTGGTGGGGTCATCCTAGGAACTTTCTTATCTTCTTTGGGAGGGACTTTTGCAAAACACAAGTGACCCAAGGCTGATACTGTCTTCTGAACCAAGACATGCTAACTTCTCAGTTGCAGAGGAGACTTTATCTGGAGTGGAAGCTGGAATTAACTGGCAGAATATATTGCTTTGTTTACATGCCAAGGGAAATGGCCAAGTTCTTATCCATACAGTATGAGAATGTAGAGTAGACTATACAATTCCTCATTAGTAAAATGTATTTTACTAATACATTAATGCTAAGGTGGGCAGTCAAATGACACCTGGAATTACACGTAAGCATGGCCTGGGAGAACAAAACGAAGCAGGACATAGGCTGATAGAATTTTGCCAAGACAGTCTGCATAACAAACACTCTCTTCCAACAACCTAAGAGACGGCTTTATACATGGACTTCACCAGATGGACAACACCGAAATCAGATTGACTACATCCTTTGGAGCCAAAGGTGGCGGACATCTGTAGAGTCGGTAAAAACAAGACCTGGAGCTGACTGTAGTTCAGATCATGAACTTCTTATTGCACAATTTAGGATCAGACTAAAGAGATTAGGGAAGACCCACAGATCAGCTAGATATGAGCTCACTAATATTCCTAAGGAATATCCAGTGGAGGTGAAGAATCGATTTAAGGGACTGGACTTAGTAGATAGGGTCCTGGAAGAACTCTGGACAGAAGTTCGCAACATTGTTCAGGAGGCGGCAACAAAATACATCCCAAAGAAAGAGAAAACCAAAAGGCAAAATGGCTGTCTGCTGAGACACTAGAAGTAGCCCAAGAAAGAAGGAAAGCAAAAGGCAACAGTGATAGGGGGAGATATGCCCAATTAAATGCAAAATTCCAGAGGTTAGCCAGAAGAGATAAGGAATTATTTTTAAACAAGCAATGTGCGGAAGTGGAAGAAGACAATAGAATAGGAAGGACAAGAGACCTCTTCCAGAAAATTAGAAACATTGGAGGTAAATTCCAGGCCAAAATGGGTATGATCAAAAACAAAGATGGCAAGGACCTAACAGAAGAAGAAGAGATCAAGAAAAGGTGGCAAGAATATAACTTTATAACAACCAAGTAGCAACAGTAAGAACAGACCACGGAACAACAGACTGGTTTAAGATCGGGAAAGGAGTACGGCAGGGCTGTATACTCTCACCCTACCTATTCAACTTGTACGCAGAACACATCATGTGACATGCTGGGCTTGAGGAATCCAAGACTGGGGTTAAAATTGCTGGAAGAAACATTAACAATCTCAGATATGCACATGATACCACTTTGATGGCTGAAAGCGAAGAGGAACTGAGGAGCCTTATGATGAAGGTGAAAGAAGAAAGTGCAAAAGCTGGCTTGCAGCTAAACCTCAAAAAAACAAACCAAGATTATGGCAACCAGCTTGATTGATAACTGGCAAACAGAGGGAGAAAATGTAGAAGCAGTGAAAGACTTTGTATTTCTAGGTGCAAAGATTACTGCAGATGCTGACTGCAGTCAGGAAATCAGAAGACGTTTACTCCTTGGGAGAAGAGCAATGACCAATCTCGATAAAATAGTTAAGAGCAGAGACATCACACTGACAACAAAGGTCCACATAGTTAAAGCAATGGTGGTCCCCGTAGTAACATATGGCTGCGAGAGCTGGACCATAAGGAAGGCTGAGAGAAGGAAGATAGATGCTTTGGAACTGTGGTGTTGGAGGAAAATTCTGAGAGTGCCTTAGAGTGCAAGAAGATCAAACCAGTCCATCCTCCAGGAAATAAAGCCAGACTGCTCACTTGAGGGAATGATATTTAGGGCAAAACTGAAATACTCTGGCCACATAATGAGAAGACAGAACATCCTGGAGAAGATGCTGATGCTAAGGAGAGTGGAAGGCAAAAGGAAGAGGGGCCGACCAAGGGCAAGATGAATGGATGATATTCTAGAGGTGATGGACTCATCCCTGGGGGAGCTGGGGGTTTTGATGACTGACAGGAAGCTCTGGCGTGGGCTTATCCATGAAGTCACGAAGAGTCGGAAGCGACTGAATGAATAAACAACAACAAAATGTATTTCAACCTGTTGATATTTTAATTTTTTTTAAAAGTCCATTAAAAATCCAATGACATTAACATTTGCAATTCATAGTTTTTAACATAAATGCTCTGAGGTATGTTTAAAAATTCATTTTTTTCTTAATTTTTTTAATGAGATTTTTTTCCATTTAATGCAGGCCTTTTAGCAGAAATTTCCTTTGTATAACTTCTGTTTCCCACACAGCTTCTTTTTGTTTTGTTTTCAAGTTTCAGAAATACTCTTTTTCAGAAGAAATAAATAAATGAGGGTGGATGTCTGGTAGGGGTCTGTAATCAGAGAAAAATAAAAATTAATAGATTCTGCCCAGTGCTGCCATCCATGCTGTGAGACAGTTCAGTTTATCAGGTTTTGTAAATCCGTTCCCATATAGATCTATAATAGATTTTTTTCATACCCCTAATCCAAGAGCTGATCAATCTAGGAAATTCATTGTTGCTGAACTGTTCTTCAGATTCAAAGACAAAAAGAAGCTGTATCATTTCTTTATTCATCTGACTGATATTATGCCTCTCCTTCAGGAGTTCAAGTAAGCATACAGGTATTCCTTGTTTACTGACTGCTTGCTTGGTCAGTGAACAAGGTCAAACTTGGTCAAAGTTAGGAAGGTAATGAAAAAGGAGATTTATGACGGGTCCTCGAACTTGCGACTGTTGCTTTGTCCTGCAGTCATGTGATTGCAATTTGCGGGCTTGGCAACTGGCACACATTTACAACGGTCACAGCATTCCATGGTCATGTGATTGCTATTGACAACCTTCACAGCCAGCTTCTGACAAACAAATTTAATGGAGAAGCCAGAAGGAAGTCGCAAGTCACAGTCAAGTGATGTCACACTTAACAACATGCAGTGATTTGCTTTATGATCACAGACACAAGTGACATTGTAAGTTGGGTGTGATCACATGATGTTTTACTTTATGACCATGCCAGTTAGTGATGCAGTTGCCCATCCTAACTGTCATGAGTAAGGATGGCGAGCAGGGGGCTCTCACCCAGACTGTCAAGCGCATGCGTAGCACTGAGGAACTGTTCAGCCATTCAAAGAGACACAGATCGGGACCGCCTTAACCTTTGGGGTTTATATGGCTGGGTTTTCCCACGCTTTCTCAGTTTGTTAGGATTCTTGTTAAGTACTACTAATAAATATTAGAGACCAAGTCCTCGCCTCAGTGTGTTTCCTGGTAATCAGGACATCAATCCTAACAAACTCATACTCCCATCGAAAGAGGGAGGAACAAGCAATTAAACAGATACGTTTAGAAATGTCTTCAGAAAACCAAGAAATGCTGCTCGCCATCCTTACTCATGACACTAACTGCAGTCAGTAAGTTAGCACTACCTATAGTAACACTTTCTCCTTCCACTTTTTTCCACCATAAAACCGTGAAGTTGGTTGGGCTGAGAGAGTGCCTGGCCCAAAATCACCCAGTGAGCTTCAGCGGTGACTAGAACCTGCATCTCCATGGTATCAGTCCAGCATCTTAACCACTATACCCCACTACAGCTGCTTAATAATGCCAGAAATAAGCATGTTAGGATACAGAGTTGCTGATGTGTGCACCCACATGTTCTGTGAGGCAGGTTTTCTCTTCAAAACTGAAGTGCGGAACAGCTGTAAAATTTACATTCTCTGACAATAGCAGAGACCAATGTGGTACATCTCTGCCCTATTCCCCAACCCAAAAAAGTTGAAGCCTGAGTATCTGTGATCCTAACTCATTCATCTGGCTCTGTCCCAGCCTTAGTCTATAAGATATCTAACAACCTTGTTTATAATATTTCATAATATTTATAACCTACTATAAATACTATAAAAAGTGGCTTTTTTCACTCTACAATACTATGTTCATTGGCAAAGACAGATGCAAATGCTATGATCTATAAAGCATTTTGGACTGATACAAGGTTGTCCCCATGCCTTCTCTTGTGCTGGGTTTCTGCCTGCATTTTGGCTCCATTGCAGTGATTATTACTGGCTTACAGCCAATCCTTCAACAAGCTTGCATTTCTTTGCTGGAAGCTGTTGTGATTAAGCCAACCAGTCCCAGAAGCCTCAAGGACAGTGTCACAGCTGCTAGGCCACATCTGATTTCTGGCCCCAGCATATTCTGGAAATGTTAAATATTCTTTAGATGAGTGGTTAATAAAGATAATTTAAGCACATATGATTATTCCTGAGGTTCCTTTATATCTTCATATGCTATTCAATACCCTTGTAATTATCATCATATAAAGGGGAAGGCAGGCAGAAGATTTTTGGCTCTTTTCACTCCATTGGCTTCTGATCATCTGTCTCTGCAACTGTTTACACCTTGTGGTCTGCAGTGGAGAGCTGGTTCCAGATGTATTGCCACACTACATATACTAAAACCTGAAAAAAATAGGGTCCTTAATGCCTATTCAGTATAGAACAGTCCTTGCTGCATGAGCTATGCCCCTGATGTGTAGATTAAAATGGGAATGAATTAAAGGAAGAAGGAATGACTTGCCATCCTTTGATTACATAAGGGATAGAATTGTGACTTGGGATTTTGTAGATATAGGAATTAATGCGAAGGTTCAAATATATTTTCTTCCCATCCCCCATTATTTTGCAGTTTAATACACAGTTTAGCAGGGAAGTCACCAATCAGTCTTCACCAGCCTGATGCTCTCCATATATGCTGGGACAACAGCACCAAGATTCTTAGCCAGCATGGTGGCACTGCTGGCTAGAATTCTGGGAACATTAGTCGCAAAATTTCTTTTGAAATAATAGAGTGCATGAGTGAACTTTCTGAGACCTAAAACAAGGCTTAATGATTCAGCCTAGCTTTTTTCCCTCTCACACACTTATTATGAGATGTAGAAACAAGTTACACTGGTTGGATACACTGACCACCACATTCATAACTTGAAAGAATTTGTTGCTAAAGCTAGGGTCCTGAAACTGGATACAGATGAAACCATGGTCTCCTCCAATATTTCCTCTCTTTTCACCAGCATCCCCACCACTGATGCCCTAACTGCAGTTAGGAAGAGACTAGAAGAGGACAGCACCCTCAGCAGGAGAAACAACCTCAACCTGAACCAGATCTGCCATCTTCTGGACCTGTGTCTCAACACCACTAACTTCTCTTACAGAGGTGACTTCTACAGACAGAAACATGGCTGTGCCATGGGTTCCCCCAAGTCACCCATTGTTGCCAACCTATACATGGAAGAAGTGGAGAAGAAAGCACTCAGCAAGTTCCAGGGAATGGCGCCCTGGAATAATGGTTCAGGTATGTGGATGACACCTGGGTTAAAATTAAGGCTCAGAAGGTACAGGCTTTCATAGACCATATAGACACCATAGACACAAACATTAGGTTCACCAGGGAAAACACCAAGGACAACAGGCTGGCATTCCTAGACCATGAGGTTCTTACTGGAACCAGTGAAATAGAGATTTACAGGAAACCCACAGACACAGACCAATACCTGATGCTTGACTCCCACCATCCACTACAGCACAAACTAGGAGTCATCAGGACATTATGTCACAGGACAGAAACCATCCCCACCTCCAGGGATGCCAAAAAGAAAGAAAACCAGCACCTGAGGACAGCCCTGAAGGCCTGTGGGTATCCAAATTGGGCCTTCATTAAATCTAAGTCTACCCCTAGACCTAAAACCATGGCAGTCAGGGCTGAGACCCAGAATCAACAGAAGAACCTGGTCATTCCTTACATGGTCAGTGTGTTGGAAAGGATAAAATGGGTATTTGGAAAACCCCACATACTGGTATATTTCAAACCCACTAACACACTGAGACAGAGCTTATACATCCTAAAGATCCAACACTGAAACATAAGAGGAGCAACGTAGTATATGCAATCCAGTGCAGTGAGGATGTTCTGAGCTCTGCATTGGAGAAAACAAACAGCCTTTACACAAGAGGATGGCCCAACACAGGAGGAGCAACACCATAGGACCAGAATCAGCAGTTTACCTCCATCTAAAAGAAAAAGGACACTCATTTGAGGACAACAATGTTCACATTTTGGACAGAGAAGATAGGTGGTTTGAGAGAGGGGTTAAGGAATCCATTCATGTCAAAGCGGAAAATCCTTCCCTCAATAGAGGTAGAGGCCTTGTTGGTATTTGTTTTTTCTGCTTTTGGCTGTAGAGAAATTAAGGTTACTATGGTAACAAATCACTCTAGCAGAGTCAGAAGGTCAAACTTAAGTATCCTTGGTTTTGGGGGTGAAAAAGCATGACCATATAAGGTAAAAGCTCCTGATTTGCCTGGAGAGCAGCTTGCCTGGGCTTGTTAGTTTCAGTTTCCTTTCTATCAGCCTTCCTCCCTGTCCTCCTTGAGCACGTGTGAATGCACAGCTTGAAAATATGTTTTTGTGGTTTCTGTAAATAAATTTATTTTTATAGAAATGGCTGGTGTGTGATTTTTCTGATCTCTCGGGCCAATCACTTTCCAGCACACTCTGACAGGCCTCAGTCACAACTTGTCCCCCAGTTTTCATGCTGCTCTTTCATCAGTCCCCAGGAAGATTAAGACCACCAGGAAGGCCACTCTTAACGATCCACTTGGGGATGAACAAAGGATTTAGGAGTAAGACATCCCAAAGACAATCCACACCTCCATGGCACAATTAACAGCCATTCAGGTGTACGGAAAATGCAGCCACCCTGGAAGACATATATGGGGTCCCCTCACCAACCTTTGCCCAGATTGAAGAAGCTGCTTGGACAAGCAGCGAAATGTTTCTATCAAAAAGAAAGAAATCTAGTTGCCATGACTCAACCTACAGACAAGATACAAAATATTGAAAGTTCACTTAATGTTTTGCTGCTAAAAGCAAAGTAGGCTCCTCCCGCTGAGGGCCGCAACTTGGGAGGGGGCAAGCGGGGCATGTGCCCCGGGTGCTGCACTGGGGGGAACCAAAATGAGCACTGGGGGGTGCCAAAATGAGCACTGGGGGGCGCCAAAATAGGCAAGTAATCCATGTTTGCCCTGCGTGACACAGACCCTAGTTGCGGGCTTGCTCCCGGTTCAGCCCTTTCAGTCCCACCTGAATTGCTATATTGTTCTGTATTGCCTGCTGGACTGAACCTGATGGATAACTGAAAATAGAAGACTACTCAAAACTGAAGTGGAGGCTGAAAACTCAACACAAAACTTCTTCTACCAATGGATCTTTTTTCTTTATTATGTGTTTATCTATTAGATTTATTTCCCATCTTTATTTATTATTTCCCACCTTTAGGAGGTCAAGGTAGGTTATCTGGAAATCTCCATTAATTTTTTCTCTAGTACAGGAATCTTGTAAGGCGCGTTGGACTGAGAGAGAAGAGCGGGCCCAAGTCGCCCAATGACTTTCTATGGCTAAAGATGGATTTGTACCTGGATCTCCATGAATCTCATTCAACACTGTGATAGCTAAGCCCATTTTGTTCATTTAGGACATGTGTTGTGGAGTTATATTTTATATCATATAGATCTTCATAATCTGTTAGAGCTACCAAATAAAAATGTTTTTTAACAGATTTTTAAAGACATTTGCCTATAGTTTTGCTTCCAGCTAAACTACTTATTAAGCAGACTAGAAATAATAATAGATTCTGTGTGCTCCTAAATGTCTTAATGAAAAGCTATTTTTACATTCAAATAAAAATCTGAATCTTACTGTGCAAAGTGTAGAGAATAATATCCTCTATTTGTTTTAATTAAAGCCACTTACTAAATAGCCGCCACCAAAGAAAGATCTCTGAAAGTACTAATTCTGTAGATTACTATAGCTAATTTATCTATGAGAGCTTCCTATAATGGAACTGCACAAAAATAACTGGTGGTTTTATTGTTCACTGTAAACTCTCCACAGTGTAACTGTTACAATGAAAAGTTTTAGCTCAGCAGTAAAGCAAATAAATAAACAAACAAAAAATTGTGGTGACTTTATATATTTGTCCAATCAGTATTTTATTATTTTAGAATTATTATCCAAGGGGGAAAAAATCAAGTCCTTAGCAAAAGTCTCTAGAGTTAAAGGTCTCACAAATATCAGTGTGACTGTATTACAAAAATGAGGCTATATAAAACAGAGTCAGCTAAACATTCTGTGGCACAAATAATTCATTCTCAGGATCAAGAATGTCTTCTGCTTATGGAAAATTCATGAATTAACAGTGAGTGACTATCCCACTGCAACATGTCTCAGGCCACAAGTATAAGTAGAGTTAGTATATCTCCTGAATACTGGGTGGTAGAAGAAGCTGTGCCTGCTAGACTGCAGAAGAAAACTATAAATCAATTGGTTGTATGGAAACTTTTCACCTTACCCTGCAAGTTCAGTTGCCATGTTTACACTAATATATACTGTATCTTGCGACACATTCATGGTATGTGGAAGAAACACATTTTTAACATGTCCCTTTCTTTGTCCAGTTCCAAAACTTGATGCAAACTCTGTGATGGCATGCCAGCTAGAGGGAGCTCTTTTATATATAATAGTAGGTAGTGGGATAGTAGCAGATGATGGAGACAAAGCAGAGTTCAACTCCTACTTTCCTTTGGGGATTTTTTTTTTCCCCTGAAAGGAAAACTGTGTTTAAATGATTTAATTTTAAATGAGTTTAAATTATTAAAGTGTTCAGAAAAATTATCACAGGGAGAGAATGACAACCTAAGTTAAATAAAGTGATGCAGTAAATAAATTTCATTCTCTGCAGATATATGTAGAACATGCATAAGAAGTTACTGTTGTTAGGCTTTTCTTCTCAACTAAACTCTTCTTGATGGGAGAAGGATTTCTTCCAGTTTCCTTCTCTTTGTGTAGCTGAAGAATTCATGACCCAACATCTGATCTCCAGCTCTCAGCAGATAATGCATCCACTCCTGAGCTTCACCCATTTTATCTTCTTGTACCTAGTCTTTTATCATCCTACTTATCTGGTTAAAAACACAATACAGGGTTTTTTGGAAAATAATTTCAGAGAGGCCCAAGTAAGACAAGGGTGGCATACTGTAATTATTAGAAATTTATTTTGCTTCCATTGGCTTTGTGTCATTCAGTGTAATTGTTTAATTTGTTTTCTAAAACTTTCAAAATCTGTTTGAATATTAGCTAAGACTTCTCTTTTATTTCTATTATAACTTACATTTATGAAGATAATAGTTGGAGATTTAAAAAGTTACTAAATCAAAACTAGTTAGAGTAATTTCTATACTCTAGAAAGGGTGGACTGACTGAGAAGAGGTACAGGCAGAATCTAAGAACTAGATCATAGTTTACATTACTCTTCCCCAAACAGCCAGTACTGAGAATTCTGGATGTACCCACAGAAGGTGCCAGTTTGAAGAAAACTGATTTACAGAATGTAGTCCTCCCCTACAATAGGGACTGGACAGTAAGAAAGATGTAACTACATTATCAGTAATACCACATTAATACAGGTAGTCCTCATTTAGCAACCACAATTGGGCCCAGCAACTCCGTTGTTATGTGAAGCATCCACACAGTAAACTGCTACTGTGCTTATGATCAAAAAATTTCCAATGCAGCATCATTCTGGTGCACTTTATGGACAGAATAATTGTGCTTATTGATACCACATGACATGTCCAATAGGCAAAAAATAAGAGAAGAGCAATTTGCAAGAGCCTCCTCAGACATGGTACCATTTAAAAAAGAGTAGCACATCTCATCCTGCATATCTCCTCAGGAACATTTAATATTTTAAGCAATAAAGTTTTCTTACCATCTGAGGGTCTCCAGCTGATACATAGTTGCTTGGTAGAAACATCAATGTCCGGAAAGCTGGCAGTACATCTCCATTTTCCCCTGAAAGTTTTGGTTTTGTCAGGAAATCATCCTGAGTTCTACTTAATTTGGTTTTCTCCTTCTCCAGTGGTGTCCTCAAACATAATGATTATCACAGGAAAAAAGTATACATGGATATGGGGGCAGGAAGATTTTTCTTCTTCTCAGTCTAGGATTCTAATAAATTTGTTTTTTTATTCTCCTTCATTGTGTAATGTCACTCAAGTGTAATGCTTATGGTGTTGTACATTATAGAAAGTAAGAGGATATATTACACAGTGTGTGTTTTTTCCTTAGTCTAGACTTCATAAAAACTCTCTCACTGCTTTCTGACTCTTGGTGTGACAGGTAAGCCTTTATATGTTTTAACTTCTTGGTATTAAATGTCAGAGAATTTGAATTATTATTTATCTATTCCCTGAAGCAAACAGTTGAATTTTCTTATTTGGGAACAATATTGAAAAATCACTCTATTCAGACCATATATGGAGCCTACAAACCTCAATTTTCATTTAGGTTGTCTTGCTACAAAATTTAAGCAATTTCCTTGATAGATTTTATTGTGGATTCTGCTTTATTAAAATGATGCCTGTGAGGTAGCCACTTTGCTGGAAAAACTAATTTGGGGCATATAGAATAAGATTTTTAAAACCTAACATTTCAGCACAGTTTCCAGAGTTTGAGTTTTAGAAAGAAATTGTTTGTAGCACGATATCTGAACAGAAACAGAAACAGAGGTGGAAGAAAATGCTTTTGCTTGGCCGTACAGCTGTCTTTTCTATGCATAGATGCCTCATCCTGTTTAACTGTGGAATGCTGATATGAATATTTGCTGGTGACATTTGACTTGCAGTAGAGGCCAAAATACTATATTCTGGTGATGTGTTTGTCAGCAATAGCTGAAGATCTACAAGACCTAATAGGAGGGAATTCTGACCTCCTACCCAGGCTATAATGAGCTGGCATGGTTTAGGAAGTGATCATAGCATTGCAATAGATGCCTTTCATCAGCACTAGCGCTATAGGATACATCTAATTATGAATATTCCACCTCTTAAGAGTTTTCCAGACAGCTAACAGTTGAATCAATAATTTAAAACAAGAGCAATTATATACACTTTTTATCTCCAATTCTTGAACTTGTATTGGCTTTAGAAGATGTAAAGCTTGCCATTGACTCTTTGGGAATCAGCTGTGTTAATGCTCTGCGCATAATGTTTAAAATTTGATAATTTTCTCTTCCAGAATATCTGTCCAAAATTTGTTATCCTCTCTCACACACTGGATCTGGAGTTTCTTGAGGCCCAATTCACCAGGACCAGTTTTGTTGCTTCCCACAAAGACCGTCCATCTGAATAGCTCAGACATATTCCTCCATCTTAGTCAAATCTGTTGACATCCAAAGACAGTGGACCTGGCAGTCATACCAAGTTTCTTGGATTTCTCTTCATACTGCTGTACTCTCTTCCTCATTGCTGCCAAAAGGGTCAGTGCCATCATCTTCATCTTCATCTGCAACCTTAGCTTCTTCTCCTCCTCCTCCTCCTCCTCAGAAAGGAGCTCAACCTTCTGCAGTGATATGACCAGAAGTTCAAACTTCTTCATGGTAGTGCTGGTGGAACTGGGGCAGGATGATAAATATATGCTTTTTCTACTACACTCAGACAGTACTCCAGTGTTTGTACATTGCCAGAAAACTTGCTAGTAGGGTAGAAATGCTTGATAAATAAATACATCAAGGATGTTGGAAGGCCATTGTGAATATGATTGACACTGTCTATAGTTTCTGGAATTCATTTCATTTTGCCTCATTGTTTATAAGTTATTCTGTACATCATCATCATCATCACCATCATCATCCAGACCAGCAAATGATAGCATTTCATGTATTTGATGAAGTGAGGTGTATTTGATGAAGTGAGGTATATTTCATGCAACTGTGTCATAATTCATATATTAGTCTTTCAGTCACATAAAACTCATATATTAGTGACAGGAAGGTGAAATATGTACTATAAATAAATGGCTTTGCAAACAACATTCAGCACAAAGAGTTAAGAAGGAATTAATGCTTTAATCTAAGGAACCTAAGACTCAATATCTTTTTCCTCTGATTGATTTGCTAGAAGCAGAACTGAGCATGTTCTGAGCTTAATATCCTTTATCATCAAGATCCCACAGCTGGGAATTTCGCCAATGAAATGTGAAATGTTGCAGGGTGCACCAAGGGGCACTTATATGCAGCCATTCAGCCTTTGTCTAAACCTGATATCTTGAATTCCTTCTACATAAGAAACCATGAACTAATTCTGTGTATCAAAACAAGGATCTTTTCTTTGTTACTACCAGCGTAACTGAATCTGTCAAAGAACTGCATCTCAAACTCTGCCTTCATAATCAGTTGAGTCATTTGTTTACTGCGTTCCTATTTTCAGACCTGCAAGGGGGTTTCTGAGCTACCCCTGCCTCCATAGATGGAATACTCATATGATTGCATCACCATGGCAACACAGCTGCACCAGATAACCAATGCTCTGCTGATTTCCATACAACATGTGAGGTCACTGAAGCTGGCAGAATCTTTTTTATACCAATCAGAGTTCTCTGTGATTTAATATGGTTTAACATTTGGTTTGACCCAGATCTTAGGGATATAACCATTGTTCAAAAATAAATGTCAGAATTGTTTTAAGAAAGGGAGACAATGCTATACTGTATATCATAACGATTGGAGAGGGTTACATAAGTTTTGATATAAAACATATCAATATATCATTCAATTTTTCTTCTGTGAATTAAAAATTACGTGAATTTGATCTATGGTACAGGGGATGAACTCTGTTTCATATAAATGAGATGATCTATCCTATGTGTGTGCACTGTAAACAGAAATATTGTATATTTTCACCCCAAAATATGTTGCTATCAGGTTTAATTGAAGTGAATATCTGTAGCTCAAGGTTGAACTCGAGTCCTTGGTGCTCTCTGAGCCTTGTTGTTTTCTTGCAGATGTTTCATTGCCAGACTAGGCAACATCTTCAGTGCGACCCACACTGAAGATGTTGCCTAGTCTGGCAATGAAATGTCTGCAAGAAAACAACAAGGCTCAGAAAGCACCAAGGATTCTATCAGGTTTAAAAACGGTTTCATAATACTGTTGAAGTTTTAGAGAATAATATTTAGAACAGATTTATCTTTGTGAGTCATACAGTATAAAATTATGTGCAGCTGACAATAATGATAAATGCATGTTAGATTAAAGCCATTACCTTAATTTTTTTCAGGTTTTCATGTAATTCTAAAATTTCATTATATTTGCCTCCTGTAATCAAGTATCAACTTCAGCCAGTGACCTCAGTATGCCAATTAACACATTAGTATAAAATATTTCACTTAAGAAATATTAAGCTGCAGTTCTACACATACTGATTGGGGAACAACTCCACTTAATTCAGTAGGTTTTACCTCTGAGCATAGCTTACTTTGTAAAGGTATTTAGGCATGCTTAAAATCACAGACTGAGAATGTACTTTTTATTTATTTATTTATTTATTAAAGAGATTTATATGGCCACCCAACTCACTCATGGTGACTTTGGGCCACTTAAAAAATAAAACCCCAAATACAAAACCCGTAGTCAATTGTCTCGTTTTTGATAAATAGGAAGTAATATTAAGAATTTACTTTTTTTTTTTGTACTGGAGTGAGCAGTGCAGTATGATGAGGTTCCTTGTATTACATTTTTACCCTTCAGAGTAGAAGTTAATACAGTGATACAAGTCATTGTAAAAAATTCAAGTGCAAGAGGAGGTGAGAAGGACTAAATTGCCAGGCAGGGCTACACAGAATCAGATAAGTATTGATATGTAGAAAAGCTTGATTAAATGTGCATATACCTGCCTATTGGTAAAACAGTACTTAAGAACAGAAGAACACTGTTTCCAGAGGGCTTCTCTAAAAGATGTGTGCAGCTTCTCTCTCTTCCTCTTTTGATATAGAACAAGAGAGAGATTGCATCAAGTGCAATCTTTGAAGAGGGGAATTCTTCTGTAGTAACTGCTACATACAATTTTTAAAAGAACTAGCAGTAAATAAAATTAACCTTTAAAAGAAAAAGAAAAAAAGAAAACAAGATAGGGAAAGCATGAAGGACCCAACTTCTGAAATTCCTTCAGAACCATTTATTATCTACAGCCATAGGAGGTGTATGTGTGTGTGTGTGTGTGTGTGTGTGTGTGTGTGTGTATATATATATATATATATATATATATATATATATATATATATCCTTCTGCACAACTAAATAAGGTGTTCTATTTGTGTAGGTGTAATTCTGCTTTCCCCCTCTACTGTATTGTATATGTGTGTATGTAGGTATGCACTGGTTATATAGTGGATTAATTCTGCATCATGAAAACTACCTCTGTGAGATATATATACATACATACATATTAATCCATTCAATCGTGTCTGATTCTTGGAGACTGCCTGGACAAGTCTTTGCAGTTTTCTTGGCAGGTTTTTCAGAAGTGGTTCTTCCTAGGGCTGAGAGAAGGTGACCAGCCCAAGGTCACCCAGCTGGCTTTTTGCCTAAGGAGGGACTAGAACTCACTGGCTCCTGGTTTTTAGCCCAGTGCCTTAACTACTACACTAAACTGGCTCTCACTTATGATATACAAGAATTCAAAAACAATGTAACAGCCATGACATCAAGGGAGAGATGAAGAGCAAGTATCTACTCAGAGGTACTGTATATGGATTCCACAGTTTGGGAACGACACAGGGAAAAGACTTACCAATGAGCCAACTGTCAGCTCTTTGAGGTAGGCCAGGTCAGACAGACACCAGAAGAACAACTAGAATTCCACTTTATTGCTATAGGGTATAATGCCAGAATCTTGAAAGCCAGATAAAGCTGTCTCTGCAGTCCTCTACATCTTATAGCCATTCATAGTTTTAAAGCATTTTCCCAACTTGATAACTTCCAGATTATTTATTTTTTATTGTATTTATATATCACCAACTCCATTTAGAGACATGGTAGCTTACAAACAGAAATTTAAAGCAATCACAATGCATATAAACAATAAATGCATAAACAATAAAATGTCCATGGTAAACAAAAATATCTAAAATAATATCACTAGGTCCACATTAAACAAATTAAGAAACCCCAAAGTAACATCATAATAGCATGATTTTTTTTTGTCATTACTTGTCTTAGAATAAATCACATAATAAAACCTCAGATTCATTATCAACAATCTTCAGTAAGACAACACCCAGATATGTGATTCCCCAACCTGTATAACAGTGGCTGATAATTCTGAGAGTTGAAGTCCACATATCTGGATGTTGCCAAAATAGGAAAATGCTGCTTTAAAGATTAAAAAAGGAAATATTTTGAATTAAGTTTGATTCTTGGTGACTATACAGTGTAGGCAAGATTAAGTAGTTTTCTGATGGAAATACGGATATGGTTTGTCACTGCCTTCTTCATGGATGCGTTTGATGTCCTGATCTACCCTAAAGCCCTGGGATTTCCTGATGGTCTCCCATTAACCAGGTTTATCCCTACTTAGCTTTTTTGAGATCAGCCAAACTCAGCTACAGAATACCACCTCTTGGAAACTTAGTGCGGAAAATAACATGTTGAACTGAATCTAGAAGACAATAAGAAACTAATGGAGATATTTCAGAAAGGCTTAATATATTCATTATACAATGCACTGCTTAGCAATCTGTCTGTTAAGTTTTTCACCAACTGAAAGTTTCTAACATCCTTCAATGATGTTCTTATTCTTACTGCAAGTATGTTGCATCCAGTCACAATCTGTTGTCTGATATCTCTCTCTCTAAATCCTTAGGTAATCTTTGAAGGATTTCCTCTGGGAGAGACAAAGTGGTGGAGGAATAATCTTCATACTTGCAATACATAATCTATGGAATGGCGAACCCAAGGAGCAGAGTTCACACTTTTATTCCTTTAGTGCCAGGCAATGATATTCTTCTTTTCCTGAGTCATTTTATGATATATATTCCAGATATTATAGACAGGTTTCAATTACTGTAGTGTGTTGTTGTTGTACTTTATTATATTTTTATCTATCATCTCCCTCTCTCCCTCTCCCTCCCTCCCTCTCTCTCTCTCTCTCTCTCTCACACACACACATTTCTTCACTATCTCGACAAATGACTCTGAGTGGTTTTAGCTTTTTTTCCCCTTGCCTTTGAGTCCACTTTGACTCCTGGCAACTGCCTGGGTTGGTCCCTGATGTTTTCTTGGCATCATTTTCAGAAGCAGTTTGCCATTGCCTTCTTCTTCCTAGGGTTGAAAGAAAAAGACTGGCCCAAAGTCACCCAGCTGGCTTCTTATCTAAGGCTGGACTAGAACTCATGATCTGGTTTCACGTGTGGTGCCTTAACCACTACAACAAAGTAGTTTGCTTTAAATTGTTTGCTCTTTTTATGTCACTTACATAAGAAGTATTTATTAGTGGACAAATCAAAATACAATAAATATAATGAAAGCTCACAAATCACTCACAGCTTGCACACATAGTTTAGCATTCATTCCTTTCTATCACTGGTAAAATTTAAGGGGAACTTGCAGCCTATCAGTCTGACCTTTGGCAAAACACAGGCTCTTCGAGAAGAGGTGTAAAACTGTGCTCTTGCCTGTTGTTTATGTTGGCTAAAGTTGCACTGTACAGTTCATCTGGGACACCTGCTTTTCCATATTAAGAAATTTCAAGGAAAAAAATCAAGAAAAAAATCAAATAAAAATACAAGGATGCTGATTTAATGGTTTGCCTAGGGTTCAAATTCCTGATAGCTAGTCTACAGATGCTAATGAGTTTAGCATTGCCTTTTTCCAGTCTAGCCTTGTATTTCTTTGTAAATCCAAGCATTAATCAGGTCCAGTCCTGCTTACTTTTCCAAGTTGAGTAACTTCTCCTAATGTAAGAACCAGGACACTCCTTGATCATCAGGCTGTCAAAGATTTTGGAGTGCTGTTATGAATATGGAATGAATGTTATTCACAAGTCATTAGATCTGGCCATTCAGTTCAGTCCCTGGGTGAACATATATAAAACCTTGGAGATCTGTATTTACTTTGACCTTCTAGAGCTTTTAGCCTGATTTTTCATAAAGCCATTCTTCAGAGGGCTTTTTAATGTGATTAGAGAGAAGATATGGGTGAGTTGAGACTAGAAGAATGACCATGCACTGTAAGATGCTATTTATTTAGCATTGTTAGTCTAAGATTGTTTGGATATGCTGTCAGAAGTCATCCAAGAAGATTTCCTTCAAGTATGATTGAAATGAGGTAAATGGTAGATTTGTAGACACCAGGTAATAAAGGAGACATTAAAATAAAATGTAGTGGTGATAAAGAGGATGAGAAGGGAAAACAGACACTCATTTCTAGAGCTCTCCATTGAGCTATGTTACACTGGATATTCAGAAATGCTTGGCAGGCAACGTCCTGGAAGATAACTAGATTAAACATTTAAAAAGCTATAGAATTTATTAAGATCTATGCTTCTATTATTTTGGTGATTTGAAGGTTTGGCATAATCATTAATCAATAGAGTGGCTACTTATTCATCACAAAAGAAAGAAAAGGAGAAGAAATAGAATACCAAAGTAGAAGAAAAAGAAGATATCAAACTTACACATTTTTCATATGTTAATGTAAATGTATTGAAGCAAAATTAAGAAGAAAGAAATAACAATTTAAAAGAATAATTATCATCCAAGTAAAAAGGCAATTCATCATAACAAGCAAGGCAGGGGTTTTATATCTGCTCCATCTGCTGTTCAGCTCCTCTTCTTTGTTAGGTTTTTTTATTTTCCAAGTGAGCAGCTTTTAAAAAGAGACTAGACAACCCGTGACCCATTGGGTCATCCTTTCGGAGATAGTTTCTTACCTCAACAGAGAAACAGAATGACTATGGGTGTGCAAAAAAACAGTGGGAGCAACTCACCACCAACTGTTGTTAAGAGATTTTGGCCTTGGTTCCAAAGCAGCCAATTGCTGCTTGCCTGCCAGGCCTTGCTGCCAGCTGATTGGGTGCAGGGGCCAGAGGGAGGTGGGAAGGAGGGTGGGGTTATACCCTTCACATCATCCCTTGCACCATGTAACTTACGGGTTTCTGGTAAGTGTAGTCGGAAGGCATGGTGGCACTGAAGCAGTTACAACTTCACCAAATTTCAGTCCCATGGAAGTAATGAGTCCTGAATTTGGACACATTCTTTAAGTTAGCCCATTTGAGGTACCTACTGTAGGTTCAAAAATTGTTGCCCTTTGATGCACCATTTTGCCCAACTGAAGGTTGGTGAAAGGTGAAAGGTCCCCTGTGCAAGCACCAAGTCATGTCTGACCCTTTGGGGGGACGCCGCTTTCACGATGTTTTCTTGGCAGACTATAGCGGGGTGGTTTGCCATTGCCTTCCTCAGTTGTCACCTTCCCCAGCAAGCTTGGTACTCATTTTACTGACGTCAGAAGGATGGAAGGCTGAGTCGACCTGAGCCGGCTACCCAACAATCCAGCTTCTGCTGGGATCGAACTCGGGTCATGGGGAGATTTCCAGTTGCAATACTGCCGCCTACCACTCTGTGCCACAGATAAACAGACACAAGAGCTTTCATAGTATATATACAATGTTCAAACAGTGGTGACCACTCTAGTTTTCCCATTCAAGCAGTTCTGCTCATATAATGTCAGGCCCAGCTCAAGAACAACAAGTCAGTGCATTCAAACCCCAGTTCTTTATTTGCTCCCACCATACAGACAGAATCTTGCCAGACTAATGCTAATCTAATTGAAGGGAAAATAACCTGGGAGAGCTCTAGGGCGGGGCTATCCTGAACCTCTTTGTTTTCCTGCCATTGCCTCCTGGACTGTGCGTCCACTTATCTCCTCCACCTCCTTGGAATGTGCTCCCTCCTTCCTGAGAACCAGCGGCACTGCCGAAATCTACCACATCTAGTTCTGCTAAGAAGAGGGTAGGACAGTAATTTGTATTGAAATATAGGTATAGAAGCAGCCAAATGTAGAAGCAGCCACCAGGAGTCACAATATTCATCACAAATGCCACTGATGGCATAACAGATAGGACCTTATGTGCCTTAATAAATGTTATATATTTTTTCACTTTAGCCAAACAATCCCTTTTCTTACTCTGTCCCTACTTCCAATGCCAATTTGCAACTTTTATGTCATCACGTTACAAACTGCCTTTGAAAATGGGGAAAAATTGAGTGGGTTAACCCTTTGAGGTAGTCCAGACAAGAAGCACAACAGTGAATACTAGCTGCATCTTTATTGTAAGGCTACATTAACAGAATCTTGCAAATCTGAAAGTATTTCTTCCCTCCTCTCCTTTTAGTCTCCGGAAAACTTGGAAGGGTCCCTTCAGAAATGTTTCCCACCCCTCCTCCTTCTGTGGACTAAGATATCTTTTACATGCTAGTTGTCTACTCCTGTGTCCCAAGGTCATCCCCACATACTATTACATTCCCACATAATATGGCCCACTGAAGATGATCTCTTCCCTTTTTATGGAAAATTATTTATTTTGATGTCAACTTGTAAGAAATGCTCCTCTGTATGCTCCTAAATATGAACCTGACAGTGACATACAGTATGTCTGCCCACCAAAAGGGTCAATTTAATTGTTCAGCCATGAGAAGGAGAGCTTTTTCAAGGGAGACCACATATTTGTGGACTTCCCTCCAGTACAATGTATCTTAGAACTGTTTTGTTTTAGTTTTTTTTTAAACTGAGCCTTAAAGAGCATGTTGTTGCAATTAATAATTACTAGATAACAGGAAAGTGTTATTATTCTGTCTGAGCTTTGTGAGTATGAACTGAGATGTTCTAGATGCTGTTGCCTAAGGTTTACTTGGATACTGTATATTTTAAATTGCAGTCTCAATGATTGACTACAACATATTTTAAAATCTACTTAGTTTGCTTTGGTTGTATTGGAAGCTGCTTTCGAGAGACTGTTGCTTGGTAAAACAGAATAAAAAAATATGATAAGCTCTTTTCTAGAAGAGTGTCCAACATCTATACATCCACACATCTGGAAAGTATATTTCAAAGCTAAACTCTATGATTCCAACACTAGTTTAACTTCATTTCATTTTTGGTTTGACGCTTATGAATATTTTATTCTTTTATTCTAAAAGATGTTTCTTTGCCATTCTTCCTAATTTACATTGGTCTATGCAAGCAATCTCCAGCATTATTTATCCTCTTTCAGCCCTTATCTCCCTTCCACCATTGTGCTGTTTGCCATAATGAACCCATTTGGCAAGTATATTTCCCTTCTATAGTACTCATCTACAGTATCTCTGTTCATCATACGCTTTTCAGATATGCTGGCACTCTAAATCCCAAAATTCACACCCACCACTCCAATGGGCATGTTGGCTGAAAATTGTGATGCAAACATATCAGGAGGGCCATCAGGTTGGGGAAAGTGTTCTGGCTATTAAGGTTCTTAAGACCTTCAGTCTTAAGTTTAGCCATATGAAGATATAATCATACAACTCTTTAACATTTCATATTGTTACAATTACAAAATATGTAGTGTTCACATAAAAACTCATCTGCACTGATACATGTTTATATATTATATGTTTATGTAGATATTGATGCATAAATGACAGGAGTTTTTGATCATTGTACCATATCTAATTCTACCAATATTTATTTATTTATTTATTTATTTTCTATCCCACCTTTATTATTTTTATAAATAACTTAAGGCGGTGAACATACCAAATACTCCTTCCTCCTCCTATTTTCCCCACAACAGCAGCCCTAGGAGGTGGGTTGGGCAGAGAGAGAGTGACTGGCCCAAGGTGACCCAGTCAGCTTTCATGCCTCAGATGGGACTAGAACTCTCAGTCTCCTGATTTCTAGCCCATTACCTTAACCACTAGACCAAACTGGCTCTCAATATGTATATAACTACATGCTGTTATATTTAAACAAAAACAATATTAAATCTCAAGTAAAAATGTCAATTTGTTTGTTTGTTTACAGCTCCAGAAAAGCCACTTAATGAGAAAATGTAACCTGCAGTCAAATTTACATTCATAATTCAAACAGATAAATAAATGTAGGCAATATTTAGCTTGTTTAAGATAGTTCAGAATCAAACCGCCAAATGGCAATTTAGTTTAACTTTCAGTGGCAGAAATGAACAAGAAAAGTGTGATGTCTGTACTAATAGGGCCTTATTAAGTATGTATGTAAGAAAAAGCAAGTATTCGATAGCTTGGTCAAATAGTCACATTTAAGCTTTACCAATTTCAATCTCATTTATTAAAAAGTCACTTTAAACAAAAGCAAGAAGTTAATAGAATCCATTAATAATAACATATTTGGATAATTGGATTTTTAAAAATGCTAACAGGTGACCTAGATTGCATTTTCAAAATGATTATACTGTGAACTTGGAATTCCACTCATACCTCCAAGACTACCCATTTTTAAAATGAAATAATACCAGTTCTTCTGGCTTTTCTCTTTAGCAGCCTTTTGTTCATCATGAAGATATACCACCCAGAGTCGTACATGAGATGGGTGGTAAATAAATATGAAATAAATAAATAAAATATAAATGGAGAATATAAATTTGGAGAATATTCAAAAAGAATCAGAATTTGCACTAAATCATATAGAAGTAATAAGTTATAACTACAAGTCAATCTGTATGCTTCAAAATTGAATGGATTGGGCTGTATATTTGATGCATATTTATCTGGAAGTTTTAATTAGTACAAGGATAAGCTTGTGAATGTCTTGGTTTACATGCTTGTTCTTCCTCTCTCCTGCTTTGGCACAGCCAAAGGAAAGAGATCAGATATATAAATATGCAGAGAGTTATAAAAATAGGTTAGGGTCATATCAAGCTCTGAGATTATCTCGTTTCAGTAAACAATAACATAATACAGTCAACAAAATTAACTACACGTTTCCCAGGTTCAGTCATCAAAACTAGATGTATTTGTCTAAGAAATGGGAAAGACTAGAAAATAACCAAGGGCTCCAATAAATTTAACCACAGCACTTGCAGCAAGTGTGTCCACAGGTTAGGGTTAAAAAAAGTCAGATAATGATGACAGTGAAATGAAATATCTGCCTGTTTTTTATGTGTGTTGCATACATGTTGCATGTACAACTTTCACTGCACCATCATGGCCACCATTTTGATTTTTTGACCACCTGTGATCTGCAATAAAGATTAAATTAATTAGTAAGACTGTAGCAACCATATACTGAAATACAGAGGTGATAAAAAGAGTACTGAGCAAGCTGAAGTTAATTTAACTTTATTAAAATAATGAGCAAATTCTGCAACTGTGAATACAGAATGGTCTTGCTAGCTAAAGACAACCCTGAACCTGGCTCAGATCTGGATAGCTATCACTAATTTCTGAATATACAGTACCTTTAATGTGGAAGTGTGCTCCCTAAAGGCTGCACTGCAAAGAGTGCAAGTTCTGTGGTGGCAAACCAGTTTACCACACCCAAAGCCTGACAGATATTAAATAAAAGGATTGGAGTTTAGGAAATGGAAAACCCACCCACTGGAAGGAACAACAACAACTTTTATAAAAGACTGGAAACACTTTATGGACTTTTTGTTAAAAATGGACAAAAATGAACTGATGATCTCAGGATTTACTGATTAAAAAGGGTTGTTTATGGGAAGAAGGGAACCATGATATATAATTTGGGAGGGTGGAAATGGTAATAACTATATTTGTAATTGCTGTAAAGAATATTGGAAGTTGCTTCTTTAGATTTTTTCTTTTTCTTTTTCTCCTCTTCTCTTGACTTTTACTGTTCACTTTTTCTTTTATCTTTTCATATCTTTTATCTTTTTTTCTAATCCTTTGTTTCTGTAGTTTTTAATCCTGTAAAAAAATTCTCAATAAACTACACACACACACACACACACACACACATACACACATGCATGCTAAGGCTAACATGCTAAGGTTGATTAGTGTTTACCTTGATTAAGATTCTTGGCTTAGCATAGTGTGGTTAGTTTATGGCTGAATGCATTATGCAAGCCCAGAAAATTAGTTAAATGAATTAGAGATGTTGTGACTGTAGTCTGTGAGTCATCAGTCTGTTCATGCACACATTCTCAATTTGAAGTTTTGCTTACTATCTTGGGGAAATCTCATTTATTGTATCTGAAAAATAATTGACTGAAATGATGCAGTATTAACCGTTCCACAATCCTGAAAAGATCATGCAGGAAAAGCTGCGAAGAAGAAGGAGAAGGAGAAGGAGAAGGAGAAGGGAAAACCTTACTTGACCTACATACTCATTTTATTAAATGACATGAAGTATTAGCTCCCTGTTCACTGACTTTCAATTCCTTACTTCTCCTTTCAAAATGAAATAGGCCCTATAATGTAATCAAATGTTTACACAGCAACCAATTTGTTATTCTTTAATACTTCTGCATATACCATTTGCTCTGGATTGACCTCTGGAGACAGAAAACAGATGGACTGCCATATGGACCTGTGAAAGGATTGGTTAAAATGGCAGTAGACTAACCACAGAACATGCTGGAGCAGAAAAAGAGAAGCTTGTCCAACAAATGGATCTCACATGTATCCAGTCCCACAAAGCTGCATTTTAGGATATGAAGGGAAGCACCCACTTCTCAGTGAGAGCAAACCTTGACAGTATACACTTGCCTTACTCTATCCTTTTTCACTCTCAAACAGAAAAAAAGCTTCAAATGTCCATCTGAAGCCATATACAGATCCATGCAGTCTGAACATGAAAAAGTATGGTTTCTTTAGTGAAGTATGCTGAGTGAGAACAAGTTTTGATTTAGCAAACCACCATTCCTAGAGTTGTCACACAAAGCTATGGTTAGTGAAGCACATAAAAGAAACAGAATCTGTTACAGTAAAGAATTATTGATATGAAATATTTACTATATAGTCATAGTTTCAAGCCTAAACCAATAAACAGATCTTCCTCACTTGGTGTATTACACAGACAAAATACAAGGCAGAGACAGTCTTATAGACGAACAAAATAATCATCACTTGTTTGGTCAATTCTGGATTTTTTCCTTCTTTATAAAAAGCGTTATTAATTTTCAAGATATAATTAAAACACAAAATACAGAATTTACAGTAGAACAGATAGAATACAAGTCTAAAAAAGAAACAAGGGAAAATAAAACAGTGCAAGAATAGACATAAAAACATAAAAACAGATGACTCCGACCTTCTCCAACACAGATATAAAAGCACGTAAAAGTTAATCTCTTGCTATTAACTAAACATTTAGTAACATTATTTCTCTAAAATCAAACCATTTAATCATCAAAACCCAAAATCAGAAGTTCATTTTTCTTCTGTTACAAGCAAATGTTCCAAAAGTGGCTTCCAAATAGAAACAAATCCCGTTACAGTAGCTTCTCTTATCAATGCTGTCAGTTTAGCCATTTGCACCAACTTAATCATCCAGTCCTCCATTGAGGGAATGTGTCCATCCTTCCATCTTTGAGCATATACGAGTCTTACTCTGGAACAGCTTCTGGAAGTAGCTTTGTCATTTAGATCATGTCTGTTACTTATAAATACAGTAAATTCATAACTGGAAGACAATCTGCAAAAAGCAGTATATCCAAGTTAAACTATCCACCCTAAGGTTGTGAGATAACAGCATGTGGAGTACTATATTTACTATATAGTGATGTCACTATGTCATAGATCTGGACAGAATGGGAAAAAAGTCTGGCATTTCCTTCTATTTGCATCATGATTTACATTTGTTTATAGGCATATATTATTAGATAAAAACAAATCATTAATGAAGAGTCTCCCCCATTTGCACACAGGAGATAAGTTTATTAAAGTGACAGCTAAAGAATGTGTGGGTCTCAGACTGTTTATATAAATGTTTTGGCCTACGATTCTCCCTAGCTCTTTGCAATGATATAGAAGTTGGACTACATCTGAACCAAGAAATGAATAGATACTAACGGGTTTACCCTATGACAATAATTGTTGGCTGAAATCCCATTGTTACATTTTATTTCAAATATTAATGTTCAGACACTTTATCCCTTTTCTTTCCAATATTATATGCTATAAAATCCTTGGGAGAAGAGCAATGACAAATCTCGATAAAATAGTTAAGAGCAGAGACATCACACTGACAGTAAAGGTCCGCATAGTTAAAGCAATGGTGTTCCCAGTAGTAACATATGGCTGCAAGAGCTGGACCATAAGGAAGGCTGAGAGAAGGAAGATAGATGTTTTTGAACTGTGGTGTTGGAGGAAAATTCTGAGAATGCCTTGGACTGCAAGAAGATCAAACCAGTCCATCCTCCAGGAAATAAAGCCAGACTGCTCACTTGAGGGAATGATATTAAAGGCAAAACTGAAATACTCTGGCCACATAATGAGAAGACAGGACACCCTGGAGAAGATGCTGATGCTAGGGAGAGTGGAAGGCAAAAGGAAGAGGGGCTGACCAAGGGCAATATGGATGGATGATATTCTAGAGGTGATGGACTCATCCCTGGGGAAGCTGGGGGTGTTGACGACTGACAGGAAGCTCTGGCGTGGGCTGGTCCATGAAGTCACGAAGAGTCGGAAGCGACTGAATGAATAAACAACAAAAGAGCTTCTGCTTTAACTATGTTTCTCCTGCCTCCCACATATACTTTTCTGATATTTGAGGGGTTTTTTTTTTATCAAAGTCAAAATAAATGTCTAGCTGAGAGGTAGTACATATGGAAACCCTATGAAAAGTTTTCATCTGAACATTCCAGGTACAATTACTGGGATCTCTACATAAAAACCCGACTTCAATAAACTCTTCTGTAGAACCTCAGAGAACTGCTCTCTCAGTTACTGTGAATAGGACTAACAATGTAGAACTAGTGATGTGACTTGGAAGGAATCATATTCACATGCACATGTTGCAGTTACTAGAAAGGATATTATCTAACCTTGTTTGGCAAATTCCTAGAGGGAACCTCTTAAAAAGTAAGATGCACCTTTTTGCCAAGGCATGGGTCAACTTAGAGGGAGATCTCAAGAAAATAAAATATCCCCTAGGTAACTCCATTACATCAAAATGAACAGAAATAACATCAAACATATGTTGGGGTCATTTAGTGAAATACATTGATCTAAATGTCTCTGTCAAGGAACTAAGGTCTTGAGCTTAAACACTTCTCTCCATGAGATATCAACATATCTTCTGGAGCATGCAGATAACGTAAGGAAGGAACACACACACATATATACTTTACATCTCAGAGGAATGAATATATATATATTCCTCTGAGATGTAGAGTATATATGTGTGTGTGTATATATATAGTATATCTTTCATTTAATTATTATCTGCAGATGGTATAGTATACCTTAGTTGGATCTAGTTAATATTTCAGTGACAGATGATCAGGAAAACCCAGGAATGTGGGATAGACTGGGAAGTTCACTCTCAAACCTACAAGTGTGTACAGGACAACGGCCTTAAGTAAAAAAAGAGTTCCAGATTAAAAGGAAAGCCTCTGTTACTTTAACACTGTTGAAAGGATGCAGATAAGGATCTTACTGCTGCACTTTTAATAGCCATTTGAAACTGGTGGTACAATCACAAAGTTTCATGATACTATATCTCCAAACCAGAAAAGAAGGCTGGCCTACTTTATGGACAGTATAACTCTCATTGCAAGGGAGAAATAATGTCAGCTAACAATCTCTCTGAATTAATTTGATGGTTATTATGTGTTCATTGTGAGTGGTTCTGTCTTTTTAAAGATTGAAAAGAAATTCAGCATGATAAATAATTGATCAATAAAGTTCAGTTGTTATTTTAGTTTTTTCCATTCTGGCAAGTCCACTCCTGAATGATTCAGAAGATTTATCTCTCCCTTTTGGAAACAATCTTAAATGATTACCCGTGTAATTATTTATTTGGCCAAGAAAAAAAAAGATTCAGTTGAAAGGAATCTATTTTAGCAAAAAATGAGAAATGTGTAAGTTACTGCATCTGGTAGTCTAGCAATCCACAGGGACTGGTCTTCTGCCCATTTTCAGACTTAATTTTAAATAGTTAAGAATTGAAGCTGACAAAGCATTCATCAAGTTAATTGTGATGAATTAACATCTTAGTTGCCTGTTTGCCACCTTATCCCAATCATGGGCTTCTAGGCCTATAAAAAAAAGCCACACAAAGTCCAAAAATTATGCACTTTGTAAAATTCACCAAGTGTTGAATTTTTCATCACTAAGTTCTGCAGGTCTACAGTGATGTTATTGTGAAGTTTTCCTCCTTCAGCTTGGTTTTGGAATTTCTTTTAAATTCAAAATTCCTTTGAATTTTGAAAATACCTACAGTCTGGGTTTGCACATCACATTACATTTTAATACAGTTTTAAAATTTCTTTTAAAATTCAGAGAAATTCTCATGGGTGAAGTGGAGGCACTTGCTCTGCTCTGAGATGGCTGAGGGATGTGTGTGAATGGCTTCTGTTGTGAGAGTGAATGTTTCATACCCAGTCTTAGCTATGTCTTGATTGTAAGCCATACTTTTTCCAATGGCACAATTCAATCACCTACTGTAATATGAAACTGGATCTGTCAGCAGAACACAGTAAGAAGAAGCATGAACACCCATGAGGAGGGAGTAACAAAACACATGACTCAATGTCACTATATAATGTGACAAGCATGAAATGGTGGAGTTTGCATTGTGACAGCATAACACATATTTCATCATTTTGGCATCATTGCAGTTAGGTATGGATGCCTATCAGAAGGAAGGAAGGAAGGAAGGAAGGAAGGAATAGCTAGTAAGTTAGCAATAGCCAGACCTGAAAGCACACTTTTAAATCATTCTACCACAAATGTTCCATGTATGGCCAGGATTTCAGAGAAGACAGAGACACAGTCACCAGTTTAAAGAGATTCTCTAGGACTATTAGAAGAGACCAAGTCTAGGCAACTTATGACTATTGCTGAACTGTAACTTCCAGCCCTGCATAGTATCTAAGAAGTGATTTAATTATTTTCATAGCTCATAATTTATATTCACTTGCAAGAGTTAACAGAAATAAAAAAGCAAGAGCATCTGCATAGAGGAACAGGAATCCCTCTTCCCTACCCAACTGAGCTATCGTAACTTAGGACAATCCATCTTGTAAGGAGCCATGTATTTTTTAAATACTACTTTATTATATTTCTTTCTAATGTAGTTGTGGTTGCTAGGATATGAATCACTCTAAGGCATAATTCAAAAGGCAGAAAGCACACCTAGGTAAAATGCTCAGGAAAAGCTATGTTTGAATGAACAAAAAATAAATTATGTTTCTAGTTACGTGTATGAAAAGCTGGCAAAAATATCCTTGGTGAAAGGATAGACAGACAGATGGACAAGGGAGGGTGAGGGTGAGAGAGAGAGAGAGAGAGAGAGAGATGCTATAGATCTTTGAAAATACCTACAGGCTGGGTTTGTGTATCACATTACATTTTAATACAGTTTCTTTGGTTTTAGTTAAGTGTGCTTTGTGAACTCAGCCATTATAGTCTGTAAACCATGATTTATGTCTTAGTATATATGAACTCAGTCAACTGAGGGTTATTAAATGAATCATAGTTAAACCATGGCATATCATAAATCTAGCCATTTACTAAGCCAGACATATAATATAATAGCTTGGTCTTGAATTTACAGTGAACCAAATAATTTCCCATGCCTATGTCCACCTTCAAGCCCCAAAAGAAATATATCCTGTCCACCTGGTACAAAATTATCCAGCTAAAAATACTCTACTAATATAATCTAAAATGCTCAGCTACAAATCAGAAAATAAGAGAAAGCTAGTAAATCTTTTCCCCAACTTGTGGAGAGGGCATGTTATGGTCCTTTTCAGTAAAAGAATTCTGTTTGGTGGGGTCCAGGAAAGGGCCTTCTCTGCAGTGGCTCCTGCCCTCTGGAACATCCTGCCACCGGAAGTCAGGCAAGCTCCATCCCTCCTGACCTTCCGGAAGTCCCTGAAGGCCTGGCTCTGCCACCGTGCTTTGGGTGGGGAGGGGGGTAGTCATTCCTGGGGGTGGTTGGCACCTTAGAGTGCTCCCCTCATATTTACAATCTTTTGTAGCCATCTAGATTTTTATTTTTTATTTTTTTATTTTTTTATTTTTATATTGTATTGTATTATATTTTATGCTTTATTTATGATTACTGTTTTTAATGCTTAATTGACTAACTTACTGTAAACCGCTCAGAGTTCCTCTTTGGGGGCAGATGGGCAGTTGCATAAATTTGAGAAATAAATAAATAATGAATTCATATAAAGTGAAAGATGTAATTACTGTATCTAACAATTCTATTTAAATTATGCCAAATTTTATCCTAAAATTACAGATAGTGTATCTAAGGGAGTCCTCGACTAGAACATTTTAACTTTTGTCCATTAGCTCTTTTGAAGCTTTTATTTCTGGCATTAGAACCAAGGCTTCTAGGATCTAGAGGGCAACAAAGACAGATTGCATATTTCCCATATTGTAATAATTTCCCCTTTCATTTATATGTCTGGCAATGGTAACAGAACTTTTCTTCCAGAAGAAAAATTGGGTGAATATGGGAAATGATAATTTATTTTAACCACTGTTTATTATCTTACTAGATTCTGAAATCATGGCTTGATGCCAGTCTCTTTGGACAAACAGTGATTGGATCCAACAACAAGTTTCTGTTCTATCATACTAAAGAAAACCATGATACATTTAAGCATTTAATATTTCTTTACTTACAGGCAAAAGTAGGAAAGGGAAGGAATATACAAGACTGAGGGTTTAGTGTCACATCTGAAATGAGCCAGCTTGTGATCCAGGAGGCCAAATGAAGTCTACTAATCATGTATTCAGAATTTTTTTTTAGCAAATATTGGCTTCCTTTGCTTATGCTTTGTACTACATTCTCCAGTTTATTGCAGTAGTCAAAATTCAAGTTTGTACAGGACCCTAGAACACAAGTTGGATGCCAGCAAGACCCTTTGAATAAAACATTATTGTTGACTTCAACTTACATGGGTTTCATTTGGATTTTCAATGGAATGGTACTGAAGTGTTGCATTAATCATCCAGCAATTAATTCTATGCTTTTGAACTGGGAGCAACAACAGAAAAGACCATTGTAGGAGGAGAGGAAAAAACCAGGAGTCTGTTTCCAGACTCTTTCAGAAGAGAAACAGTAAGTGAAATGGAAACTAAACTACTGCAGTTATTGCTACAGTATTTGGAGTCAAGTCTTTTTTGCTTTAAGAGCACATACTATTCACCAAACATGCTTAAAGCTTCAGTTTAAGTGGAAGCCTTGTTTGTGCTAGAGACTGAATTTTGAGTTTCCAAGAAAAGAATCAACACAGGAAATCAGTGTTTTCTAAGTATGAGAAGCAACAGTAGCTTATGCCCAATAAAGAATCTTTTTTTTATTTGAATAACTCAAAACTCCCATCTAAATTCTGCTAGTGCTAGTGCACTTGAAAAATGCAAAGCATTACGGGAAGTTATGGTGCTTGATTTTAAAGCTTTCAAGCTTTTTGTATCATAGTAAGGTTACATAAAAAATATACTTTTTTCATCAATATGAAGAAAATCCAAAGGAGTCCAGTAGCAACTTTTCCAGCCAATAAATTTTATTAAAAGCTATAAGCTTTCATGAGCAGCAACTTATTTTACCAGAAGCATGAAGTACCTAGATATAGGATTTAAATGGAACGCAGCTGAGTGGGAAGGGATGGGAAGACAGTTTGATTAGGCAGATACAGGTTACATGTGAGACAGATCACAAGTACATTATCAATCTCTAGACTCATGAATTTGTTGCAGGGGCTGGTTCCCATATTAGCATGTTTGTCTTGTTGTTTCTTGTTACTTGTGAAAATCTGCTTCACATTAAGTGGTTGTCTGTACGCAATGGGCCTTGCATACAGATGCCTACTTTGCCCCCACATCTATGCCCACAGCACTATCACACACCCCAGCAAGTACATCCTGTGATGTGATATATGTCATCATCTACCATTAGTGCCTCTTTGGAGTTTACATAGGACAAATGAGTCAAACTCATATCAAGACTCAAAACAAGCACAAAGGAATATCAGGGTACCATGGCATTCTCTTTTTTATGTACTATATAATTTTTATTAAGAAATTTAATTACAATAGTAGCACCATGGCATTCTTGTGGCAGAATGGTTTTACAAAAGAAGTCTTAGCAGATGAAACTACCTTGCTGGAAGACAGTAACAAACCACTTAGCATTGTTGCTCAGATGGCATGTTCATGAAATCACTAAAGATGAGCTAGACTCAAAAAAGACTTACATTTTGTTGATAGCCCAAAAACTTAAATTCATGATTGTAACTGTACTGTTCTTTCAGAAGCTGAAGTCCATACATGAATGATACCAGGAAATAAGACATACACAGATTTTATATATAATTCCAATTTATTCATTCCCTTAGTTCAACAAATAATAGAACTATAACTGCGGTCAATACAAACACGTTGATGAATCATATAGTACTGTCTCAGATGTGTGCTTAAAGAAAGACAAAACCTTGATATACAACTTATTGACATTTGCCTCTTCTTTAAAAAAAAATGACAGCAATGAAAATGGCTCCCAAATAAATAAATGAAAACCAGCAGAGGAACTTTTCAGCACATGGAACCTAGGACCACACTTTAAGAAACACTGGCATAGACAAAGGTATCTTTAAGAATGGTCTTAATCATTCTATTCACTGAATGCTTAAAAGGCTTTTCCAAGTTCTTTGGAGAATGAGAGTAATCTTTTTCTCCATGCTCAAATTATTTTTCAGAAATAACTGTCAGTCTGAAAAATTAACTTTACTTTCTGTTCATTTTATACAAGAAAAGAAAGCTGACAGATTCATCATCAAGAAGTATCCATGGGATTCTCTCATTAAGTCCCAAAGTTCACATTAGAGCAGATGGAAGGATATAATGGCTTAGATTTTTTAATTCTCTCCCATTCCACATAATTTTAGAGAACTGAGCTTTAAACATTTAATGATTCTTAGTAAGTTTGTGCTTTTTATATTTTTAGAATTCCAAATGTTAAAATAAAAACAATGAAAATCTGTATTATTCCCCCTTGACAATTCTTTGTTTATGAGTGAAGCAATGAGACAAATAAATATAGGTTTTCTGATTTCTGTGCAAATTGAAGTTCTCTTCCAGCTCCCAAGCACAAAATGATAATATGCAGTTTCTGTCTTGACACTGGTGAAAAGTGAAAAGAGAGGTGCTAATAGGTGAATTTTCAGTAGGAAAGCAAAAACACACATAAAGCCCAAATTCACCTTCCTGAGAAACACTGTTTTCATAAAATTATACAAAGAAGTAAAAAAGAAGTTATCTATTATTGCCAATAAAATAAATCTGTTACTATATTATCATTCATGACTAGGGATGTAAAAGAAATCTGTCATACATAGCTGTGAGAGAATGTTTGTGAAATTGTTATACAAACTCTTATAAGACACTATCAGAAGTGCTGAACAGAATTTGGTAGCATCCATCTTTCTCTTGTCAAAACTCCAGTCCTAAACACTTATTTTTGTGTTAACATAAGTTCCACAAGAAATCAAGGGTTTTTAACCATTTTTTCCCCCTAGACTTCTTCTTTCTTATGTAAATTTTTCTGATGCTGGTTTTATTAACCAAATCAAATATCTTTTAGGGTATATAGTCTCTGACTAAAATAAAATAAAATACTTACCAATGGATACAAATATTGAAACAAATACAGTAAGATGAATTTCTAACCGTGTTATAGTGAACCTCTCGCTGCTCTTTGCTGGATGAGCTGAGTAAGATATTATACTAGCTTAATCTGTGGCATAAACAGTAAACTTATTCAAAGATGAGCATGATAAAAAACAAAGTAGATAAAGGTCTGCTGGAGAAAGAATATAAAAAAGAAGTGGCACAAATATTCCCAAGAAGCACATAAAATTTTTCCCCAAATCAATAATACATAATAAGATTTGATCACTGAAGTAGAACCAGACATTCTAGAAGGGGAAATTAAATGGGTCCTACAAAATACTGTTAGCAGAAAAACTACAGTGTTTGATGACATACCAGCTGACTTGCTTAAAACTTAGCAAGATGATGCAGTTCAACTGCTACTTGCAGTTTGTAGGCAGATATGGAAAACAGAGCAGTGACCAAGGGACTAGAAAAGATCAATTTATATTCTAGTATCAAAAAGACAATGCTAAAGAATATTCACGCTACCAAACAATTGCATTTATTCACATGCTAGTAAGATAAAGCTCAAAATTTTGTGATGCACAGTTCAACAGTGCTTGGAATGAGAACCAGCAGGTTATGCTAGCTGGATTCAGAGGCACCTGAGATCACACTGTAATATTTGATGGATAATGGAAAGGGGTGGGGGGAAGGACAGTTAAAAAGGCAGGTGTATTTTCTTTATTGACTATGCAAGCCTTTTGACTGAGTACAATACAGCAAATCATGGACAGTCTTTAGAGCATGGATATACTGAGCCACAGTGGAATAGGGCCAACTTCATTTTTACTATTTTTATAGTTATTTATTAATGCTGTTTATATTTTTATATGTTGTATTGTTTTTATATTTATTATTTTAATTGACTACTTTTGTTGTAAACCACCCAGAGTCCCTCTGGGGGAAGGAGATGGGCAGTGACAAATTTGATAAATAAATAAATGGTTCAAAGATGGGAAACAACTATACTGAGTTACTGTCACCTTTTTAACTTTTATGCAGAATATATTGTGAGGAATGCTGAATCAGAAGAAAGAGAAACTTGAATTAAAATTGCTGGGAGAAACATCACCAATTTCAGATATTGTATGCTGATGATACCATAATGGTCAGAAGCAAGGAAGACTTGAGGAATCTTTTGTTGAACATGAAAGGAAAAAGTGCAAAAGCCAACCTGCTTCTTAAAAGAAACTAAGTTTGTATCAACAGGCAATACCAACCAAATGCAAATAGGCAAAGAAGTTGAAGTATTCTACTAGACTCAAAACCTGTAGCAATGAAGAAGAGAGATGGGTGCTCATTTGGAAGAAGACTATGACCGAACTAAGGAAAATGTAAAAGTACAGAGACATCACACTAAGAATAATGTTAGCCCTGTGAGGTAGTTCTTCCAGACAAGAACACAACCAGGAGTACTAGCTCTATCTTTATTGTATGGCTACATTAACAGAATGAGACTGTTAATGTAAGACTGAAAGTAGCTCTTCCTTCCTTTCCTTTTACTGTCTGGAAAACTAGAGAGGGTCCCTTCTGAAATGCTTCCGAAGCCCTCCCTCCATCTGTGGGTTGAGATACCTTTTACATGCTGGTTGTTCAGTCTGCAGCTCTCCCTCCTGCCTCCCGAGGTCATTCCCACAGACCATTACAAAGAAAGCTATGTCTTTGTCAGCTCCCTGAGATACTGTAGGCCATATCAGGAAGCAGACATCTCAATAACCACTGTTATCTATTTTACTGCTGTAGTGTATAAAAACAGAACCTTGAAAGCTTGACAAGAGTTTCCATCTTACAATCAGTAAGTGTCATGAGTAAGGATGGCGAGCAGGGGGCTCCCTTCCAGACTGTTAAGCGCATGCGTAGCATTGAGGAATTGGTGAGCCATTCCAAGAGGCACAGATTGGGACCGCCTTAACCTGCGGGGTTTATATGGCTGGGTTTTCCCACGTTTGTTCGGATTACTGTTATGTATTCGCAATAAAACATTAGAGACCAGTTCCCTGTCTCAGAGTGTTTCCTGGGAGTCAGGACAGTAAGGTTTTCTTCAGTTTCTTTCTCACTTTCCCTTTTTTCCCAGGCCTAAGTTGATGTTTACTTAATCATTCTTGCATTCCTTCTTCAAGGTTATCTCTGTACTCCTTTATAGTATTGTCAAGATGATGGGTTTTTCTCAGTTGTAACACATGTGTCAGATTCTTTCACAGCTGCCTACACCAAAAGTAATACTTTTCCAAACATGACTCTTTAGCAAGATTTACTGTGATTGATGGAATGGGGTTACAAGAATTCTAACCACATTATTTCCCATTTAGAATCAATATATCCCCGGGTACATTAGGACAGAGACTTTGATTTTCTTTGTAATAGGCTACCTGCAATGTAGTATTTCTCACTTTCCTCTTGCAGTTTTGTTGTTTACAGTCTCCTGAATTTTTATCAGTATAAAAACTATAACAGTACGTCTGTGAAAGTTGGACCACCAGAAAAGCTGAACAAAGAAAAACAGACACCTTTGAATTGTGGTGCTATAGAAAATTGTTGAGAGTATTTTGGATTCCCAAAATCACAAATCATTCAATACAAGAGGACACAAAACTAGTTGAATTAAAATAATCCAATTAAAGCTTAAATATTTTGGACACGTATAGCAAATTGAAGTCTCTGGAGAAAAACCTGATGCCAGAGAAATTTGAAGACAATTGAGAAAGAGGTTACAGAAGATAAAGCTTGTAAATACTGTCACCGATAACAAAAGCATTAGCAGTTACTCACAGACAATACTGGTGAAATGATGCCTATCAGATCATAAAGAGTTCAAAGTGACTGAACAATAACTATTTATTATAGGGTATTCTCAGATAGTAGATCATGCATAGAGATCTATCCAGCCACTCAAGAAACAACCTGAGAAGGAGTTTTGGGAGAGTATTATAAGAGTCCATGTAGAAGTCCCAGCTGAATGGGATATGAACCAATGACTCAACAGCACTCACCCCACCCATCCCATAAGGCTAAGTTCCTTCAGCAAAGGGATCTTTCTGAATCTAATGTGCCTCTAAGAACTACGGATGGATATAAATAATTAAATAAGATTATCTTTGAATCTCTGAAGTAAGATTAATGTAATTAAGATTATTATAGCCTTTAGAATGTTGTATATTTTAAAAGAAAGTCCAATATTAATTCCCATTAGACATTTTTCAAAGGTAGAATAACTATTAAAAAAATTTTTTCTGGCGGGGCAATGCCTCTCAGTTCTGTTTAGTTAAAATGAGGTTGTTTTATGTGGATGGTAGCTTTAATCTACCTATCACTGGGCTTTTATTTGAACATCTTGATTCAATGAATAGGTTTAGAAAAGCCAGTGTGTGACTCCTTTGAAATCTGTGCAAATTCTTGGATCAGTTTAGGCTGAACTCTCAGCTTTGAAACTTGCTAAACACCTTTTAGCATTCAAAGTGAAGAAGTTAAATTTTGACATGGATTCACAGGAGAAGCTGATGTTATAGAGTAATCCTAATTTGAAGATGGGGTAAAAATCTTCATTGGAAATTCTGGGGTGAGCAAGGGACTAACACCTTGAAAGAGTTGATTAGTAACTGGTATTTTAAGGATAGGTTACATTTTGAATGTAATTTACCTGAATTATTTGCTTGGCAGTATTTCAATTAAAACATGTATTGTTAGAAATATATCGTCCAGATACTTTAGCAGCTTCAGAGAAACTGAAATACTTAAACATTTAAGAGATGCTACATTTAAAGTAAAACCAAAAATTCAATTTTATATAAAAATAAAGAATATAATGAGAGTTAATATTGGAATATATATAATGTGCAGAATAAGGAATTGGTATATCCAATCTTGAAAAACTTTTTAAGGGATGATATATATAGTTCTTATGACTTAAGGATGAAGTTAATTAATTTTGTTTCATGTTTACTGGATTTCACAAACAATTTTTTAAAAAGATTTTTTCTGTTGGTATTGTGAGAACTTTGAAGGCTCTTTTACTCACAAAAGTCACATTTCTCTGTGGCTCCATTTTGGCCTCAAGTCATACATATTTTAGTTCATTTTATCACTATTATGTACACTTTTCTTTCTGATTGTATCATTGCTGCTGTATGAATTTAATGTTTGTTGAATTCATTATACATAATAAAAAAGAATTGCTGATGGTAAGTTGTCATGAAAGCCCTATGTTATTTGTAAATTATGACAGGCTTGAAGTATTCAGCTGGTTTAAAATGGGGGCATATGGTTTTCCAGCTGAACCTTCATAGAAATTCTGTGAAGTTTAATTTGCTGCTGAGGTTTTTATTCCAACACTCCTGGAAGTTAACAGATTGAAGAAAACTGCCTAGATCTTCCCCTATAATTAACAAAAGGAAAATGCATCATGCAAAGACTGTGTGTGAATTATCTTACAAATGAGTGAATAAAACACAACAATAATTGATATCTTAGTTTTTGCAGAATTTACCTTAGTTGCTTAAAGCAAAGCTACCACTTAAGTTAAATATGCCAGTTTTTAAAAATGTCAATAGCATCAGGTGGCAAGGCTCATAGGTTTTGGATCACAGTGGACACATGGGGAGAATAGGATTAACCCTTTCATCCCTTGCCAT
This sequence comes from Candoia aspera, assembly GCF_035149785.1. NCBI lineage: Eukaryota > Metazoa > Chordata > Lepidosauria > Squamata > Candoiidae > Candoia > Candoia aspera. The sequence goes on along the minus strand of NC_086158.1, from coordinate 31,836,124 downwards.
TTTCCAGACAAAAATCACTTTACCAAAATTCTGATTTGCTAGGTGGTGGTGAATCCCTTGTGGCTACACAATCTTGATTTTACATTGATGACTTAGTAATGCTAAGACTAGATTCAGACAGTCACTTATACCCTGGTTACCTCATGATTTGACTACTCCAATGCACTGTATATAGGCTGTCCTTGAAGACCACCCAGAAGCTTCAAGTGGTCCAGAATGCAGTACTGTTGGCAGTGATGGGCATGCTTAGGTAAGCCCATTTAACACGTCTGCTTCATGAGTTGCACTGGTTTGCTTCCAGGTACAATTCAAGGTGCTGGTTGTTACTATAAAGCCCTTCATGGCATGCAGCCTGGTTACTTGAGGGACTCCCTGTTTCCCATAGTAGCTTCTTGGCCAGTTTAATCTGGCAGGCTTGGCACACTCTGGATTCCTTTATTAAACAATGTCATACATTGGGACCCTGGAAGTGCACCTTCTCAGTAGCAACACCTGCCATCTGGAATGAGGTTCTTCCCCAACTGATCCAAATGGCCCCTACCCTGCTGGTGCTTTGAAAGGGCTTGAAGACCTGGATCTTTGCCCAGGCCTTTGGTGAGGATGACTGAAGCCCCCTTTAGACCTACAGTATGTGGGTTGTTTTCCTTTGTTCCCACCTGGTTTTGTCATCCTGCCATATTTACCTTTTGTTATGTCTCTTGTTATTTTTCTTGTTTTTCATGTTTTAAACCACTTATACACCACCCAGAGTCACTGGGAGTCAGGTAGCATAGAAATGTAATAAATTGTTGTTGTTGTTGTTATTATTAAAAACAAATGGGATAACTTCAGTTCAATTGACTTTAATGAGTCTAGTCTACGCATTACTAAATAAAAATCCAAGCTCATTTATTTATTTGGTTTGTTAGTTTTGTATCTAGCTTAGAACAGGTCACAAAAGTCAATTAAAAACCAGAAAAAAATAAAATAATTGAAGTAGAAATTACATAGGCAGTTACCCCAAATCACATTAAAAGAAGAAAGAAGAAAGATGCCCTTTTAGGTTCTTCCTCTAGCAAATTAAAGGAGACTGACAGATGGAATGGAGGAGGAGGAGAGGCCATTTTACCATTTCACAGGAGAGGTGTTGTGATTAAAAAAGACTTGTCCTTCATTAGAAAGTGTCAGAAACACTAAATTCTCTGAACAGGTAGGAATCCCAAGTAGGATCCCAGAGAGTGAAAGCATTGTTGAAAGGGGAGTGTGTATGTGTGTCACTGCAGCAGATGCAGTCTTTACAATAAATAATAATAATAATAATAATAATAATAATAATAATAATTGTCCATACATGATTTAGATAATGTAATGAGCTATATGAACAAGTCTAAACTGCCTTTAAAAAAAAAAAAAAAAAAGATAAGGCAAGTCTTATTGCTGCTATGGAAAGGGGCTTGTCTCCGATCCAGTTTCTAGAAATGTTGGGATGCATAAAAAGAGGCTTTGAGGAACACGGCAAACTATTCATTTTTTTACAACTTTCTATGCTGAACCTCCATTTCCCTTGAGATGCTGAAGATTGTGTTCATAAGGATCTCCCTTTATTTTATGTTAAGCAGGAGGTAGTCTTTGAGATAGCCTAGGTTCATAGTAAGTATGTCTTATGTATGTAAACCACCCCCTTGAAGTGGAAATCCCTTGCATACATAAGATTACTTGCAGCACTTTTGTGCCTCAATTTAATGGCTTCCAGCAGTGCTGTTTAAATAAGTATATAAATAAAAAGGCAAACAAATTCTTCTGTTGAGACTTGCAGATGGAAAGAGACCAGGAAGAAATACATAACCTAATAATTTGGCATGCATCTTCACACAAAATGGAATAGCAGGCAGAGGTTAATGGAGAAGATCATAGTCACTGCTGTTTTGACACACACACACAAAATCACATAATAAAGGATCTTTATGAAGTAAAGGCAGTCTGCTAAGCACTCATTCCTTATATAACAAAGCACCCTTATGAAATCAACTGCACAACCATTTCTGTCTTTTCAGGAAATATTTGCATAATAAACTAAATGATTTTTTTCTATATGAAGTTTCCTGATTTTATAAGTTTTTTTAAAGCACATGCTTGTGCAATAATGATTAAGAGAAGAAAGCAATATATTGAAATAAGTGTACCTTGGTTCAAATGTGGTGGAAAGAGATGGGCCTTGGATGCATACATGCTGTGTCCCATGCTAGCTCAGATTCCTTCTTCCAAGCAGTGTTTATTTAAAAAGTGTTCAAATTGGCCCCTTCTGTATTGTGAACTAATCTATGCCAGGTATCTCATTACTGAAGTCATATCTGCACCAATACAGAGAGAAGGACAATAATACCAATTGAGAAAAGAAAAAGGAAGAAATCAAAGAGAAAGCTAAAAGTGCAAGAAAGGGAAAAAGAAAAAGAAAAACAGAAAAGAAAGAAAGAAAAATACAAAGAAGTGGCTTCTGATCTTCTTTACAGCAGTTATAAGAACAATTATAAATTTACCTCTTTCTCTAAAGTTGTATCATGACTCTCTTCTTTCTATAATCTACCCTGTCTAATCATCAAAACCATAAATCATAAGTTCATTTTTTATGTTTTATGCAAAAAGTCCATAAGGGGTTTACAGTCAGCAATATTTTTTTTAAATAACTGTATTAAATGTTAAAACAAAGAGATAAAATCTAAAGGAAACTAATAAAGGGGAAAAAAGTGCAGAAAAGAAAGAAAAGAAAAGATCAGAAATAGAAAAAAGGAATAACTCCTGACTGTCATGTTCACTGATTCAATGAAGTTTAAACATCGTAACGTTTCACATGCCATGGCTCTGACACGCGTTTCTGTTTGGGAGGGAGCTGCTGTGATACCTTGTACCAAGCTCTGTATGTGAAATCAGTACAATGGAATGTGTTTGGGTTATATTATCTGTTCAAGGCCTTTTCCCGCAGACCATCAGAAACCGTTAGGAGCACCTGGGATTGTGAACTTGAGAAGATTCTACGTGGGGGAGGGATTTCATTTGCACTGAGGGTTTTTAGTGTGAATTTGGCGCGCTTTCATCATTCTCAGCTTTCTCTGTGATCCTGCATACTATTCTTTAATAAATCAGATATCTTTGAATTCCTGTTCATGAGTCTGATAGTGTTTTAGAATAGGCAACCATTACACTGACTTCTTTTACAACAGATATAGGTAAAACTTACATTAAACTCATACTCTAAGGTTACAACATAACATCCATCTTTTCTGCTGTCTACTAATATTATTAATCATCAAATCTATATATCATAATTTCATTCTTTTCTGTTTCATGCAAAAAGTTAAAAAGGGGATTCCAATTCACCATACAAGTAGTCAATGTCTTTTCTCTAATCCAAGCTGTCAATTTCACCATCTCAGCCAATTCCATCAATTTACCATCCATTCTTCCATTGTAGGTAATATCAACCACAATGAGAAATTGATGATTACTCATAGCGACCACATAGATAGATTTTCTCCATGATGATCTATCCCTAACCTGTTATTTCAAGTCTCCCAATGGTGCACTCATTGCCACTGTAACTGAGTTCATCCACCTTGCTGCTGGTCATCCTTTCTTCTCTTTCCTTTCACCTTTCCCAGCATTACAGCCTTTTGCAGAAAGTTGGGTCTTCACTTAATGTGTCTGAAGTAGGATTATTTCAGCTTGGTTGTGTATGCCTCAAGTGAGAATTGTGGGTTGATTTGTTCAATAATCCATTGGTTTGTTTTCTTGGCTGTCTGCATTATTCTCAGGAGACTTCTCTAACACCAAAATTCAAAGCCACTCCAGAAGGATATAGTGGTTGTTTGTGCCTCGAGTGCAGATGAATATTATAGTGGGACAGCCAATCTATTCTCAACTTTCTTTGGCTTCAAACTTACAATAGTAATTGCTAAGATTATGACCCTTAGAATGTCCAGCAATCCATGGTTTAGGTAACAAGCATCAGTTCTACCTGTATTCAAAGAAGGAGGAGGAGGAGAAACAAAAATATTCTAGCATGCTCCCTCTAGCATATCCCATTTCTAGCATGCCCACACACATACACATCTGATTCATACAGTTTCCACATTATGGTCCGCATGGTCATATTTGTGTACATCTGTCTGGTCATTTGCAAAACATGCTCCTAATGGGTGGAAATATATTCATTTTTGAGACAATTAACAAATGCAGAGAAGCCCCAAAGCCTTCTTTTCACTGTGGTGGCATATCAGCAAGCCCTGCCAATTCTGCTATTCAAGCAAATAGTGTTGCATGGGCTACAAGGGCTTTGTTAAATGCCAGCAATGTTGCATTTCTTCAGCTGGACTGAAAAACAAGTTAGAGGGGGTGATAAGGAAGTCTTATTTCTTAAAGAAAGCAAATGCCCCAATTCTCAAAATGAACTCACTTGAACATAAGTTTCTTCTACTGCAGATGCACACACACAAGCACTTAGACACACACACACACACACACACATCTAATCTACTGAAACATTTAAAACAATTTTGAATGCTTAGAGGCACACAAAGGCAGCACTCTTTCTGTTCACTCTTTTTTTTCAAAGCCTTGAAAACAGTCATGATGCATGTGCTGAAAACAGTTGATCATGATGTGTGTGCTGAAAACTCCATGGACTGAAGAAATGGACCTTAAAAAAAAAAAACTTTGCTGCCCTTGGCTGTTTCTTGACACAAAACCATTTGGAAACTGTACATCTCCAGATAATTTTAATTTCTTTTTTCACTCCTTTCAGCTATCAGATTAAGAAGCTGTAGGGTGAGGGCATTGTTTTAAATTTTAATATTATCTTTTGATGTCTGTACATGGCTGAACTATTTTTTCACAGGTTGTTGTTATTTAAGAACCAAAGACAATATTACATTACAGATAACCCAGGAGAGGGCAGTAGCATGACAGTAGCACTCTTTTCATTTGTTTTACCTTACTGATAACTTTGAGCTTAGCTCTGCAAGACCCACCACTGCTCTTCATTGTCCATGTGATTGGTGTTTTCCCTGTATTGCATGTTCTGTATCAGCATAGAAAAACTGGTTTCTATGGGAAACAGGTATGAATATCTTGTGTCCTAGTCCTCATCTAATAAGCGTCAGTAATTTATTATTTTTTGGTATATATTGCATTTCTGAAGGAGTGCTTTTATTCATGTTCCCCACCTCTGTTTTTCATCCATGAAACTATACAATATTTCTCTTCTTTGAAAGTAAGGGTGCTTGTCATTACCCTTAAATCATTCCATGCTTTTAGTGTCAGATCCAGTTCTGTAGAATTGCAAATGACTCTGTTGTCATTGGATATGGATTTAGCCTGATACCATTTGCAAATTATTTATTTCTTCAAGGCACAATTAAAAAAAAAGATGGCATAGCAATATAGTATTTATATGTTGCAAAAGATTATAATTTGTATGACAAGCCTGGAATCAGATAATCTCAAGCATTAAAATAGAGATAAAACAGGTAACTACAATTCACATGTGTAAATCTAACTATTTCAATCAAATGTAGACATACAAGTGTGTATATACTCTAACACAGCCCTCTCCAACCTTGTGTTCTCCAGATATATTGGATCAGCTTCCAGAATCTCCAACCACAGGTTATGCCAGCTGAAAATGTTGGCAGTTAAATTCAGTACATCTGGAAAGTAACAGGTTGACGAAGACTGCACAAAAACCTTTAGTTGCTTTAAACACATACTTGAAGATATCGTTTGAAATATTTAATTTCTATTTGGTTCAATTTTGTTTGTAAATCAGAGAATATCAGATAGTCAAAAGCCTCCTATATCCTGATTTTAGATAACAATAAGCCAGCCACAGCTGGGTATAATCATATTTTCTTCTCTGTTCCCTCTTCTGCACTGTAGTCATACTGAAGAAATTACCAAATTTTATGTTCCTTCTTCTCTTGTCTTTCCACCTGTTCTGCTGCAACAAATTCCCTCCTAGTATTTCCATTACAAATCTATTTCCTCTCATGGTAGTATGCATATTAGACAATATTTATTCTTCTGTTTCTGATCAATATTGAAATCATTTTCAGAATGCTTTGTAGTCTGCATAGATCTTACTAAACCAGAGAACTACTGCAGAATGGCAACACAAATGATTTATCCACAAGCTAAATATTTGTTCTTTTTAATTTTTTTTGATTCACCTGAAAATTGTGAAAATTGGAATTGGAATACTTCCAAAAATAAATTTATTCCACTGAGTTATGTTTTGCTCTCTTAAACTGACTTCATCAATATACATACATACATATATACAGGCCAAAAGTACTCACTAATATAATCATGCCCCATTATGCAACCCACTTGCAATACTCCATCCCACAGTACTGAATCATTGAATTGGAATGTTTATTTCACCCTCTTACTTCTACTGAGTGCCTGCAAAATTCAGGTTTCTGTATTTCAAGCGTCCAAATAACATATGGTTCCAGGTTACTCAAATAGATAAAATAAGTATTTCTGGAAACGGCTAAGACATTTGGTAAAAACATTCCTTTGTCCCTTAAAAACTACAAAACGCAGGTGTGAGCAATGGGGCAATGGGGGTTACATTTTTTTAATCTGCCAAAGCAAGCAATGAATATGTACCACAACAATGCATCACAGCCCAAAGCAAGGGAAAATGCCTCCTTCTACAACCTTCGCTTTTTCTTTTTCAGACATCCTTTATCTCTTTATAACTGAAATGAAGGGACGTATAGCTCTTATCAGCAATCTTAACTAACCTCTTTACATAGGGGATTTGAAATTAGACTGAGGACTTACATAAACATATCCTCTTCTTTTGTTTAACTAGATTACTCTTTGTCCAAAACAAATGTTTAAAAGAGAGGATTCTTGATCCTAATATTGGTTTTGCCCATTTCCTATGCTTGAACATTGACAGCAGATTGGATCTGGACCACTCATGTTTTCAATTTAGTCTGACATAGTTCTAGAAAAATGATATACAGCTATGCTGTTGCTTTTTATCATTCAGTTTTTCTCTTCTCTTCTCTTCTCTTCTCTTCTCTTCTCTTCTCTTCTCTTCTCTTCTCTTCTCTTTTTTTACATTATTAGCTGAAATATTTGCATGTCTGAAGACAAATACTCCTTTCATGTATCTCTACTTTAAATGTCTAAAGGACAGAGTGGAGCAGAACTGGCATCTGGAAGTTCAGTGACATCTGTGTTTTTTATCTTCAGGTTGGGAAACAAAACAATGTTTATCAATTAGTTAAAAAGCTTTCTTCACTAGCTAATTTCAGAAAGGAGGGTGGCAGAGAGCCCTCATTGTTTACATTGTAAGTCATGTGTTGCATGAGAAGCTCTGACATTTCATTCACAGCTGTATGGAAACAGATTTTGTGTACACACTAGTTGGGGATCTTAAAAAATACATGAGGCAGACAAAGCATGTGGTTTCCTTAAGTTAAATAAACATCTACATGCCTTAAATGTTAAACTGGTCAAGAGTTCAAATTTATATCAATTGTTTCAAAGTAATATCTGAAGCTTTTTGTCCTAGAAACAAGTATGGTTTAAATTTCCCCCCATCCTCATTTTGTTGAAATGCAGAAGGTAACTTAAAAGTATTCCCTTGGATGCATTATGGTAGAGTACAATTTCTTCTGCTCCAGTTCTTGCGAAAAAAAATTCAGAGCAAGTAGTGGAAATAAGAGAATGTAGAAATTCTATTAAAAATACAGCTTATTCACCCCTAGTAAACTAGACTTTTTCAACTCATCATGATGAGATTGCTCTATAAGGCCCAAACTGGAGCAAACAAAAAGGTGTCACCCAATGAAAATTGTGTATTATCCACACGCAAATTCACAAAATTGCACATATACAAATTTAGGAATAAATGTAAGCATAAATGCCCCTCTGTGTTTGCTGAAATTTAGAAATAGTAGAAATAATGTAAGGTGGGCAGTCAAATGACACCTGGAATTACAGGTAAGCATGGCCTGGGAGAACAAAATGAAGCAGGACATAGGCTGATAGAATTTTGCCAAGGCAACTCACTCTGCATAACAAACACTCTCTTCCAACAACCTAAGAGACGGCTTTATACATGGACTTCACCAGATGGACAACACCGATATCAGATTGACTACATCCTTTGCAGCCAAAGGTGGCGGATATCTGTACAGTGGGTAAAAACAAGACCTGGAGCTGACTGTAGTTCAGATCACGAACTTCTTCTTGCACAATTTAGGATCAGACTAAAGAGATTAGGGAAGACCCACAGATCAGCTAGATATGAGCTCACTAATATTCCTAAGGAATATGCAGTGGAGGTGAAGAATAGATTTAAGGGACTGGACTTAGTAGATAGGGTCCCGGAAGAACTCTGGACAGAAGTTCGCAACATTGTTCAGGAGGCGGCAACAAAATACATCCCAAAGAAAGAGAAAACCAAGAAGGCAAAATGGCTGTCTGCTGAGACACTAGAAGTAGCCCAAGAAAGAAGGAAATAAAAGGCAACAGTGATAGGGGGAGATATTGTCCTAACAGTGAGAAATCACACTGAGACGAGGAGTGGTCTCTAGTGTTTATTACTGCTACATAAAACAGAATCCTAACAAACTGAAGAAGCGTGGGAAAAACCCAGACATATAAACCCCAAAAGCTAAGGCAGGCCTGATCTGTGTCTCTTTGAATGGCTGCTTAATTCCTCAGTACAATGCATGCATTTTCCACCCTGGATGGGGGCCCCCTCCTGCTTGCCATCAGTACTCATGACAGATATGCCCAATTAAATGCAAAATTCCAGAGGTTAGCCAGAAGAGATAAGGAATTATTTTTAAACAAGCAATGCGTGGAAGTGGAAGAAGACAATAGAATAGGAAGGACAAGAGACCTCTTCCAGAAAATTAGAAACATTGGAGGTAAATTCCAGGCCAAAATGGGTATGATAAAAAACAAAGATGGCAAGGACCTAACAGAAGAAGAAGAGATCAAGAAAAGGTGGCAAGAATATACAGAAGACCTGCATAGGAAGGATAACAATATCGGGGATAGCTTTGACGGTGTGGTCAGTGAGCTAAAGACAGACATCCTGAAGAGTGAGGTTGAATGGGCCTTAAGAAGCATTGCTAATAACAAGGCAGCAGGAGACGATGGCATCCCAGCTGAACTGTTCAAAACCTTGCAAGATGATGCTGTCAAGGTAATGCATGCTATATGCCAGCAAATTTGGAAAACACAAGAATGGCCATCAGATTGGAAAAAATCAACTTATATCCCCATACCAAAAAAGGGAAACGCTAAAGAATGTTCAAACTATTGAACAGTGGCACTCATTTTACATGCCAGTAAGGTAATGCAAAAGATCCTGCAAGGGAGACTTCAGCAATTCATGGAGCGAGAATTGCCAGATGTACAAGCTGAGTTTAGAAAAGGCAAAGGAACTAGGGACCAAATTGCCAATATCCACTGGATAATGGAAAAAGCCAGGGAGTTTCAGAAAAAACATCTATTTCTGTTTTATTGACTATTCTAAAGCCTCTGACTGTGTGGACCATAACAAATTGTAGCAAGTTCTTAGTGGTATGGGGATACCAAGTCATCTTGTCTGCCTCCTGAAGAATCTGTATAATGACCAAGTAGCAACAGTAAGAACAGACCACGGAACAACGGACTGGTTTAAGATTGGGAAAGGAGTACAGCAGGGTTGTATACTCTCACCCTACCTATTCAACTTGTACACAGAACACATCATGCGACATGCTGGGCTTGAGGAATCCAAGGCTGGAGTTAAAATTGCTGGAAGAAACATTAACAATCTCAGATATGCAGATGATACCACTTTGATAGCTGAAAGTGAAGAGGAACTGAGGAGCCTTATGATGAAGGTGAAAGAAGAAAGTGCAAAAGCTGGCTTGCAGTTAAACCTCAAAAAAAAAACAAGATTATGGCAACCAGCTTGATTGATAACTGGCAAATAGAGGGAGAAAATGTAGAAGGAGTGAAAGACTTTGTATTTCTAGGTGCGAAGATTACTGCAGATACTGACTGCAGTCAGGAAATCAGAAGACGTTTAATCCTTGGGAGAAGAGCAATGACAAATCTCGATAAAATAGTGAAGAGCAGAGACATCACACTGACAACAAAGGTCCACATAGTTAAAGCAATGGTGTTCCCCATAGTAACATATGGCTGCGAGAGCTGGACCATAAGGAAGGCTGAGAGAAGGAAGATCGATGCTTTTGAACTGTGGTGTTGGAGGAAAATTCTGAGAGTGCCTTGGACTGCAAGAAGATCAAACCAGTCCATCCTCCAGGAAATAAAGCCAGACTGCTCACTTGAGGGAATGATATTAAAGGCAAAACTGAAATACTTGGCCACATAATGAGAAGCCAGGACACCCTGGAGAAGGTGCTGATGCTAGGGAGAGTGGAGGGCAAAAGGAAGAGGGGCTGACCAAGGGCAAGGTGGATGGATGATATTCTAGAGGTGACGGACTCATCCCTGGGGGAGCTGGGGGTGTTGACAACTGACAGGAAGCTCTGGCGTGGGCTGGTCCATGAAATCACGAAGAGTCGGAAGCAACTAAACAAATAAACAACAGAAATAATGTAAGAGTAAATGTCCTTTTAGACAATTGATTGTGGTATCCTTCTGTATTGTCTGTAAGGGTTAGGAATGAAAGACACCATTCTATGGTGGTTCCATTTCTTTTTATGCATGTGGTTCCAGTCAATGTGTAAGGGAAGAGGAGTTTGGCTCTCAGATACTCCAATATGGGGTGCTCTGGGCTTGACTCTCTCCCCTATTTTATTTAACAACTTCATGAAGATGTTGTACAGGTCATCCAGTACAGTATCATCAGCATGCTGATAGCACTCAACTGTATATATCCATCATGGACCAAACAGGAGATGTGGTGGAAGTCTTGGCCCAGTATCTGGAGGTTGTCAGGATCTAGACAGAAAAAACAGGCTGAAGCTTAACTGAAGCAAGACAGAGTAACTATTGATTCAGAAGCTGACTAAGTCCAGAATGGAGCCAGTTTAATTCTACATTGGACCATGCTCCAGTGAAAGAGTAGGTCTGCAGTCAGAAGTTGCTCCTGGATTCAGAAGCAGGTAGAAGCTGGTGGCCAAGAAAATCATTGCCTGGATTCAGACATATCTCAATATTTGACCAATTTGTTTGTTCTAGGATGAGTGGTAGACAGTATGGGTATTATGGTACTATTACAATTTTATTATTTTGTGGGGGTTTTAAAGTTTATAGTTATTTTTGTTCATCATTTGGGGTTTGTAAGCCACTTAGATTTACTTGACTAAAGCAGGACAGAAGTTGTAGTATGTATGTATAAACCAGGGGTTCCTAAACTTTTTGCCATCATGCTTCCCTTTAGTGTAATCTTAATGTACACACCTCCCCTAAAAATCCAAACACCAAAATGAACACTGAAAACAATTCAAGGAAACTTTGGGAAAGGTGGATTTATTGTAACAATATAACAATGTAACTAAAAGGTTCTTCACATTTCCCCTGGATTCTGTCTGCACCTCCCTATTTTATCTTAATGGAGACTATTATGATTGTACAATCTGCTGTCCAGGTTCTAACTTGAACTGGCATTTTGAAGGCCCCTGTGCTTTTTTTTCTTTTTTATATTAACACCTAGCAATCCTTCAAACTGAGGATGGTTTTCTGACAGCTATTTAAATACAGGGGATACACGGTCATTCCAGAGAATACCACCTACCTGCCGGTCTTCATCTTCTTATGATGAACTGGCTTTCTTCAATGTTTCCTATTATTCACTTGAAAAGATGAGGTTAGAGCACTATAATATCACAGATGATAAAATAATGTTAACTCTTTGACCAGTTTTGCTGAAATGTGTTGAAATTTCATAATAGTCTAACATTTCTGAAAATGTTGCTCAGGTGCAATACAAATTAGAAACATTATAAGTGCCATTTGACTTTTATTTTATTTTATTTACATGCTAGATAATGGAAGGACAGATCTTCAGTTTTCATGATTAATTCTCCAGAATCAGGAACAAATCAATATCAAGCCAAGAATGTCCCAGCCTCTGGACTGACCCAAAGCAGATAGGACTACTTTTCAAGCTGATGATCTGGTCGTGAAGGAAGTCATGTTACAATTTCAAAGCTTCAATAGGTAGGCTTGAATTATAGTTATAACCCTTAGAATTTATGATATTAACCCTTTCATTCCAAGCCCCTGAAGTATTTTTTAAAGAAATAGTAGTTGTTTTGCATTTCAAAAAATACCAGTTCAAAGCATATTCTCTCTCAGTACAAAAAAAAAAGTGACAAAGAAAATGCTTAAGAAATTTACCTAGATTTCATGCATTTTTCACTGAACATCTTGGGAAAGATTCTAGAAATGAGGCAGAAAAACTCCTTTGAGATATATAACTTCTAAAACACAACGTCATTTCCAATGTCATTTCCAATGTCAATGGCTCAGGAGCTGTCAGACGCAAATTGTTCTTTAGTGGCTCTTTGGAGGTTTACCACCTGTTCACAGTCTTCTCCATAGACCAAAAAGCATATAGGGTATATATAGAAACGTCAATTCAAATGGTTGCCTGCAGCTAAACAGCCTCTAGCTGCAAGTTCATCAGTTCTGATAAACAAAGGATGTTTAGGCTAGGTTAGACCTTGGTAAAGAAGCAGATACAGCTGCTTTGAATACAGCAGAAATGGCTCAGGAAAATCAGGTGGATTCAGTTCTAAAATAAAAATGAACTATGGTCCAACAGTAATATTGTAAGGAAGAATGCACTGAGATCTTGATTAGTGTGACTAAAGTATGTTGGGTGGTCTAATCTGTGCTTCAGGAATTGCTAGACAAAGTATTTGCTCTGAATCTAGATGATGATGAAAGCTCAGCCAAAGTTAAGTTCAATTATGTTGTCATGAACTTGAAGGGAAGTGCTCTAATTCCCCCAGCACATGAGTGACTGGATGAAGCAAATTGTGTAGACTTTTCCTATGCTCAAGATGATACTTCTCATTTGGAGCTTTATAAGGGGATTTTCTACTATTCACACTGGTGTTCTGTTTGAAACTGAAATATTATAGGAGATAGAGATCTTCCATATGCAGAAGATGGAATACCTTGGAGCAGCAAAGATTCATGTTACCCTTTTGTGTGGCATGGCACAACACTGCTATTAATCACCAAGCAGATAACTTAAGAAAAGGGTTCTCACACTTTCAAGGCCCACTTGAGGGCTATAAAATCAACCAGGCCAGCCATTCACACAATGATATCAGATATTTCAATTATCACTGAAAGAAATATAATACAATCTTACGAGAGGAACATTTATCTTAACTAGAACATTCATTCATTGACTCATTCTTCTCCCCAATTTATTGTATGTACAAAAAAGGGTCATACATTCATATACTACAGCAAAAAGCTATTATACGTATATGTGATTCTGCAGCAGGGGTTTATGTAGAAATGAATCTGCTACAAGTGGAAGCATATGCAATAAGGAACATCATGCTGCCATAAATAATAATTAAAAAAGTGTCTTAAAGCATATAAAGGAACATGGTCATGTTTTACAGCCAAGCTAGATGTGATAGAACAATCATATGTATGTCAAACACATCATTTACTCTATTTATTTATACAGTGGGATAAATTCCCATTCTTTATACTCCCCAAATATACTATCTTTATACAACCCTAAATAGATGGATCAGGATATATTCAGTAGAGGAAGCTGGATTTCACTTTCTTTTTCCGTATGCCTTGTGTGTGTGTGATTTCACTTTATATCACTGCTGCAAAAATATGTATGTCACTTGGCAAAGATACATATAACATACAGCCATAGTCATTCCATGTATCTTGGCATCATGTTTTTTCCTTAGAAGTAATTTAAGTGGACAGAAGTTTGATTTGGGTAGCAAGCTAAAACGAGGCTGTTTTCATTCCTTCATTAATCACTTAAACTATACAATTAGGATTAGTTTCTAACAGACAGCAATAATCATCACAAAGATACTGTGAAATCTAAATAAATTTAGGGTGCTGTATTCTGTGACTGTTTCCTTGAAACTAAAATGAGTATCTTCACTTTTAACTGTCCAAATTGATACAGGTATTATGAAGCATCAGGCAATCAGAGATGAAAATTAAACTATCCTCTTAATCAGCCTGAAAGAGCAGATTTGTAGTAGTATATTTTAATATCATTTATAAGTTCTGGCTACACTATGGAAGTCTTATTCAAGTATAATGTTGAAAAGAAAATGTGAGTGCTAAACAGATTAAGAGAAAATATGCTGAGAAAAAATTGTAAATTGTAAATTACCTATCATCAAGTTTTACAGTAAACTTTGTGTCAGCTGTATTTTCCCCCCTATTTCCCACAGCAATACAAAGGTTTTATTTATGGAAGATGAACACTGGGTCTCAGTCCCGTCCAGGAGCCACCTGTGAAGTCCTTTTTGCCTGTCAGATTTTAAACAGTTCTAATAGTTATAATTTTCGACTAGAGCATCTAGGAGGTTTTTAAGTCTTCTCTCTTCAATTACAGGTGATGAGAAAATTTAAAAAAGATTGACAGCAATTGTGTGTGATCAGTTTCAGATAAAGTAAACATATTTGTATAACCAAATCAGCACCATCCATAAACAAGAAGGAAGTTTCACTGGGCCAGTGGAAACTCCCAAGATTTCAGAAGTAGCTAGAAATACAAACTTTAGGAAAAAGAAAATCACATGATGTGATCCCCCACTCAACTCCCTCCCCCCAAATCTACACAATGATTGTGAAACTTTTCCAAACCATAAATTGTTGCCATACTACAGATAAGACAGACTACAACTACAATGATCGTTAGGTTGGGAAATATAATATTTTCTTACTAAAGCCAATGTTTGGCATAGAGGAAATATCTGTGCATAGCAATGGGAGTTTTCTTCTTGAACGAAGTTGCAGATATGTGTAGAACTTAATTTTAATCAGGAGTGCAGTATGGGAAGAAAGAATCAACTTTTTAATTTAATGTTATTATTAAATTTCTTTGCCACCCATCTTGTGTACAACGACTCTGGGAGGCTTCCTTTCTTTGCTCTTTGCTTCCATTCCTAAGCTGGCCTTTCAATGACAACTTTTTGAAAGTTTTGCTTTAAATTGTGCAGTGTTAAATTATATATTTAATATTTGAAAGTTTTGCTTTAAATTGTGCAGTGTTAAATTATATATTTAATAATTGAGGTAATCTGCCAATAAATGCTCCATTGGCATGGATAGCAGTGATGAACTGACTCTCATCAAAGAGTTGGTACAAGTATTTTACGGAAAAGTGGATGCTAAAACAAATGCAGATTTGTGTCTCTGTATGTGGTTGTTTTAAAATGATCTGACAAAACTGGAAGCAACCGAATACTATGAATACAGGGACAACTGACTCAGACTGGATTTGGACTGATTTGCACATTTCTAATTTTAGCTTAACTTAATCATAGTGGGGCTGTAGAGAACACATATTAACTAAATTTAGTAGGGAAAAATAATGTCCTGCTTTTGAGGAACGGAACCGTGTCCTCCAGATATAAATGAAACCCAAATCAAGCATCAAGTTGATCAAAAATACTTTCCCCTTTCCCCTTCCCCCCAGTTACACATGAAATATTAGTGCTCTATAGCAATTCAAGGCAAAGTAATATGAAGTAGCATTTAACCCAGCAGTACATAACTTGGGAGGGGGGGGGGGCGCTGAGACTTATGCTTAGCTCTTGAGTAATGTGTTGTGGCTATATTCCATAAGATGTGACCAGGACCAAACCTAAATTAGACTTAACTTCATTTAGATTTACATTTAAATTTAATTAAGTATAAGTGTAGTTAATATGATTGTATTACCATTGTTTTCAATTATTTCTATCTTCTGATATATTAAACAATGCAAACTCAGATAAAAACTTTTTGGAGCCTCAGTTTATGCACTTGTACAACATCAGATAGCATCAAATTGGGGAAAAGTGTATTGCAATCAGTAGGAACTTCCTTAATTTCAATGTAGTTTCAGGATACTTTTACTGCTCAGGACTTGAAGAACCTTTTTAAAATAAAACCTACTATGAATATACAATTTAACCTAAATTATTGCTATGCCAATATTAACTTCAGCAGTACTTGTAGATAATATATACACACATATGAAACTAATATATGTGTGTATATATTATCTACAATGAATATTCTTCCTTGATATCATAGCAATTCAGAAACTGAAAGTATTGTATTGTTATGTATCAAATGCCATTAATTATAAATGTCCTGTCACCTGGCTAATGGCACAACATAAATTGGAACAAAATTTTCAAGGATAATAAAGGTTTCTTAGTAATCAGCTGATACAAAGCTTTAATATTTAAAACCCTTCGGGTTAACAACATATTATTTATAATCCTTGCTCACAAAAAGTTAAGCTTTTAAGCACTCATATTGTTTTACATAACAAAAGAATTATACTTATAGAAACTGTTTTATTATGAAAACAAATCTTTGAATATCTGAGTGCCCCCCTCAGGCACCTTGCTGCCACATTCTGCACAAGTTTCAGCTTGTGGGTTATCTAATATTACAGTAATCTCAATTTGAGAAACCATAATTAGGCTGTCCCTGCCCAGGAAAAGGCATCATTGGTAGGACTGTGCAGCCATCTAAATATGAAGGGGATTAGATGATATAGAACTGGCTGGGGCATTCATGTAGCAACTATCAGCACTCTTCAAGGATGCTGAATCTTTCTGTGTGAGACACGAATAGACATGTGTGATTTAAGGAGATGCCAACAGATGCTGTCTTTTTCTGGCCTTGTGGCTGTAATAAAGTTTTTGATTTGTTTTGTCTGCATCCAATAGTGTCTATGGATGGGGTGGGGTGTCAAAATTGGCAGGATGGTAGATGGAATGTCATAATGCAAGCCCAGTCCCTTTTGAATGTGTATACATGTCATTGTCTTTTTTTTTTTTTTTACTTTTCATTCAGTGTTTAGCTTGCCCATCTCACTTTTTCTATGTTGTGCAAGTCTTTATTTCAGACCTTGGTTCAGAGTTTTGTCTCCAATGCTCATATGACTCAATTTAAAAACTTTTAAATCAGATTTGCCAAGCTTTGACCAAACTTATTTTTACCAGTAGAATGCATATTATGCCAGCAGCTCAGCATCTAAAACAACTCAGACCATGGTTCCAGATATGAAATTTCTTCTGTCAACATCATTTGTGCAGCCAGTTGTTCCTCACAATACTCTTCTTTATTGCATCATCTGAAGTGTGGCCACTCATTGCACTAATCCTTTTCCTTTTTGTTCAAGGACTGCTATAAACTTGCATTTGCTACAAATATATGCTAGGTTGTTTTCAGGAAAGGAAACAAACATGCCACAAGTATTGCAAGTCACATTGTCAACTCTGATTTGCTCATTTTCACTTTTGTTTCTTCAGACCTCTCCAGTAGAAAAGTTTTATTTCCTTTTGTTCCTTCTCAGGCCAAATACAAGTTCTTGAATTAGAAGGAAAGATTGTTATGGATTCCTTTTTAAACTCCCTTGCCAAACTATCCTGACAGAGTCCTGTTAGTTCTCCCTATTCACTCACTCAATGAATTTGCTCTCTGGGATCTGATAGTCTTATATTCTTCCCATTCTCTCTGCTTTTAGGAGAAATGTAAGAAAGCCACCGCATCAGAAAGCAGCCACTCAATTGTTCTCAGTGGGCAGTGGTTATTCAGAAGATCATGTTTGTAACTCTCACTGCAAAGTACACAATCACATAGAACATTCTGGATACTCTTCCTCTCCCTTGCCTCTTCCTCCTGCTGAACTTGATTGGCAAGCTTTTGTTAATTCTCCTGGTTTGCCTATGGTTGTGTACATGTTATCTGCCCTTCTAAGTCATCTCAGTGTCGTAACCTTATATGTGAGAAAACTGTCTTTACTGCACATTTGCCAGCATTTTTGAGATGCAGCAGCTACATCTATATATATCATCTCAGGATTAGCTGTTGTCCATTCAATCCCCATCATTAAATGTATGGATTTTATCATTGTGTTCATCATTTTGTCCTTAGTTTTGTCCTTAGTTATACTGGAATGTTGCCATTATATTGTCTGTAAATCCAGCCTGAAATGTCATTAAGGAACAAGATCAAAAGCATCAATTCTTTATTTTTTGTATCTTAAACATTATATCTTCAGCAAAGGATCGTTACCTTGTCGTGGTGCTGGAGCTTGAGCACCTCAATGATCCCATGAGCTAAACCGTGAAGGGCCACCCAAGACGGGAAGGTCATGACAGAGAGGTCAGACTAAATGCGATCCCTGGGGAAGGTAATGGCAACCCACCTCAGTATTCTTGCCGTGAAAACTAAATGGATCAGTACAACCAGAGATATGTCGGTATACCATTGGAAGATGAGACCCCCAGGTCGGAAGATGGTCAAAATGCTACTGGGGAGGAACAGAGGATGAGCTCAACTAGCCCCAGACGTGATGACGCAGCTAGCTCAAAGCCGAAAGGACGGCTAGCGGCCGACGGTGCTGGTGGTGAACGGCGAATCCGATGTTCTAAGGATCAACACACCATTGGAACCTGGAATGTAAGATCTATGAGCCAGGGCAAATTGGATGTGGTTATTGGTGAGATGTCAAGATTAAAGATAGACATTCTGGGCGTCAGTGAACTGAAATGGACTGGAATGGGCCACTTCACATCAAATGACCACCAGATCTACTACTGCGGACAAGAGGACCACAGAAGAAATGGAGTAGCCTTCATAATTAATAGTAAAGTGGCTAAAGCAGTGCTTGGATACAACCCAAAAAATGATAGAATGATCTCAATTCGAATTCAGGGCAAGCCATCTAACATCACAGTGATCCAAATATACGCCCCAACCACAAATGCTGAAGAAGCTGAAGTAGAGCAGTTCTATGAGGATCTGCAGCACCTACTGGACAACACGCCTAAAAGAGATGTTATTTTCATCACAGGAGACTGGAATGCTAAGGTGGGCAGTCAAATGACACCTCGAATTACAGGTAAGTATGGCCTGGGAGAACAAAACGAAGCAGGACACAGGCTGATAGAATTTTGCCAAGACAATTCACTCTGCATAACAAACACTCTCTTCCAACAACCTAAGAGACGGCTTTATACATGGACTTCACCAGATGGACAACACCGAAATCAGATTGATTACATCCTTTGCAGCCAAAGGTGGCGGACATCTGTACAGTCGGTAAAAACAAGGCCTGGAGCTGACTGTAGTTCAGATCACGAACTTCTTCTTGCACAATTTAGGATCAGACTAAAGAGACTAGGGAAGACCCACAGATCAGCTAGATATGAGCTCACTAATATTCCTAAGGAATATGCAGTGGAGGTGAAGAATCGATTTAAGGGACTGGACTTAGTAGATAGGGTCCCGGAAGAACTCTGGACAGAAGTTGGCAGCATTGTTCAGGAGGCGGCAACAAAATACATCCCAAAGAAAGAGAAAACCAAGAAGGCAAAATGGCTGTCTGCTGAGACACTAGAAGTAGCCCAAGAAAGAAGGAAAGCAAAAGGCAACAGTGATAGGGGGAGATATGCCCAATTAAATGCAAAATTCCAGAGGTTAGCCAGAAGAGATAAGGAATTATTTTTAAACAAGCAATGTGCGGAAGTGGAAGAAGACAATAGAATAGGAAGGACAAGAGACCTCTTCCAGAAAATGAGAAACATTGGAGGTAAATTCCAGGCAAAAATGGGCATGATCAAAAACAAAGATGGCAAGGACCTAACAGAAGAAGAAGAGATCAAGAAAAGGTGGCAAGAATATACAGAAAACCTGTATAGGAAGGATAACAATATCGGGGATAGCTTTGACAGTGTGGTCGGTGAGCTAGAGCCAGACATCCTGAAGAGTGAGGTTGAGTGGGCCTTAAGAAGCATTGCTAATAACAAGGCAACAGGAGACGACGGCATCCCAGCTGAACTGTTCAAAATCTTGGAAGATGATGCTGTCAAGGTAATGCATGCTATATGCCAGCAAATTTGGAAAACACAAGAATGGCCATCAGACTGGAAAAAATCAACTTATATCCCCATACCAAAAAAGGGAAACACTAAAGAATGTTCAAACTATCGAACAGTGGCACTCATTTCACATGCCAGTAAGGTAATGCTCAAGATCCTGCAAGGTAGACTTCAGCAGTTCATGGAGCGAGAATTGCCAGACGTACAAGCTGGGTTTAGAAAAGGCAGAGGAACTAGAGACCAAATTGCCAATATCCGCTGGATAATGGAAAAAGCCAGGGAGTTTCAGAAAAACATCTATTTCTGTTTTATTGACTATTCTAAAGCCTTTGACTGTGTGGACCATAACAAATTGTGGCAAGTTCTTAGTGGTATGGGGATACCAAGTCATCTTGTCTGTCTCCTGAAGAATCTGTATAACGACCAAGTAGCAACAGTAAGAACAGACCACGGAACAACAGACTGGTTTAAGATTGGGAAAGGAGTACAGCAGGGCTGTATACTCTCACCCTACCTATTCAACTTGTATGCAGAACACATCATGCGACAAGCTGGCCTTGAGGAATCCAAGGCTGGAGTTAAAATCTCTGGAAGAAACATTAACAATCTCAGATATGCAGATGATACCACTTTGATGGCTGAAAGTGAAGAGGAACTGAGGAGCCTTATGATGAAGGTGAAAGAAGAAAGTGCAAAAGCTGGCTTGCAGCTAAACCTCAAAAAAACCAAGATTATGGCAACCAGCTTGATTGATAACTGGCAAATAGAGGGAGAAAATGTAGAAGCAGTGAAAGACTTTGTATTCCTAGGTGCAAAGATTACTGCAGATGCTGACTGCAGTCAGGAAATCAGAAGACGCTTAATCCTTGGAAGAAGAGCAATGACCAATCTTGATAAAATAGTTAAGAGCAGAGACATCACACTGACAACAAAGGCCCGCATAGTTAAAGCAATGGTGTTCCCTGTAGTAACATATGGCTGCGAGAGCTGGACCATAAGGAAGGCTGAGCGAAGGAAGATCGATGCTTTTGAACTGTGGTGTTGGAGGAAAATTCTGAGAGTGCCTTGGACTGCAAGAAGATCCAACCAGTCCATCCTCCAGGAAATAAAGCCAGACTGCTCACTTGAGGGAACGATATTAAAGGCAAAACTGAAATACTTTGGCCACATAATGAGAAGACAGGGCACCCTGGAGAAGATGCTGATGCTAGGGAGAGTGGAAGGCAAAAGGAAGAGGGGCCGACCAAGGGCAAGATGGATGGATGATATTCTAGAGGTGACGGACTCGTCCCTGGGGGAGCTGGGGGTGTTGACGACCGACAGGAAGCTCTGGCGTGGGCTGGTCCATGAAGTCACGAAGAGTCGGAAGCGACTAAACGAATAAACAACAACAACAAACATTATATGCAATACAGGGCTCTTTGTAACTGTGTAGCTTACAAATATTCATGAAAGTACACATTATTCAAATCTAGCCAGAAACTCTAAAAATTCAAAAATACCTCAAAGGGCTAGGGTGGGAAAAAAAAGCATTTAATCCCTTCATGGAATTATATCAGGGACAAGGATAGCCTCAGCTCCAGAGATAAGCTGTCATACAGACTCACAACAGAAAATATAGAATGAGCTGTTGATGTTGAGTATTGGCAGATTTTGCTGAACTTCCAGTGATAATTCCTACCTACATGCTTGATGCTCTCATAGAGTCCAAATATTAATGAGACTCTTGGAGAATTAAAGTTGATTCTTCCTCAGCAACAAACATCTTTCTATCTCCTTGGTTACATTCTCTTCAGTAAAACTGTCCACTTACATCCCTTCCTCCAGGGTTAAGGGAGTGCCAGAGAATTGATAGATGTTATAAGAGTAGGAGTCAATGTTATGAGGTATTCCAACAGTTCAGATAAACTTCAGTATCCTAGATAACTGTGGGAGTTTTTCATTTCATTTCATTTCATTTCATTTCATTTCATTTCATTTCATTTCATTTCATTATTTCAACAATGGTGTTTGGAAAAGAAAGAATGGGTTCTAAGAAACAACAACAGACTTCACTAGAACACAATATCCTTAAAGCAGGTAAACAGCTCCAGTTGTATAAATTTATACTGAACTGGGATCCTGTGAGCATTACTGTAAATGTTTCTGCCAGCAACAGCTACTCAGCTTAGAATACCAACCTGTGAGTCCAAGATATGGAACAAAAAATAAATCAGTCACAGCTGCTTGTCTGAGGTGAGTTGAGATGAGTGAGACCGCTGGGAATGTTAACACCATTGGGAAGGTAGGGGATTTGAATAAAATAGAATTTTTTTACACAGCAAACCTTTATTATAATGGAGACTTTATTAAGCCACTTGGAGAAAATGCATCAGTTGGACAAAACAGATGGAGGATAGGGCTTTAAATCTGGTCAGTCTACTTGGTAGGTAATTCCAACAAGGTAGAGAATAGAACTGAGAAGCATACGGGATCTCTAACGGCATATACCACCCTGAAAAAAGCTATGATGATACAGTACTGAACAGCAAGAATGCTAAGGGTGGTTGCAGTTTACAAAGTAATCAGATTTTTTTTTAGTAGACAATATTAATCACAAACTGATGGAGCAATAGGAAACCAGTAATCCATTCTCTGTGTCAGCAACCATATTATACATTCTCTCATTTAAATATTCAATCCTTATTTTTGTTGCCAAATACAAGGTTTCAGAAAGACTAATAATCATCTTTGCTCAAAGTCAAATTCTAGGCAGACTCTTACATATTCATAATTATTTGGCCACATTCAAAATCTTTGCCATCAGAGCTTTTCAAGATAATGTTTCTATCCCCCTATGCAGCAAATGAACTAAGGAAGCTGTTGAATACATGGAAGAACCAAAACCAACTTTTGGAAGATGAAGTGTGGATGAACTGAAGTATCTGGAGAACAACCAAAAATAGCTTGCCTTGCGATAGGGAAAATAAAAGGCCCAATGAACCACATAGTAGTAACCTTAACAATGCTGGGGAAGGAACATATGTCCTAAATAAAGAATACTGGTGAACTACAAGAAATGTCACAGTCCATAACAGATTCAAAGCACAGAATCTAAACAAATCTGTTATTTGTTTAATAGTATATCTATGCATATGTGGGCAGGCTTCTCTGTGCACATAATGAAAGACAATTGATCAATATCCTTGTTCCAATGACTTTATGGCCCATCTGGAATCCTTGTAGGATGCACATTTTATTTATTTATTTATATTTCAAATTTCTATCACTGGCCATCTCTCCCAAAAAGGGGACTTGCACATGAAATTGAGACATCTGTGGGAAGTTGGTCACCTGGAGAGAGTAGCAGGAGGAATTGCAGTTCAAGTATCATAGCCTGCCCTACCAGTCTGGTAGAAGAAAGACCATTCTGGAGGATGATTTGAAGTCAGTCAAACAATTCCCCTCTCCTAATGACTCCATGCCCCCCTCCTTCTACATATAGTACAGAGGAAGCTGAAACATCTATAATTTGTGAATTCCTTGCATACTGACTAGAAACTGATGACATCCAGTCCACAAAGGTTGTCCATTATTCCTTAACTTCCTTGGGAAAGTTCCTGAGGTAAGGACATAAGATGTGAAGAGATTAATACCTGTATCTTATCCAGTCACCCAAAGTGTTCTAAATCAGAATCATGAAGTTGACTAATGCCCTGGACTAACAATTCCATGGAAAGGACTTGCACATCCAGGGTCCCTATAATTCATTGGTTGAAAAAGTACAGGAAGGCAGCTATCAGAAAATTCTACAACCATCTTTCTCTATGCATCACAGGATATATTTGAAGAAATCAATGCATTGACTAGCAAATAACAAGTCTTGTGATATTATTCCAGAATCCATTGAATATCTTTATCTGGAGACTCCTGAAAAGGACAATACATTAGGCAATTCAAGTGAATTAATAGGGTGGGGTGGGAAGGTGGAGGTGGAGGAAAGATAGCAGGGACCTACAACCACAAGTATCCATAATTATTGGGGGTAACCTAAATGTCTGATGGAGGCCCAATAGTAAGGACCTCTTTAAGCACTTCCATCATTGACTCATTGCCAAAAAAGGTACCCCTAAACCAGTTCTTGATGCTGATGGAAACTAAAAAGAGATGCAAGAAGCTTCTGAATAGGAAGCCAAGTGTGATGATGGCAGCTGATTGGCAACATTTCATACAAGTGATGAGGTTAAGAGACCCCTCAATTTTTGGGAGTCTCAGTGAGGCCCACTCTGACATAAGCCCATATAAGCTGTTATATATCTGTTATATCAGTGCTTTTCAACCTTGGCAAGTTTAAGATGGATGGACTTCAGCTCCCAGAATTCTCCAGCTAGGCTGGCTTAAACTTGCCAAGATTGAGAAGCACTCTGTTATATAAGTAGACACTTGGGAATCACCTTGCCAAACCTTATAGGCTCTTTTGCTTCCCACAGGTCATGTTTAGAAGTGCTAAGCTGGTTCCCTGTAGCAGTCACTGAAATAAAGTATATTATAAGTCAGTTAAAACAAGGGAAAACTTTATACTGGTAGAATTAATAAAGGCCAAAGTAGATTGATGGTCCTAGTCTTTGCATTCTTATTTGCCTATGTTAATATTACCACAAATATCCCTGAAGACTGGGATACTGCAGCAATTGTCCCAGTTTTCAAAATACGAGTTAGAAACATGCCAGCAAGCTACAGACTGATAAAACTTTTAATATAGTTAGCAAACTACAGATAGTCTTCAACTTATGACCACAACTGGGACTGGAATTTCAGTTGTAAGTTGTTGCGGCCGTAAGTTGAGTCACCATGTGACCAGACCTGATTTTACGACCATTTTTAAGGTGTTTGTTAAGCAAATCATGGGTCATTAAGTGAATCACCATGGTCATTAAGAAAATCCAGTTCCTCCAATGGGTGTTTTTTGCTGGAAAATGGCGAAAAAGTCGCAAAACTCAATCACGTGATCACAGGACACTGCAACCAGTCATAAATGCGAACCGGTTGCCAAGCACCCAAAGTGCATTCATGTGACTGCGGGAGTGGTGATGCGACATTTTGCAACACTCAGAAGTGCTTTACAAGCCTTAAAGCACCCATTCCAAGGCCGTTGTAACTTTAGACTGTCGTTAAATGAACGGTCATAAGTCAAGGACTACCTGTATATGCAAGAGACAGAGGCAATCATGCTGGTCAATTGTCAAATTCACTTACAACAGAGAAGGGTGTGATGTAAGGTTGCATTTTGACCCCCTTCCTGTTTAATATTTATATAAATTCCCTGCCCAGCTATTTGTAAAGCCCAGAATTACATGCTCCAACGTTTGCAGACAAACAGTATTGCTTTTCCTTTATGCAGATGATTCTACAATTTTATCCTTGACACAGGTTGGCCTTGGAAGAGTGCTGAGGTCCCTGGCTCATTACTGTAAGGAGGAGGAGGAGTTGACTGTGAGGAGTTGACAGTCAGAAGACAGAAGTCATGCTTCATTATAAATAGTGTAATTTGCGGATAGATAATTATAACATTGAGCAAGTTGAATGGTTTAAATATTTAGGCGTAGACTTTCAAGCTTCTGAAGGCATCCATGTCCATGCAAATTATGCTGCCAACGTGGCCCATAATATTGCTGCTGCCATTTTAAGATTTCACTGGATCTAGGAGAATGCTTTCCCCCAGCTGCCATTAGATTATTTAACACAAGGCCTGCTGCCCATCTATTATATGGGGTACAGCTTGGACATAGTTCCACTTTCACATCATAAGAAAAAGTGCAGTCTGCAGTTCTGAGATCATGTTTATGACCCCCATATGCACTGAGACTGACCTCCCTGGCAGGCAGGCCAGGGCCTGGCAATTTTATTTACATGGCTAAATATTAACCTGGCCCCAACTGTGCTGGTTTCTCTAATAATAAGGGACTGTTTCAGATCTTGCCACTGGACACACTTGAGAAATAAAATACATCTAATCAGTTCTGTCTCTTGAGTTCCTGTTGATTAGGGTTGGGATAATGCCAAAGAATTGGTGATATAGAACTACAGGCTGAGACATATGGCAAAGATCTCCCAGCTGCTGAAAGAAATTCAGAGGTATTTCATACTTGCAAAATATCTGTATTCTTTCTTATACTTCATATCCTGTAGATGGGCCTTTTCTAGGGCTCACTTTAATGCTCTCCTTCCTCCCATCCTTTCAGATTCCAAAATATTCCAGCATCACAGAGGCTATGTACATGGAGATCAGGTAGCACTGAATCCATGGAACATGTCTTTTGAGTTGTGCCTTTTATCCTGATTTAAGATGACAGCTACTCCAGACATTCAAAAAAGTCTTCCAGGTCATGCTGTACAATTTTATATAAGCTACCTTATATAAGGCAGACAGAAATCCCAAAGTCCTACTCCATGGAAAAAATTTGATATTTAATGACATGGCTACACCACATGATAGAATGACTATCTACAGAGGTAACCTTGCTTACATATGGGAATGAGAATTTATTGAATGGCTTATTATGTGTTAGGCTTTATTTATTTTTATTTACTCTATTCGATTTTGGTCAATGACCAGAATCATATTTCGATCTGATTTGGTGCCAAAGAATTATGAAGGATCACAAAGGATGAGTAGAAGCTGCTATATCTATTTACACTCTTCCTTGGTTTCCTGACAGACTGGAGTAGGTAGAAGGAAGAGGTCACTGACAGTGCACCATATGGGATATCAACCCCTCCTCTTTGTAACAGCATTTGGGGGGGTCCAACTAATCATAGCTGCCTTTTTTTAGTGAGAAAAGTAATTAAACTAAGAAACTAAAATTGATGCATTTTGTTGGATATACCATTAGTGACAAATGAAACACAAAACCAGTTCAAATATATCACCCAAGATAACACCAGGAAAAGAAAAGGTGGTGGGGGGAGAGACATGTCATTCATGCATCTCTCAGCTCTTTGTACTTCTTTCTATCCAGAAGGATCCAGTGCCTATCCTGGGTCAGTGGAGTAACTTGACTAAACCGTGCTACCTGCATTTCAATAATTTGCCATAAAGGGGCAGGCATGCACAGATTTCAGCTGGGAGTGAGGTACATGCTCTTCTGGCACATTTTTCTTTCTTCTTGTCCATATAAGTCATGTGGGTGACTTCATTCAGCTAAGGGTCAGATAACAATGGTGATGACATCACCAGCTAAAATAACAGCCAAGTTAATATGACTTGGTAGTAACATCAATCGAGGGTAACCAAGTATGAAAATTGAAGCAAATAAAACTAAATTGTATTTCAAGGACGGCAGCGAACTGTCAAAAGATAGAAGCATTTTTCAGCATTGTTAAAAATTTTCATAAAACATGGCTATTAGTTTTGTCCAAGTTCTATTCTGTCCTCCTTGTGTCATTTCTAGATGAATACAAATTTTATACTGTTCTCTCTTTCAGTCTTTCTTTCTCTATGGTTCTTATAAACTGGATTGCTGCCAAACAGTTGCTGAATCTTGCTGACTCTTGCTAGAAAGTCTAGGGCTCTTTAAGTACTTCATGGTGTCAGTTGCCATTAAGACGAAGAAACCTAATTTGAACTTTCCTGTTTAAAATGTGCGTCTCAGCATGGCTTTTAGCCACATTTCTGGTTCTGTACTCTAAGGCTTTGGAAAATAAAAATCACCATTAGGTTAATGAGTGGCTGGGAATCTTCAGTGAGTATTTCTACAGATGGTGCTTGTCTCGTCCAATGCTTCTGAATTAATAACAACTCTCTAACTTAATTCAACCAGTATTTAATTTGGCCTTTCCTGCCCCCTGCCCCCCAGTCCTATTCAGCTGATTGAAACTCATAGTGCAAATCCTATTAAAACTACAGAGAAGCTCATTTTTATTGGGATCACATTACATTTTTCTTACATGTGGATGGGTGTGGATGCATACATAATTGCATGCACATACTATGGATGCGTCTATCTGTGACTAGGCACCGCTGTATTTTACCATTAAAGTATGCTAATATTCAAAAAGTAAAACCAGTGACTGAAATATAATCATTCCAGATGTAGAATTAGCATATTTAACAAATTATTTTAATCTTAAGGGAATTATGAATATGGATAGATAGTTTCCTCTTGGCAGATGGTCATACTGATGCTGAACTGTGGCCTCTGCTTGCTCTGTAGGCCCTACCATGGTTACAATCTCAGTTATTCCAAGTTTGTCCTTATCTGCAGGTTTTCCAAAGATGAATAACGGGTAGATTTGCTGACAATTCTCACAAAGCATTAAGGGAGAGAGGGAGAAGAATCTATTATTAGTGTACTTGACTATAAAAGACTCATGGCCTGACTTGAACCCGTTTTAAATGTCATCTTAAGAAAACTGAGTCTAATAAGTCAGATCTAGGGGAGAACAGAGATGGCCTTGAAGAAAATAAGTGGCAACCATTCAGAAAACAAGAACTTAGCTGGGAAAAGCAAGAAGGTGTATGAAAAAGCTCAAGGTTGCACCACTGTGCCTCTCTTTGAGATAAGAGGGAGGGAAGGAGAAATGGGGTCAGCTTTCCTGATTCTCATATTATAGCTTACAAGAAATTTATAATATTATAGTGCATAGAGTTTTAGTATGTCTTGTGTCTTTTTCCTGACTTGGTCTACCCCAAAGAGATGACATAAATCTTTCTTTATTGTTGCAAGGTAGTAAATAATGATGCTTTTTTTTTTTGGTCATTACATACTGGAACCCTGCAGATATATTGGGTCAATCATCAGACTGAGAATTCTGGGACTTTCAATCCCAATTCATCTGGAAAGTTGGTAAGATAGTTTCAGTAAGATAGTTTCTACCTTACCAGTTCTAGTTAGTAATCTGGTTGTCACATTCTGGACTAGTTATGCTTTGTCTTCAAAAGCATTCTTAGGCAGAGCATACTATAATGGATACAAGTAATCAGGTTATGTATTTTGGTGGCTAGAATAACTTAGGTTTCATTTCAGGAAAGAATGGAACGTGATGTTTTGAATCCATATCATTTTGACTTCATGAAGAAATATCCTTAGCTCAGCTACCCCATGAATTGATCTATTGAGAGGGAAAAATTCTTTTAGTTCCTCACTGAGTGAGCTATTTTCTCCCTACATGCCTGACTGATTCCTTTCTTCTTGGCCATCTCCTCTTTTCAGCCTTCTGTTCTTGGGCTTCACCCAAGGGTTTTTCTTTGTCATTTTATTAAGTGCACATTTAGTATACTAACATCTTGACATTCTTTCTAACCATCTGTGATTGGGAAACAATATTTAGAGCAATTGTCAAAGCTTAGCTTAGATAAATCTAGTGGAAATTATTATTTTTTAATGTAATAGAGGTTGTCCTCCTAATATTAGCAATCATATTGCTAATTAAGTAATTAAATGGAGGTATCAGAACAGTGCTACATGATAGGACTTTATCGCTACTTTACTACTATTTATTCAGAGTATTTATTCATGCATGGCTTTTTCAGAGGCATGGTGGGAGTCTTAAAAAGTTTGATTTTAACTAGTTGCAAACTGATACTACAGGAACTACTAAACAGCTGGAAGAGATATAGAAAAACTAGACATAGTCTAGAATAAACTGGGGGAAACGTTTATATCAAATATGCTTGAGAGTTCATTATTGACCAATAAAAGAACTGTTTATTGCCCCCACTACATATTCACTGTCATCCAGTAACTCTTTTCCTAGAGATCTGAAATCTGGACTGATGATCTACTACAACCTTTGGTGGCTGGCATACTATTGCAGGTTTGAGAATACCTGTTTTGGACTCCATATAGACAGACTATATCTTTCATAGAAATATAAACCTTCATAATATTATTGTAAATTAATTGCTAAAAACCAATAATGACTGTTTAGAATTTACCTCTTCTGAAGCATTTTTGATTAAGTATTTGAAAACACAAGATTGGAAAAAATCAACTTATATCCCCATACAAAAAAGGGAAACACTAAAGAATGTTCAAACTATCGAACAGTGGCACTCATCTCACATGCCAGTAAGGTTAGCCAGAAGAGATAAGGAATTATTTTTAAACAAGCATGTGTGGAAGTGGAAGAAGACAATAGAATAGGAAGGACAAGAGACCTTTTCCAGAAAATTAGAAACATCAGAGGTAAATTCCAGGCAAAAATGGGCATTATCAAAAACAAAGATGGCAAGGACCTAACAGAAGAAGAAGAGATCAAGAAAAGGTGGCAAGAATATACAGAAGACCTGTATAGGAAGGATAACAATATCAGGGATAGCTTTGATGGTGTGGTCAGCGAGCTAGAGCCAGACATCCTGAAGAGTGAGGTTGAATGGGCCTTAAGAAGCATTGCTAATAACAAGGCAGCAGGAGACGATGGCATCCCAGCTGAAGTGTTCAAAATCTTGCAAGATGATGCTGTCAAGGTAATGCATGCTATATGCCAGCAAATTTGGAAAAGACAAGAATGGCCATCAGACTGGAAAAAATCAACTTATATCCCCATACCAAAAAAGGGAAACACTAAAGAATGTTCAAACTATCGAACAGTGGCACTCATTTCACATGCCAGTAAGGTAATGCAAAAGATCCTGCAAGGGAGACTTCAGCAATTCATGGATCGAGAATTGCCAGACGTACAAGCTGGCTTTAGAAAAGGCAGAGGAACTAGGGACCAAATTGCCAATATCCGCTGGATAATGGAAAAAGCCAGGGAGTTTCAGAAAAACATCTATTTCTGTTTTATTGACTATTCTAAAGCCTCTGACTGTGTGGACCATAACAAATTGTGGCAAGTTCTTAGTGGTATGGGGATACCAAGTCATCTTGTCTGCCTCCTGAAGAATCTGTATAACGACCAAGTAGCAACAGTAAGAACAGACCATGGAACAACGGACTGGTTTAAGATTGGGAAAGGAGTATGGCAGGGTTGTATACTCTCACCCTACCTATTCAACTTGTATGCAGAACACATCATGCGACAAGCTGGGCTTGAGGAATCCAACGCTGGAGTTAAAATTGCTGGAAGAAACATTAACAATCTCAGATATGCAGATGATACCACTTTGATGGCTGAAAGCGAAGAGGAACTGAGAAGCCTTATGATGAAGGTGAAAGAAGAAAGTGCAAAAGCTGGCTTGCAGCTAAACCTCAAAAAAAAAACAAGATTATGGCAACCAGCTTGATTGATAACTGGCAAATAGAGGGAGAAAATGTAGAAGGAGTGACAGACTTTGTATTTCTAGGTGCGAAGATTACTGCAGATGCTGACTGCAGTCAGGAAATCAGAAGATGCTTAATCCTTGGGAGAAGAGCAATGACAAATCTCGATAAAATAGTGAAGAGCAGAGACATCACACTGACAACAAAAGTCCTCATAGTTAAAGCAATGGTGCTCCCTATAGTAACATATGGCTGCGAGAGCTGGACCATAAGGAAGGCTGAGAGAAGGAAGATCGATGCTTTTGAACTGTGGTGTTGGAGGAAAATTCTGAAAGTGTCTTGGACTGCAAGAAGATCAAACCAGTCCATCCTCCAGGAAATAAAGCCAGTCTGCTCACTTGAGGGAATGATATTAAAGGCAAAACTGAAATACTTTGGCCACATAATGAGAAGACAGGACACCCTGGAGAAGATGCTGATGCTAGGGAGAGTGGAGGGCAAAAGGAAGAGGGGCCGACCAAGGGCAAGGTGGATGGATGATATTCTAGAGGTGATGGACTCGTCCCTGGGGGAGTTGGGGGTGTTGACGACCGACAGGAAGCTCTGGCGTGGGCTGGTCCATGAAGTCACGAAGAGTTGGAAGCGACTAAATGAATAAACAACAACAAATGTGCCAATCATACCTCTTTTCTTCAAAATTAGATACAACTCTTGCAAAATGTGTTTGGTTTTGCTGCCAGTATTCTAAGGCCATGCAGATATTTGTAGCTTAATGAAAACAGAATATCTAACATCAGAAATATTAAAGCATCTTGGCACTGAACTGGCATGAGACAGATGAATAATGAGAAGCTAGAGATAAAGAATGAACTAATAATACTACTACCACTCTGGAGTCCTGAATGGTAGCAGCAAATGCTTGTCGCTTTTCCAGTTTCATATCCTGTGTCTGATTCATTCAGAGAAATTTATATTTTGGACAGGCATTATCAGTTAATTTAAAATATACATTTTTCAGGGTGGTTTACATACTTATTTTAAACAGACTCCAATACAAAGAACAGAACAGTAAGAACGTTATTAATTCAATAGCAGAGCCTAAGAAAGAGATAGATATGCAGATGTAGCAGAATAGGAATACACTAGAGTTGACATGTTATTTAGGATCATCCAGTACCACTATTTTCTTTGCTTTTAATTGTGTTTAAGAATATTTATTGTAAAACAATATATTTTATCTTAAGGATTGATTGGTTATATGCCATTAAGTTGATACCTGTTAGCAATGACATAGATACATTTTCTCCAGGACAATTTGTCCCCAATCTAGTCCTTCAGGTTGGTTCTGCTTCACCCATCCCCATTGTAATTGAGTCCATCTACTTTGCAGTTAGCTGTCCCCTTTCTTCTTTTTACTCCCAATTTTCATAGCAATTTAGCCCTCTAGAGAGTCAGGTCTTTGCATAATGTGTTCAAAGTATAATAATTTGAGCTTCGTCATTTGTGCCTCAAGTGAGAACTCTTAGTTGATTTGTTTGATGATCCATTTGTTTGTGTTTTTGGCCATCCATGGTATTCTCAGGAGTCTTCTACAACACCTACTCTAAGTTCAAAAGCATTAATAGTCTTTCTATTTTGCTTCTTTAAATTCCAAATTTCACTTCCATAGAGTGTCACAGGGAAAACCATTGCCTGCACAATTCTGATTTCTGTAGGTATAGAAAAATCATCCTGGCACCTGAATATCTTTCCTAAGGTCTTCATGGCTACTCTACCAAGTGCTGATCTGAGGTGTACTTTTTGAATGCTAGATCCTTCACTCTTGATAGTTGATCCTAAAAGGCAAAAGCGATCACCAGTTCAATATTTTCATTGTCATTTTGAAGATTGGTTGCTGTAACTGTTGTCATTAGTTTGGTCTATTTTATATTAAATCTTAGTCCCATTTTTGTTTCACTGTGCTTCTTGATTTTCATTACAAGATTGTTGAGATCATTTTTGTTTTCAGCTATCAATGTAGTGTTATCAGCATAGTGCAGGTTTTTGGTATTTCTTCCTCCAGTTTTAAAAGCACACTCATCTTCTTCCAGTATTTCAATTCAGTATATATTCCACATATATGTTGAATAAATAAGGAGCGAGTATACAGCCTTGTCTCAGTCCTTTGCCAACATGCAGCCAGTCTGTTTCATTATTTTTCAACTAGACTGTGGTTTCCTGACCTGTGCAAAAGTTTCTCATGAGAACAGTGAAGTTCCCATTTTTCCCATTTTTCTAAGCATGTTGCACAGACTGACATGACTGACACAAATGAAGACATTTTATAATCAGTGAAGCACACATTGATTTCTTTTTTCTTTTTTCTTTTATTTTTCAGTTATCCAGTGTGTATCAGTAGTAATGTCTCATGTTCCTTGGCCTTTTCTAAAGCCAGCTGGAATATCTGGCATCTTTCTTTCCACATAGGGCTCTAAATCTGCATTGAATGATCATAAGTATAATTTTGCTGGCATGTGAAATTAAGAATATTGAATGATAGTTGCAAAATCTATTTCCTTTCTTTGGTATTGGTGTATAGACTTATCTCTTCCAATATGTTGGCCACTGTGTCATTCTCCAGATTTACTGGCATAATTTCATTAGAACCTTTACTTATTCTTCTCCTCTTGCTTGCTTCCTATAAATATTCCATCAGTTTCTGTAGCCTGCTGACTTTGTAATGACCAGAATGCTGATCTAACTTCACCTTCTAGTACTAAAGGTACTTGTAAGAAGAGAATATCTTCTAAGGTACAGTTGACTGTACAGAATTTGAGTGTACTCCTTCCATCTTAGTTTGCTGTCCTTTGAATCAGTTACTATCTGTCCATTGGCATCCTTTAGCTTACCAATTCAAGATTGGACCCTCCTTCTGAGTTTAAAGACCTTTTGGAAGACTTTCCTTGTTTTTCCATGTCTGTTTCCACCTTCAGTGTCTTTACAGATGTTGTTGTAATACTGCTTCTTGTCCTTTCTAACAGCCCTCTGAAATTCTTTGTTCCTGAAATCTTTGTCATTCTTGGTTTTGGTTTCTCTTTTCTTTTTGGCAATTTCCACTGTTTGTTCTGACAACTAGTTTGCTTTCAACTGTTTCTTGATTTTTGGCAGTCATCTTCATATTTATTCTTAACAACTTTGTCAAGTTCATTCCATAGTTCCTCTGGTTCCCTTTCCATGAAGTTCAGGTCTTCAAAGCAATTTCAGATGTTTTCCCTGAAAATGGTGAGTATATGCTCAAGTCATATTGTGGGAAATGGTTAGATTTCTTATTCCACTTTAGCTTAACTTGGAACTTACACATGATCCGTTTGTGATCTCTTCCATAGTCATATCTTTGCTACCATGAGCTCTTATACCTCCTTGTACAATTATATAATCAATTTGATTCTGTGTGCTCCACCTTGAACTATCCATGTATATAGGAGTCTTTTGGTTGCTGGAAGTCTCTGTTATCAATTATGAAATAATAGGTTGGCAAAATTTTATAAGTCATTCTCCTGCTTAACTTAGTTTCATAGGCCATACAGCCCAACTACATTTTTCTCCTTAATGCTTCCAACTTTAGCATTCCAGTCACAAGCAGCACATCTTGCTTGCATGTTCTGTTGATTTCAAATTGAACTTGGCCATAAAACTCACCTACCTCTACTTCTACATCAGTGGTTAGAGCATAAACTTGGATAACTGTCACATTAAAGCATTGCCCACAAAGTCTAACTGATATTATTTGGTCATTGTATTTTTCTTGATATACCCTTCTTGACACTGAAAGCAATGCCATTTCTTCTTTGTTTTTCTTATCCTGAGTAGTATGATCTGGACCAAAAGTGTCCAGTTCCAGTCCATTTCAATTTGCTGATACCTAAAATGTCAATGTGTAGTCGATTCATTTCATCATTCACTGTGTTGAGCTTTCCAGTGTTCATGCTTCTTATGTTCCATGTGCCCACTGTAATTCTGTCTTTCCAACTTTGGATTTTCTTTTTCTGCCTGGCAGCATCAGCAACTAGACATTCCAAAAGCTTTAATCTAGCCATTTCATAGACACCATTCATATTCCAAAAGTTCTTTAGCTCTTCCTCAGTAGCATATTGAATGCCATCTGTCGTGAGGGGCCAATCATCTGGCACTATATTGTCAATCACTTTATATTATTATCCATGTAGTTTTCTTGGTAAAATGCTGGAATGGTTTACCATTGCCTTATCCCATGTATGAAATAATGCCTTTGCCATTGTCACCAAAGTGATCATCTTCCTATATTTCTGCTGCCCAATATAGGTGCCTGTTTGCTTTAGCTTGGTAGCTGGAATGAGCTTCATGCTTTGGATGACCCTTCTGGGACTATATACTCTTGGCATACTGTCCTGAAGTTTTTTGCCCATTGCTACCAGGAACACCTCCCTCCCCATCATGATAAGACTTGGTTCATGAGTTGATATAATTATTGTTCCATTTCATTAGTGGAATAACATCAACAGAATTGTTAATATGACACTGAATCAATTGCTGTATTTTAGGCATGCATATATTCTTCTTGGCTAGCCTCAATATTTGAAATCTATCAAGATATCCTAAAATTGTGGATTTTTCAATTGTGGAATTGGTAAAAGAATTATACAACACTGAAAAGGAAACTCTACACCTAATCTGTAGCAATACATTGATAATTGCTTTGCGTCAGCATTTGAATTTTTTCAACAAATGGGCAACAGAGAAGACTTTTGAGCAATATGGGCGAACTTTTTGGAGTTATTCTGATTATAATTCCCATGTCTTTCACTTCCCCTCCCTTCCCTCCCTCCTTTCCTCCTTCTTTTATTTTTAGTTTTCTCTGTTTTGTTTAACTGGTGTTTGATATTTTTTGTGGCATTATTTTAAATGAGATGAAATTTAGTTTACTTTGTTATTTGTATCATCTGTACCAATATCATTTATATTAAAAAACAAAAAAACTCACACAGAGATGAGAGATCAGATGGGCACATTGGTGTATAGATCAAAAAGAAAAAAAGTTACAAAGTAGGTATTGCAGCATAAAACTGGTTCCAGATATAACCACTGAAACAATCATCCAATGTTGAATTCGATGACCTTACTAATCAAAGGAAGGTCCCATTTGAGAGTTCTACCTGTTCAGCCCAATATGTGACCTAAGTTGTAAACTTCATGATTATCACATGGCTTACCAGAACTATCATGGGACAATCTAGTTGGTATCCTGGACATGAAAAATTTCTTGGGGTCAGAGCTGAAATTCTACAGGAGAATATCACCCTGATTTGAAAATTTGAACTTTCTTCCAGGAAACACTGCAGGTAGGCAAAATAATTTAGTGCTAGATAGGGAAGTTGGCTTTTTAAATGCAGGCCTGTATCAGCTGCTTGCTGTGCAAGGAAATTAAATTTACATCTTGAATGTATATTAGTTTTGGTCATATCATAGACTTTTATCCTTGACATTGTAAAAAGAATCTTAAAGGGAAAAACACATTCTGAAAGGATAAAAACCAACTATAATGAACAGATACTCATTTAACAGTTTTACCAATTAATAAATTCCATTAGCTTTCAATAGCTACACACAGCTATTCAAGCCACAATGAATTTAAGCAGCAACAAAACCACAAGGATAGATAACAATCTAAGTAAGAGCTGTCATAAATAAGTTTTAATGTTTTATGCATATTTTCCTTATCTGTTGGCACATTAAGTGCAGTTGTGAAGTAAGCTTGAGCCTGCCATGCATTGTGAACAGAATTCAGATTCAACAGATAAGACCAGGCTTACCAAACAGCTACATTAGGCCACATAATAAAGTTTATGGAGCAAACAGAAATTAAGGATATCCAATTTTCTGTTTCTATATTTAATGGCAACTTGATCAAAAAACAAGTATGCTTGGACAATCTGGAGCATACTTACTATTTAATAAATTCTTGGCCTTCATATCTAAATCATCAATTCAGTTCTATGGTCCAAACTAATGGTAACCTGACTGGAGAACTTTCATCTTAAAGTTAGAATCCAGAAGCAAAACAAAACAAAACAAAACAAAACAAAAAAACATTGGTGGATTTTTTTATTAGGTGCAGCTTTCTCTCTTTCTGCTTTTTCACAGTGATAGAACTATCCTTAGATATCACCTCCTTATGTCTGCCATTTTTTTTCTCACAAGACCCATAGCCAGTGTCATCATGCTTATAGGTAATGATATCAAGGGAGTGCTGTAGGGTGGGCAAAGAATGACAGCTATTTGGAAGGGGCTGCTAGGAGTATTTCCATCACTTGTGATAGTAGGAAATCTACATTAAAAAGAGGGATAGGCCTTCTGTTGTCAATATTCAGAAGCCTCATTTTTTGACCATGAATAGTTTTGCTTCATGCCTGAATTAGAACAAATCTTAAAAGAAGTCTAGAACCAAGCTCTTAAAAAGTTTTTTTTTTTTTTTTGCTACATGTTCAATGTCAGATTTCCTAATTCTCAAATCCTTTAACCTGGCTACCAGTAAAATAAAAAGGACTGGCAATGATTTATTCTATTTTTAGAAATGGAAATTCTGAGGTCAAATGACAATTAAATAAATTCTGGCTTGAAAATTAGGTTGGTTTAATTAGCCCAACTGTTTATTAAAATGGAATCCTGTACTGTTCCAACCCTTACTTTTTATGATTCTATAAAATTAAGCTGGCTTTGAAGATTGTATTCAAAGAATGCTTACCAACCATTCTTCATTGATTGGAAGGAGGTATGAAGAAGGATGCCACAAGGTTCAATCCTAGGTTCTGTCCCCCTCAACATTTTATTGATGACTTGGTGAAGAGAAGAATGGGATCTACAGATGAGGAAGATTGGGTGGGATAGTTAATACCTTAACAGACAGAAATAACATTTAAACTTATCTTGATAGGTTAGAATAATGGGTTGAATATTACAAATGCAAAGTTCTTTACTCAGGAAACAAATCAAATGTTTAGATATAGAATTGCAAATGTCTAGCTTGGCAGTACTACTCATGAAAAGAGAGAATAGTATTTGCAGACTGAACAAGAGTCAGCATCTGATGTATCTGCAAAAAAATGCAAATTCAATTTTAGGTTGTATTAATGGAAGAGGAAATTGCAGACCTCATGAAGTAATACTTCCAGTTCCATTCTCTTCTGTATTGGTCTGACCTCATCTTGAGTGCTGTGTAATTTCTGGGCACCAGAATTTAAGAAGGATTCAGAGGAAATGGAACAGAAGGGGCAACAAGAATGATTAGAAATTTGAGTAATATAGAAGAGGTTCAAATACCTGGTGGTATGTACACAGAAAAAGGTCAGGACCTCTCCATCATTCCAGATTGGACAACATAGAATAATGGACTACCCTGAAATACCTGTATGTTAAATCTGCCTTCAGCACTCATTAGTTATTGCTTCAGTGATGATTTTAGTATATTTCAAAATTGTTTGCAGAAACCTTAACATCAGCCTATAGAGGACCTCAGTAAGAAAGTTACTCTTGCCTGAATATAGGTAAAGGTAAAGGTTTCCCTTGACATTAAGTCCAGTTGTGTCTGACTCTAGGGGGCGGTGCTCATCTCCGTTTCAAAGCTGAAGAACTGGCGTTTGTCCGTAGACACTTCCATGGTCATGTGGACGGCATGACTAAACAGAACACCATTACCTGCCCGCCAAAGCGGTACCTATTAATCTACTCACATTTGCATGTTTTTGAACTGCTAGGTTGGCAGGAGCTGGGACTAGCAATGAGAGCTCACCCAGTCATGCAGATTCGAACAGCTGACCTTCCAATCGGCAAGCTCAGCAACTCAGTGGTTTAACCCACAGTGCCACCGTGTCCCCTTATGCCTGAATATATGTTTGAAAAAATTGATAAAGTTGTTTATATATATTATAAATATTACAAGTCTGACTGTCTAAAGCAAAATATGGGTCCTGCCCTCCCCTTCATAAAATTGGCTTGAAGCTCATGTAATTGAATAAAAATAAGTCTTAAAAAAAAGTTGACTTTAATCCCTAACATATAGATCCAATGGTGAACAACTGACCGGGGCAGCTGCATGGCTTGTGCTAAATATGACTTAAAATCTCCTAGCTTCAAAAGTACTGCTGCATAACATGAATTCCCTGAACAGGAACAACAGAATTTAAGAGTTTATAAAAGTTCACGCATGTGCAATTCTAATGATAATATCTAAGGAAACTGAGTGATGGTTTGCATCCAGTTAATCAGATCAAAATACATTCTTGGTACTTAAATGGAATAATCTAGGATAATAAGATTTCATTTTCTCTAGGCTAAGATAAGTCATACAAATCCAAAGTACAAACAATAGAAATATTTTGGTGGTAGAGAAAAGTGAGCATGATGGAGCTCATCTGCATGCCAAATTGGACCAGCTATATTTTGATTTACATTATCTCAAACTAGCCATATGAATTCTTTTGGACATGTCAATGGATTTCCTGCTTCTCAGCAAATAACATGAATGAGGAAAAAAAGCCAGTTACCAAACAATAAACACATGTTTCTGTTTTAAGCTATGAATATAACATTTGGATTGAAATACTTGTTTTTAAAAAGCATTTTACAATTTGTATTTCTAAGGTTCAGTTGTTCAATATTCTACTGAAAATATTTTAGTGTGTTTTTAAGTTTAGAGGAGTTGCATATGCAATATATATCAACATAGTAATTTTGTAATTAATTTGAACATGACATTAACATGGAGACAGTGGTTTTATTGTTCATATGTTTGGGGACAGCATACTAATAGCTATGAAATCTTGTCCTTTGTATCGGGGCATTTTAGCACAAAATAATAACCTTAAAACTTCTAATAAAATATTTTATTATCAGATAATGTTTTTCCTTCTATATTCAACTTTTGCTTCAGAAAACAGAATTCAGCTGAGCTTGCAAAAGTATCTTGCATCAAAAAGCAACACAGTGCACTACAGTGAGTTGGACATAGGTTACAATCCTAATTACCCTTACTCAGGAGTAAATCAAATGAACTGAACAAGATTTACTTTTACATAAATGTACAGAGGATGCTAATGTATTGCTAGGGAGGGCTACTCAACCATGAAAATCAATGGGTGATTGGATAAGTCACATGTTGCAGCCTGGTATTTTTCTTTGCTTGTTTGCTTGTTGTTGTGGTTAGAAAGTGGCAATGAGCTCTTTTGCTGTCAGTGCAGTAAATACATAAACAATGCATAGATGATTTTAATGTAAGGTAGACATTTAAATGATCTATTCTAATCTGGAGAAAAGCAAGAGATAAATTCAACTAACAAATTGCTCAGCAAGTTTCTGAATCTGTTACTTTAAAAATATGTAGGCAATGAATTGTAATTATGTGCCTCCACATTCAGCTCTTTGAAAGCATGTATGTGGTCTCTTGTAAATCCACAGGGATGTTTTTCCAAGGTGATTAGTGGAGATTTTTGAACAGGAGCAGGAAAGGAGTGGGGAGAAAAGACCTAATAGAAATGTTGACAGACCATTAACGAGAATATCACTAATGGGTGCACTAGTAGATAGAGATGTTTTTAATTGTAAGGAGGTTAATTGGTATGCAAAATTTACATTCTTTTTTTTTCTTTAGTGGTGGCAATTTCAGCATATCTATTGATACAGTTGGCTATTATCTTAGGAGGATTCAAAGATTCATAACATTCTCCTAAACAAAACAAGTGGAACCTTAGCCTATTAATGGGGATGACTCAAGAAGAGAGCTGGCTGACTTAGAGTTTATTTAAATAGTAACAGGCAAGTGGAGCAGGTTCTATTTTATTCTATTTTCCCTTGTTGTTATCAGTAAACCCTTGCCTTGGTTTTTAATAAAGTCTAGATAATTTCTTTGATCTGCAAAAAGGCATGCTTTTACAAGAGAGATTTGTGAGGAAATGTGTTCTGTTTCCCACATGTGATTTTATTTTGTTTTGTAGAGAATTAACTTTTTAAAAAGTATTTTCTATATATTTAGGTCTTTACATTCAGTCTAATGAAAATCAGAACATGACAAAAGCAATATTCTTATTTCAATCTTTAAGTCAATCATTTAAATTGTCTAAGATATGTCTGTCTTTCTGTCTGTCTAGAACTTTGTCTTGAAGAAGAGCCAGCAGAAAAGGCAGTGGTGCTAAGGGGGACCAGTAAGGATAGGGTAGGTTGTTTCTTAATGAAAATCTGAATGGTTTTACATATGATATTTTTTATTGATAAGGAAATCAAAATACTAAACGTAGGTATATAAATTCCTATTGTTCTACAAGACTTCCCACAGCTGACAAGTAGCCTGCATTAATAGTCACTGTACTTCTAAATACTACACTTCTAAAATTTTAAGTGCTAGTATAGTAAGTTTATAAATCTTTAAGTTGCCAGAAAACCATTTGCTGTGTCAGCCCTATAGGGTAGACCAGACTAACAAACAAATGAAGCCATATAGGTCTGAACTAAGAAGCCACAGAGGTCTGAAACTACTTTTATTAGAACAGCTATAGTAACAAGAATCTTGCAGATCAGAATGTGTTCCCCTCCTTCCTCACTTTATCTTTGTGTGAATGATAGAGGGGCCCGCCTGAGGTGTTTTCCCAAGTTTGTTTCTTGGACTGGGTTTATGCTGCCTTAATCAGATTATTGCCTTGGTAATGGATCATCCTGTTGTCCTTCAGTACCATTCTCTGTGCCCTCTACATCCTGTTAAGTGATTCATGTTAGCTGAATAGGTTGGCCACCTCAGAAGGTATGCATGGGAACTATAGCAGTAAGACACACCTTGGTGAGCAAGCAGAGGCAATCAGAAAGAAGGCATGCCCATAACAGTGCTTTGCTTATTACAAACCCAGAGTTGCTCTTTGGTATTCCCAGTTACAAAGACCAGATAGAAGATGGTGAAAGGCCACAGTTGTTCAGCACAAGCAGAATTTGCATAA
Source organism: Candoia aspera (assembly GCF_035149785.1). Classification (NCBI taxonomy): domain Eukaryota; kingdom Metazoa; phylum Chordata; class Lepidosauria; order Squamata; family Candoiidae; genus Candoia; species Candoia aspera. The sequence continues at coordinate 31,793,863 of NC_086158.1, read as the reverse complement.
AATACCAAAGTAGCCACAGACATGCTGTAGATGAAGAACCCTGCTACATCAGCCCCAAAGGCCTATCTAATCTTGCATTCAAAGTCACACAGTAGCTGTCAGCCCTTCCAGGCAGGCCATGTCAGAAAACAGACTCCCTGAGAAATACTGGAACTCTACTTTATTGATATAGGCTATGGTAACAGAATCTTGACAGATTGACAAGAGTTTTCTGTCCCTCTCTCTTATAACAAAGAGTGTTATGGCAGAGTCTGTTTAAGCTTCTTGCTAATGTTCTATTCTTTTTGTGGACTTAAATCATGTTTTCCTAACTATTGCATTCCTCCTCCAAGATCATATTGGTGGTTCTCTACAGAATCCAACCAGATACATTCAGGAAGCTTGTAGGCATGAACTGAAAGGCAATAACTCTTTTCACCTGTTATGCTCTTTTGTTGTTGTTTATTCATTTAGTTGCTTCCGACTCTTCGTGACTTCATGGACCAGCCCACGCCAGAGCTTCCTGTCGGTCGTCAACACCCCCAGCTCCCCCAGGGATGAGTCCGTCACCTCTAGAATATCATCCATCCACCTTGCCCTTGGTCGGCCCCTCTTCCTTTTGCCTTCCACTCTCCCTAGCATCAGCATCTTCTCCAGGGTGTCCTGTCTTCTCATTATGTGGCCAAAGTATTTCAGTTTTGCCTTTAATATCATTCCCTCAAGTGAGCAGTCTGGCTTGATTTCCTGGAGGATGGACTGGTTTGATCTTCTTGCAGTCCAAGGCACTCTCAGAATTTTCCTCCAACATGTTATGCTCTAGTGCAAGGTATTTACACAATGCTGTTCTGCTGCTTGTGATTCAGGAAGTTGTAAACAGCCAAAGAGACTAATAGCCATTGATAAGCTCACCTTCCATGAATTTGTCCAACCTCCTTTGAAAACTATATAAATTAGTGGGCTTCACCAGATCTAATGATAGTGAATCTTAAATATGGATATACAGGTATACTGTACACATGTTTCCCAAAGCCATATGTGGGAAGGTGTGGAATTTGCTGTCACCAGACAAAATAATGTTGAGTTAGATGGTGTGGTTCTGATCTAGAAAGTTTCTTCTTATGTTTCTTAAGCACCATGTTGGATAAGGCTACATCAATAATGATAATGCAATGGTAAGTAAACAAGCTCCGACAGCATTGTTGAATATCTAACAGATGGTTCATTTTGTTTCCTGATCTCATTCAGGTTACCAGTGGAAGCATCCTATATTAATCATTTTGCATGATGGGCTTCTTCACCTTTCAGGTATTGCTTAAACTCAACCTTTTTCATGAGTGGACTTGAACCTCATGCAATCTCACTTAAAATAATTTCTTTTTAAATGTGCTGTTTCTTTGGGAAAGTTTCCTTAAAATGATTATTTGCATAAATGTATTTCCTATTGATATTATTAAAGTTTAAATACTTTGGATGATTTAAATTGCTTAGGATTGGACTGGTAATATTGGAAATATATTATAATTAAAATGAAGATTGTAAATTCTAGCAAACTGACCTTTGTTTTGATGCCAAAATAAACTGACATGGCCACTGAAAAACAAATATATGACCAGCAGCAGTCATTTAGTTTTTGATATCTTCTGTTAAACATCTTTGTAGAATATGGAGCATAGTGATAAATAATTTAAAGGCTGGTTGTCTACTGGTTGTTACACTTCCTGCAGTATTTTAGTATGAACTATTCTTTTAAATATAATTTGTCACTCCTTGACCAGACAATTCATTTAGATATCTTAACACCACATTTTGATCAAATCCACAAAGAATCTCTTCTTAAAGAAATAATAATAAATAATAATAAAAATATGTATAGGCTTGTATCTATGCATATTGTGTTTCAGTTTATATAAATTATAGTACTTTACATAAATACCTGTTTCAAAAGTATGGTCCTTAGGTGTGAGGTACTGCTGTATTAACTTTCTCTCAGAATAATATATTCCAGCATTTTCCACTACTGTATCATGACTATTAGGCATACTTCTGACTCATCCTTCTGTCTAATGTGTGTGTGTGGTGATATATAAAATTCATATAAAACAGCAATAAATAAATCCATGCATCGAAGTTGCAGTAATGAAACTGAACTCCATAATTTTAAATTAGTAAGAGTTACAAGTAGTGTTGGTTCAAATAGGATATGGTTTATACCTCTTGCATTGCTTTGGGCAGCTTTGGTATTTGACTTCTTTGTGATCTGCATTTGTAGTCCCCTTCCAATGGGGAGGACTGAAAATCCAACCACACCAGGAACCCATGTTGTGTAGGATTATGGTATAGAATTGCAACATTAGGCATACATATGTGAAAGCAGTTTCCATTGAAATAAGTGGGGTTTATTTCCAAATAAATAACATGAGAAAGAATTAGTACCACTTTGGTTAAAAATTAACTTTTATTATTATTTCAGGATTGCACTTCATCATTTTATGGAGAACCATCACTTCTGCAAACTTCAGTAGATTAAAAGAAGTGTGCTTGGTTAAATCAGAACACTTTCATTTAGAATATTCCATCCAATAATTACGGAAATTGAGAAGCTGCCAAAATACTGTAATCTGATCTACTTTAAAGAAACAACTAAATGAAATTTACTGAAGATATAAAATGGTAAATACAGGTGAAATATTTTTGCATTGTCTATCAGAATCTGGTAGCATCATTCGTAATTTAGTAGAAAAGAATAGGACGCAAGTATCCTGTTAGAATAAAAATACTTGTATGGTATTTTCAGTCAAACATTGTTCTGTCTGGACAATGGCTACCTTAAAAGCTATGTATAAATCAGAATGGTAGCTAATATTTAAGAACTGTGTTTGGCCAGTAGTAAAGTTAGCAACTGCATTATAGGGGCATCACCTGATTCAATAGAAAGTTGGGTTTTCTGAGAACTGATTATCAAGGGACTTTTGTTTAGTTTGCCCTTGAAGCTGAACCTGTATTTAAAGCAATACATAGATAAAATCTCAACTGTATTTTGAAATCCGTGTTTCTCTGAATTTTGTGCATGCAATCTTTCATTCAAAAAACTGTAAAATCTTAATGTATTTTAAAATACATGAAATGTATATTTTCATAGGGGAAAAAACCCTAAATGCATTGTAACAGGGAAAGTTGATTGGAAAAAAACTATGTACACTCAGCAAAGTTGCCAACAAAAACAGGTAGGTAAATTCTCATAAAAGTGTATACAAAGAGAGAGAGAGAGAGAAACAGAAAGAAACAGAGAAACACAAACTGGCATATTCTCAAGAATGAGAAATTAAGAGAAATTGACTTTGAAAATAGGAGCTATGTATGTTGTTGTTTATTCGTTTAGTCGCTTCCGACTCTTCGTGACTTCATGGACTCTTCGTGACTTCGTGGACTCTGGCCCACGCCAGAGATTCCTGTCGGTCATCGACACTCCCAGCTCCCCCAGGGACAAGTCTGTCACCTCTAGAATATCATCCATCCATCTTGCCTTTGGTCGGCCCCTCTTCCTTTTGCCTTCCACTCTCCCTAGCATCAGCATCTTCTCCAGGGTGTCCTGTCTTCTCATTATGTGGCCAAAGTATTTCAGTTTTGCCTTTAATATCATTCCCTCAAGTGAGCAGTCTGGCTTGATTTCCTGGAGGATGGACTGGTTTGATCTTCTTGCAGTCCAAGGCACTCTCAGAATTTTCCTCCAACACCACAGTTCAAAAGCATCGATCTTCCTTCGCTCAGCCTTCCTTATGGTCCAGCTCTCGCAGCCATATGTTACTACGGGGAACACCATTGCTTTAACTATGTGGGCCTTTGTTGTCAGTGTGATGTCTCTGCTCTTCACTATTTTATCGAGATTTGTCATTGCTCTTCTCCCAAGGATTAAGCGTCTTCTGATTTCCTGACTGCAGTCAGCATCTGCAGTAATCTTTGCACCTAGGAATACAAAGTCTTTCACTGTTTCTACATTTTCTCCCTCTATTTGCCAGTTATCAATTAAGCTGGTTGCCATAATCTTGGTTTTTTTGAGGTTTAGCTGCAAGCCAGCTTTTGCACTTTCTTCTTTCACCTTCATCATAAGGCTCCTCAGTTCCTCTTCACTTTCAGCCATCAAAGTGGTATCATCTGCATATCTGAGATTGTTAATGTTTCTTCCAGAGATTTTAACTCCAGCCTTGGATTCCTCAAGGCCAGCTTGTCGCATGATGTGTTCTGCATACAAGTTGAATAGGTAGGGTGAGAGTATACAGCCCTGCCGTACTCCTTTCCCAATCTTAAACCAGTCCGTTGTTCCATGGTCTGTTCTTACTGTTGCTACTTGGTCGTTATACAGATTCTTCAGGAGGCATACAAGATGACTTGGTGTCCCCATACCACTAAGAACTTGCCACAATTTGTTATGGTCCACACAGTCAAAGGCTTTAGAATAGTCAATAAAACAGAAATAGATGTTTTTCTGAAACTCCCTGGCTTTTTCCATTATCCAGCGGATATTGGCAATTTGGTCTCTAGTTCCTCTGCCTTTTCTAAAGCCAGCTTGTACATCTGGCAATTCTCGCTCCATGAACTGCTGAAGTCTACCTTGAAGGATCTTGAGCATTACCTTACTGGCATGTGAAATGAGTGCCACTGTTCAATAGTTTGAACATTCTTTAGTGTTTCCCTTTTTTGGTATGGGGATATAAGTTGATTTTTTCCAATCTGATGGCCATTCTTGTGTTTTCCAAATTTGCTGGCATATAGCATGCATTACCTTGACAGCATCATCTTGCAAGATTTTGAACAGTTCAGCTGGGATGCCATCATCTCCTGCTGCCTTCTTATTAGCCATGCTTCTTAAGGCCTACTCAACCTCACTCTTCAGGATGTCTGGCTCTAGCTCACTGACCACACCGTCAAAGCTATCCCCGATATTGTTATCCTTCCTATACAGGTCTTCTGTATATTCTTGCCACCTTTTCTTGATCTCTTCTTCTTCTGTTAGGTCCTTGCCATCTTTGTTTTTTATCATACCCATTTTGGCCTGGAATTTACCTCCAATGTTTCTAATTTTCTGGAAGAGGTGTCTTGTCCTTCCTATTCTATTGTCTTCTTCCACTTCCATGCATTGCTTGTTTAAAAATAATTCCTTATCTCTTCTGGCTAACCTCTGGAATTTTGCATTTAATTGGGCATATCTCCCCCTATCACTGTTGCCTTTTGCTTTCCTTCTTTCCTGGGCTACTTCTAGTGTCTCAGCAGACAGCCATTTTGCCTTCTTGGTTTTCTCTTTCTTTGGGATGTATTTTGTTGCCACCTCCTGAACAATGCTGCCAACTTCTGTCCAGAGTTCTTCCGGGACCCTATCTACTAAGTCCAGTCCCTTAAATCGATTCTTCACCTCCACGCATATTCCTTAGGAATATTAGTGAGCTCATATCTAGCTGATCTGTGGGTCTTCCCTAATCTCTTTAGTCTGATACTAAATTGTGCAAGAAGAAGTTCGTGATCTGAACTACAGTCAGCTCCAGGTCTTGTTTTTACCCACTGTACAGATGTCCGCCACCTTTGGCTGCAAAGGATGTAATCAATCTGATTTCGGTGTTGTCCATCTGGGGAAGTCCATGTATAAAGCCGTCTCTTCGGTTGTTGGAAGAGAGTGTTTGTTATGCAGAGTGAATTGTCTTGGCAAAATTCTATCAACCTATGTCCTGCTTCGTTTTGTTCTCCCAGGCCATACTTACCTGTAATTCCAGGTGTCATTTGACTGCCCACCTTAGCATTCCAGTCTCCTGTGATGAAAATAACATCTCTTTTAGGTGTGTTGTCCAGTAGGTGCTGCAGATCCTCATAGAACTGCTCTACTTCAGCTTCTTCAGCATTTGTGGTTGGGGCGTATATTTGGATCACTGTGATGTTAGATGGCTTGCCCTGAATTTGAATTGAGATCATTCTGTCATTTTTTGGATTGTATCCAAGCACTGCTTTAGCCACTTTACTATTAATTATGAAGGCTACTCCATTTCTTCTGTGGTCCTCTTGTCCACAGTAGTAGATCTGATGGTCATTTGATGTGAAGTGGCCCATTCCATTCCATTTCAGTTCACTGACGCCCAAAATGTCTATCTTTAATCTGGACATCTCACCAATAACCACATCCAATTTGCCCTGGCTCATAGATCTTACATTCCAGGTTCCAATGGTGTGTTGATCCTTAGAACATCGGATTCGCCGTTCCCCACCAGCACCGTCGGCTGCTAGCCGTCCTTTCAGCTTTGAGCTAGCTGCATCATCACGTCTGGGGCTAGTTGAACTCATCCTCTGTTCCTCCCCAGTAGCATTTTGACCATCTTCCGACCTGGGGGTCTCATCTTCCGATGGTATATCGACATATCTCTGGTTGTACTGATCCATTTAGTTTTCACGGCAAGAATACTGGGGTGGGTTGCCATTACCTTCCCCAGGGATTGCATTTAGTCTGACCTCTCTGTCATGACCTTCCCATCTTGGGTGGCCCTTCACGGTTTAGCTCATGGCATCATTGAGGTGCTCAAGCTCCAGCACCACGACAAGGTAACAATCCTTTGCTGAAGAGGAGCTATGTATGTAGGAGTACAATTGATATCCTGTTCTGAAACACAGCTATCAGCTAGGGAGATGAGATATATTCTGAATATGTTATCAACATAAATTATCCTTACTATTAAAATAAATCTTACTTTATCATTTCATAATACAGGCTCAAGGTTTGAAGAGATCTGGATAGAGTTGAACCTTGGGCTCTATTCAGCAAAATGCTATTCAGGGGCAAGAAATGTAAGGTTCTGCAATTAGATAGCAGAAACCAGAAATGCAGGTACAAGATAGGCAGTCCTTGGATCAGCAGTAGTACTTGTGACTTAGTGACTTAGTAGACCACAGATTAAGCATGAGACCACAGTGTGCTGCTGATGCCAAAAGAGCCAATGCAATATTGGGCTGCAACAACAGAGATATGTCAATAACATGGGAAGTGATAGTGTCATGAGTAAGGATGGTGAGCAGGGAGCTCCCATCCAGACTGTCAAGCGCATGCGTAGCACTGATGAATTGTTCAGCCATTCAAAGAGACACAGATCGGGACCGCCTTAACCCTTGGGGGTTATATGTCTGGGTTTTCCCACGCTTCTTCAGTTTGTTAGGATTCCTGTTAAGTACTAGCAATAAATATTAGAGACCAGTTCCTTGTCTCAGTGTGTTTCCTGGTTGTTAGGACAGATAGTTCTGCTCTACAGTGCACTGGTCAGACTACAGCTGGAATACTATGCCACTTTTGGTTGCCAGAATGCAAGAAGGATCCTGAAGAACTGGAAAGAGTACAAAGAAGAACAATGAAGATGGTAAGGAGACTGGAGGCTAAATCCTATGAAGAATGGTTAAAAGAACTGGTATGTGTAGCCTAATGAAGAGAAGGCCAAGGGGAGACATGATGGCTGTCTTCAGCTACTTGAAGGGCTGTCATAAGGAAGAGGGTATGGGTTTATTCTCCATACCTCCTGAGTGTAGCACAGGAACCAATGGATGGAAGCTTTACACAGGGAGAACTAAACTTGAAGGTCTTAAAGGTTAAAATACAGTTGAAACCAGAGACTTTTCTTTTGGGACTAAGGGACAGGCAACTAGAAAAAACTCATGGAACTTTTTTTTTTGTATAACTGCAGTGAGACTATTATATGCTTAAAGGTGGAAAGGTTTGACACTACCAACAACAGAGGAATGGTGAAGATGATGGAACTTGTGGAGATGCCTGAATTATCCATATTTATGGTCTGAATTATCCATATTTATGGTTGACTGGAAACCCCTTATAGAAATGGAAAGAAGTGTACTTATGATTTGTAGTTTTGGTGATTAGAAAAAAATGGATAATAGAAAAAAGTGAGCTTTTTTTGTAATCATAAAGTAAGAGATAATTTTGTAATAGTAGATATATTTGCTGCAAAGGAACTCAGAAGTTTCTTTCTATTTCTTTTTATTCTTTCTTTCTTTCTTTCTTTCTGCACTTTTTCTTTTTTTTCTTTTTTTCTCTGCTTCTTCTATTCTTTATTAGTTTGTGTTAGTTTTTATATTCTTTGTAAAACTTTTAATAAAGTGTGTGTGTGTATATATATACCTATTTTATATACACATATATAAACCTTTTAATAAAGTGTGTGTGTGTGTGTGTGTATGTATATATGTATATTTGTATGTATGTCAGAAGGAAGAGGGTATGGGTTTATTCTCCATACCTCCTGAGTGTAGGACAGGAGAACTGGTATGTGTATGTATGTATGTATGTATGTATGTGTATGTATGTGTGTGTGTGTATATAAACACACATATACAAACAAACAAACAAACCAACAAACAAACACAGGGAGACCTAAACTTGAAATAAAGAATTTCCTGACTGTGAAAGTTATTAAGCAGTGGAGTAGCCTGCCTGCTGAAGTAGTGGGTTCTCCATCACTGGAGGTTTTCAAGCAAAGGTCAGACAGTCATTTGTCTGGGATGGTCTGAGGATTCTTGCTCTGGGCAGGGGATTGGACTATAAGATCTCTTTCTGCCCTCCATGGTCCCTTCCTCCATATGATTCTTTGATTCTATGATTATCTGATTCTATGATTCCTTTCTTTGGGAGTCTTTGATCACAGCGGTAAGTCATTTTTCCTATCTGGGAATCATATAGCACAGGGGCGGTCAACCTTCTTCCGCATAAGGGTCAGAGGCCATGTCTGAATAGAGGACTGGCCACTCTCTCCCTCTCCTCCGTGTGAATACACTGGCACTTGGGAGGAGTTTTTGGAGTGAATCACAGAGATGTGTTTCTCTCTTAAGGGAAAGAAAGGGAGGCATGGCCAAAGAGGAAAATGAAACATATTCAGCAGAATTTAGGGGCTCTTCTTGAGGCTGGGGAAAGAAATGCTTATGGATAGAGGAGGAAGAGACCTCAGAACATACACTATAAACCCATATATATGTTTATACATGGGCTTGTATGGTTACAATTTATTAAAATAGTGTGCTTATACATCAGGCCTGATATAGAATTACAAACGTGAATTCTCTTTTTAGGACCACTGCAGGCCAGGTGGTTATGATATTGCTTTTTGAGATTATAGGCTAGATGATTTCAGGTGGCAGGCCAGATCTGGCTCATGGGCTGTAGGTTGCTGAGCCATGAAATAGAGGAAGAACAGTTTGGCTATTTTTATATAACTTCTCATACACTATCTACATTGGAAACTTAAATGGTGCTGGAGAAGGATCATCTTTTAGTATTATATCCTACTGGAGATTGGCAGCCATCAATGCTCACTGATGAGTTTCCTGAGAAAATATAGTGCAGTAGTTTTCTATTGTCTTCTCCACCCCTCCTCCACTCTTTACAAATGTATTCCATCACTGCCATTTTATATGCTCTACAACATTCCAAACTAAATGCTTACGTATATAGTTGCTACTGGTAGAACAACTGTCTTTACCAGGAGTAAACTTATTTATTGGCTATATTACTCAACAGATCACAACTTTGTCCTATATGCACTGTGTTATATGCAGCATTTCTATCAAATCAGTAACATTCTCACACATTACTGCTAGCACATCCACTAATTACCCATGACTGCTTATTCAACAAAGTTCAGATCACAGCTATCCATTGTATCTAAAGGTCCTTCCACCACCCATAATCTGCTAGACTAAAACTTGACCCAGAAGAAAGGCATTTCTTCCCAAATAACTCCCAAAAATGTACCTAACACTAGTTGGATTTCTGACACTCTAGTGCCTTGATATAGACAAGTGGTGGTCCAGAGCTTTTAGAATACCCCATTGATTTCAGGGGTAGAGGTAAAGTATCCATATATTGATCATGCAGAAATGGCTGGGAAGTTTCTTTCAATATAGGCCTTCTGCATTTACAAATATTATTTCAACTGAGTCATAAGCATTTAGTTTTTAGACATGGAGCCAATTTCAAATGATTCATACTTTGCTGCAGCTAAAGAAATACATAACTGTGTTATTTTTAAAGAAAAGTTAATATAACTGTTAAATATAAGACTTATTTAATTTGACATTTTGAACACTGTTCCAGTGGTAGATAATTTTTAGCTTTGTGGGGAAGGCAAGGGTTATGAAATGCAGATGAAGGGGGCATGGGTGTTCTATTCAGTTAAACCCTTTTTAGGGCAAAAATACCAGAAAAACTATTATTTTTAAAACAGGGTTAAGCCTATTTTGGAATGGAGTGGCATACACAGTGTGTGTGCATCTGTGTGTGCACACATGTATAAATAAAGTGGGAAACTGTGCTGCCAATTTTTTTTAAAAAATTGGGGTGGTTGTGTTGGCTGGGATGTCAGATATATAAGCTCAGGGTCCATGTATGGTCAAGCTTCAAGTTGCTTGCTCCCTTCTTGGAGAAAAATGTGGGAAACTAAGAAATATAAGAACATCTGGAGAACATGTGTGTGGAGAATAAATACATATTTTGGCTAATGTACAGGTATCTCAAAATTGCTATGGATCATTCCTCATTATGTAATATATAATTTAGATTGAACATATCATTTCAACAAGAAATTTGAGTGATTTGGTCAGCATTTATCATACTGTTTACATTCAACCTCATATTAACTAGCACTGGCCATCTGAATTAGAGATTGAAGAATGACACCCTTTACCCTTCTGAAAGTTTGCTTCTATCCTAATTGTATTTTGTGGAATGCAGTTAAACATGGACAGTAAAATCTATCATAATACAGTTTGTGCCTTAGTATTGTTATATGTGTATCAGCTTATCAAAGCAAAGACTAGAGACAAAGATATAGGAAGAAATTCAATACATAGATACTGTACTTACAGATTAAAGATAGAGGGAGTACCATTTTCATGTGGTAACAGCTTCTTTCCTTCCATCTTATCCCATAATGATTCCTCATTCAGACCACCTCCATTGTTATGGATACTTATACTTGGCAGGGGAGATTCCTTGATCATGGATATTTATGTTCTACATTCATCAAGTGTTGCTGTTATTCACAGCAAACTGGTATCATCTTTGTTTTCACTGGACTGTATAATTTGGTTAGTATATGAGTTATAAATAGGAGACAGATTCCAAAGGCAAAGGAAAATAATAAACATAGCATCTTTTAAATTCAGTATGTCTAGCACAGTTGCTCCTGCCACACACACCACACATGTGCACATTCCTTTTATAAATGAATGGATGTTGATATCAGGTATTTCTAATAAAAATGAGTTGTTGCTCAATATAGAAAACATGCTTTGCACAGATTTGGTCCTAGGACCAGTTTCCAGCATCTCTAGATAGAGCTAGGAAAGATTCCTGAGTGAGAGCCAAAGCCATCATTGTCAAGTAGAGCAGTGCATATTTTCAAAGAGTTGCTTCATTTTGATGAAGATTCATGGACAACATCTCTTGAAACAGTTTCACAAAGCAACATGACCCCCCCCCACACACACACACAGTTCCAACAGTGGAGCTTAGTACTTGTGTTGGTTTAATTTGTTGGAGGAAATGATTGTTAGGTAGGATTGGTTGATTTATATGGCCAACGCATATCACCATAGTGACTCTGGATGGCTAAGATTAAAATTAAAAGCACAATACCAAAATTAACATCAAACTACATTCTTGTTGAGCTAAGCCCCATGTCAAACAGAAGTCAGTGCTACTGGCTCAACAAAGCAGAATATGCTGCTTCTGCAACATGAAGTTCCTCATTGAAATAAATCACATCCCCCACACAGACTTCTCTTTTCTAACTTAGTGCTGCCTGCAACATGTGTGGCAACTACAACTCCCAGAACTACCAGTCACCATGGCAATAACCATGACGACTGAGGATTCTGGGAGCTATACTTAAATACATCTAGAAGGTGACAGAAGTTGGGGAAAAGCTGGTTAAACAACATGGATTTTGATTGATTAGTGGGTTTGTGTTCATTGTGGAATGTACGCTTATGTCAAAATATCTATTTATCTAGTTAATTGTTGATTAAAGATATTTGAAAATGTTGCCTGCTACAGTAAAGATATATTTTTCTTTGATACTGATCTAAAACTATTCCAGCTTTGAATAACTAAAGTAAAGTGACGTTACAGAAGACTGTGCTACATCATATAGATAACAGCTTTAATTTGTTCCATATTCACTAACCTACAGGAAGTCTTGCACTGGTCTCAAATGCCTTACAAATCACATGATTACATGGTTACTCATTCCAAGTAGGGGAGATGTGTTTTCATGCAGTGGGAGCAGGTGGTGGGAAGTTGTTTTGATGAGGTTAAAATGCTCCTCCTACCATTCCCCAAGCAGCAGCCTAATCTGCGTCAGCAGTAATTGTGAGCTTTGCATGGCTTTTACAACGAGGGTGAGTGCAAACGATACATCAATATGTGATCTCAAGCCGAGACTTAAATGTTGCCTCTAAGTGGCTGCTCTTTCCAGGACTAAAGGTTAACTTGTCCATTCTCTGTGGAGGGACGTTTGGGGGGAGTGGGGGATAAGAATGGAACAGTCTGGTTTCATATTGTGTCCTACCTAAAGAGGGTGGATTTGTTCAGATTCCACACACCCACACCCACACTGGATTATTTCGCTGATCAGACTTCAGGGTAAGCAAGAGAAAAGAGAGAGAATCTGTTGTCTATATAGGAGGTTTTAATGAGCAGCTGCGCCCCCGGGGACTGCAAGCTGGAGTCGAAGGCTGCTGTTTTCTGCTCTCTTGCCATTTCTTCACTTGTCCCCTGCCTCAATTTTTTTCTCCCAATGGGCCTAAGGAAAGCAAAAGGGGAACTGTCCAAGGTGCTAGAATGCTGGCTGCTCGGCTGCTGAATGCAAACGGATTGCGGGAAAAGTGAAGCCCCAGATTACCGCTCATAGCCGAAGGTAGGCTTGCTCTTTGTTTGAGAATCCCCGATTAATCAACAACAGCATCAACAGAAAGGGAGAGAGAGAGACAGCGAGAAAGCGGGGGGCAGAGGGGAAGAGCGCAAGAAAGACGGTTTTGCAGCCTTCCGTGTTTAGATGGCAACAAGGGTTGCTTTTCCAACTGCACGAAGCCATTTGGATACAATGCTTTCTATCCATTCTTTCTCTTTCTCTTGCTCTCCACAGCATCCACTCCAATGAGGCACCTTAACCCCCTCTCTATCATCACATATGCTGGCGCTGTAATCTTCTGTGTGGCGAAGTGGGCAAAAAACCCTCCCATTTCATTTCTTTTGGACTTCAAAGCAGGGTACCACTGGTGCCCCCTGATACCTTAATTGTCCTTTCTTTCAAGGTGGATTTAAGATGCCAGATCCCCTCTCTTCCCGATACTGCATTTTTGATAGTCAAACTTTAAAAGCCTTTTTAAAATCCTGTATGGAGAAGACCTGTCTTTTGAATTAAACAGACTGACTTCTGGAGATGCAGAATGTTACAATCTGGATATCTTTGCCAAGGAGATCTCAAGCACTTTAACTGAAGAAAAACTGAGCCAGTCTGCAAAATCTGTGGTGTTTTTTTAATGGTGCTGAAATAACCCTTCAGACTGCACTGAGCTAAATCACAGGAAAGGGCTTTTACAGACAAAAGTCACCTTTAATTATTGCACTTAGCAGTCCCCCAAGGACTTTAATCTTGGTATGTATAAATATATGTGTGTATGTATGTATGCATGCATGTGTATTATCCATCCATCCATCCATCCATCCATCCATCCATTTAAAACAACCTCCTAGCATGCCAATGGAATGCTATGCCTGTAAAAGATGTGTATTAGCAAAAATTGATTTATTTACAGTCTAGAAGTATCTAATAAAAAACTTTGTTTTTTTATTAAAAATTAATTAAACTGCAGCTAAACTAAAATATAATGTATTGGGATTTTTCTTCTTCTCTTTCTGTGCATTAGACTGCCTCATAAGAAAATCTGGTGGGTGGAGTGTTCATTTGTAAAACCCATGCTAAATTATTAAAATGTTTCTTCCTATTTTTTCTGAAATACATATTGTGAATATATTTTATAACTAGGTTAGTTATTTCTTATACACAGCATACCATTAATATTTCACATTTTAAATATCTTTCTCTTAGCCAAAATATCTTCACTTTACCTCGTACTCTTCTCTGCACGCCCCTCTAAGAACATGATGACATATGCTTGAGCAAAGATAATATATCTTTCTTCTAACCTAAGCATGCAGCTCCAGTTATCTATAGATAAGCTTAATTTGCCAATTATGGGTTCTTCTGACTGTTGGGCATCTAGTTATATGTTATTTGGGTGTTAGGAAATTGCATTTGGGATTAAAACACATTTGAAAAAGGTATTGTGGCATAAATGTCTTACTATTGACAAGTAAACCACAATAATAACAGTATCAATGCTCCACATTCTTCAAGCCTTGAGGCCTGCAGGAAGGAAAATCTATCTATTGTGCAAATTAAGCCCATCCTTAATATATGCGGTTTGTAAAGTTCTTTATTGCTAATACTTTCATACAAGTGGCTTCTTTTAGGTGTAAAAGGAGTTTTTCTTCATTTGTCTGAAAGGTCTTGCTTGGAAAAATACAAACACATAAGCATACAAATACACATACCAGTGCACATGCTCATATATGTTCACATACATGTTCACATACACATATACAATAAGTGAATGCAACTACCCATAGAAAGTTTCTGGGTAGGTTGATCTAATCCAAGACTTTTCAGAAAAGTTTAGACTTTGCTGTACATTTGACCTTATCAGTAATCTTTGCACTATGTAAAAAGTCTAGATATTTCCCAGCATGTATACCATGTGGAATCAGAAGTTATTTCCTTTCAAAAATTAAGTCCACTTAAAAATTAACCAGGAAGGAGCCAGACAGAGTGTGAGAGCTTCATTGACAATGTGCTTATCAGAGAAATTATTTGTCTCCAAAAAGCCATTACATAAAAGGCAGCAACTCTGAAGGAGAGGAGAACCAAGAGTGCAATACACCTATAGTGGTGCTGCAGTCAGCAGTTTGGTATAATCTGAATGTGGTCTGTCTGTGTTGCACTTAAATGTCTTGTAAGCATTTAAATCAATCAAAGAGAATCCAGATGCTACAACTGGAATGGAATGCATCTGCTAGTTGATGATGTCATTGTTCCACTAGAATTTACATGTGCTGAGAAGTGAACATATCAAAGAGAGAATAAAGGAGAATCTGCATGCCGACTTGTGTAAGCTTGGAAAAATATCCTGTTTACACTCTTCCATTTAGCTGGAAAAAAATACAACAGCTGTAATTTATGACAGGGATATAAGTGATATAGGAAATTAATTTCTCATTTCAAAAATAGGGTATCCTTTAACAATCTGCTCTATCCCTTTGTCCATATTTTGTTTCCCCTCCAGCCCAGCAAAGCTCAAACCACACATGCAAATTGTATAACGGTAACCACTTGAAACTCCACACAAGGAACTGCATGTGGCTAGCCATATGGGTCAAGAGACTTCTAAGGTTGACTAGGGAATTTTCCTGGCAATCATGCAAATCTGAAGAAGCCCCAAATGAGAATTTGCATCAGTGTGATGAAAATGTCCAGAAGTCATGCAGAGAACTGTTCTGATAAATGAGCATCATTCTGCAAAATTTGTAGGAGAGACAGTCTGATGTAGAGATTATACATCACCCAGAGTCGTCATTGAACGAGACTGGGCAGTGGATAAATTTAATAAATAAATAAATAAATAATGCTGAATTAGTACTGGGGAAGCCCAGGTTCAATTCCCAGCTGAGCCATGAAACTTATTAGATGAGCCTGAGTTGTCACCATTTGTAATGTGAACTACCTTCCAGGGGTTTTGTAGAAGAACATAGAAGACATGGATTTTGTCTGTAACATTTTGAAGGTGCCTCCTTCCCCACAGTGCTGTTCAATGGAGAGGGGAAATCGAGGTTTACCTCCTTCTGTTTATGAATAATTTTTCCATCACTGACATTCTTGGGGAAAGACTACACAAAAGAAGTTGAGATGGGTCACACTCTAGCCCCCTAATCTGTTTGTTTATGCAGTATCTCTCCATAATCTTTTCAGATAATTTCACTCCACCCCCTGGCACTTCTTCCCATTCTATAAATCATTCAAGATATTATGATTTAGCCTTAGTTTCCCCAACTTCTCACTCTCTAAATATGTTGGGATTGTAATTCACAGAATTATCAAGACAGGAATTCTTGGAATGTAAATAGCAATTCATCCAGAGACTACTAACTTGTGGAAAGCTGACTTAACCAGAGCTGCTAAAAGAGGTCAGGAACTGTGTACATACTTTTACATATATGTTCTTCATCATCATATCATAGCCCTACCTGTTATGGGGACCTTATTGTTTAATTAGTCTGATATAACTGCATGGTTTTTTTCCCCTTTTACTGGGTGTTTTTAGGATATGCGTTCTTCAGTTTTTTTACTATATTAAGTCATCACTTTTCAAGAAATCAGAGAAGCTTGACTGAAAAACCCAATCAATTATTTATTTTCATTTACTGAAACTGCACCTGCATTGTTGTCATTCTTCTGCAATTAGTCATGGAAGTATTCACTGGCCTAAAAAAGGAATGTATCATTCAGTGACCTTGCTATGTAAGCTGAATAAACCAGCAGGAAAAAAAAAAAGGCAAAAGAAAACCTTCTCCTGGGAACTTCATTTCTTCTCTGCAGAAAGCTGATCGCAGAGGATGATCCTAAGTTATTTCCTATCATACCACTGCAACTTGACTGTAGGTAGGAGATGAAGGAAAAGTAGTAAGAATTTTAAACCATGCTGTGTTTTAAAGGATACTGTGACCTCCATACATAAACTTCTGACTTGTTGCAGAGTTAGATGGCTGCATTTTTTCCCAGTCATCAGATGACAAGCTTACAGTATATAAGCAGTATGACATTCACTCTTAACCCACTCATATTCAGTATTAAACAGATAACTGGATAACCATTAATCCATCTAATACAAATTCAGGTGGTGAGTACTGTTTGGTTTGTAGGTAAGGCGGGCTAACCAAGACACTAGAATGTACAGAGGAACCCTGTGTTCTGCCACAGTGAAGAGAAAAAACTTCCTGCAATTCTAAAACGTAGACATTGAACATATTCAGCAGACACAAAATGTGAAGCAGGAGGTAAGAAACATTTTAAGGAAAAGGGAGAAATGTCCTGCTTGTAGGTAAAGGCTGGTTGGGATCCTAAAAGACCTATTTTCTTAGAGAGAATATGATTTCACATTTTATTGCACATTTCCTTTGTAGACAATAGGTTTAAAACAGTGTAAGGCCAAGTACAATAATAATAGGTATATAGAAAGCAGGTATCCTACCTTAAATGTTAATGTCAAATGTTATTAATAAAATCAACTCAGTGACAAGCCTGCTACATACAGGCAATGAAATCTTAGAATCAAATTATTATAGGCTAAATAATGGTTCCTAGAATATATGGGATTCTAACATAGCAAAGTCATAATGTGATTAAGGCTGGGGTTCTCATTCACTTCAAGTACTGGGTGATGTGAAGTTCAGTTTTATATTTTTAATATAAAGGTGTTCATAATACTGATTTACCTTGAAGAATGAAAGCATGACTGAGACAATATGAAACCTTGGGAAAACTCAGTTCTATATTAAGGTTCTGTATTATTCATCTACTTATTTATTTTAGAGATGTAGAATCTGCTAGTGCCATATTATATGACTTCATTGGTGTTGAAGAAAAAACTGGGTTCCTTAACATTTATTGCAAGGTAGTTTTGGATTTTTACTCCTCAACGTTGTTATGTGTTTCCATTGTAAAATTGCTGTATCTCAGATGTGGAATTTTACAGGATTCAAACACATCTGACACAACATTCTAGACCTCTGGTCTTTTCCCACTTTTCCTTCCATCTTTTTTTTTTCCTTATCACAAAAAGAAATTAATGAAGGAGGCAAGGAGATATGAATTGTATAATCTCTGTAGTAATAGTATAAATTACAGTGGTATAAGTCACTCGAAAGAGCTACTTTGAGTCACACAGTAACATGTACAAAGCACCTTTTCTCAAATTGTGAAAGTAGCCATTCTTTTTCCAGGTTTATGTAGCTGGCTTCACATGTGTGGCTGTACAGGCACTTCACTCTCAGGAAAACACTAGTTAAGGGCGGTGAACAGTATACAACAGCAATATTAGGCTTTGTATTTAATGGCAAAAAGGTGCTTTGGAAGGCATGGGAATTGATCCAGCCCCTTTAAGAAGAAACAGATTTTGCACCCCCATGTACTCCAAAGCAACTTTTTGCCCTTGAATCTGAAGTACTGTATATCCATATCAATGATGAACTTGGATCTGTAATCTTCTTCTTCTAGTTGTTGTTAGTTGTTGTCGAGTCGTTTATGACTCATGGAGACCATCTGTATAACAGAATGAAATGCTGTTCAGTCTTGTGCCATATGCCTGACTTCTGCAATCTTAGGTGTATGAAATTCAAAATAATTAAGGCAAAAAGCCAGATCATTAATGCAGAAATTAAGAACAAAACAAGGTTGCTAATGTACATCCCTTCCTTACCCCTATGGAAAATGACACCTCCTAATTTTAAATTTATTTTGTTCCCACTGATTTAAAACAACTTTCTTGAGTTTAATTTCTCTCAAGGTTTTCTTACCTTATGCTCAGTGTACCTGAAAATTTCTTTGGTATTTCTTTTGGAAGTGTTTTTCAGGTTATTTTATGGTTGGAGTTGGCAGATGGTGCAGCTGCTGCTATTGTTTTCTGTAACTCATGTTTCCACACCTTTAAGGCTTCTTTTGCTGCCCAAACTTTCCAATCTGAAAAAGCCCAAACAGGAAAGGCCAATTATGTCTTCCCTTGAGATTTAATTGAACTCTGACAAGCTAGCAAGGCCACAGACTGCTGATGAGATGATTTAGAATGAAATACAGCACTTTCATGCATTCCCATTGTTTATCTCATAAGGACAAGAGCACCATATTCCACCCGGGAGAATTTCCCTGAAATTACCTTCTTCAACAGACAGTTCAAAAGTAAATTCTCTTTCAACTAATGATTGAGAACAGATAAGAAAAAAAAACCTGCTATTTTTCTGCATGGAACTATTATGAGCAGATTTGCCTTTTACTCATGCAGTGTAATCTTTGATCCTGTCCTGCCTTTGCCAGTGAGATGGTTTTGAATGACATTTGTTGATCTCCAGCAGCAGAGAATTTGGTGAAAAGGCAAACAACCCTTCTAACTTCATGTTTGTTTCAATATTAAGCACATGGGACTTAATATTGTTGTTTGTTGTTAAAACTAAGAAATTAACTCATACTGAGGTGTTCTCCAAGCACTTAAAATTAAATATGATTATAATGGCTGAATGTAATTAGAAGCTGTAATATGCTTTATATGACAGTATTATCAATAAATTCCCTTGAGGATTATCAGGGTTGCTTTTAGAACTTTGTTTCTGAATAAAGATGAATAAATGAGCTCAAAACCAATCTGGTAGCACTTTAGAAATGGCTCTACTATTGCCAGAGCTTTCATGGACCATAATCAACTCCAATCAGATGCATGGAATTTATCTTGAGCAAACGCACATGTGGATTTGGTGTGAATACTTCCTTGGATGACAGTCAAGTTTCATACATTAACGCATATATAAAACCATGAAAAATTGACTCTGTGTGTGTGTGTGTGTACAAATCAGGTTACAACATTAGAAAATGCTTGCTGTGAATTTAGACCTTTGGGAAAAAAAGTTATGTTTGATAAGAAAGAAGAACAATAATCAATCAACAAACTTTTGGAATTTCCAGTATTCTCCATCAAGCTGGATGTGAAGCAAAGTGGGAAAGAGTGGACAGGGAGAAAAAAGGGTAATTCGGTGTATAGCAATAAAGCCTTCGTTTCGTGACATTCATTTAAGAGAGAGCACTCAAAGATAATAATAGCAGGCCAGATTGGAGCAGGCTCAAAAATATGTTGCAAAAGTTTCAGATTTTATTTAGGACAGCTGGGACAAAGAAACATGGAATGGCTATTCCTTGCTTTTGAAAAAAACAAAATCCAACAATTACTCAAACTGTTTTCAGCGTTAAATAAAATCACACTTGAAAAGACCAACATATTTTGAATTTTTACCGATTTAAAAATGAGCAGAAAGCCAGTGAAATGATGCAAGTGTGCATTAAAACTTTTTCCTTTGTCAACTCACAGGAAGTATTTCCCACAAGATGATGAATTCTAATCAGGAGGAGGTCACTTTGGGCACTTTTCTCCAGTACATTGAAGATATGGGCATGAAGGCCTATGATGGCTTGGTCATACAGAATGCGTCTGACATTGCTCGAGAGAACGATCGGATGAGAAATGAAACCAACCTGGCTTACTTGAAAGAAAAGAATGAAAAGCGCCGGAAACAAGAAGAAGCAATAAAACGGTAAGGATTGGTCTTTCTCTTAAAATCAAGAATTTTGGCTTTGTTAAAGATCTGTAGCATATACATGGTCTGGAAGAGCGGTTGTAGATTTGAAGAGTAAATGTGCAGTTGTAGAAGTTCGGTTTAGTTATTCCAGTGGCTTTCTAGGATAGAAGTGAGGAAGTGAATCTATGAGATGGGTAGCCTAAAGGGCAGCTTTCAGTGGACTAATATTGGATTAGGAGACAAACTATGAAGTTGGTAGCCTAATAAAGCAACTTTATCATTGTTTGGAAAGAGTTTTGCACTGATATACTGTATTACCAAACATCTAGTACTGCTGTAGGTAAATTACTTAGGTTAGTCATCACATAGAAGAGAGGTGAGCATCTATTTGCCCAAGTAGGAATCACACTTCTTTTTTATGCTGCTGAGGATTACAGGGTTATGTGGTGTGTCACTATGGTGTTTCTGGATGTAGGCACTACAATTTAGGCTTCTTAAATTAGCTATTTTGCCTCTGCTGTTTGCCCCTAAGCCAGAGAAAAACCATACTGCTGTAATTTGGTGATTTGCTATTGCATTTTGATAGTATGATGGGGGGTAGCTCTGGAGGGAACAAAAACCAGAATTGGGGGCTTTATATGGCTATTGGGCCATAAATTGTCTACGTTTGTCATTGAATGGCATGAAGTAGGGAATGCTGAGCTTTTCTGCAAGAGAATTTACACAGGTATCCTGGTATAGCATTATTATACTTGTATATGATTCAGCTGCAATTTAGAGCCTTACAGGTATACAAGCAAGTGCTAGATATGTCTGATTCAGGACTGCCAGCAGAGAGATCACATTCCTCTATCAGCAATATCACCATCCTGGTTTTCAAACTCCATCTTCATTCTGGGTGTAGCTCTGAACTGAAAACATTGTAATTGTTCAAGTGTGAGTGCATGAAACCAAACTGAGCCATGGCACCTCTGTTGTTTCTAGTGTCATTGATCTAGTTTCCCAATTAGGTTGATTTTTTTAATGCAAATACCGCATGAATATTTGAGCCACCTCATATAGGCCATACTGTAAAGATTAGTTATTGCTATCTATGCTCATTAGTTACTCCACCCATTATTTTTCATTATTACCTAATCCCAATCCCAGCTATATACCTATTACTAGGAATATTTTCATGGCATACGGGAGGGGGAAAATATTCAGTTGGACGCAGGAAATAGTAACCTGTGTAATAATTCAGAAAGCCCTAACTGTACTTGAATATTTTCCTGCAGGAAGAACCTTAAAACTGTGCATGGGGACCAAAAGTTGAAACATTAATCTGCATATCCATATCTGGGCTGCTGCAATCACACTGGGACATCCAGCTACACTCAGCTGATGAGGAGGAAAATTTTTATATAATTTTTCCTGCTCAGTTCAGGAAGGTCTAGAAGAAGCCAGGCATACAGAGGCAATGGAAGGGCCATATATGCATATTTCCTATCACCCCATCATTTTAAACCTTTCATATGCAGGAAAATGGCTACATGGGGTTATATGGCTACACTGTGTTAGTATCCTCCCTTCCCCTTCCCCTTCCCCTTCCCCTTCCCCTTCCCTTCCCTTCTCTTCCCTCATACTATTTTACAATGAGAAGAGTGTTTTTTCCCCCCAGTGGCCTCTGTCACTTTGCACTATTCTAACAATGTGTACATGCATGCCTACATAGATCTCTAGGCTCTAAAGCTATTGTGTTACATGAATTACAGCAGGTATGCCTTATTAGGATGCAAAGAACTCTACTTAGCTGTTTTCCTGATAGATTTAACCACCAGCCCAAATTTCATTTGGTTATATTAAATGCTGAGTTTTGTAATATCTTCAGCTGTAGTTATGATTGTGCACTTCTAAGGTATAAGGTTTATTATTTCCTCTTTTATTTTGTTGTTAATTTTTTGGAGGGGGTCCTCTTGATAGTATATACAATAT